>NW_022681456.1:97238341-98438341 GCF_009764315.1 Trachypithecus francoisi | reverse complement strand
GCTACTCAGGAGGCTGGGACAGGAGAATTGCTTGAACCCAGGAGGTGGAAGTTGCAGTGAGCTGAGATTGCACTATTGCACTCCAGCCTGGGTAACAGAGTGAGACTCCATCTCAAAAAAAAAAAGAAATTCAGAGGTGAGAAGGATTTTTATTTGAATGAATCAAGAAATCAAGAGATGATATTTGAGATGGATTTCGAAAAACGTGATTTGACATGCAGAGAGGAAAGCTGTGCAAAATGACAAGAGGAGCAAAGCCATGGCATCAGGGGCGGGAAGTAAGGCAACAGGGTGCCATTTCTCTTTTTTTCCTTTTCATCCATTCGCTCAAAATCATCTCCTTTCTTTTAAGTGTTTAGGCTTTGTATTTTAACTTCATTAAAAATGTTTAAATTGCGGTAAAATGCACATAACGTAAGAATGTACCATCTTAACTATTTTTAAGTGTACAGCTCAGTGACATTAAATGCATTCATTTTGTTGTGCAACCATCACCACCATCCATCACCAGAACTCTTTATCTTGCGAAACAAAAACTCTGTACTGTGAAAGAGAAATACATCTAGGTATCCCAAACTCACGAAGCCCAAAGGGAAAAGTTAAGCTGGGAACTGGGTCATGCAAACCCCTCCCCTTTTGGTTCCGAAATAAGATGGCTACAAGATGAAAAGTCACATACCTCCCCGATATTTTGCCCACAAGGAAATTCCTAGTGAGTTCCAAGATCTTTACCCTAAGGTGTTTCTGTTAAAATTTCACCATGGCAATGTAAATTGATAGCTTATCTTTACAGGTACAGTCACCCCCCTGCCCACCAGCCACAAATGCGTATCTGATGTTCTCCTGCCCCATTTTGTCTATGTTATCTTACGTAAAAATGCAGATTTCCTGGATTTTTCCTCTGCCCCCTTTGTCTGTGTTGTCTTATGTGAGAAATGCAGATTCACTGAGCCAAACAAAGGAATGAATATTTTTCCCTGCCCTCCTCTTACATGAAAATTGTGTACTTCTCAATATCCCACCCTTTCCCCTTTAAATTTGTAGCCCCCCAGATCATCTTCAGAGAAGGCATAGACCTATCTTCTGGGCGTGTGTCCTTAACTTTGGCAAATAAACCTCTTAAAATGATTGAGACTTGCCTCATCATTGTTCTAGATTGACAGTACCTATTAAATAATTAGTTCTCCCTCTTCTCAGCCTTTGGCAACCACTATTCTACTTTCTGTCTCTGTGAATTTGACCACTCTAAGTACCTTATCTAAGTGAAATCATACAATACTTGTCTTTTTGTGTCTGGCTTATTTCACTTAGCATAATATCCTCAAGGTTCCTCCATGGTGTTAGTGTGTGTCAGAGTTTTCCTCCTTTTTAACGCTGAATAACATTCTATTGCACATATATATCGTATTTTGTTTATCTGTTCATCTGTTGATGGATAGTTTGGTTGCTTCTACCTTTCGGCTATTGTGAATAATGATGCTATGAATGGCATATCTCTATGAGACCCTGCTTTCAATTCTTTTGAGTTTATACCTAGAAGTGGAATTGATGGATCATGTGTTAATTCTATTTCCAAGTTTTTGAGAAACTGCCATACTGTTTTCTGTAGTGGCTGTGTTGCTTTGTATTCCCACCAGTGGTGCACAAGTGTTCCAATTTCTTCATATCCCTGCCAATACTTATCATTTTTTAATAGTAGCCACTTAAATGAGTGTGAGGTGTTACCTTATTGTTTTGATTTGCATTTCCCTAATGCTTAGCAATATTGAGCATTTTTTATGTACCCATTTGCATATCTTCTTTGGAGAAATGCCTATTCAAATCCTTCATTTAAAAAAAAAATTTTTCTCTCTGCCTTTGCCTTTTTTCCCTTTTGAGACAGAGTCTTGCTTTGTCCCCCAAGCTGGAGTCCAGTGGTGCACACTTGGCTCATTGCAATCCCTGCCTCCTGGATTCAAGTGATTCTCGTGCCTCAGTCTTCCGAGTAGCTGGAATTACAGGCACCCGCCACCATGCCTGGCTACCTTTACTCATTTTTAAATTGGGTTATTTGAATGTTGCATTGTTTCTTTTCTTTTTAAAAATGCCTGGTGTTGAATGTTTAAATCCTGTTGAGGCATGCGGGGAAAATTGGCACAGACCACCTGTAAAGCCAGCCCCAGTGGCAGGCCATTTTCAATAGGTGTTCAAGCTCCTGAGTAATGAAATAGCTGAATATTGCAGATGAAACAGTCTTGATCTCAGATTCATTAGTAGAGGCAGTTTGAAATAGTGGCCAGGAGCAAAACCTATAGAGTCAGATATGCCATCACTTATTTGCAGTGTGATCTTGGGCAAGTCTTTCAAACTCTGTAAGTTTTGATTTTCTCATCTGCAAAAAGGAGAAACTAATAATAGCTATCTCACAAGATTAGTATAAGGATTAATGAAGTAATATGTATAATATGAGCTCAGTACAATAGTAAGTAATCAATAGATGATATTATTAATATTGTATTATTTTGTTATTATTATTTTAACCTTTGGTGTTGCTTTTTCAGTACTTACACTTAACTCTTAACTCTCCAGTTATCCTTAACTTAATCTTAACTCTCCAGTTCTCCTTGGCCATGGCTAACAGATCTCAGTCAGGAGATGGTGGTAGCCACTGGCATATCAGTGAGCTAGGATTTTGGGACCTGGTTCAAATACTAATGCTAGTGTTCTCAATACTTACTTATTGTGGCCTTCTTATTCAACATTGTCTTCTTGGCCATATCCCTACACACATTTTTGACACTATTGAGTAGCCAATCACAGTGTATCCCTGACACAGCCTGATGACTATAGGACAAATAAATATTAAATGGGGTATGTATTATATAAAAGACTCAATATGTAATGGATATTGTACATGAATGGCTGAGAACTGAGAACTGTTCCAAAGTAGGATAAAATGAGTAGATTTCAGTTCACTCTAACTTAAATCAACAACAGCAAAAACAAAATTATTGAGTATTTATTTTATTTTAAATATGTCAAAAGGCACTAGAAATATAAAAATAAAAAATTGAGCATTTATTCTCAAGGAAGTGACAGTTTAGTAAAAGAGAAACATGAAAACAATTACAATGAAGGACAATAGGTATAGGGATAGGAAAAAAATTACAAGGTAGAGGAACACCACAAAGTAGGGGAATTGGATTAAGCATCTAGATAGGCTGGTGAGGTCTTCATGAGGAGCGTGACACCTGATCTCAGAACCAGACAGTTGGGCATCACATGAAAGGAACTCCAGAGAATATCGTACGTGTGCAGGGTTAACAGAGTTAATAGTGAGATACCAGCTAAGAAATTGGAAATAAGAGTATATTGCCAGGCCGGGCGCGGTGCCTCACGCCTGTAATCCCAGCACTTTGGGAGGCCGAGGCGGGTGGATCACAAGGTCAGGAGTTCGAGACCAGGCTGACCAACATGGTGAAACACCATCTCTACTAAAAATATAAAAATTAGCCAGGCGTGGTGGCACATGCCTGTAATCCCAGCTACTCAGGAGGCTGAGGCAGGAGAATGGCGTGAACCCAGGAGGCAGAGGTTGCAGTGAGCTGAAATCATGCCACTGCATTCCAGCCTGGCTGACAGAGCAAAACTGTTTCCAAAAAAAAAAAAAGAGTATATTGCCCTCTGAAATTTCAGGTAATAGAGTAGAGCATTGATTCAATTTAATACATCTAAGATGGGTTTGGAGGTTCTGACTTCTGGAAAATCTTCCCAAGGGATAGGGCTGCTCCTGGGCAAATAACCTGATGCTCTTCATGAGATGTTCTTGCTCAGCATTTCCCAAGCCCATGTCCTGCAGAAGACTTTTCTTCAGGATGCTAAAGGTAGTGTAAGGAAGCTCCGTGTTCAAATAATTTTGAAAAATGCTATGTTAAGTAATGTTATACAACTTTTAAATGTAAGATCCCTTAAAAACAAGTTATGAATCTCTAAGAGGGGATATAATGTGTAGCAATTTAGTATAGATTTCTTTAAAATCTATAAGTCTGTGAAGATGTTATTGTTTATGTGTCTTTGTATGGGTCCGTATGTATTTGCTGTGTGTGTGTGTGTGTGTGTGTGTGTCTTGTGTGTCTTTGTCTTCCTATTTCTATTTGAGAGTGTGTGTGTGATATGGTTTGGCTGTGTTCTTACCCAAGTACCATCTTGAATTGTAGTTCCCATAATTCCCTTGTGTTATGGGAGGGACCCGGTGGAAGTGACTGAATCATGGGGCGGTTTTCCTCGTGCTGTTCTCGTGATAGTAAGTGAGTCTCAGGAAATCTGTTGGTTTTGTAAGCGTCTGGCATTTCCCCTGCTGGCACTCATTCTCTTTCCTGCCACCCTGTGAAGAGGTGCCGTCTGCCATGACTGCAAGTTTCCTGAGGCCTCCCCAGCCATGTGGAACTGGGAGTCAATTAAACCTCTTTTCTTTATAAATTACCCAGTCTTGGGTATTTCTTCATAGTAGTGTAAGAACTGACTAATACTCTGTGTGTGTGTGTGTGTGTGTGTGTATGTGTGTGTGTGTATGTGTGTGTGTATGTGTGTGTGTGGGTGCGTGCACGTGGGTATGTCTGGATGTGTTTCTATCTGTCCCAGGATGGTATTTGTATGTAAATATGGAGGAGAGCAGACTAGGAGTAAAGATAAAGGAAAAAGAAAGCAAGTGTCACCATGGATGTTGGAAGTTTCAAGGAATAATGTAAAAAGCAAGATCCTACTGAGTACAATTGGGTTAAGTCTGCAATGTATTTTGGTTTAAAATGAATAATGAATTAGAGATAATTTGGTCTGTGCATTTAGTACTGGTTAAAATAATGTTTTTATTTCTAAAATATTTCTAAAACTGTCTCGTTAAGCATGATAAAGTAATTGAGCAAAAAATAACTAAACTTGCCTGGGCATAGTGGCTCAAGCCTGTAATAGCAGCACTTTGGGAGGCTGAGGCAGGCAGATCACCTGAGGTCAGGAGTTCAAGACCAGCCTGGCCAACATGGTGAAACCCCGTCTCTACTAAAACTACAAAAACTAGCTGGGCAAGATGGCGCATGCCTATAATCCCAGCTACTTGGAGGCTGAGGCAGGAGAATCGCTTGAACTTGGGAGGCAGAGGTTGCAGTGAGCCAAGATCACACTACTGCATTCCAGCCTGGGTGGCAGAACGAGACTCCATCTCAAAAACAAAAACAAAAACAAAAACAAAAAAAAGCACACACCAAAAAACAAAAACAACAAGAAAAAAACTCATTCTCAGAATAAATATTCAGCATATATTTATTGGGTATGTACTGCATGCTAGGCATTGTTCTAGATATTGGAGATGTTATAACAAACAAGAAAACTTCTTGCTATTATTTCATGAAGCTCGTGTTTAGGGGCAGGAGCCAGCAATCCAATGACTGTATAAATAAATGAAGTGTGGTGTTAAGTAAAGGTGACAGCTATGAAGAATATGGAGCAGGTAAGAGATCGGAAGTGCCAAGGTTACTATTTTACGCATTTTGTGGCGCCTTAAGTATAATTTTCTTCTTGTTTTTTGAGCTTGGGGTTTGTTGAGCTTCTTTGATGTATGAATTTACAGATTTCACCACATTTGAAAAAGACTTAGCCATTATTTAGATGATTTTTCTGTCTACCCCATCCCCTTACATTTGTGTTAGGCTGCTTGAAGTTGTCCTGCAACTCACTGATTCTCTGTTTCAGTTAATTTTCAGTCTTTTCTCTCAGTATTTCATTTTAGTTTCTATTATTATGCTTTCAAGTTTACTAGTATTTTCTTCGGCAGGGTCTAATCTGCTATTAACCTTAACTGCTATATTTTTTATTTGATATATTGTATTTTATCTTTTCAAGTTCGATCTTCTTTATATATGTCTTTCATTTCTCAACATACTCCATCTTTATCCCCTTGAACACAAGAAATATATATGTACGTTTTAATGTCCTTATCTACTAATTCTATTGCTTATATCTTTCTGAGTCATCCTGTTCATTTATCTCCTTACTGTTGGTGGTGTTTTCCTGATTCTTTGCTTTCCCGGTGGTTTTTGCTGGATACTATTCATTTTGAAGTTTACTCATTGAGCACTGGATATTTTGTATTCCTATCAATATTCTTGAACCTTATTCTGGGATGCAATTAAGTTGCATGGAAGAATTTAGTTATTTTGAGGCTTGATTTTAGCCTCTGTTGGGAAGCACCAGAGTAGCTCTTAGTTTAGGACTAACTTGGCCCCACTGTGGAGGCCTTTTCTTCTGGGAGGGAATGAATGTTTCCCAGCCAGTGTGAGTTCTTTTCCCTCCACTTTTCTTTGGTTGTTTTTCCCCTGGTTTCAAGCATTCCTCACATACACATGCTGATCAGTACTCAGCTAAAGACTTGAGTTGTCCCTCTGCCCATCTACAGAGTTCTCAGTTCTCTCTCCTCTGGTGTTCTGCCCCATGAACTCTATCTGCCTTCCTGGACTCTCAGCTCTGTCTCTTCAGCTTCGAGTGATCCCCAGGCTTCTCCTGGGTTTCTTTTTCCATGTTGTGGTCTGGAAACTCTTCAGGAAGGAAACCATGAGCAATTATAGGTTTTATTTCACTTGCTCTTCCTCTCTCAGGATTAATGTCTTTTTAAATTTTTGTTTTATTTTTTATTTTTAGAGACAGAGTCTTGCTTGTTGGCTTAGTCAGAGTGCAATGGTGCAATCATAGCTCACTGTACCCCGGAACTCCTGGGCTCAAGTGATCCTCCCACCTTAGTCTCCCAAGTAGCCAGGCCTACAGGTGCATGCCACCATGCCAGGTTAGTTTTTTTATTTTTTGTAAAGATGAGGTCTTGGTATGTTGCCCAGGCTGGTCTTGAACTCCTAGGCTCAACTGATCCTCTCGCCTTGGCCTCCCAAGGAGAGCTGAGATTACAGGCGTGAGCCACCATGCCTGGCCTTTAAGGTTTACTGTTTCATTTTGCCTAATGTCTAATATCTGAACACTGTTTTATACATTTCATCTTGATTTTCAGCTATTTTAGATAGGAGAGTATATCCAGTCCCTGGTCATGAGGACTCTCAAGCAGAGGTATGGAGAGGTCCACATGGTGAGGAACTGAGGCCTCCTGCCAGCAGCCAGCATGAAATTGCCAGTTATGTAACTGAGCCAATTCTGAAGCAAACCTTTCAGGTTTCAGATGGCTGTAGTTCCATCTGGTATCTGAACTTGCTACCTCATTGGAGACTCTCAGCCAGGACCACCTAGTTAAGCCACTTCCAATTTTCTGGCCAGTGGAAACTGTGAGATAATAAATGTTGATTGTTATTTTAAGTTGCTAAGTTTTGGAATAATTTATTATGTGGCATTAGATAACGGTTATAGATTAGAAGTGAAGTGCTGTCATAACAAAAATTAAAAATGTACGAGTGGCTGTGTGCAGTGACTCACACCTGTAATCCCAGCAATTTGGGAGGCTGAGGTGGGTGGATCACTGGAGGTCAGGAGTTTGAGAGCAGCCTGGCCAACATGGCAAAACCTCATCTCTAATAAAAATACAAAAAATTAGCCTGATGTGGTGGGTGGGCGCCTGTGACTCCAGTTATTTGGGAGGCTGAGGCAGGAGAACCCAGGAGGTGGAGGTTGCAGTGAGCTGAGATTGAGCCACTACACTCCAGCCTGGGCAACAAAGTGAGACTCTGTCTCAAAAAAAAAAAAAAAAAAGGAGAGTGGCTTTGGGAACTGACAGTGGACAGAAGCTGGAAGGATTGTGAGGAGAGTGTAAGTCAAAGCCTGAGGTGTCTTGAAAAGATGCTTGGTAGAAGCTTGAAGACCTTTCAAAAGACTGCCAGTGAGGGCTTCATGGAATGTGGAAAATATTTCTGGAGACTGGAGAAAAGGGGGTCCTTGTTGTGTAGTGGTAAAAGTATAACAACACTGTCATGTGAGGTAAGACAGAGAGTAGAAAATATACCCGGTGAACTGGGTGATCTAGTTAGGGAGATTTCCAAACAGGGTGTTGAAGGTGCTTCTTTATAGTAAAATGTGAGGGAGTGGGAGACATGATCTAGGTGGGGCAGGGACTGGGCTAAAAGGCATATGCCTGACCCTCCTGCATTAGAGGGAGAGAGAAAGAAACAGGTGGCTTTAACACTTAAGAGGTTCTTGTTTGTTTGTCTAGGAGTAGAAGAGTATGGTGCGAAGTCTGCCATCTTTTGTTAAATAGATCCTGAGATTCAGCTCTGCCTTAGAAGTTTCAGGAATATTGGGCTGGTCATGGTGGCTCATGCGTATAATTCCAGTAGTCAGGGAGGCCAAGGCAGGAACTCACTTCAGCCTGGGAGTTCCAGATCAGCCTGGGCAACATAGGGTGACCTCGTCGCTACAAACAATAAAAAAATTAGCCAGGTGTTGTGGCACATGTCTGTGGTCCCAGCTACTCAGGGGGCTGAGGTGGGATGATTGCTTGAGCCAGGGAGATGGAGGCTGCAGTGAGCCTTGATTCTGCCACTGGACTCCAGCTTGTGTGACAGAGCGAGACCCTGCCTCAAAAAAAAAAAAAAAAAAAAAATCTGTAAACATGAAGAGAGACAGAAATAATGTGTGTGTGTGTGCGCGTGTGTGTGCGCGTGTGCGTGCGTGCGCATGCACTGTGTGTATTTGTGTTAAAGGCCATTTCTAGTGATCTGATTAACTTTGTGGTTTTTCAGATTTTAATGCATGTTTCAGAGCTTATGAATAATGCTGTATTTATTTAATGAATTCATTATTCTAATGAAATAAATTTATTTATTTATTTGAGACAGAGTTTTGCTCTTATACCCTGGGCTGGAGTGCAATGGCACAATCTCAGCTCACTGCAACCTCTGCCTCCTGGGTTCAAGTGATTCTCCTGCCTCAGCCTCCCAAGTAGCTGGGATTAGGCATGCGCTACCATGCCCGGCTAATTTTTGTATTTTTAGTAGAGATGGGGTTTCTTCATTTTGGTCAGGCTGGTCTCGAACTCCTGACCTCAGGTGATCTCCCTGTTTCAGCCTCCCAAAGTGTTGGGATTACAGGCGTGAGTCACTGCACCTGGCGCTTATGTAATTTTGAAAAGAGAAACATGAATCTATTCCCTGCTCATTTCCTTCCACATTGACAAAATGGATTTTCCTGGGTTTAGGAATGCTTTGCTTATAAATCAATTAATTCTTGAAATATTCATGATATTACTTTCCATTGTGTCCCTTGTGTTTGGAAAATATCTACAGCTGCAGAGTGAGGTGTGTCCTGGAGAGCTTCCTGTGTGCACTGATGATCATAGTCTTTAGCTCAAACATAGTACTTCTTGGTTCTTTATGCCAAATGGAGGACATTCAAAATATTCTCTTTTCCTCATGCTAAGATATCTGAGGTGCTGAAGTCACCTGTGACAGTTCATAATAGTCTCTCCATGTTAACTGCAGCTCCAGTTTAACGCGATCTTGGGACTGCTGATTATTACAGGAGATGTTAGAGGACAAAATATCAATATAAGGGTCTCAGCCTCTTTCTCTGTGCAGCTCATTGCTTCTGATAACGGAAAGAATTTTTCTCCAGACCTTTTCTTGCAATATATCCATATTCTATGCTGAAGTTATATTTATCACACATGCAGGAAATTAAAAAACAACAGCAATCATAGACTGGATTGTTTTATCTCCCTTCTCAAAGGAATATTCTTTATTTCTGAGCTGGAATAAGTCAAATACTTCCTCATGATAAGGCTGAAACAAGTTAACCCCATTGTGACAGTAAGTTAGTAAAGTTCCTGCCAGCTCAAATCTGCCTCTACGCTCTGTCCCCATAATTACATTTTGCAGGTTAGATGTTTGAAATTGTTCACACCAAGGTTAATATGAATAGATGAAAATAATTCCTGAGTTAAAGAATTCAGGTGGGTAGGGGATTAATCTGTGCCTTGATTGTTATTCAGGCAGTTGGAAATCAATGTGGAAATTATGCAACTAGAAATTACTCCCCAGTAGGTACTTTGTGAAAAGGTTGTGCTGTATCAAATGGCACAGGTAATAGATACCGCATAAATTTAAGATGCAATTGAGGCTTGAGTCTCACAGGGAGATGGAAATGCTTGGATGACAGAATGATAAGTGGCTGCATTAAGCATTTTAAATACTTCATTTTCACCAAGTGCAAAAACTGAATGATCATGTCTCCTCAACAGCTATTGGCTTCCATTGATGTCATTATTTTCTGACAATGATTTAACATGAAAGATACGTATGTTTTCCAAGAAGCATCCACTCTGATAAATAGAAGCATAAATGAACAGTAAATCCAAAGGGAAAAACATAAACAAATTAAGTAGCAAAACCATCTCTATCCCTGCCTATAACTGGAAACCCCAGTTGATGTTGCAGTTCTCTAACATGTATTTCTTAATTCAGAATTTTGGTAAAGTACAGTAGCCTCATAGTTCCTCTTGGTAAAATTAATATTTGAATGTATATGTTATAGAAACATGAATATACTCTTTTTTAAATTTTTATTTTTTGAGACAGAGTCTTGCTCTGTTGTGCAGGCTGGAGTGCAGTGGTGCAGTCTCGGCTCACTGCAACCTCCAGCTCCTGGGTTCAAGCAATTCTCCCGCCTCAGCCTCCAGAATAGCTGGGATTACAGGCGCGTGCCACCACGCCTGGCTAATTTCTGTATTTTTAGTAGAGATGGGGTTTCACCATGTTGGCCAGGCTGGTCTCGAACTCCTGACCTCAGCTGATCGCCCAACTCGGCCTCCCAAAGTGCTGGGATTACAGGCATGAGCCACCGTGCCTGGCCTGAATGTACTCTTAAATGGAGGTCCGTCATAGACTGAATTGTGTCCCCCTAAAATTCACATATTGAAGTCATAACTCCCATTACCTCAGAATGTGACTACATTTGGAGATGGAATCTTGAAAGAGGTAAAATGAAGTAATTAGGCTGGACCCTAATCCAATATGACTGGTGCCCCCATAAGAAGAGCATATTAGAACACGGGTATGCACAGAGGGGGAGATGGCGTGACGTCATAGGGAAAAGGTGGTTATCTGCAAGCCAGTGAGAGAGGCCTCAGAAGAAATAACCTTGTTGACACTCTGATCTCGGACTTTTAGCCTCCATAACTGTGTGAAAATAAAATTTTTGTTGTTTAGTCACCCAGTCTCTGCACTTCTTATGAGAACCCTTGCAGACTAATATAAGGTTTCAAATGAGAAGGAATGGGAGAGTCTAGGAAACTTGATATCTCTGGAGAGGCTTACATTTTTCCTGTTTGTTGGGGGAGGTAGGAAATGAAGGATAGGGTAGTTGAGAGTGAAGTTCTCACATTTCAGTCAACAATGCCGTGATATGGCTATGATCTGTCATTCTCCTTATTCAGGAGATGCCTGGGCATAAAAAGGTAAAAAACATCAATATGTTTTGAAACCAAAATATATCCAGTAATACAACTCATTTTAAGCACAAGGAAAAATTACAGAGCAATGGTATAGGATGATTCCATTTGTATGTAAATTTAGATTCCTGTTAGTGCCTATGTTAGACACTGAAAAAGTGTTCCCAATTAAGCAGGGAGGGGTGGTAAAGTTCTTACTTAGTAAAGTAAGAAAATCATGATCATGTGAATAGAATCAAACATGTATGATATAGTTTGGATATCTGTCCGTGCCCAAATCTCATGTTGAATTGTAACGTCCAGAGCTGGAGGTGGGGCCTGGTGGGAAGGAAGTGCTTGTGTCATGGGAGTGGATCTCTCGTTGCTTGGTGCTGTCTTAGCGATAGAGAGTGAGTTCTTTGGAGACCTGTCTTTTGTAAAGTGTGGTACCTCCCCCTCCACTCTCTCTCTCGCACCTGCTTTCCCAGTGTCATGTGCCTGCTTTCCCTCCTGCACCTTCTGCCATGATTGTTAAGCTTTCTGTGGCCTTCCTAGAAGCTGAACAGTTGCCAGCATCATGCTTTCTGTAAAGCCTGCAGAACCATGAGCCAATTAAACCCCTTTTAAAGCTAAATTATCCAGTCTCAGGCCTGCCTGCCTGCCTGCCTGCCTTCCTTCCTTCCTTCCTTCCTTCCTTCCTCCCTCCCTCCCTCCCTCCCTTCCCTCCCTCCCTCCCTCCTTCCTTCTTCTTTCTTTCCTCTTTCTTTTTTTTTTTCACTGTCTGGATTTGTCGCCTAGGCTGGAGTGCAGTGGCACAATCTTGGCTCACTGCAACCTCCGCCTCCTGGGCTCAAGTGTTGTAAAAGCTTATTTAACAGCTTACCTCTGACTGATACTGTTTTTTTTGTTTTTTTAAATTTTGAGACAGGGTCTTGCTTTGTTGCCCACACTGGTCTTGAACTCCTGGATCAAGTGATCCTCCCTTCTCAGCTAGGATTACAGGCATGCACCACTGTGTCCAACTTGATGTAATTCTTTTTTTTTTTTTTCCTGAGGCAGGGTTTTGCTGTTGTTGCCCAGGCTGGAGTGCAATGGCATGATCTTGGCTCACTGCAACCTACGCCTCCCAGGTTCAAGTGATTCTCCTGCCTCAGTCTCCCTAGTAGTTGGGATTACAGAGGTGTGCCACCATGCCCAGCTAATTTCATATTTTTAGTAGAGAGAGGGTTTCTCCATGTTGGTCAGGCTGGTCTCGAACTCCCGACATAAGGTGATCCACCCGCCTTGGCCTCCCAAAGTGCTGGGATTACAGGCATGAGCCACTGTGCCCAGCCTATAATTCTTTTAAATATGTATTTTGCTGGGTGTGGTGACTCACACCTATAATCCCTGCACTTTGGGAGGTTGAGGCTGGAAGATCATGTGAGTCCAGGAGTTCGAGACCAGCCTGGGCAACATGGTGAAACCCTGTCTCTATTAAAATTACAAAAAGTAGCCAGGCATGATGGTGCCTGCCTGTGGCCCCGGCTACTCAGGAGGCTGAGGTGGGAGGATTACCTGAGCCCAGGAGGTCGAGGCTGCAGTGGGCTGTGATTATGCCACTGCATTCCAGCATGGGTGATGGAGTAAGACCCTGTCTCAAATGAATAAATAAATAAAATTAAAAATAAATAAATAAATGAATGAGTGTTTCAGCATGGGAAAAAAATCTGGTGGTAAACTAAGTGTACATTGATTTCTGCAACTGAGTTCTTACCATGGGTTAGGCAATATTATAGGCACGATAACATATGGAGAATAAGACAGACAAGGCCTCTAATTTACAGTCTATATTCTAGGGGTGCTATTGGTAGTGAAGTATATAATAATCAGTGAGTATATAGTGTAAGCTGTTATGATATTATTTCCAGAATCCTTGTCTAGGAATTACTGAAAAGGAATTACATTTTCTAGACATGGGCACTAGCAGAATGCTGGACTTACAATATTTTCTCATGTGATAATAGGCAAGTTGCTTCCTCTCTGTCTCAAAATTTCTTTTGGAGAATAATCTATTTTTCCATTCATCATAATCTTAAAATGGACTATCGTTAGGGCCTTTAATTTTTTAATTTGTAGGCTGGCAGTGGAGGCTGGTTAGGACCTATATTAAATGATAGTCTACAGACCACAGGACGCTTATTTATCAGTTGTTAGATTTTATTTTACCTTTAATAATCACCATCAGGAGTTTTCCTTTTTTTTTTTTTTTTTAAGATGGAGTCTCGCGCTGTTGCCCAGCCTGGAGTGCAGTGGCACGATATTGGCTCACTGCAAACTCCACCTCCCAGGTTCAAGCAATTCTGCAACAGACTCACTAGTAGCTGGGATTAAAGGCGCATACCACCACGCCTGGCTAAGTTTTGTATTTTTAGTTAAGTTGAGGTTTCATCATGTTGACCAGGCTAGTCTTGAACTCCTGACCTCAAGTGATCTGACCCACCTCGGCTGTTTAAAGTGCTGGGATTACAGGTGTGAGCCACCACGCTCAGCAGGAGGTTTCCATTTTAAAAAACATTTTACAAGGCTACAGGCACATGCCACCATGCTTGACTAATTAAAAAAAGAAAAAAATTTGGCCCAGCGTGGTGGCTCACGCCTGTAGTTCCAGCACTTTGGGAGGCCGAGGTGGGCAGATCATGAGGTCAGGAGATTGAGACCATCCTGGCTAACACAGTGAAATCCCGTCTCTACTAAAAATACAAAAAAAAAAAAAAAAAAAATTAGCCATGCATGGTGGCGGGTGCCTGTAGTCCCAGCTACTTGAGAGGCTGAGGCAGGAGAATGGCATGAACCTGGGAGGCGGAGGTTGCAGTAAGCCGAGATGCTGCCACTGCACTCCAGCCTGGGTGACAGAGCAAGACTCCATCTCAAAAAAAAAAATAAATAATTTTTATTTTTTTTGTAGAGATGATGTCTGCTATGTTGCCAGCTGGGTCTTGAACTCCTGGGCTCAAGTGACCCTCCTGCCTCAGCCTCCCAAAGTGCTGGGATTACAGTCATGAACCACTGTGCCTGGCCAGGAGATTTCTTAAAAGAATATCCATGTCCAGTGGAAAGTGATAGGCAGCTAACTCTTGAACAGTTAAAGTCTTAGTGTGCATATATATATATATATATATATATATATTTTCCGTACCGTTATGATTTTTTTAAAATTATACTTTAAGTTCTAAGGTACATGTGCACAACGTGCAGGTTTGTTACATATGTATACATTGCCATGTTGGTGTGCTGCACCCATTAACTCGTCATTTACATTAGGTACATCTCCTAATGCAATCCCTCCCCTCTCCCCCGACCCAATGACAGGCCCCGGTGTGTGATGTTCCCCTTCCTGTGTCAAGTGTTTTCATTGTTCAATTCCCACCTATGAGTGAGAACATGCGGTGTTTGGTTTTTCGTCCTTGCAATACTTTGCTGAGAATGATGGTTTTCAGCTTCATCCATGTCCCTACAAAGGACATGAACTCATCCTTTTTTATGGCTGCATAGTATTCCATGGTGTATATGTGCCACATTTTCTTAATCCAGTCTATCATTGATGGACATTTGGGTTGGTTCCAAGTCTTTGCTATTGTGAATAGTGCCATAGTAAACATGTGTGTGCATGTGTCTTTATAGCAGCATGATTTATAATCCTTTGGGTATATACCCAGTAATGGGATGGCTGGGTCAAATGGTATTTCTAGTTCTAGATCCTTGAGGAATCGCCACACTGTCTTCCACAATGGTTGAATTAGTTTACAGTCCCACCAATAGTGTAAAAGCTTTCCTATTTCTCCACATCCTCTCCAGCACCTGCTGTTTTCTGACTTTTTAATGATCACCATTCTACCAGGTGTGAGATGGTATCTCATTGTGGTTTTGATTTGCATTTCTCTGATGGCCAGTGATGATGAGCATTTTTTCATGTGTCTGTTGGCTGCATAGATGTCTTCTTTTGAGAAGTATCTGTTCATATCCTTTGCCCATTTTTTGATAGGGTTGTTTGATTTTTTTCTTGTACATTTGTTTAAATTCTTTGTAGATTCTGGATATTAGCCCTTTGTCAGGTGAGTAGATTGCAAAAATTTTCTCTCATTCTGTAGGTTGCCTGTTCACTCTGATGGTAGTTTCTTTTGCTGTGCAGAAGCTCTTTTAGTTTAATCAGATCCCATTTGTCAATTTTGGCTTTTGTTGCCATTGCTTTTGGTGTTTTGAAGTCCTTGCCCATGCCTATGTCCTGAATGGTATTGCCTAAGTTTTCTTCTAGAGTTTTTATGGTTTTAGGTCTAACATTTAAGTCTTTAATCCATCTTGAATTAATTTTTGTATAAGGTGTGGAAGGGATACAGTTTCAGCTTTCTACATATGGCTAGCCAGTTTTCCCAGCACCATTTATTAAATAGGGAATCCTTTCCCCATTTCTTGTTTTTGTCAGGTTTGTCAACGATCAGATGGTTGTAGACGTGTGGTATTATTTCTGAGGGCTCTTTTCTGTTCCATTGGTCTATATCTCTGTTTTGGTACCAGTACCATGCTGTTTTGGTTGCTGTAGCCTTGTAGTATAGTTTGAAGTCAGGTAGCGTGATGCCTCCAGCTTTGTTCTTTTTGCTTAGGATTGTTTTGGCAATATGGGCTCTTTTTTGGTTCCATATGAACTTTAGTTTTTTCTAATTCTGTGAAGAAAGTCATTGATAGCTTGATGGGGATGGCATTGAATCTATAAATTACCTTGGGCGGTATGGCCATTTTCACAGTATTTTTTTTTATTATACTTTTTACATATGTATACATGTGCCATGTTGGTGTGCTGCACCCATCAACTCATCAGCACCCATCAACTCATCATTTACATCAGGTATAACTCCCAGTGTCATCCCTCCCCCCTCTCCCCTCCCCACAATAGGGCCCGGTATGTGATGTTCCCCTTCCCGTGTCCAAGTGATCTTATTGTTCAATTCCCACCTATGAGTGAGAACATGCGGTGTTTGGTTTTCTGTTCCTGCCGATAGTTTGCTGAGAATGATGGTTTCCAGCTGCATCCATATCCCTACAAAGGACACGAACTCATCCTTTTTTATGGCTGCATAGTATTCCATGGTGTATATGTGCCACATTTTCTTAATCCAGTCTGTCACTGATGGGCATTTGGGTTGATTTTAAGTCTTTGCTATTGCATTTTCACAGTATTGATCCTTCTTATCCATGAGCATGGAATGTTCCTCCATTTGTTTGTGTACTCTTTTATTTTGTTGAGCAGTGGTTTGTAGTTCTCCTTGAAGAGGTCCTTCACATCCCTTGTAAGTTGGATTCCTAGGTATTTTATTCTCTTTGAAGCAATTGTGAATGGGAGTTCACTCATGATTTGGCTCTCTGTTTTTCTGTTATTGGTGTATAAGAATGCTTGTCATTTTTGCACATTGATTTTGTATCCTGAGAGTTTGCTGAAGTTGCTTATCAGCCTAAGGAGATTTTGGGCTGAGATGATGGGGTTTTCTAAATATACTATCATGTCATCTGCAAACAGGGACAATTTGACATCCTCTTTTCCTAATTGAATACCCTTTTTGACAAACCCACAGCAATATCATACTGAATGGGCAAAAACTGGAAGCTCCCTTTGAAAACTGGCACAAGACAGGGATGCCCTCTCTCACCACTCCTATTCAACATAGTATGGGAAGTTCAACATAGTATGGGAAGATTGCCAGGGCAATCAGGCAGGTGTGCATATATTTTTTGATAAAAAAAATTTTGAATTACTTTTCATCTCATTACACTGAAATGAGGCATATATTAATAAGTGCCTCATAAAGGAAAACCAGTAATGACAAGAGATGAAATGTATTGAGTAATTAACCATACTCCAGGTACTCTGCATTTCAGTTTATTGAATCTTCACAACCACTGTAGGATTTAGGGACTGTTATCCATCCTGTTTTTCAGATGAAGAAAGTGAGGCCCAGAGAGGGGTTAAGTAACTTTCTCAAATACAAAATTTACTTGGCTATGCACACTGGTTCTTTCCTGTAATCACAGCACTTCAGGAGACTGAGGCGGGAGGATCACTTGAGCCCAGGAGTTTGATACTAGCCTCGGCAACAACAACAACAACAAAATTTTCTGGGCATGGTGGCATGTGCCTGTAGTTTCAGTGACTCAGGATTCTGAGGATTACTTGTGCCCAGGGGGAGTGAGGCTGCCAGTGAGCCATGATCACACCACTGTCCTCCAACCTGGGCAACAAAGCAAGACTCTGTCTCAAAAAAATTTTAAATGATGTTTCTCATGTTACTTCCTCAAGCTGGCATATGGATTTATTTTAGGTGACAAGCTATGCTGGTTTGCCCAGGATTGTTCTGGTTTTAGCACTGAATGCCCATGTCCTAGGAAAACCTTCAGTTGCTGGCAAACCAAGATGGTTGTTTACACAGATATTTCTTTTAATTATTTAAATCCTGTGTTGATTAGACTATTGTTATGGGAGGGTGCTTCACTAAACTCATCCTCACAAATGGTTGCTAATTCTTCTTTCAGGGTCAGAGTCCCACTGAATTCTCTAATTCAATGCCTACCTATTTCACTATTATGTCAAACCTCACTCATTTTCATTCTATTTACAGTGACTCTTTGTTGATAACAAACGTTAACTCTGGCATAAAATGTTTACGTAGGAGAATCCTGAAGACCCTACTCTGGGGCATGGGGGTGTGGAGATAAGCCAGACAAGGTGAGTCAGTGCTAAATGGCGTAATACAAGAAATGTCCCCAAGGGCCAGAGTAGACAGTGAGGCCATCACGTACACATCGCTGTTATTCTCATTCAAGTCTGCTGGTGATCAGGTGTTCATTTCTGCTGCCTGAAGTCAACCTGACTAGTAATATTTTGAGATTCTCAATGGGGAGTAACTCTAGACAGAGTCTCAAACATGTGGGATGGTATTGAAACTACAAGTTTAAACTTGATATGTGAAATACGTTAAGATTATTAGACAACATATCAGTAATGGGGTGTTAGCTTCAGTGCTAAGTGGGAAACTGAAGCAGTCCTGTTTGTTGTTGATTGCCATTATCTAGTGTCTTTCATTTACCCAACAATTATGTGTTGAGTAATTTCTGTAGACAAGAAACAATGTTGGTGCTAAAAGGAATATAAAATGGAATGATATTCTATCCCTTCCCTCAAGTAGCTTATGTCCTAATAAGGAAGATGATGCATTCTCCTAGATGACCAAGGAACCTCTACCTCAACAAATCTCATGGAAAGAAATCATAACAATTAAATTATTGGGCATATTGTGGAGGGACTGATGTCCAGATTAAAAATGTAAACTTTATTTAATAGGTGGTGGGAAACTATAATTGCTCTTCATCTCACCCTGATATACAGATTCATTTGTTATTATCCGTCTTTCCTCTCTAAAATGTAAATTCCATTGCAGTTGAGACTTTGTTTTGTTTTATCGATGTTATTGCCAGCACCTAGAACCTGGCACCTGATAAATTGTTAAATCTTTGTTTATTGTTGGATGGGTTACTCCAGAGGTTCTCAAACTTTCTTTGTTGGTGGTGTTCTTTGTGCCTTAGAGACTTTTTATGGCACCCCTAGGCAAAACAAAAACAAAACAAAAACAACACAAAATTAACCGTTCTATTGATTTTCAAACAGTACTGTATTTGCTTTTTAAAGAAATCACAGTAACCATAGAAACTCAGCTTCACAAAGATTTGACATCAATGAAAGGAATGTAGTGCAATCTAATGGTGAAACTGATTTACTGTAGGCTAGTAGTTCATGCAGGGCCTGACAGATGTCAAGCTATGCTTCACTTGAAAACTTAAAATAGCTTGTAGTGGCCATGCAAGTTTTCTGCCGTGCCCTTTGGCACCTTGGTGCACACTTTGAGACAAAAATATTATTTTGAGTCCCTATGTCTTCACTCTTCTTCTATAGGACATATTTCTATGGTCCTACAAAATTTAGAAATTTTAGTGAGATTTTGCTTTTTCCAGCTGCCCTAGTTGCTGGGCATAAGCCATTGAATAGATCACAAAGAGAAAACTGATTTGTGTGTTAAGAATACCAAAATAGGCCAGGCACGGTGGCTCACGCCTGTAATCCCAGCATTTTGGGAGGTTGAGGCGGGCAGATCATTAGGTCAGGAGGAGTTTGAGACCAGCCTGGCCAATATGGTGAAACTCCATCTCTACCAAAAATACAAAAATTAGCCAGACGTGGTGGCACGCACCTGTAGTCCCAGCTACTTGGGAGGCTGAGGCAGGAGAATTGCCTGAACCCGGGAGGTGGAGGTTGCAGTGAGCCAAGATTGCGCCACTGACTCCAGCCTGGGTGACAGAGCAAGACGCTGTCTCAAAAAACAAACAAACAACAAACAAACAAACAAAAAACCAGTACCAAAGTGCATGAGATGGATCAATTTATCCTGATAACGATACTGGTATAATTCGATCAACATTTTTATCTAATCTTATTACAACAATGTTGTCATAAGAACACTATTGTAGAACACTATTCCTATGAGGTGATCCAAGAAAAAAAGAGACCAATATTAAAATAAAGGTGTGAAATTTACATATTACTGTGTTTGTACTCAGTAAAAGTGACATTAATTGCAGGTCTTGCTGTTGATTTAATAACTTTTGGAGAAAAGGGTGGGGCATGGTGGCTCATACCTGTAATCCCAGCAATTTGGGAGGCAGAGGCCATCAAATCACTTGAGCCCTGGAGTTGCAGACCAGCCTGGGCAACATAGCAAAACCCTGTCTTTACAAAAAACACACACAAAAAAACTTAGCTGGGCATGGTGGTGTGCATCTGTAGTGCCAGCTACTTGGGAGGCTGAGATGGGGAGGATCACCTAAGCCTGGGAAGTCGAGGCTGCAGTGGACTGTTACTGTGCCCACTCCAGCGTGAGTGACAGAATGAGACCGTCTAAAAAACAAACAAAACAAACAAAAAACCACAAACAAACAAAAAACAAACCCCCTGAGAAGCCCTACATTTGTTTAAAAAGGCTTGTTAAGTTACTCGACCACAATGCCTTTTTTCATATATCACCTATTCATATATTGCGACTCCAATGATCAAACGTCAGGGACGTTTGAACCAGAGTGACTCCAATATTGAATAGGGGCTCGGTAAAATGAGACTGAGACCTACTGGGCTGCATTCCTAGGAGGTTAAGGCATTCTTAGTCACAGGATGAGATAAGAGGTCCGCACAAGATACAGGTCGTAAAGACCTGGTTGATAAAACAGGTTGCAGTAAAGAAGCTGGCTAAAACCCACCAAAACCAAGATGGCAACAAGAGTGGCTCCGGTCATCTTCACTGATACACTCCCACCAGGGCCATGACAGTTTACAAATGCCATGGGTCAGGAAGTTACCCTACGTGGTCTAAAAAGGGGAGGAACCCTCATTTCCAGGAATTGCCCACCCCTTTCCTGGAAAACTCATGAATAAGCTACCCCTTGTTTAGCATATCATCAAGAAATAACTATAAAAATGGGCAACCAGCAGCCCTTGGGGCTGCTCTGCCTATGGAGTAGCCGTTTTTTATTCCTTTACTTTCTTAATAAACTTGCTTTCACTTTACTCTGCGGACTTGCCTCAAATTCTTTCTTGTGCAAGACCCAAGAACCTTCTCTTGGGTCTGGATTGGGACACTTTTCCAGTAATAATACTACAAGAAATGCTGACTTGACATGCAGTAGTTTAAAAATGTATCCACACCATTTGATTCAAAGGTGTTCAAAAGAATGTTTTTAGGAACACTGAATTTTTTCAGGTCGGATTTCCCACTAGATGGTAGTGTTACAACATCAAAATCCTTCACAATAATGGCCTAGCAGCTCTAATTCAGTTCCACAGTTACTGAGTGTCTGCTGTGTGTAAGATACTGTTTAAGTCTATGTAGGCTAATGACTGCTGAAACAAGGATCCAGGCCTTTTCATTCCCAAGCAATGCTGTTTCCCTTATACCCTGCATATGCACTTAAGAGAGCAACTGCCCAGTGTCCTTAGCTAAGAGTCTTTGCAGAGCTGTATATTTATAACCTTGCAAAAGAAAATTTTCTAAGGAGTTTATACAAGAAGGCACATCTGTTTATGAGAATGCAAAAGTAGATGCACAAAAGCTCCACAAAACCTAAAGAAAATATTTCATGACCTCCTAGATCCCAGGAAGGTGAGGGAGATAGTCTATTCTAGAAAGAGTTCAGCTCCAGGAAAAACAGAGCAGGCCTAAAGCAGTTATAATACATATGATTAATACATATACTCTAGGTTACAGTGTGATGTATGGCCTGGACACCTGTCTTATGATTTTGAAGCTGCTTGCTAGGCTGGTGTGTAATGTTGCAACAAGAAGCAACCTTAAGGGCTAGCTAGTTTGAGACCTCTATTTTGTAAATGAAATAGCTGAGGTTAAGGGAAAAATAATGTATTGGGATCACAGAAAGATCTCTAGAACACACATGAACAGGGTAAAATCTAAGCAGATGTATCTTTAGATCATTATTCTGGCTGTCACTATTTCAGTGACCTCTGATCTATGTTTTTTTCCATGAAGTAAAACACAATTTCAGGGCTGGTACATTGTGACTCTTGCTGCCTGTCCACAGCTTGTTTTCTTCATGATCCCTGTATTATGAGCAGAAATCTATCTGATTCACAGAACTCTCTAAGTTCTCTATTGTGGAGTGGAATCATCTCTGCATCCCCGGAGTCTGGTATGGTGCCTAGCACCTGCTCAGGAATCTCATAGGGATGGATGCATCTATTTTGACCCATCCCCTCATCACCATATAAACTACAGACAGATAGCTAGGCTGATGTACTGGGGGTGGTTAGTTTGATAAAACCTTCAGAGCCCTCCTTCATTTTTGGTAAATTTTTTTTTTTTTTTTTTTTTTTTGAGACAGGATCTCACTCTGTCACCCAGGCTAGAGTGCAGTGGCATGAACATAGCTCACTGTAGCCTCGCCCTTTTGAGTTCAAGTGATCCTTCCACCTCAGCCTCGCCAGTAGCTGGGATCACAGGTGTGTGCTACCGCACCCAGCTAATTTTAAAATTTTTTTGTAGAAACAAGGTCTTGCCATGTTGCCCAGGCTTGTCTTGAACTCCTGGGCCCAAGCAATCCTCCTGCCTTGGCCTCCCAAAGTAGTGGATTACAGGTATGAGCTGCTGCGCCCAATTTTGGAAACACGCGTTTTTAAGAATAAATTTTTGGAAATAGCATTGCCATTCCTCTGCCACTCCTCCATCATCCCATATGGCTTCTGTATTGTGATTTTATATTTACTTTATTTTACTTTTTTGGAGACAGAGTCTCGCTTTGTCACCCAGGCTGGAGTGCAGTGGTGTGATCTTGGCTCACTGCAAACTCAGCCTCCTGGGTTCAAGTGATTCTCCAGCCTCAGCCTCCCAAGTAACTGGGATTACAGGAGTATGGTACCACATCTGGCTAATTTTTAAAATGTTTTTAGGAAAGATGGGTTTCACCATGTTGGCCAGGCTGGTCTCGAACTCCTGACCTCGTCATCTGCCTGCCTCGGTCTCCCAACGTGCTGGGATTACAAGTGTGAGCCACCGTGCCCGGTCCATGATTTTATATTTATAAACTCCTTCTTCACTATGATATTTACACACATATTTCTAGTTTCACCTAGTATTTTTTCATATTGGCATTTGAATCTTTAGTCATTCTAGATATTATTTTTGGGTCGTTTTCTAACACCATTCATTAACTTATCTGTCCTTTCTTCACTGTTTTGAAGTGTTATGTTTGTCATGATTTTAAAAAATATATAATTGGATCTGTTTCTAAAATTTTATTATATTTTACAAAATTATATTTTTATTGCTCTGATTTCTTCTTGTGGAGAGGATGGTATGTATTAAGTTTTTTCTTTGGAACAAATGGATAAACACATTTAATAAATATTGTTACTATTTAATATGGAGATGGTTAGCTAAGTGAACAATATACTCAATATTATATAAATTGACAGACTTATAAAGAAGTAGTTTTTATTGCTGTAAAAGCTTGAGATTATGGGAGGTGACCAGGGACTGTGTGGTCACCTGAGCTGAAGGGGTTGCACATTTCTCAGGTAGATCTTGCCTATGTTTGGGAAGCATAGTAATCGAGAATCAGTCTAGAAAACACATTGTCTCCTTTTCTGGAGACATCACTTCATATTTAAAGACTGTTGCAGGCAGTGAGGTAGGAGGTGAAACTTGACTCCAGAGGCAGGGCTTGGACACTGGATCAGATTGAGGACTCTCTAAAAATAGCTGAGGCAGAAGCAGTTTTCAATCAGACAGGCCCACCAGTGTGCCATGGCAATGCCAGGGAGTTACTGCTTCGTTCCAGGGTAAATGACCCAATGATCCAAAAGTTACTACCCCTTCCCTAGAAATTTCTGCATAAGCCACCCCTTAATCTGCATACAATTCAAAGTGGTTGTAAATTGACTGCAAAACTGCCCTGAGCTGCTACTCTCTGCCTAGGGTAGCCTTGCTTTGCAGGAGCAGTCACAGGGCTGGAACATCACCAAAGCTGTAACACTACCTGTTCAATAAAGCTGTTTTCTTCTACCTCTGACTTGCCCTTGAATTCTTTCCTGGGGGAAACCAAGAGCCCTCAGGGGCTAAGTTCCACTTTGGGGCTCTCCTGCCCTGCATCAGTAGGACCAGAATAATCCTCAAGAGCAAGATCAAAATATTCTCATTTTCAAGTTTCTGAAATAGAACAAGAAAAAAAAAAGCATAGATAATAATAGATTGTGTGAGTTCATTATGAGGATTAAATGAGATATCAAAAAGTTATCCAGCCCAGATTAGATGACTAATGATATTACCTTTTCTAAAAGAAGTTCTATGTTATCCCTGTTGGCAATAGAGACTTTAGTAGGAATATAGAAAAGAAGAAATTCCTCAAAATATGGAGCTGATCAGTCTTCTTCCCATTTGATAAAATAACAACTGCATAGATCAAAATAAGCATTAGATTTACATTTTTTGAAATGTAGAATGTTTTCCTTTCTCTGTAACTCTAACATGGAATATGCACCTAATGCTACACATTTCACATGAGAAGTCTGTGCTTTGATTGTATGGATAGAGTAACTTTTTGTTTGTTTTTTGAGGAGGGAGGATCACATATACCTTTGTTAGTAGTTCCGTAGGTTAGGTCAAATGTACAGTTCTTTAATTTGGAAGCATACTGTAGAGCTCTAGCAGATATCTTGTTAATGAGAAAATTACTAATAGGTTAAGCTAGGATGTGTTGATCTTTGTTCTTGCGGAAGAACTGTCAAAGATGCTATGTATCACTGTAAGTCTGATGCCCCAAGGTTGGAAACCACTGTACTGGGTTCAACAGTTTTTGTATCAAGTCAAGAGTTTTGCACATCTTTTGTTTTGCCATTCAAAAACCATACCTTAGCCAGCTAAGAGGTCCAGCTTGAGGAGCTGTTTGTCAAAGACAGATGTAGGAACTGAGGTGAAATTACAAACATGGAACAGACTTGAAACCACCTGCCATAGATTGTTTTATCAGAACAGAACGCTTAGGTAGTGAGAAGTTAAAAACCTTGTGTGGTAGACTGACTGCACGAATGACTCACATTCTCTGCCCCATCTCTATCTGTGTTCTTTGCCAGGTAACTTGTGGGCCCCTCCACTCTGATTTTGAGCTCATACAATTGACTTGCTTTGTCCAATGAGATGTGGTAGGGTGACCAGCTGGTCTGGTTTGCTTGGAGCTGAGGGTTTCCTGGATGTGGGATAGACCAGGAAAATCAGAATGAGTTGGTTGTCCTAAGACTTAGGAAAGTGACCAGGCAGAGGCTGAAAACGATCTTTTGCTGGTGGCTCTTGTACTCGTCCTGAAGATTCCAGGTTACGCTGCTGGAATAGAGCTGTATTCTCCGAGTTCTTTCAGCCAATGAGTTCTAGATCAGCTGATACTTAGTGGACCACACACAGTGGCATTCATGAGCTCAGCCAGATCATGGAAATTCACAGCCTCCTGAGCTGGATACATATCTATTGTTAACATGCCACTGAGGTTTTATGGTTGTTTTTTATGCAGCATTATTGTGCAATAAATGATATACCTTGTTACATTTATTTAACATATAGAGACATTACAATTTGTTGACAAATTAGAAAATAGAGAGTGGAACAGTCCTTAATCTGTAAAATCTGACCATTCTAAGTTTCTATGTTTGAATTTTTTTTATAATTTAGATATCATTATTTTCAAATGCCCAGAGGATCGAATTGACTATGATTTTTCAGGATATAGCTGAAAAGTCAGGGAGGTAGCTCAGCAGAACTCAGTGCACAGAGATTTGGGAATCATTTACCACTGAAGTCTGTCTTGTTGCTTCATGGCTGTTGGCAGTTCTTTGTGAATTGCTCTATGCTCTGGATGAGGTAGCCTGGTCTTTCCATTTCTCTTTCTTCTCAGCTTCTTCTCTTCATTATTTGAAGTTATGTTTCACTCTTCTGGAAATTTGTGTGTTTCACTTTTTACTAGAACACCTGTTTGAGCAGTCCATTACCATTTATTTTCTGTGTTATGCACAGCTGATGAAAAACAGAATTTTGCAGTTGGGAGGAACTGCATAAGTAATCACCCCTCTCAGCTGTCTGATGAGGAAACTGAGATTTGCAAAAGTTACATCATTTTGCCCGCAGAGTACTCAGCAAATTAATTGAAGAAATAGGATTAGAATTTGAGACCTTTGACTGCTAGTCTAAATGTGCTTTAATAATCTCAGGAGCGTTTCCTCAGGGACAGAGAAACATTCCCTCTCCTCTCCCGTCCTCGCAGCCTTCTCACTACAGAGGACTCTGGCCTGGCTACCTTCCACTCCCCTCAGCAGAAAGGTTTGGTGTTGCCAGTCTCAGTAAGGTTAAGTTTAAGCCAATTTGCTTTTGTAAGCATAAATAAAAAACGAGAAAGAAAAAACAGATTCCTTTGTGCAAAAGGGAAAGACACTCCATCCTTTTCCTCAGAGCATTTTCTTTAGAAAACTTGGGATTGTAAATTCTTCCTCTGTCCTTTTAAGATGTATATAAACTGTTTTTTTTTTTTTTTTGAGGCGGAGTCTTGCTCTGTTGCCCAGGCTGGAGTGCAGTGGTGTAATCTTGGCTCACGACAACCTCCGCCTCCCAGGTTCAAGCGATTCTCCTACCTCAGCCTCTTGAGTAGCTAGGATTACAGGTGCCCACCAACATACTCGGTTAATTTCTTGTATTTTTAGTAGAGATGGGGTTTCACCATGTTGCCCAGACCTGTCTTGAACTCCTGACCTCAGGTGATCCGCCCTCCTCAGCCTCCCAAAGTGCTGGGATTACAAGCGTGAGCCACCCATGCTCAGCCAAGATGTATATAAACTTTTTAAAACCTCAATAAGCCTCCTGCCTGCTTTACCACCCAGGACAAATTTTTTTTTTTAAAGGAACAGGGAGCTATCTCGTTGAAATGCAATCATCAAGGAATATAGTGTCTCTATCTCTCAGTTTCTGTGAGATGAGAGGAGCTTAGTTTCATGGATGCCTCACTCCTAAACTACCTCCAGTTATAAAGATATGAGAAATTTACCTTTCTTTTGGATAAAGCCAGTTCGCAAACGCAAATGGCCACTGCAATTGCCAGGTAAAACTGGGATGTGGGTGACGAATAGTTCTGTCAAGTACTCCTCCTTGGGGAGTAGTTATTGTTAATCTTGAGAACGTAGGTAACGTATGTAACGGGATGTGTCTGCTTTAAGGGTGAGAGTCTTTTCTGACTTTGCAATCTTAGTGGAATGCCTGTGATATGTGTCATATTCTGGTTTAATGCTTATTTGATAGTAAAACTGTGTCTTTTCTCCTCTACTTTTCTGGAGATGATTTTTGAGTTGGCAGGGTATTCTATTTTTAATTATATTTTTCCAACACATGATAAGTAGTAGTGAGACAGAGGGAGATAATAGGAACAAAAGTTGCCTAGACTATGGAAGAATTTTTAGGTGGCTTTGAAGAGAGAAACAGACTCAAGAGGCACTTAAAGTAAGAGTGTGGGTGGGAGAAGAAAAAGAGAATGTCCAACAAGTATTATTAGGCAGGATATGTAGCTTCTTTCCTTCACAGCATTGAAGAAATAGAAGTAAATAACTTGGATTAAAAATTGAAATTATTTTTGCTAACATGGGTTAAACATTGAAATTGCTTTGGTTATATATATATATATATATATATATATATATATATATTTTTTTTTTTTGACCTGTAACATCACTCTGGGCCTAAGCAAAACAAAGCACAGTTTATAGCAATACAAGTAAAATGAAGATTTATGTTCTGAAATCTTATCTTCCTTCAGCTGCATTCAGATAGCACACATGCCTCAAACTATTTAGCATCCCCTAACTAGATTTATCTTCCAAAAACACTTGAACAAACATATGAATTGAAAGGTAAGCAAAGAGTACAAACAGGCAATTAAAAATTCATACCACGAGTACATGTATAAAAATTGTTGAAATGTAGTAGTAATTAAGGAAATGCAATTTAAGATTACAATGAGATGCCAGTTTTTACTCAACAAATATAAAATGATAATTTCCAATTTAGACAAAGGTATGTCCAAAAAAAATCTGACAATATTCTTACATAATGTCTTTTAACATAAACAATTTGAAAATGGGCCGGGCGCTCATGCCTGTAATCCCAGCACTTTGGGAGGCTGAGGCTGGCGGATCATGCGGTCAGGAGATTAAGATCATCCTGGCTAACACGGTGAAACCCCATCTCTACTAAAAATACAGAAAATTAGCTGAGCGTGGTGGTCGGTGCCTGTAGTCCCAGGTACTTGGGAGGCTGAGGCAGGAGAATGGCGTGAACCCTGGAGGCAGAGGTTGCAGTGAGCCAAGATTGCGCCACCGCACTCCAGCCTGGGCAACAGAGTGAGACTCCATCTAAAAAAAAAAAAAAAAAATTGAGAATGCTATAATTGTCTGGCAATAGATTTGATAAATTATGGTATACTTATATAAAGAAATATTATTTAACCATTAATATGATTTTTAATGTTCATTGACTTGGAAAAATAGTCTCAATATGTCAAACCAGAAAAGTAGATTTCATAATAGCATGCCTAGTATAATCTATTTTCTTTAAAAACATTTTGAAGAACATATACCAAAATGTTACATGAGGCCAGGCACAGTGGTTCACACCTATAATCCCAGCAATTTAGGAAGTTGAGGTGGGTGGATCGCTTGAGGCCAGGAGTTCAAGACCAGCCTGGGCAACATAGTGAGACCCTGTTTCCACAAAAAATAAAAAAATAAAAAATAAATAAGCTGGGCATTGTAAAAGGTGTCTGTAGTCCAAGCTACTCAGGAGGCTGAGGCAGGAGGATTGCTTGAGGCTTGAGGGCAGGAGTTCGAGCTTATTATACCTTTGATTGCACCACTGCACTCCAGCCTGGGTGACAGAGAAAGAATCTGTCTCTCTCTCTCTTAAAAAAAAAACCAGAGAGAAAGAAAGCATTATTTCTAAATCTATGTATTTTTTATGTTAATTTTTTTTTTGGTAAGAGCTTTATTATGCTCAGCAAACTAACACAGGAACAGAAAACCAAATACCGCACGTTCTCACTCATAAATGGGAAGTGAACAGTGAGAACACATGGACACAGGGAGGGGAACATCACACACTGAGGCCTGTTGTGGGACAAGGGGCAAGGGGAGGGAGAGCATTAGGACAAATGCCTACTACATGCAGGGCTTAAAACCTAGATGATGGGTTGATAGGTGAAGCAACCCACCATGGCACATGTATACCTATGTAACCTGCACATTCTGCACATGTATCCCAGAACTTCAAGTAAAATTTAAAAAAGTTGCAAAGTTACAAATGTCATAAATATTTGTCCAGTACCTCTTGGTGTTACCTTGTTAGAAGCTAAATATATTATAATAAATAAAAACTGCATGTATTTTTAAAAAAGAGCTTTATTGGAACATAATTCACATATACCTGTGTTATTTTTACATTTCTTTTGTTAGGTTTCATCAGAGGTTTTATGAAGCTATTGTTATTATTTACTATAGTGGATATCTTTTTAAAAATTACATTTTCCTTCCCTCCTCCCCTCCCCTCCTTTTTTCATTCATTCTTTCTTTTCTCTCTCTCTTTCTTTCCCAGGCTGAAGTGCAGTGGTACAATCATAGCTAACTACCACCTTGAACTCCTGGGTTCAAGTGATCCTCCTATCTCAGCCTCCTACATAACTAGTGTGTCTGGATTTGGTGGGTTCTTGGTCTCACTGACTTCAAGAATGAAGTCACGGACCCTCACACTGGGTGTTACAGTTCTTAAAGATGGTGTGTCCGGAGTTTGTTCTTTCTGATGTTCACACATGTTCAGAGTTTCTTCCTTTTGGTGGGTTGGTGATCTCGCTGAATTCAAGAGTAAAGCTGCAGACCTTTGTGGTGAGTGTTACAGCTCTTTTTTTTTTGAGACAGAGTCTGGCTCTGTCGCCCAGGCTGGAGCGCAGTGGCCGGATCTCAGCTCACTGCAAGCTCTGCCTCCCGGTTCCCGCCATTCTCCTGCCTCAGCCTCCCGAGTAGCTGGGACTACAGGCACCCGTCACCTCGCCTGGCTAGTTTTCTGTATTTTTTTAGTAGAGATGGGGTTTCACCGTGTTAGCCAGGATGGTCTTGATCTCCTGTCCTCGTGATCCGCCCATCTCGGCCTCCCAAAGTGCTGGGATTACAGGCTTGAGCCACCACGCTCGGCCTGTTACAGCTCTTAAGGCAGCCCCTCTGGAGTTGTTTGTTCTTCCGGTCTGGAGTTGTTCATTCTTCCCAGTGGGTTCATGGTCCAGGCTGGCCTCAGGAGTGAAGCTGCAGACTTTCCTGGTGAGTGTTACAGCTAACAAAGGTGTCGTGGACCCAAAGAGTGAAGGAACACAGCTTCCACAGTGCGGAAGGGGACCCAAGCGGGTTGCCCCTGGCTAGTTTGGGCAGCCTGCTTTTATTCCCTTATCTGACTCCACCCACATCCTGCTGATTGGACAGAGAGCTGATTGGTTCATTTTACAGAGAGCTGATTGGTCCATTTTGACAGAGTGCTGATTGGTGCATTTACAATCCCTGAGCTAGACACAGAGTGCTGATTGGTGTGTTTACAATCCTTTAACTAGACACAGAGTGCTAGACAAAAAGGTTCTCCAAGTCCCGGCTAGGTTAGCTAGATAGAGTACTGATTGGTGTATGTACAAACCTTGAGCTAGATACAGAGTACTGATTGGTGTATTTACAAACCCTGAGCTAGACATAGAGTGTGATTGGTGCATTTACAATCCTTTAGCTAGACACAGTGCTAGACAGAGAAGTTCTCCAAGTCCCCACTAGGTTAGCTAGATACAGAGTACTGATTGGTGTATTTACAAACCTTAAGCTAGACACAGAGTACTGATTGGTGTATTTATAATCCCTTAGCTAGACAAAGGTTCTCCAAGTCCCCACTAGACCCAGGAGGCCAGGTGACTTCACCTAGTGGATGGCACACCAGGGCTGTAGGCAGAGCTGCCCGCCAGTCCTGCGCCTGTGCCCTCACACTTCTCAGCCCAGGAGGCTCAGGCAGCTGCAGGAGCCTACAGGGGTCGGGGGAGCGGGGGTGGTGGGGAGGTCCCTGAGCCCTGTCTCTCAGGGAGGAAGCTGAGGTCTGGCGAGAATTGGAGCGCAGCGCTGGCTGGCAGGAGCTGCTGGGGGGGACCTGGCTGCACCCTCTGCAGCTGCTGGCCTGGGTGCTAAGCCCCTCACTGCCCAGACCAGTGGCGCCAGACCTCCACACCAAGTCCGGGGTCCCCGAGCCCACGCTCACTTGGAACTCGCGCTGGCCCGCTAGCACCACACGCAGCCCGGGTTCCTGCCCGCGCCTCTCCCTCCACACCTCCCCACAAGCAGAGGGAGCGGACTCTGGCCTGGCCAGCCCAGAGAGGGGCTCCCACAATGCAGCAGCAGGCTGAAGGGCGCCTTAAGCATAGCCAGAGCAGATGCCAAGGCCAAGGAGGCGCTGAGAGCCAGTGAGGGCCGCCAGCATGTTGTCACCTCTCACTAGGACTGCAGTCACCACCATATCTGGCTTTTTTTTTTTTTTTTGAGACGGAATCTCACTCTGTCGCCCAGACTGGAGTGCAGTGGTGCAATCTTGGCTCACTGCAACCTCTGCCTCCTGGGTTCAAGCAATTTTCCTGCCTCAGCCTCCTGAGTAGCTGGGATTACAGGCGTGCGCCACCATGCCTGGCTAATTTCTGTATTTTTAGTAGAGACAGGGTTTCACCATATTGGTCAGGCTGGTCTTGAACTCCTGACTTGGTGATCTGCCCGCCTCAGCCTCCGAAAGTACTTGGATTACAGGTGTGAGCCATGGTGCCCAGACACATCTGGCTATTTAAAAATTTTTTTGTGGAGACAAGATCTTGCTGTGTTGCCCAGGTTGGTCTGGAATCCTGGCCTCAAGCAATCTTCCTGCCTCAGCCTCCCAAAGTGTTAGGTTTACAGGCATGAGCCATCATGCCTGGCCAAAATTGCATTTTCTTTTTTTTTTGAGACGGAGTCTGGCTCTGTCACCCAGGCTGGAGTGCGGTGGCCGGATCTCAGCTCACTGCAAGCTCCGCCTCCCAGGTTCATGCCATTCTCCTGCCTCCGCCTCCCAAGTAGCTGGGACTACAGGCGCCCGTCTCGTTGCCCGTCTAGTTTTTTGTATTCTTTAGTAGAGACGGGGTTTCACCGTATTAGCCAGGATGGTCTCGATCTCCTGACCTTGTGATCCGCCCGTCTCGGCCTCCCAAAGTGCTGGGATTACAGGCTTGAGCCACCGCGCCCGGCCCAAAATTGCATTTTCTAAATCTAATATAGGAAATGCTTTTGAAGTACGTTTATAATAAAAAACTACTTCCACTCAAAACATTTTAGTATTGTTTAAAGAATTTATTACATTAAAAAAAGACCTCTAAACAATTGCTTTTCAGTACTTTCACCAATTTTTAGCATTGTTGGGGAACATAAAAAGACATCACTAAGCAAATGTAATCAATAAAAATAAATGAATTAAGTTATATTATACCTCTGTTCAAAAGCCTCTGGTACCTCCCCATACTTTTGGGACATCAGCTTTCAAACCCATCCACAGTCTGATTCTAATTCTAACACTTTAATTTATTGATTGGTTATTTGGCTGATTTCTTTTCACAAACACTTTATTTGCCAGATACTTTCCTATTTTCTCTTGTACTTGGACCTTCCATAACCTTTGCTGCAATTTAAACATGCTCTATACATTGCTGCCTCCCTGCCCATAGGGATTCTTATAAATCAAAGTTCATTTATTCAACACCTACTATCCATTAAGGTACACTTAGGAACGATTTTTTCCCCCCAAATATTCTAATTCATCTTTCTTCCATTTGAAATAATTCAGTTTTCTACTATTCTGTCTAAAGAGATTATATACTGTGAGAATTCAAGTTACCAGCTTTGGGATTAAGGTTGACTGAGGAGTTCTGATGATGACAACTGTCCCCAGTTGAGGATGGAGTTATGCATCTGACCTTGCTGCCTGCATGGTAACCCCTTTCCATCTTGTTGGCCTAGACATGTGCTTAACTTGGGAAAATTTACAACTGAATTTAAGATGTAATAGAGTGGTTAATTCCAATCCTAAGGTAAAACATTATGGCCCTGGAGGATCTAAATTTTGATTTTAATATTTTCAAATCTGTTTTATAATCAACCTAAGTGCATTTCTCAAGGTGTTCTTCTAGCTCTAATTGGAATTTTATAGTTTACCCCTATATTTTAGAATTAGTTCCACAGGAAAAAGCCCATGAAAAGACCATCCATGACCCACTTATTTCCTTTTCCATTCTTTTCTATTGGGATTCTCTGCTATAGTAGCACCTGTTACCTTTCTTTCTTTTTTTTTTTTTTTGAGACAGTGCCTGTCACCCAGGCTGGAGTACAGTGGTAAGATCTTGGCTCACTGCAGCCTCTGTCTCCCAGGTTCAAGAGATTCTCCTGCCTCAAGCCTCCCAAGTAGCTGGGATTATAGGCATGTGCCACAACACCCAGATAATTTTCATATTGTAGTAGAGATGGGGTTTCACCATGTTAGTCAGGCTGGTCTCAAACTCCTGACCTCAAGTGATCCACCTGCCTCGGCCTCCCAAAGTGCTGGGATTACAGGCGTGAGCCACTGCGCCTGGCCTGAACCTGTATTCTAATAGTTTTCTTCCTGTTTGCTTGTGCAATGTCTTTAGCCTCTATTGCGTTCCCTGTTCTTTTTATTCATTAAAATGCCACTAAATCTTATAGATTTGGCTCAAGATCCGTTTGTGTCATTATTGCTAATTAAATTGGGTCTAAATTGATTTTTTTTTTGAGAGTCTTGCTGTATTGCCCAGGTTGGAGTGCGGTGGTGCGGTCTCTGCTCACGGCCACCTCTGCCTCCTGGGTTCAAACTATTCTCCTGCCTTAGCCTCCCAAGTAGCTGGGATTACAGGTGTGTGCTACCATGACCGGGTAATTTTTGTACTTTTAATAGAGGTGGAGTTTCACCATTTTGTCCAGGGTGGTTTTGAACTCCAGCCTGGAGTTCTTACCAGATAGGAAAGGCTAGATTTTCTTACCAGATAGGAAAGGCTAGATTATACCATGGCAACAAGCAGTCCAAATCTCAGTCACTTAACACAAAAGTTTATATCTTTGTTGGATTTCATGTTCAACATGGGTTGGCAGTGGGGACTGCTCAGTGAAGTGACTTGAGGACTCAGGGTGAAGGAGACTATTTTGACAAGTGCTTCCATGATCACAGAAGCAGTGGAGAGGGATCATGCCACAATGACGCTTAAACCTTCTGCTTGGAAGTAAAGCACTTTCTTTGTACTCATATGAGTACATATTCCATATTCCAAAACAAGTCACATGTCCACGCTCAACTTCAAAGAGGGACAGGAAGTACACATCATGTACCCTGAATGGAGAGAGCCGGAAAGATTTGGTGAATAATAATGAGATGTATCTTTCACAGCACTTATAGCGCTACATGTAAAACAAATTCCCAATGAACAGATGCTTGTTGAATGAATATTAGTTTGCCTAGGAATAGAATTAGGGCCCACAGTGAGCTACTCAAATAGCTCCTCTATTTGAGTAAGTTTACCATAAAGCGTTTCATTTTGATGGGTAGATGGAAAGTTGTTATTACGTTTATTTAGTAAGTTGTTCCAAGTGAATGTGAAACACTGCGACTGTGCCACAAAAGCATTGCATTTTACTGTAGGGAGGGTACTAATAGGTCATCTAGTCCTGGGTCTTATCTAGCCCTCCTCCATGTTTTCCTAAAGTGGTTATTCAGCCTCTGCTCTAGCACCTCTATTACTAAATAGACTGAAAGTTTGGCAAGAATTTCTTACTGAAATAATTAGACTTCAGTAGAGTCTTCTATGTAGGTTTGTGATTTACAAATTTATACTTCTCTGTTTTACTTTCACAGTGCTTTCAATTTGGCTCTGCTCATAAATCTTGTTATCATGCTAACAACACGAAGGACATTATTAGGAAAATATAAAGCAATTGATGCGTCCTACTCCAACCTGTGGGTGAATCGTTGCTTTAATGTGGTTGTTCTGTTTTATGCCTAGGCTTTGTCCTACCTTGGTGAATACTGAGGCATAATGCTGCAATTTAGTCAGGAGAGCACCAGGTGGTACATAATGTCATCAATGAAGATGCCGTTACTATGGCATCCAGAACCCTATTCCAGCTCTATGCTTTCACCATCTTTCTCTGTTTTCACAGAGGGACAGAAGCTGCTGCAAACCAGATTTTAATATTTAAAGCGTAGCTAGAAGGTTTTGTTCTTTGTCAGGATAGGTGTTCTTTTCCATCATTCTTTTTTTGTCAAGCAGTCTTACCGTGCGTAAGCCTCAGCTTCCTTTGGTGTTGATAGAATATTTTAAAGTATTAACCATTGTAATCTGACAGTTGAACCAGAGAAAGAGAACAAACCTCTGGGAAACATACTAGTGAATAGAAAGTTGACAGCCTTCTGTGCACTGTGGAGTCTTACTGGTAAATTAAATGATCGTCCTTGTTTCTAACAACCTTAAAATATATAGATTGTTTAATTGGTTCTCCGGACACTGAAGGATAATCTTCCACATGGAAAATCTTTAAGGAGAACTTTTTTTTTTTTTTTTTTTTTTGAGACGGAGTCTCGCTCTGTCGCACAGGCTGGAGTGCAGTGGCCGGATCTCAGCTCATAAGGAGAACTTTTAATACAACAAAGGTTTATAACGTTAATGTTCCTCTTCATTAATCCTAACAAACTTTACAGTGATAACTCAATGGATATTTTGATATGACCTTTAAGAAAGAGAAAATGGAAATCTGAATGTCACAATCAGCATTTCCCTAAGTCTGTTCTGCAGGATGTTATTGAATGCTATGCAACAAATGATTTCATTGAAAAATGTTGAGTTAAAGTAAATTAAGCAGATTTACTTACTACAAAAATTCACAGGAATATTTTAATGCACAGTGTGAATTTCTGAGTTGGCTAATGGCTGGAGTGCAGTGGCACTATCACGGCTCACTGCAGCCTTGACCTCCTGGGCCCAAGTGATCCTCCTGCCTCAGCCTCCTAAGTAGCTGGGACTACGGGTGCATGCCACCATCGGTTAATTTTTGTATTTTTTGTGGAAATGAGGTTTTGCCATATTGCCTAGGCTGGTCTCAAACTCCTGAGCTCAGGCTATCCACCCATCTCAGCCTTCCAAAATGCTGAGATTACAGACGTGAGTCACTATGACCGACCTCGTTTTTCATTCCTCTTTCACCATGAAAAACTTTTTTCTTTTTTGTTTTAAAGAGTAATTTAATGGTTTCCTATTCCCCCAAACACATTTTAAGGAAGATCTGCCCTAAATTCATCTGTTATACCTAAGTAAAGCATTTCTCACTTAATTAAGCAGTGTGTGTACAACCAGATGAAGGCATAATTATTGTAGACAACAATGGATTAACATGCTATGGCATAGTCTTCTGTGACAGATTATTGAACAGACTCACTGTTTCAGCTGCACGTGTCAGGAGATTATCAGAAACTTGGATCTCTTGTGATTTGAGGGCAATTGAGCAAGCTCCATTGTGAAGACACTATCTCTTCATGAATATGAAATGTAGATACTGACCAGTTGTGTGCTTAACATGGTGGGATACAGTCTGGTGCTTAGTTTGCTCATATTCTCATTGGAAAGGGCAGTTTTACACATATGAAAAGTGAAATATCAACATAATTAAAGATTGAATTGAATTCTAAATGTGTTCTGCAGGCAAAAGTCTGTCTGACTTCAGAAAAGGGAGAGATTAGTGGGTTGGTTAGAAGGCTTCAGTAGTAGGTGAAATTTGGATTAACTTTGAAGAATTGCTTAAGATTTTCAGAGGCTGAATTGGACGATGAACTCAGTAGTTCTCTCTCCTCTGCCCTCAAATCCCTCTCCCCGATTATCTTATTGATGACTTGAGACATGATATATTGAATTATAGAGCATGCCACCAGATAATCCAGACATTTGCATACTGCGCCACTCATCTCTTGTATTCTAACAAAATATTTGCTCCATCTAAAAATGGCATACACACTAATTCCTGAAAAGAATGAGGAAAAAGGCAGAAAAATAGTGCAGGGAAAAAAGTTTAAAGCAGCTTTGCTGCTTCTTTGAAGATAATCCTTTGTAGGTTTCTATATTTCAACTATAGCATAAGAAAATTGGTACTATTTCAAGCCATATGGATTTATAAAATCTTTCGCTATTTATTACACAATTAATTATACAAAAAAATGAAAAATAAAAATAAAAGAATTAAAAAATGAAACAAAAATGTAAAAATTTTAAGGCCAGGCATGGTGGTTCATATCTGTAATCCCAGCACTTTGGGAGGCTGAGGTGGGAGGATCGTTTGAGGCCAGGAGTTCAAGACCAGCCTGGACAGCACAGTGAGACCCTGTCTCATATTTTAAAAAGGAGTAAAAGTTATAAGCCCCGAGATAAACAGCAAACACATAGAAAATTATACATACAATTATAAATCATTCCATGTATGTATTCGGATATATGTCCATATCAACCTATATATGGAAAGCTATATAATATATATATAATATATAACTATGTTTGATCTGTGTGTATTTTAAAAAATGGGATCATTGTATTTATGCTGTACTGAAACCTGATTTTTTTTTGTACAACACTATTAGTCTACTTTAATATGTATCTATTTTTTATCCATGATCTGTTAAGCCCATCCCCTATTGTGAGATTTTTATTATTTTATTTTTTTGAGATAGAGTCTTGCTCTTTTGCCCAGACTGGAGTACAGTGGTGTGATCTTGGCTCACTGCAACCTCCACCCCCTGGGTTCAAGCGATTCTCCTGCCTCAGCCTCCTAAGGAGCTGGGATTACAGGCGTCTGCCACCACGCCTGGCTAATTTTTGTATTTTTAGTAGAGATGGGGTTTCCCCATGTTGGCCAGGCTGGTCTTGAACTCCTGACCTCAGGTGATCTATCTGCCTCAGCCTCCCAAAGTGCTAGAATTACAGGTGTGAGCCACCGAGCCCGGCCTATTGTTAGATTTTTAGATTGTTTATTTTATAGATTTGACAAATGCATATTTTTGAAGAAGTAATTCAAATGATTGAATTATAATCGCGTTATTAAAATGAAAATCACCCAAGGTGTAAAAAGCACTATTGTTATTATTTTTGTTGCTAACCAGTCTTGGTGCTATGATATGACAGACCAGCAGCCAAGGCCCTGTGACACACTAAGAGTTTCCCAAGTTATGTCTAATCATTTCTCAAGCGTGTTTTATAGTACAAACAAACAATACCCAAACTGTGAATTAGGATATTTTATTTTCAGTCTAGTTTAGAAAAAGCAGTATTTCTTTATCCTTCACTTCTTTATGTGGAGGGAGTAAAACTCCTTTTGGAAACCAATGACTGCCATTTTATCCTCTTTGGGCACTTCAAATATTCTGATTGCACCTGTGTCTCAGTTACTGGCGTGGAGTCAGTCACACGCAGGGAAACTCTGACTGTTTTTGTTGTTTTTAAGCCCCCCCTGTGCCAGAGAGAGAGAGAGAGAGAGAGAGAGAGACAGGAAGAAGGTACAATACACCGATATAACAGTGGTTCTCACCTCTTGGTGCACCTTAGAAACACCTGGAAATTTTAACAAATACTCTTACCCAGGCTCCTTAGGACAGGCTGATTTAAGTGGTCAGAGGTGGATTCTAGGCATCACCATTTTCAAAAGTGTCCAGGTTTCCAGGTGATTCTAATGAACAAACAGTTTGAGGACCACTAATGTAGAGAAACCAATTATATATAGAGAGAGACACTAGAAATGATTTTTAATTTTCCCACAGTAGTAAGAAAGAAGCAATTTCAGAACAAATAGAATAACATAATGTTTTACTTTACAATCTAAGGAATAAATCCATAGAATGCATCATTCGGAAAGGTGGTGCAGGGAGAAAACAGAATAGGTTCCATGGGGTACAGACAAAATGATGTGTTATAGATTGTTTAGAAGGAAGTTGAGGTTATTTAGAATGCATGTTTAGCTTTCGGGTTTGCAATCATGAAAACGATTACATTTTTCTCTTCCAAAGGTCCTTTTGATTCAGAGTTACATACAATATCAAATGGAGAGAACCACTAATTTTACTCATATGGAAACTTATAATATTGCATCTCTTTTGCGGTTTTATCACAGGATTCTTGAGTTGGAAAGAGCCTCTGGAGTAATGGAATTCATGCTCTTCTTATACCTTTTTTTCTCCCAACTTAAAAATTATGGAAAAATTTGCATTAAATAAAATGTATCATTTTAACCATTTAAAACTCTATTTATGCTTTTGAATCCCTGCTATGACATCCACAGTAAATAGTATACATCTTTTGCTTAAATACTTCTAGTGACAGGGAAATCATTACCTCACATTTAAGGAACATCTCTAATTGTTAGAAAATTCTTTCTCTACTCATAAAAATGTGATGTCTTATAACGTCCACCTCTTCTTTCTCTGTAGCTCTCTGAAGAAAAAAAATGTTTGTAGAGGTAGTTGCTCCAAGTAAATCAAATAAAGGAATTAGCGATTCTTTTCTGTGTAGATAAAAAGTATAAACATGGTAAAATTACAAAACACTGTAAACTTTCTTGTGAAAACTTTCATGTGAAATGAGGTATTCTAATTAATTATATTTTAAGTTAATTATAATTAATCATTTTTTAAGTTAATCAGAGTATACAGTTGTCCATTGGTATCTGAAAGGGATTGGTTTCAGAACCTCCCATGGATACCAAAATCCACGGATGCTCAAGGCCCTGATGAAAAATAGGCCTTGCGTATTTGCATAAACCTCTGCACATTCTCCTGTATACTTTAAATCATCTCTAGATTACTTATAATATCTAATCCAATATAAATGCTTTGTAAATAGTTGTTCTATTGTATCATTTAGGGAATAATGACAAGGAAAAAAAGCCTATATATGTTACAGTACAGATACAGCCATCTATTTTTTTCCGAAGTATTTTCCACCCAAGCTTGGTTGAATCAGGGATGCAGAACCCATGGCTATGGAAGGCTGCCTATAATTCAGTTTGGTAAATCATGAGTGCCTCTGAGTTACAGAAATATAAAGAAATGTGAAACAAATAACCATAAATAAGTGAATTTTTAGTTGTTTGAACTATTTTCCAACTAGAGCAAGCTCTCTCAATCAGAGAACAAGGGTTTATACTTGAATTTCTCAGATCAATATATTTACCAGTGCCTTAGACAAAAATACAAAAAGCACATTTATCAAATGTACAGATAACATAAATCTGGGATAGGATGAGAATGTGGGCGAATGCCAATTGCTGTAATGTGCCTAAAGGGAACCTAAGATGAAAGGAAAAATGTGTGCTCCAAATTTTTGGTAAAATTTGGAAGATATTTTATGAAATTATCTTCCCATATTGTAAACCAAATGGAAAAGGAAATAAAATCTTGACAATAAATGCCATGACTACATATAAAACTTCGCTTTGTCCAGTGTGTTTGCATGTCATTGCCAGCCCTCATAAACACACTGGGATAGGGGCAGGGAGCCTTGATGGCCCCTGGGAGCTGCAGGTGGCTTGGAAACTATTCCCACTGCACAATAGTGCTGACTCATAAAGCAAACAAATGAACAAGAATACTCTACTTTCACTTAACATTTTGATGTTTTATTTAACTTAGATTTTTGGCATTGATTTTGAGTTTTTAAAAGATTGCCTTCAAATATTGTCTTGATTCCTGAGAGCTTAAATTTTGTGCTTGAGGTGAGTGAGTGCCTTACTTGCCTCACCCTAATCCCGGTCTTGGGATATTACATTGAATAATGATTCATTGAAATATTAGTCAGCTAGTATGAATGAAAGTAGACTAATAAGATGAAATTTCTTTGGGATAAAAGTAAACATAAACATTTAGAAAATTAACTTAATACATTCAGGTTTAGGAATTTATGGTTTAGCATCAGTTCATGTGAAAAGGAATTAGAAGCTTCAGTTGACTGTAGGCTCACTATGTACTACTAGCGTCACATAGTTATTTAAACCTTAATGAAATTTATTCTGCAAAGAATAAGAAATTGCAAGGCAACTTTATGGTTCACTGATCAGGCCATTGGAGAACTTGTAGGTTCTGATTTAAAGATAGACTTTGACAAAGTAAGGCATATTCCAGGGACTAACATGAGGGAACCTGGAAATTATGTCATATGAGGAACAGGAGGAAAGGGAAACATTAATTCTGGGAAGAGAAGCTTAAAAGAAGAGGATATAGATGTGTAGCCTCCATGACAGTTGTAGTTCAAATAGAGGTTGAGTTATGTGGAGGAAAGTTGTGCTTTGGCCGAGAGGGTGAATTAGATAATTTCTAATTTTTTTTCCATTTTAATGATTCTATTACTCTGTGCCAAAAAATTATTTAGCAATCCACTTTGGAATGAACATGGTTTCGTCTGCTTTAATCTTAGAGGTTCATTTATTGACCCACCTACCCATTCCTGCTCTCCTACTCAATTAAGATGGATTAAAACTAGAATAATTACATTTGCAATGAAAGCTATTAGTCTGAGCAGATTATCTCCATGATAATCTAATTGCATAGGTGCAAATGACTTTGCATAAATGAGCATTGACAGCCCATTTCTTTTCTTTTCTTTTCTTTTTTTCCCTGAGACAGAGTCTTGCTCTGTTGCCCAGGCTAAAGTGCAGTGGTGCGTTCTTGGCTCACTGCAACCTCTTCCTCTCAGGTTCAAACAATTCTTTTGCCTCATTCTCCTGAGTACCTGGGATTATAGGCCTATGCTACCACACCTAGCTAATTTTTCTATTTTTAGCAGAGATGGAGTTTTGTTATGTTGCACAGGCTGGTCTCCAACTCCTGGCCTTAAGTGATCCACCTGCCTCGGCCTCTCAAAGTGTTAGGATTACAAGCGTGAGCCACTGCGGCCGGCCTGACAGACCATTTCCTATCATTGTTTGTGCCGAGTATAAACTGTAGCATTTTAGATGAAACTTCAGTATTAGGTTTTAACTTTGATTATATTCTTCTTAGCAAAGCAGGGGCAAGTTGTAATTTTACCTCCTAGAGAAGTTCAAGTAAGAAAGCAGGGTCAATAAAGTATCATTTATCTATTTAAAATAAGCATACTTCTTTCTTTAGTTCAGTGACAAAATGAGAGATGATATATGTGTACATCAGGTACTGAGATAATAAAAAGCTTCAAGAAGCAGAAGTATTACATACTTAAGTCATGGTATTTAATGGGTTTAAGTCCTTTCCAAAATTAACATCTTCTTTCATCTACATTTATTTTCAAGCTATCTCCTCTGACAGCTTACTGTATTTTTTTTTTTTTTTTGAGACAAGGTCTTGCTCTGTCATCCAGGTTGGAGTGCAATAGTGCAAATGACAGCTCTCTGCATCCTCAAGTTTCTAGGCTTAAGTAGTCCTCCCACTTCAGCCTCTGGAGTAGCTAGGACCATAGGCATGTGCCATCTTTTTTTGTTTTCGTTGTTGTAGTTGTAGTGATAGGATCTTGCCATGTTGCCTAGGCTGGTCTCAAACCTTTGGGCTCAAGTGATCCTCCTGCCTTGGCATCCCAAAGTGCTGGGATTACAGGCATGAGCTGCTGCACCCGGCCCTGTTTCTTATTATACCTAAATATTTAAAATAATTTACTTTTCTCATATCACATAAAGTAATTAAAGTATTTAATAAATCCTGAAAATTTCCCTTAGAAAGGCAAAAACCATTCATATTGAATAATGAAAACCTTAATTACTTATGAACACTATAACTCGCTTATAAGTACCATTATTAATGGAGCTCTGATCTTATGATTTATCGTCCTTCAGGCTATTGCTAATATTTATCTCTATGTGAAGTTGCAAAACTGTGAAAGACCATAAAGAGCTGAGTGTAAACTCATTACCCCTGCTTCAAAAACCGCTCATTTATTCAAAAGGTATTCATGAGGTGCCCACTTTGTGCTAGACACTGTGCTTGGTGATGGGCCTGAATTGTGAACAAAGTGGACAAAGTTACTCTCATCATGAAACTTGGGGCATAGATGATAAAAGGTTAACACATAAGTGAATAAATAATGGAATTCCAGGCATTGATAAGTGTTGTAAAAATAATGTAGAAAAGTGATAGGGTAAGGGTAATCTAATTTAGACAAGTAGAAAGATCTTTTCAGGAGGTCCCATTTCAGCAAAGACCTGAATTAGATGAGCTAAGGAAAAGTAAAAGGATATGAGACAAGGATGTGGTGGCCACATTCGGAGATGACACCAGTGGTCCTTGCCTCCTGGTATTTATGTCCCTATGGAGTCCCTTCCACACTGCATCAGGATTGGTTTGTGTGACTGGCAGAATACGCTGAAAATTGTGGTGTCCACACTCTGAGATTAGTACATAAAGGACATTGCCATGTCCCCCTTGATCTCCTGGGACATTCTCTGGGGGAAGCCAGCTGCCATATCATGAGGACACTCGAGCAATTCTATGGAGGTGATGGAACCGAGGCCTCCTGCCAACAGCCAGTACCAACTTGCCACCTGTGTGAGTGAGCCGTCTTGGAGGCTCCCCAGTCAAGCCTTCAGATGATGGCTGCCCTGGGTGCATCTTTCTGCAATCTCATAAGCGACCCTGAGCCAGAGCACCCAGCTAATCCCCTCCTGAAATTCTGATCCACAGGAACTTGGGGATAATAAAAGTTTATTTTTTAAATAATAAAGTTTTGGGATATGTTGTTATGCAGAAATACGTAACTAATAAAAGGAGAAATCGCAAGAGTAAAATCAGAGAAGAACAAGCTTGGTATGTCTGAGGCATGAAAAACAGGCAGTGTGGCTGGAGATTTGTTGGGAGGGTAAGAGTGGCTGGAGATTTCCATTCATGACCCGCTTTGTTAAATTATAGAGGATAACCAAAATTTCATATGTACTCAAGCACATACTGTGTGTTCACAGTTATTTATCTTCTTGGCTTTTGTAATTTATAGCAAATCATATATTTAAAAAAATCTTCATTAGAAATCTATGTACAGGATCAGGTGGGGTGGCTCACGCCTGTAATTCCAGCACCTTGGGAGGCCAAGGCAGGCAGATCAGATCACTTGAGGTCAGGAGTTCAAGACCAGCTTGGCCAACATGGTGAAAATTTTGATTGGTGTCCTTTTTGATTCATAATTAAGCCAAATTTTCTGTCTCTACTAAAAATTAAAAAATTAGCCAAGCAAGGTGGTGGGTGCCTGTAATCCCAGCTACTTGGGAGGCTGAAGCAGGAGAATTGCTTGAACCCAGGAGACGGAGATTGCAATGAGCCAAGATTGTGCCACTGCACTCCAGCCTGGGTGACAGAGTGAGACTCCATCTCAAAAAAAGAAACCTATGTACAATGTAAAATATTGTATTTCAGCTGTGGTCAGGTTACTGTACTTTCCAGCAGATACGTAACACATTTTTTTCTAAAACAGGATGCTTTGGATAGATTAGACATCCTAAAGCATGACAAAGCAACTTAAATCCTCCAAGGATTAATATTATATAGAGTGGAAAATAGATATTTAAACAAAGTCCATGTAGTAATATTTGGTTATAATTAACAATCAGACACAGATGGAGTCTTTGAGGATAAAATAAAAACACAGCAAATGATTTTTTTTTTTTTTTTCTGAGACAGAGTTTCGCTCTTGTTGCCCAGGCTGGAGTGCAATGGTGCGATCTTGGCTTATTGTAACCTCCGTCTCCTGGGTTCAAGCGATTCTCCTGCCTCAGCCTCCCGAGTAGCTGGGATTATAGGCACGCACCGCCATGCCTGGCTAATTTTGTATTTTTAGTACAGACGGGGTTTCGCCATGTTGGCCAGGCTGGTCTCGAACTCCTGACCTCAGGTGATCTGCCTGCCTCAGCCTCCCAAAGTGCTGGGATTCATAGGCGTGAGCCACTGTGTCCCACCTGATTTTTTATGAAAAAGGGAATCTTTGTCCTTTTTGATTCATAATTAAGCCAAATTTTCTTGTAGAAAATAGGTTATTGTTAAAATAGAATTTTGGATCAAGCCAATGTCTGTGGAAGATAAGAATAATTAGAAAATTAATTTTCATGTGTTAGGGTTTTGTTTATGTCTAATAATCAATCATTTGCTAGGTTTTATCACCCAGGGAGTAAAAACAGCTCCTCAAAGCAGTATTTTTCCAGCTTTTCTTACATCTCTGTGGGAACACTAATCCTGTTTTAAATGTTTCACAAAGAATCTTGGGCTTTTTCTCTAGAAGTTGTTGCTCAGGTTCTCCATGAATTAGCGCTTTGATTACCACCAGTTCCATTTTCCTACTCTGGCTCAGATGGAGATCCCCTTGTGAACCCAGTAAGCAGCTCTGTTGCTGATGCTTGCTGATTGCTCTGCTGGTGATATTACTGATGATCCATGAAGCTTATTCCAAGGAATACAATGTTCAGAGTTGAGACTGCTGATGTTTGCTCCAGGATTAATGAATAATATCAAATATCCCTGTCGAGATGCCACCTCTTCTGTTGAGAGCCATCAATGTCTCTGCCAAGTTTGCTATCCGATATCAAGAATCCTACGTTTGTACAGAAGCCGTTATTTATTGTTGCTGTTGCAGTCCCAGCATCCAATGTAGCTAGAACCTTTTATTATGGATGTCTAGATGGAAATTTAGTGAAACGTGTCTTTTAAGCATTTCTAGATTTGTAATTACAATTACCTCAATCTAGTAGTCAGTCATAGGTCCATGGAAAACTGGCCTGGATGATAATTTGATTGATCAAGTCATCAACATTCAGAAAGCATTTTCCCTAAGCAAAATATTGTGCCTTGAGTCTCTTTTGTTGTATGAAAAATTTTTTTGGAGGTGTCTCCAAAACCTCATATAAACAGACCCATTGCTAATCTATCCTGCAGCTTTCTTTTGTTCCTTATGTTGATAACAAGTAGTCAGTCATCTTCAGCATTGTTGATCCCCCTTCTTTTGTACTTTTCACATGTACTTCATTACCAAATCCTATGTACATTCTGCCAAAAAATTTCTTTCCTTTACAGCCCTGCTTTTCCAATTCTACTGCACTGCCCTAGTTTAGAACTTCATCACGTTCACAGAGACCAGCAGTTTCAAAGTGTTATCTGCAGATTTCATGGTCCCCAAAACACTTATAGGGACTCCCAAACCTATTTTTACAAGAACATGAAAAAAATGTTTGTCTTTTTCACTCTGTTGACATTTGTATTAATGATGCAAAGCAACGGTGCACCCTGAGCACAAATTAAGAGAATGCTACCAAACTGTATGAGCAGCTATTTGATTTGATTTGATTTTTTTTTGAGATGGAGTCTCACTCACTCTGTCGCCCAGGCTGGAGTGCAGTGGTGTGCTCTTCGCTCACTGCAACCTCCACCTCTCGGGTTCAAGCGATTCTCGTGCCTCAGATTCTCTAGTAGCTGGGATTATAGATGTGCACTATTATGCCCAACTAATTTTTGTATTTTTCGTAGAGGCGGAGTTTCACTGTGTTCACCAGGCTGGTCTCCAACTCCTGACCTCAAGTGATCTGCCCGCCTCAGCCTCCCAAAGTGCTGGGATTACAGGCGTGAGCCACCACATCCAGCCCTATTTTATTCTTCATTGCCACACACTTACAGGGAAGAAAATGAGTTTCACTGAAGAATGGTTTTGATGGAGTAGTAAAAATTATTTATTTTACTAAATCACTAATTTTACTAATCTTACTAAAATTATTCATTTTATTAAATCCTGTGAGTACACATTTTTTGGCCTCATTTTACTAAGTTCCTCAAATGATTTCAACACTTATATCCAAATTAGAGCCCCTGGTTTCCTGTATTTTTTTTTAAGAAAGCAATAACACAAAAATAAAAACTGTGATGTTTAATAATAATTTTATATGATTCATTATAATTTGTATGATTAAAATTCACTTGCAGTTAAAATTCACTTAAGATCTTAGATTTCCCCAAAGTATCATGAAAATTAATATACTTATATTGGTAAAAAATAAAACACTGGAAAGTAGATGGTAGTATGTATGGATGTTTATGCATATATATGTATTTTTTATTTTATTTTTCACCTGTAAGCTCTTTTACTGGGCAAACAAATTATAAGCAGTATTTTCTTCTTCTTTTTTTTTAAAATTATACTTTAAGTTCTAGGGTACATATGCATAACGTGCAGGTTTGTTACATATGTATACTTGTGCCATGTTGGTGTGCTGCACCCATCAACTCGTCAGCACCCATCAATTTGTCATTTATATCAGGTATAACTCCCAATGCAATCCCTCCCCCCTCCCCCCTCCCCATGATAGGCCCCGATGTGTGATGTTCCCCTTCCCGAGTCCAAGTGATCTCATTGTTCAGTTCCCACCTATGAGTGAGAACAGGCGGTGTTTGGTTTTCTGTTCTTGTGATAGTTTGCTAAGAATAATGGTTTCCAGCTGCATCCATGTCCCTACAAAGGACGCAAACTCATCCTTTTTTATGGCTGCATAGTATTCCATGGTGTATATGTGCCACATTTTCTTAATCCAGTCTGTCACAGATGGACATTTGGGTTGATTCCAAGTCTTTGCTATTGTGAATAGTGCCGCAATAAACATACGTGTGCATGTGTCTTTGTAGTAGAATAATTTATAATCCTTTGGGTATATACCCAGTAGTGGGATGGCTGGGTCATATGGTACATCTAGATCTAGATCCTTGAGGAATCGCCATACTGTTTTCCATAATGGTTGAACTAGTTTACAATCCCACCAACAGTGTAAAAGTGTTCCTATATCTCCACATTCTCTTGTTTCCTGACTTTTTAATGATTGCCATTCTAACTGGTGTGAGATGGTATCTCATTGTGGTTTTGATTTGCATTTCTCTGATGGCCAGTGATGATGAGCATTTTTTCATGTGTCTGTTGGCTGTATGAATGTCTTCTTTTGAGAAATGTCTGTTCATATCCTTTGCCCACTTTTTGATGGGGTTGTTTGTTTTTTTCTTATAAATTTGTTTGAGTTCTTTGTAGATTCTGGATATTAGCCCTTTGTCAGATGAGTAGATTGCAAAAATTTTCTCCCATTCTGTAGGTTGCCTGTTAACTCTGATGGTAGTATCTTTTGCTGTGCAGAAGCTCTTTAGTTTAATCATATCCCATTTGTCAATTTTGGCTTTTGCTGCCGTTGCTTTTGGTGTTTTAGACATGAAGTCCTTGCCCATGCCTATGTCCTGAATGGTACTACCTAGGTTTTCTTCTAGGGTTTTTATGGTATTAGGTCTAACATTTAAGTCTCTAATCCATCTTGAATTAATTTTTGTATAAGGAGTAAGGAAAGGATCCAGTTTCAGCTTTCTACTTATGGCTAGCCAAGTTTCCCAGCACCATTTATTAAATAGGGAGTCCTTTCCCCATTTCTTGTTTGTCTCAGGTTTGTCAAAGATCAGATGGCTATAGATGTGTGGTATTATTTCTGAGGACTCTGTTCTGTTCCATTGGTCTATATCTCTGTTTTGGTACCAGTACCATGCTGTTTTGGTTACTGTAGCTTTGTAGTATAGTTTGAAGTCAGGTAGCATGATGCCTCCAGCTTTGTTCTTTTGACTTAGGATTGTCTTGGCAATGCAGGCTCTTTTTTGGTTCCATATGAACTTTAAAGCCGTATTTTCCAATTCCGTGAAGAAACTCATTGGTAGCTTGATGGGGATGTCATTGAATCTATAAATTACCTTGGGCAGTATGACCATTTTCACAATATTGATTCTTCCTATCCATGAGCATGGTATGTTCTTCCATTTGTTTGTGTCCTCTTTGATTTCACTGAGCAGTAGTTTGTAGTTCTCCTTGAAGAGGTCCTTACATCCCTTGTAAGTTGGATTCCTAGGTATTTGATTCTTTTTGAAGCAATTGTGAATGGAAGTTCATTCATTATTTGGCTCTCTGTTTGTCTGTTACTGGTATATAAGAATGCTTGTGATTATTGCACATTAATTTTGTATCCTGAGACTTTGCTGAAGTTGCTTATCAGCTTAAGGAGATTTTGGGCTGAGACAATGGGGTTTTCTAAATATACAATCATGTCATCTGCAAACAGGGACAATTTGACTTCTTCTTTTCCTAACTGGATACCCTTGATTTCTTTCTCTTGCCTGATTGCCCTAGCCAGAACTTCCAACACTATGTTGAATAGGAGTGGTGAGAGAGGGCATCCCTGTCTTGTGCCAGTTTTCAAGGGGAATTTTTCCAGTTTTTGCCCATTCAGTATGATATTGGCTGTGGGTTTGTCATAAATAGCTCTTATTATTTTGAGGTACGTTCCATCAATACCGAATTTATTGAGCGTTTTTAGCATGAAGGGCTGTTGAATTTTGTCAAAAGCCTTTTCTGCATCTATTGAGATAATCATGTGGTTCTTGTCTTGGTTCTGTTTATATGCTGGATTATGTTTATTGATTTGCGAATGTTGAACCAGCCTTGCATCCCAGGGATGAAGCCCACTTGATCATGGTGGATAAGCTTTTTGATGTGCTGCTGAATCCGGTTTGCCAGTATTTTATTGAGGATTTTTGCATCGATGTTTATCAGGAATATTGGTCTAAAATTTTCTTTTTTTGTTGTGTCTCTGCCAGGCTTTGGTATCAGGATGATGTTGGCCTCATAAAACGAGTTAGGGAGGATTCCCTCTTTTCAATGATTGGAATAGTTTCAGAAGGAATGGTACCAGCTCCTCTTGTACCTCTGGTAGAATTCAGCTGTGAATCCATCTGGTCCTGGACTTTTTTTGGTTGGTAGGCTATTAATTATTGCCTCAATTTCAGAGCCTGCTATTGGTCTATTCAGGGATTCAACTTCTTCCTGGTTTAGTCTTGGAAGAGTGTAAGTGTCCAGGAAATTATCCATTTCTTCTAGATTTTCTAGTTGATTTGCGTAGAGGTGTTTATAGTATTCTCTGATGGTAGTTTGTATTTCTGTGGGGTCCGCGGTGATATCCCCTTTATCATTTTTTATTGCATCTATTTGATTCTTCTCTCTTTTGTTCTTTATTAGTCTTGCTAGCGGTCTGTCAATTTTGTTGATTTTTTCAAAAAACCAACTCCTGGATTCATTGATTTTTTTGGAGGGTTTTTTGTGTCTCTATCTCCTTCAATTCCGCTCTGATCTTAATTATTTCTTGCCTTCTGCTAGCTTTTGAATGTGTTTGCTCTTGCTTCTCCAGTTCTTTTAATTGTGATGTTAGAGTGTCAATTTTAGATCTTTCCAGCTTTCTCTTGTCGGCATTTAGTGCTATAAATTCCCTCTACACACTGCTTTGAATGTGTCCCAGAGATTCTGATATGTTGTATCTTTGTTCTCATTGGTTTCAAAGAACATCTTTATTTCTGCCTTCATTTCGTTATGTACCCAGTAGTCATTCAGGAGCAGGTGTTCAGTTTCCATGTAGTTGAGCGGTTTTGATTGAGTTTCTTAGTCCTGAGTTCTAGTTTGATTGCACTGTGGTCTGAGAGACAGTTTGTTATAATTTCTGTTCTTTGACATTTGCTGAGGAGTGCTTTACTTCCAATTATGCGGTCAATTTTGTAATAAGTGCGATGTGGTGCTGAGAAGAATGTATATTCTGTTGATTTGGGGTGGATTGTTCTATAGATGTCTATTAGGTCCGCTTGGTGCAGAGATGAGTTCAATTCCTGGATATCCTTGTTAACTTTCTGTCTCGTTGATCTGTCTAATGTTGACAGTGGAGTGTTGAAGTCTCCCATTATTATTGTGTGCGAGTCTACGTCTCTTTGTAAGTCTCTAAGGACTTGCTTTATGAATCTGGGTGCTCCTGTATTGGGTGCATATATATTTAGGATAGCTAGCTCTTCCTGTTGAATTGATCCCTTTAGCATTATGTAATGGCCTTCTTTGTCTCTTTTGATCTTTGATGGTTTAAAGTCTATTTTATCAGAGACTAGGATTGCAACCCCTGCTTTTTTTTGTTCTCCATTTGCTTGGTAGATCTTCCTCCATCCCTTTATTTTGAGCCTATGTATGTCTCTGCATGTGAGATGGGTCTCCTGAATACAGCAGACTGATGGGTCTTGACTCTTTATCCAGTTTGCCAGTCTGTGTCTTTTAATTGGAGCATTTAGTCCATTAACATTTAAGGTTAATATTGTTATGTGTGAACTTGATCCTGACATTATGATATTAACTGGTTATTTTGCTCGTTATTTGATGCAGTTTCTTCCTAGCCTCGATGGTCTTTACATTTTGGCATGTTTTTGCAATGGCTGGTACCGGTTGTTCCTTTCCATGTTTAGGGCTTCCTTCAGGGTCTCTTGTAAGGCAGGCCTGGTGGTGACAACATCTCTAAGCATTTGCTTATCTGTAAAGGATTTTATTTCTCCTTCACTTATGAAACTTAGTTTGGCTGGATATGAAATTCTGGGTTTAAAATTCTTTTCTTTAAGAATGTTGAATATTGGCCCCCACTCTCTTCTGGCTTGTAGAGTTTCTGCCGAGAGGTCTGCTGTTAGTCTGATGGGCTTCCCCTTGTGGGTAACCCGACCTTTCTCTGTGGCTGCCCTTAAGATTTTTTCCTTCATTTCAACTTTGGTGAATCTGGCAATTATGTGTCTTGGAGTTGCTCTTCTGGAGGAGTATCTTTGTGGCGTTCTCTGTATTTCCTGAATTTGAATGTTGGCCTGCCCTACTAGGTTGGGGAAGTTCTCCTGGATGATATCCTGAAGAGTGTTTTCCAACTTGGTTCCATTTTCCCCCTCACTTTCAGGCACCCCAGTCAGATGTAGATTTGGTCTTTTTACATAATCCCATACTTCTTGCAGGCTTTGTTCATTTCTTTTTCTTCTTTTTTCTTTTGGTTTCTCTTCTCACTTCATTTCATTCATTTCATCCTCAATCGCTGATACTCTTTCTTCCAGTTGATCGAGTCGGTTACTGAAGCTTGTGGATTTGTCACGTATTTCTCGTGTCATGGTTTTCATCTCTGTCATTTCATTTATGACCTTCTCTGCATTAATTATTCTAGCTATCAATTCTTCCACTCTTTTTTCAAGATTTTTAGTTTCTTTGCGCTGGGTACGTAGTTCTTCCTTTAGCTCTGAGAAGTTTGATGGACTGAAGCCTTCTCTCATCTCATCAAAGTCATTCTCTGACCAGCTTTGATCCGTTGCTGGCAATGAGCTGCGCTCTTTTGCAGGGGGAGATGCGCTCTTATTTTTTGAATTTCCAGCTTTTCTGCCCTGCTTCTTCCCCATCTTTGTGGTTTTATCTGCCTCTGGTCTTTGATGGTGGTGACGTACTGATAGGGTTTTGGTATAGGTGTTCTTCCTGTTTGGTAGTTTTCCTTCTAATAGTCAGGACCCTCAGCTGTAGGTCTGTTGGAGATTGCTTGAGGTCCACTCCAGACCCTGTTTGCCTGTGTATCAGCAGCAGAGGTTGCAGAAGATAGAATATTGCTGAACAGCGAGTGTACCTGTCTGATTCTTACTTTGGAAGCTACCTCTCAGGGGTGTACTCCACCCTGTGAGGTGTGGGGTGTCAGACTGCCCCTAGTGGGGGATGTCTCCCAGTTAGGCTACTCAGGGGTCAGGGACCCACTTGAGCAGGCAGTCTGTCCATTCTCAGATCTCAACCTCCGTGTTGGGAGATCCACTGCTCTCTTCACAGCTGTCAGACAGAGTCGTTGGGGTTTGCACAGGCCTCTGCTGATTCCCCTGTTGTTTTTTAGCTGTGCCCTGTCCCCAGAGGTGGAGTCTACAGAGACAGGCAGGTTTCCTTGAGCTGCTGTGAGCTCTACCCAGTTCGAGCTTCCCAGCAGCTTTGTTTACCTACTTAAGCCTCAGCAATGGCGGGCGCCCCTCCCCCAGCCTCGCTGCTGCCTTGCGGTTAGATCGCAGACTGCTGTGCTAGCAATGAGGGAGGCTCCGTGGCAGTGGGACCCTCCTGGCCAGGTGTGGGTATAATCTCCTGGTGTGCCCGTTTGCTTAAAGCGTAGTATTGGGGTGGGAATTACCCGATTTTCCAGGTTTTGTGTGTCTCAGTTCGCCTGGCTAGGAAAAGGGATTCCCTTCCCCCTTGCGCTTCCCAGGTGAGGCAATGCCTCGCCCTGCTTCAGCTCTCCGTGGTCGGGCTGCAGCAGCTGACCAGCACCGATTGTCCGGTACTCCCCAGTGAGATGACCCGAGTACCTCAGTTAAAAATGCAGAAATCACCAGTCTTCTGTGTCGCTCGCGCCGGGAGTTGGAGACTGGAGCTGTTCCTATTCGGCCATCTTGCTCCTATAAGCAGTATTTACTAATATGTGTTAATTTGTTCTCCAGGTGTTGAAAAGTATCACTTTATACTTTTATTTTACACGCCCCCCCCCCGCTTTTTTTTGAGATGGAGTCTCACTCTGTTGTCCAGGCTGTAGTGCAGTGGCATGATTGGCTCACTGCAACCTCCACCTCCCAGGTTCAAGTTATTGTCGTGCCTCAGCTTCCCAAGTAGCTGGGATTACAGGCATGTACCACCGTACCTGGCTAAATTTTGTATTTTTTAGTAGAGGTGGGGTTTTACCATGTTGGCCAGGCTGGTCTTGAACTCCTGGCCTCAAGTGATCCGCCTGCCTCAGCCTCCCAAAATGCTGGGATTACAGGCATGAACCACTGCACCTGGCCTATTTTACACATATTTTTAATATTCTGTGTGACAAAATAGGAAATATGCATACCTTTTGCTATGTACCAAAGTATGATGGTTGTATTGAGAAAAAGTGCTGTGTGATTGATTTGTGAGCTGAACTGCTTCTCCATGAACCATTTTTACTTGAAAAAATGCTGGTAGACCAACTATGGTTGTTCAAATTTGGTTATTTGGTGGAAATTTTCTCAAAAAACGAACAAAGCAAGCCTGTTACTTTAAAAAACCCAACTGACAGTATTTGCTGCCAATGGTAAATTCTGAGCTTTCAAATTTTAAGAATTTTGGAAATTTGTATGTGGCACTGTGAGCTTGACAGCCTCCTAATACTTAAAGATTTTTCTGGTAAAGTCAGTGGTAATATTAACAAAAGTGTGACAGAGTCAGGATCCACACCCAGGCATTCCAACCCTAGAGTCTGTGCTTTTAGAAAGTTTACGGTTCTTCCTTCCCAGGCTTTTCTACAGAACAAATGAGGTCTAAACCCCTCAGCATGGCTCTGACAGTCTTTGCATATAATCAATTTTCCTTTCATGCTTAGTTCGTTTCCTTATTGAGCCTCCCATTCTCTGCAAGTTTAATTGTTGTGTGCTATTCCCAGTAAAAGGAAGTTGACTCTCAGAAACTAGAACGTGAATGTCTTACTGCTGTGAAACATAGGCAGCATTAGATGAGGAGTAGGAAAGCTGATTGAGGGATAAGAAGGAATGAATGGGTGATGCTGATTAGCAGAAAATCTCTGGGGAACCTGGTGAGCACCTGGGAATGCAAATGTGTCTGTATATTTAAGTCAGATTAGGTAGAACGTAGGCAGTCTACAAGAATGAAAGGAAATAGTAAGTCCTGGATTTAGGTAGATAGAGATTGATTTGACAGACCATCCTGAAATCAGGCAGACAATTTGGATGGCAGGAATCAGAACCCTGACTGGTCCGTGCTGTAGTTTGGATATAGTTTGTTTGTCTCCACCAAATCTCATGTTGAAATCCCACCCCCAGTGTTGGAGTTGGGGCCTAATGGAAGGTGTTTTGGTCATGGGGGCAGATCCCTCATGAACAGATTAGTGCCCTTCCCCGGGGTGAGTTCTCACTCTATTAGTTCCTAGGAGAGCTGGTTGTTAAGAAGAGCCTGGTGCCTCTGCCTGCCTCTCTTTTCTCCTCTCTTGCTGTGTGATCTCCACACACACCAGCTCTCCTTCACCTTCTGCCATGAGTGGAAGCAGCCTGAAGCTCTCACCAGATGCAGATGCTGGTGCCATCCTTCTTGTATGGTCTGTAGACTTGTGAACCAAATAAATCTCTTCTCTTTATAAGTTACTTAGCTTCAGGTAGTCCTTTCTACCAACACAAAATGGACTAAAATAGTCAATAATCTAGATAAGGAATTTAGGAAAACTTAGTGCTTAACATTGCAAAAAGTAATGTAATGCTGAATCAAACCATTGCCTCTGGCAGTGAACTTCCATTTGCTTCTTGTTTAGACTGGAGGTAATCACTTAATTAAAACAAAATTTTTTTTTTTTTTTTTTGAGACAGGGTCTCACTCTGTTGCTCAGGCTAGAGTACAGTGGCAATCAGAGCTCATGGCAGCCTCAAACTCCTGGGCTCAACAGATCCTCCCACCTCAGTCTCCCAAGTAGCTGGGACTACAGGTGCATGTCATCATGTCCAGCTAATTTTTGTATTTTTTGTAGAGATGGGTTCTTGCCATGTTGCCCAGGATGGTCTTGAATTTCTGGACTCAAGGGATCTTCCCACCTCGGCCTCCCAAAGTGCTGGGATTATAGGCATGAGCCACACTACCTGGCCTATGATCACTAAATTTTATGAACAATTGAAGTTAAGTGAGTAAATCAGTTTGAAAAATTGTTAAAGAGAATTCCAATTATTGACAGGTGTGTTTGTGTGTGTGTGTGTGTGTAGTTGAGCTAAGGATCAAGGTCATGGATTAATATTTTAGGTATAAATGGATACACAGAAAGGAATGTAAGAATGTAGATCTGAAAATCTGTTTACAATCAGGAGACGGACAGGTAGGGCAAGAATAACATTGGTAGAAGCTCCAACTGAAGCCACTATGTCTAATCAAGTAAGAATGGCACAAGCAACTGGCAAATTGCAAACAGCAGGTCTAGGTCACGTTTGTCAGCATCAAGGGAGTTGGCAGTAAGTTCGAAATAGTCATGGGAATACTACGAGTCTGTGATCAACCATAAGATGAGAATAAATTACCAAGAAACTAGAGTGCCACTTAGGAATCTCAGCTATTGAAGACCTGGAATACAGGTCAAAGCCTCAGAAACAGGAGAACAAAGTATTTAGTGAGAAAATGGTACCCAGAATTTTAATGAGATCATCCCCAAGACTGACTTGGTGCTGAGCTCCCAACCAAGGCTGTTTCTATCCCTCTTTCCAGGACCAACATTAGAGTCAGAGTCTGGAATAGGACTCGGGGTCACAAGGTCCTAATTTGAAATAAGCAATGGCAAGGACCTAGGTGGAATATTGTTGCAGAATATTAGTAATATAATTACATTACTAATGCTGACAAAATCGAAACAAGAACATTTCTAATTTCTAGAAACATAGATATCAACTCGCTGAGTATATGTTAAGTAGAGAAAATAATATTAACGTAAATTTGTCTAAAAGACTGCAGAAGAGTGGGTCAAAGTAAATTTCTATGTTAAGTAAAAAAGAAGTGAGTTTTGTATCTTTAGCTGTTAATTTTTGTTGCTCTATATTTGGATATTTAGAAGATACTTATTTGTTAGTGTATACAACTATAATATAGGCCCTTGAAAATGAAAAAAGGACTGTTATATTCCATTATTAACCAGTTTTAACTTTTAGCTGGACAAAAATATAAGGATTCCAGGTGATGGTATGTGACAATCCCTTATTTTGAGATTTATCTTCCAACAGAGTCCACAGCTTTGTGGGCGTTTGGAGCGTCTCTTCTACCTTATTCTACAAGTCCTTCGCTTCTCAGTGGGAACCCCTAGGGTTACCCATCTAGGGGTAATGTTTTTGAGGTTTATGGGTGGATAAATACACTCCTTTTTTGGACCTCTTTATCCTCTTTCCCCACTAACCAGACAATTTAACACTCTGCTCCTCTCCCTCAAAATTTTACCTTTTCATGAGTCATTCATTCCCACTGGGGACAGCTCTTTTTTTTTTTTTTTTTTTTTTTCTTTTTTTTTTTCTTTTTTTATTTTTTATTATACTTTAAGTTCTAGGGTACATGTGCATAACGTTTATATCATGTATAACTCCCCAATGCAATCCCTCCCTCCTCCCCCCTCCCCATGATAGGCCCCAGTGTGTGATGTTCCCCTTCCCGAGTTGCGTCCTTTGTAGGGACATGGATGCAGCTGGAAACCATCATTCTTAGCAAACTATCACAAGAAGAGAAAACCAAACACCGCATGTTCTCACTCATAGGTGGGAACTGAACAATGAGATCACTTGGACTCGGGAAGGGGACAGCTCTTTATAAACTATAAGTGAGATTTCTATAGGACAACTGCCTCTTTTAGCATATCTCTTCTGTATCATAATGCTACAATTACCTGTTTTTTTTCCTATCCAGCTTAAGTCAGATAACCAAGTGCCCTATATTTTTATAATGACTCACAGACACGATGGGTATTTAAAGAAATAGGCTTATTAGCATATGTTTTAGCATAAATTTGTGTGTGTATACACACACATAGACACACACACACAAACACATAAATGAAAAACACTGTGACAATTCTCCATGAATCTCTTTGTGTTTCTGAACATCTATGCCTTCGTTCTGGATTATTCTTTCAAGGATGTTCACATAGACAACAGTCTTGGTACACAGAGATAGTGTCTTCCCTAGGAACAAAGAACATACATGCTTCTTGTTCATTATAAAATACTTAAGTCTCTGAAGCTTTGGTTCCTCTCCTGTAGTGCAATCCACCGCGTATGCAGATATTAGCTTCATGACGTTATCTGGTCTTCATGATGCACTGTGGGAATTAGGAACTTGGCACAAGGAAATGCTGATACTATTGCTGAAATAAAGTCCTTTGCAGAGGTGGGACCAGGGTGAGACAAGAGAGACACATAGGTGAAAAATTTAAGGAGACATTCTTTTTAAAGGCTGATCTGCACTTCCATGGATCTTGAGAGTAAGAGCCTCCTCAAATTGCTCACCGTAGGCACCGCTCTTGCCTTACTCTAGTCCCACTCTTTTGTGTTTGACCTAGGAGTCCCCTGTCTTCTGCAAATATGCGTGATACTGTGGCAGGCTGTTTTGTTACTTTGCAAATAGAGTGAAATCTCAGACTCTTTGCGGTTCTTGTCAATTTTGGCAATGAGGATGGGATGTGGATGAAGATATGGCTTTCTTGAAGAAAAACAGTAAGAGCTGTGTAGGTTGATTAATAGGATTTGAAGGAAGTCCATGGGAATTGGTACCAAACATAACGACCACATTGTATGATCACCTGAGCCATAAATGATCTTCCCATGATTTTCTGTTACTGTGGAGGAATTGGGGATGTGCTTGTAGGCCAAGTGCCAGGAAGTAGGTTCAACAACTGTTACATCAAGTGTGCCCTGTTTGCTAACTACTCTGGGTGGGGATATTTCTTTGCCAATCTGGTGATTAACCTCAAGTGTGCTCCATTGTAATAACTAGTACTAAGATTTGTCCTGGGTGGGTAGAAACTTCCAACATCTTTCAGACAACAGTCGTAGAGATACATTTTGAGATTATCTTCCATCAGGGGTTACAGATTTGTGGGTGTTTGTAGTGACTCTTCTATTTTATTTTCAGGCCCTCAGTATCTCAAAGGGAGCTAAAAGGAGAGAAGTCTGTGGTTGCTATAGGCAGAAATCAGGTGAATCATTAGAACTTTGGCCGGTTCTCGTGGGAGAGAAAAGAGCAGGATGCATATTGAGGAAGAATGGCAACAGCTGGTCTGTCTTACGGCTCAGTTAATCAGTTTATCATCCCAACCTTAGATCTATCTGGAGATGATAGTAAATTGCTCAGAATTTTTTGTTGCGGCTGCTCTAAGGGGGTTTTGGCCTCTTAGAGCCGAGGGGAATTTTTATGAGACAGATGAGGAGTCCCTAAACCTGAAATAGATGATGTCAATAATGATAACCCTGCCGTTGTTTGCTTTGGGTCAAACAAAAGGATTGACGTTCATTTGGAAAAGCAGCAAGCAACTGCTATCCACTTCAAACTGAAAGTGAATGTGCCTTGTTTATTGGCACAAAGCCACTTTGTCCCTCTGCATCCCCTAATCCCTTTTTTCCCTTCTACCCTGAGCTCAGCTGGGTTAAAGAGGAAGGCGGAAGGTGACTAGGGATGGGGCTGAGGTCTCGCCTCATAAGGGGGACCAAAGGTCATTTGAAGCCACCCAAGAATGCTGAGAAACTGGAGCAGTGAGGGCCTTAAACTTTTATGATTTGATGGCTATTGGAGCCCAAGTCAATCTCCTGCTCACCCTGTGGGAGGAGGGGCCACTAAATTCATTTGATGGGGTTTGGGCAAGGTTCATAATAGGAAGGAAAAGTAGCATAACCTTGTGGTGGTTCCAATTCAATATACTGTTTATGTTGCTTCTACATGCAAATGTATGGTAGGAATTGATCAATTTTTATATATATAAATGAATATCGATTTATATATATATAAAATATGCTTATATTTTTCTATACTATAAATGTCAGAGGAAATTTTCTTAATTGGAGAAGAGTATTAGTACCTCTGGGACTCCAAAACTCTGATAAGCCCCTTGACTACAATTCTCTGTGATTGATGATATTGCCAACTGGGACATCTGGCAAAGAGGGAGGCATGCCACTTCCATGATATGGTTACTAGGCACACTGTTTGAAAAGCAGCTACTAGATTGCTACTGGGCACTTTTTGAAACGTGAGCTATGGAGGCCTTGTGACTTTCTGGCTTGATATCCTATTTTGGGGTGGGTCAACTTGGACTCAATAACTCATAAAGTAGGAAGGGTCTAAGAATCCTCACTTGTCAAGTGGAAATATTATATTCAAGAATGCAGCTGGCTCATTGCCAGAGGATCTTTTCAGTTCACAGGTATTCTCTTGCCCTAGTCAGTTACACCTGGTAGATTGGTGATCAACCGCAATTTACACAGCAACCGATAATTCATGAACTTTTAGGTTTTCTCTAGTTTTCTCCATTAATACCATTGAATTTGTATTTTGGACTATGTCTGTATCTATAGGGAAAATTTCTAGCTGGAGAATTCTTGGGTCAAAGTACATGCTTATTTGGTTTTCATTCTTTTATTTAAGGTAACTAAACACTTTAGAGTCCTTATTAATGTCAGAACTGGCACTGATGTTGCTCTCAGTCTGTTTCTTACTGATGGTTAATTGAGGAATATTTGTAAAACTTAAAATACACAATGATACAATGAAAAACCTCTCACCGCTTTCCCTAGCCACCCAGTTCTCCTCCCTGTAGGTATGCAGGGCTATCCTTTCAGAGATATTTTGTGTAAATACAATCCAAATGCATTTATAATTTTCCCCTGCCCTAGTTTTTTTTTAAAACTGAAATGATTTTAATACTATTTTGTATCTTTTTTATTTTAATATTATGCTTTTGAGATATTTCCATATGGGTGTATGAAGAATCCCCTTATTAGTTTTTCATGGCTTCATAATTTTATAATATATGGGTATTCCTCACCATACCCAATTTGTCCTAAACATTTTTTTTTAACTTAGCTGTCAATGATAATACCATGGACAAGATGGCCAGTTGGGTTTTTCTATTGCTGGATAATTAGTCTCAAATTAGACTTTTTGTTTGGTGGCAATCTTTTGCCTCCCTTAATTTCTCAGTGATTGCACTTTATATAACGGGGGCTCCATCACAGGTTTATGCACAAGTTAATATTAATACTCTTCATGGCCGGGCACAGTGGCTTACGCCTATTAATCCCAGCACTTTGGGAGGCTGAGACGGATGGATTACTTGAGGTCAGGAGTTCTAGGCCAGCCTGGCCAACATGGTGAAATCCCATCTCTACCAAAAAATAAAAAAAATAGCCAGGCATGGTGGTGTACGCTTGTAGTTACAACTGCTCAGGAGGCTGAGGTGGGAGAATCACTTGAACCTGGGAGGTGGAGGCTGCAGTGAGTTGAGATCATGCCACTGTACTCCAGCCTGGGTGACAGAGTGAGACCTTATCTCAAAAAAAAAAAAAAATACTATTAATAATCACCCTGTCTATTATCTGACTTATTTTACATTGTTCATAACACAACCTTTTGCTCTTTTATTCCAGGTGCTGAATAAAGGGTTTCAAGGTTACTACTGTATGCCCCAAAATTGGGCAAGGAGCTTTAAGAGGGAACTTTAAGAGTTTGCCAGAGAAAACTCAAGATGTTTCTACATGAAGAAAATGGTTTCAGACATTTGACATTTTTATTTTTTGCCTACTCTTTGTGATGGTTGTTAGCAAAGACCTAGAGTGGTTGTATGGCTATTTGCAAAGGCTGAGTGTGAATTGATATTGGCTCAACTTGAAAACTTTGATATTTGATGTTTGTGTTCAAAATTGGAAACAAAGGTGTTTAAAAGGATGATATATGATTATGGGTGGCATATAAGACTTTGCAGAACTTACCTGCGTACTTACATATTTTCTGCCAAAATAGTTGTTATGATGGTAACCTATGCTTGGCATGTTTATCTCCATACCTTCTTTGGTTTAAAGTTTATTCTAATTAAAACCTTAATTAGTAATATTTGTATTTACCGGTAGCTTAGCTGTCTGAGTGTAATCTCATTTTGTTTGTTAATTGGTTTGCATTATTAGCTCATTTTAAATTACCAAGAAAAGTCCTGAAGACAAGTGAACATAATTAAATTGGAGCATAGGTCACTTCTTACTGCCTCTTTTTCCAGTGAGCAGAGAATTTCTGTAGACAAAAACAAGGTCTACTTTAAAGAGAAATAATTACGGTTTGTATTTTAAGTAAGGATAAATCCTATTGTATTTAAGATGATAGCTGTGAAATTTGATTGTTATGAAATATGAAAAGGTAAAAGTGAGACTTATTTGAAGATTCATGCAATAATCTTCTTATTTGAGCAACATTTAAGACTTCATAGGGGGTGCCTTTTGGTAAAGAAGCAGAAACTTTGGAGTTAGATAGACCTGGGTTGGGGCTCGGATTTGACATTTACTGTCTCTGAGATCTTGGTTAAATTACAGGTTGAGTGTCCCTCAGCCAAAACGCTTGTGGTCACAAGATTTTTGTCAGTCTGGAATATTTACATATGCATTATGAGCTATCTCAGGGATGGGACCCAAAGCTGATCACAAAATTTATTTATATTTTCTATATATCTTATACACATGGTGTGCAGGTAATTTTAGACAATATTTTAAAGTAATTTTGTGCATGAAACAGAGTTTTGACTGTAACCTGTCACATGAGGCCAGGTGTGAAATTTTCCACTTGTGACATCATGCCAGTGCTCAAAATATTTCAAGTTTTGGAGAATTTCAGATTTGAAATTTTTAAATTAGGGATGCTCAACCAGTATTACCCTTTCTAAGGCTCAGTTTTCTCATCTTTAAAATGGATATAATAGCAGCTGTTTGATAGTATGTTGTTAGAATTAAATGAGATAGTGTATGGCAAGTAGCTCACACACCTTAGGCACTTAAAAAAAGTTAGTTTAGTTTTCCTTCTAGTCTTTAGATGATTCAGGGAGGATAATTAGAAATTATAAACAACAACAAAACTCCACTTGTGAAATCTTTCTCCCATGTATGTCACTTAGATAAACACAGCCAGGTTTTCTGCAGAGAAGCATAGTCTTTGTTGTCAGTTTGACTGTAGACTTATCTTAAACCAAACAGATTATGGGCTTTAAAATGGGTTGTGAGTAAATAGACTGTGAGTAAATACGCTGTGAGCAAGAAAGTCTTGACTATCACTATAGATAAAACATTTGATGTGCAGATTTGCCTGATCTAACACTTTTTTTTTAAATTATAGAAATGTAATTCTGTATTTTCACAACTAAATTAATCTTTTCTCCTTCTGGTTAATTGGGGAATTGTTTTTTACCTAGAATAATAAAACATATGATATGATCAAGTTCAATAATGTACTCTTCAAATTGATGAAACAGTTCTTCAACTAGTCTCACATAATTATACCGCACATTTGAAAAGTATTCATTTCTTATAATATGACATTTAAATCAATGGTTAAAAATGAGCACACAGACAGAATATGCCAACAAATCTTGCTTTCCAAGGTGGCGGTGGAGAAGAGGTGGGAAGTAGGAGGGAGAAGGGGAATTGAGAGGTAGCTAAATCTCTAGATCAATGAAAGTAATTAAAAAATAATCTTGAAAAATTTGATAAATAATTAGTGCTAACAAACTCAATAGAAATCAAAATTAGTTAATATACTTAAACAGGAAAAGAGTCTCACAGATAAAAGAGAATGGCCATTTATTTATTTATTCAACAAATATTTATTTAGTGACTATGATGTAAAAAATAGAGCTATAAACTAAAGAATATGTGGGCTAATTGAAAAATATGTATTTATGGCAGAAAGAAGTGAAGTCAAATATTTTATTCAGTTTACAAATGAAAGCCTCATAGATGTAGCTAAAATTACCATCCTAATTATTGTAAAAATTACTACTTTTGAAATGAAAATATGTAAAAACATGACAAATTTCCCCCACTCATTCAACTCCATTTTTCATAGTACCTTTTGTGCCTATCCTTTCCAATCTTTTCTTAAATTTTATACAGACCCAGTGAAAGACATATACATTACACACACATATATACACGTACACTCTCGTTACCAATTTTCTGTATTTGTTCTTACACTGTTATAAAGAACTACCTGAGACTGCGTAATTTAGAAAGAAAAGAGGTTTAATTGACTCACAGTTCCACAGGCTATACAGAAGACTGTGGAGGTCTCAAGGAACTTATACAATCATGGTGGAAGGCGAAGGGGAAGCAAGCATGCCTTTGCATGGTGGCAAGAGAAAGAGAGAGACAGAGAGAAGGGGAAAGTGCTACACAGTTTCAAACAACCAGATCTCTAGAGAACTCTGTCAAAGGACAGCACTAGGGGGATGGTCCTAAACCATCAGAAACCACCCCCATAATCCAATCGCCTCCCACCAGGCCCCACCTCCAACACTGAGGGTCATAATTCAACATGAGATTTGGGTGGGGACACAGAGCCAAGTATATCATATACCTTACTTCACAAAATGAAATCATACTATAATATTCTATAATACTAGCTTTGTAATTAATGTTATTATATTCATGGCTAGTGTCCTAGGAAAAAATGCTAGGTTATAGGGAATGCATATTTTATAATTTCATGGACAAATTACTTTCACATAGGTTATATTAATTTAGATTAGGAGATTTCCAGGTTGCCAAACACTCCTGCTAGCATTGGATGCTATCTTCTTAAATCTCCCCATTTCCATTGGCAAAAATTATAAAGGTTTAAATTTTTTGGTAGCCAAATCTGTGAGACTTTTCTTTACTAATTTTGGGTTTCCAATTTTACTTAGAAAGCCTTCCCCTCGGCCGGGCGCGGTGGCTCAAGCCTGTAATCCCAGCACTTTGGGAGGCTGAGACAGGCGGATCACGAGGTCAGAAGATCGAGACCATCCTGGCTAACACTGTGAAACCCCGTCTCTACTAAAAATACAAAAAACTAGCCGGGCGAGGTGGCGGCGCCTGTAATCCCAGCTATTCGGGAGGCTGAGGCAGGAGAATGGCGTAAACCCGGGAGGCGGAGCTTACAGTGAGCTGAGATCTGGCCACTGCACTCCAGCCTGGGTGACAGAGCGAGACTCCGTCTCAAAAAAAAAAAAAAAAAAAAGAAAGCCTTCCCCTCACCCTGCATCAAACAGTTGTAAAGTATTATCCTATCTGTATGTATTAATATTTTAAAAGATACATTGCTTATATTGAGTCTTAATATTTTGTTTTATGTATGTTGAGAGATTATAAATTCACTTAAATGACTTCTGAATTCATAACTAGTCATCTTAATACCTGACAGAGCAGGAGCATTGCCATCTTGGACAAGCCTCTCATTCTAAAGTTCACCTTAATAAAAAAGTCGCCTAAATCCAAAGGGCATCAGTCTAATGGCTAAGGTCAGGATAACCATAAACCACAAGCAACATCTCCAACCAGAAACATTCCAAACTCCTCCCTGAGCAGAGACATACTAGCACCCAGACAACCCCCCCACCGGCCGGGAAGACGCCAGCCTTGAGATAACCCTACTCCAAGTCAGAAAGATGTCTGCCCCAAGATAACCTCCCCTCTCCCCAGAGACATTCCAACCCTGTGACAAAACTTCTCCCTCACACAGAGACATTTCAACCCTGTGATAAAACTTCTCCCTCACACAGAGACATTCCAACCCTGTGATAAAACTTCTCCCTCACACAGAGACATTCCAACACTGTGATAAAACTTCCCCCTCACACAGAAACATTTCAAGCTTCTAATAAGCCCCCTCACCCTAAAACCAATATAAACTCTTAGTCTGTAAGAGAAAGCGCTCCTGACTGAAACTGGCCAGAAGCCTCTCTCATTTTTTATTTAAAGTAAACCTGTCTTTAACTTCCAGCTGTGTTTTGTGTTTCTTTCCTCTTTAACTCTTACAATACCATTTATTGAACCATACATGGTCCTTTTTGATGTAAGAGTCAAAAAGAAATTGTTTAGGCAGATAGGGTAAGGAAGTCCTTAGTAAGGTTTTCCTTTTAATGAAAAGCAGTCCCCAAATCATTTCTTTTCTAACAAACAGCAGCCTTTAAAATCGATCTGCAGACACAGATAAGCAAGCTGGAAACTTGCACGGGTGAATGCCAGTAGCTGTGCCAATAGGAGAAGGCTACCTGGGGGCTAGGCATGTTCAACCTGGTGGCTCCATCTTCTCTTTTGTCAACCACGTGTACAGTAAGGAGCAGGCAACATGGCGCCTGCCAGATAGAGATTCCATCTGCATAATGAAAGATTAGGATTGGGTGGTCAGCTTCTTCCTGTGCTATGTAAATGGCACACTTAGTCTAGCCAATCTGTGGGCCCTATGTAAATCAGACACCGCCTCCTCAAGCTCCTCTATAAAACCCCATGCATTTCAGTACAGAACAGGAAGATCCACTGAAGGCCCCCTCTCTCTCTGTAGGAGAAAGAGCTATTCTCTTTTTGCTTTCTGTTGCCTGTTAAACCTCTGCTCTTTTTTTTTTTTCTTTTTTGAGACAGAGACTCACTCTGTAGCCCAAGCTGGAGTACAGTGGTGCGATCTTGGCTCACTGCAACCTCTGCCTCCTGGGCTCAAGCGATTCTCGTGCCTCAGCCTCCAAGTAGCTGGGACTACATGCTACATTTTAGTTTTGTTCCCTCACTTTGCTTTTGTGTCCCCTTTTCTCTCTGCCTCCTCCGTCATCTCTCCCTTTACCTCATTTTCAGGGTGTATGTGTCTGTACACTCATACACAGTTCCTGTATCTCATGATGGTAGGGTGGATGCCTGTGTCTTTGTCTCTCTGTAACTTTCTGAATGTTTATGTCTTTTTCTGTTACTGACTCTAATTTTCTCCATTTTTCTTTCTCTCCTTCTGTCTCTTTCCAGATAAATGAAATGCTACCTGAAGTTGACTGTTGTCTGTTATAGCAACATCCAAAGGACAAACCAAGAAACTAAGTATTCCACAGCACAGTCACTGAAACATAAACCCAACCACTGCATTCATAACTCTGAAGGCAGCCCAGCTCTTGACCACATAGATCCTTTATGCTTTTATCATCACAACTTTGGAGAACAACTTCAACTACTGTTTTGAAAAAGTGTTAATGCATTGATTATTAATAGAGATTTGGGGCAAAAAACACTTACCTCTTCATCATTTTTGCCTCCTCCTTACTGGAAATAGAATTGCGACCAGCATTTAACAACAGGTAGAAAAAGGGAATATTCCTGGCTCAGACTTCCCAGATACCATTCAGACAATCTTGAAGAGATTTGGGAAGTCTCAATACCTCACAGTTTTTAGAGTTTTGACAGAGCAGAGACCTATTTTTCAGTGTGAAATCAAGGCCAAATAGCCTGGAAAAGTAGATGATGGTACAACTTGCATTTCATGTTCCTTCTTTGTGGAAAGGATGAAAAACCATCAGTGATAATTTCCAGTCTCAGTTGCAGGGAGGGGTCTGGACATGAATCAGGTCCTGCTGATGAGAAGCACTTGAAGAGTGGGGAGGCAGAGGAAGAGGGAGTTGTCTTCCTGACAAGCATGCTCTGGCTGCAGGTTGACATGGCTGGCCTCAGCCTTTCCCTTTCTAGGCTCTGACTTTGTGGGTGTGAGGCTTTCAGGGATGCCAGCCGCAGCAGTGGGAGCAGCAGCTCCAAAACTCTGAATGCTAGCTAACTGGTGTGACTTTGATACAGTAGTGGCTGCCTGACTTTAGTTTGTTCCATATGCTTGGGACAGGCCTGCTTTCTACCCATTGTACCAGTCCTCTTCACTCTAAAACCTGCTCTTAGTGGCCCTGCTCTGTTGCCTGCCACTGCTGCCTGGCCCCAGTGGTTCGCTGCACCTTAAAGACAGATTCCAGACGCCGGGAACTCACGCCTCCAGACGCTATGTCAGCCAAGGCTCCGTGGTTCTGGCCTACAGTGGCGGCCTGCACATCTCCTGCATCCTTGTGTGGCTGAAGGAACAAGGCTATGATGTCATTGCCTACCTGGCCAACACTGGCCAGAAGGAAGACTTCAAGGAAACCAGGAAGGCGGCATTGAAACTTGGGGCCAAAAAGGTGTTCATTGAGGGCGTCAGCAGGGAGTTTTTGGAGGAGTTCATCTGACCAGCCATCCAGTCCAGCACATTGTATGAGGACCACTACCTCCTGGGCACTTCTCTTACCAGGCCCTGCATCACCCGCAAACAAGTGGAAATCGCCCACTGGGAGGGGCCAAGTATGTGTCCCATTGCCCCACGGGAAAGGGGAGCCATCAGGTCCAGTTTGAGCTCACCCGCTTCTCACCAGCCCCCCATATAAAGGTCATTGCTCCCTGGAGGATGCTCGAGTTCTACAACTGGTTCAAGGGCCGCAGTGACCTGATGGAATACACAAAGCACCATGGGATTCCCATCCTGGTCACTCCCAAGAACCCGTGCAGCATGGACAAGAAACTCATGCATGTCAGCTAGGAGGCTGGAATCCTGGAGAACCCCAAGAACCAAAAGCCTCCAGGTCTCTACACGAAGACCCAGGACCTGGCCAAAGCCCCCAACATCCCTGACATTCTCGAGATCGAGTTAAAAAAGGGGTCACCGTGAAGGTGACCGACGTCAAGGATGGCTCCACCTACCAGACCTCCTTGGAGTTCTTCACGTACCCGAAGGAAGTCATGGGCAAGCACGGCGTGGGCCGTATTGACATCGTGGGGAACCGCTTCATTGGAATGAAGTCTCAAAGTATCTAGGAGGCCCCAGCAGACACCACTCTTGACTACACTCATTTAGACATCGAGGCCTTCACCATGGACCGGGAAGTACACAAAATGAAACAAGGCCTGGGCTTGAAATCTGCTAAGCTAGTGTATACCGGTTTCTGGCACAGAACTGAGTGTGAATTTGTCCGCCACTGCATCTCCAAGTCCCAGGAGCGAGTGGAAGGGAAAGTGCAGGTGTCCGTCTTCAAGGGCCAGGTGTACACCCTCGGCCGGGAGTCCCCACTGTCTCTCTACAATGAGAAGCTGGTGAGCATGAACGTGCAGGGTGATTATGAGCCAATGGATGCCACCGGGTTCATCAGCATCAATTTCCTCAGGCTGAAGGAATATCATCGTCTCCAGAGCAAGGTCACTGCCAAATAGCCCCCTGTACAATGAGGAGGTGGGGCCTCCTCAATATGCAGCACCCCCAAGTGCAGGTGCTAATTGTTGTGATAATTTGTAATTGTGACTTGTTCCTCCCAGCTGGCAGTGTAGTGGGGCTGCCAGGCCCCAGCTTTGTTCTCTGGTCCCCCTGAAGCCTGCAGACGTCATCATTGAAGGGAAGGGTGTGGGGCAGCTGTGGTGGGGAGCTATAAAATGACAAAAGATAACTGCCCCCCCCAAAAAACAACTGCTCTTAGTTTGGACAGTAAACTTAGTAACCCTATCTCTAATTCTTCCAATAATTTTGTAAGTACCTAATTACCTGCATTTAAATTCTTTCTGTTTGAAATGCCTAGAGTAGTTACTGTTCCCTTTATTGAATGCCAGCTGATGTCAAACACAGACAAAACCAGATGGTGGTTAAAGGTAATAAAGACAGATTTTATTCAGTACTAACTCTTGTAATAGGGGAGACTAGCCAACGTAACCTGAGCTCAACTCTGCTGTAACAAAAGGTGGGAGACTTTTTAAATATTGGGGTGTGCTGAAGGAAAAACACTGACGAGTGTGGGGTATTTGGTCTGTGTCACTAGGCTATCTAGGTTTGTTACTTGGTGCTTATCTGGAGGAGAAACAAACTTCTTGCATCTTTATTACAGGAGAAGTTGTGCAAGCTGGAGCAAGGGGCTGCAGATGTTAGACCCTTACCTTCACACGGAGAGGAAGAGTTATCTCCCTAATGCTTGCATTTCAGAGAGATGGCTCCCAGGTCCTTGAGGAGACAGTTGTGCATGGTAGAAGATTTATATCTCGAGGGCAGAGAAAGGATTTATAATTGCAAGCCTTTGCAGGCATTTTAAGAGGGAGCTCAGGTCATAGTAGGAACAAAATCTTAATCTGCTAGAAGTCATACTAGGGTTTGGTCAAGAACAGTCTTTGTCATGAATGTACCTGAGATCATGAGATTTTTCCTTGAATTACTTTGGGTATATACCATACCTCACAAGGCATGGTATATAGAACTTGATTTCAGCAGTCATCTTTCTTGAAAATGACTACCAGAGGATCAGTGTGACCCAATTTCCAAGACCAAGAGGCACCCGGAGTGAGAAGCGTTGGTGTACATATTTACAAATATAAAACAGTCTTTTCCTTTTGTATTGCTAGGAATAGCCTTTTCTATTTGTAATAAAAACAGCTGTTCTTTTTCTATTGGGTTTTGAAAATATATTTACTTTAATCTCTTTTTTCATTTTGAGACGGAGTCTTGCTCTGTCACCCAGGCTGGAGTGCAGTGGTACAATATCGGCTCACTGCAACCCCCACCTCCCTGGTTCAAGCGATTCTCTTACTTTAGCCTCCCGCGTAGCTGGGATTACAGGCACCTGCCACCATACCTGGCTGATTTTTGTATTTTTAGTAGTGATGGGGTTTCACCATGTTGGCCAGGCTGATCTCAAACTCCTGACCTCAAGTGATTCACCTGCCTCGGCCTCCCAAAGTGTTGGGATTACAGGCGTGAGCCACTGCGCTGGCCTACTTTAATCTTTATCACCTCAATTTCTATTCATCCACATCCATTCCAACCAAGTAGAGAGGCAGTAAAGAATGATTAAAATATTATAGCTTGTGAATATAGTGCAGACTGTGTGGGATCTTGTTTGTGACCTGAACTTTGAAAAGGGGCCTAAGGCACTGCTATTCCTGTGACGGAGCCTCCACATTAAGCTTCCTGGCATTCTTTCTGAGTCTGGCCTGCTGGGGATTGCCAATTCTGTGTGCGTTTCTGATCAACCGTCAATATTTCAAGGCAAGAATTTTGGGACAAAGGTGATGCGTATTCCAAATCTCTAAATCATTTCCACTCAATACTCATTATTATAGATGGAAGAATTTATTTGTTCTCTGAAAGAGGCACAAAGCACATTTGATTATACCACTTTGCCTGACACTTCATTTATTTTACCAGTAGATGTGTTTTTAAAAATAGAAAGCAAATTATTATGCCTGAGTGACTTCAAAGCCTTCCCATCATTCCAATTAGCAACCATGTTGCTCCCATGGGGGAGAGAGAGGGGCTGAGGGTATGTGGGAGTGAAAAGGAGACAGGTAGGAGGGGAGAAGGAGTCACAGAAATGACAAGGAAGGGCAAGTTGCCAGGAGCTCAATGGTTTGAAATTCTAGCCTGGATGCATTCCTTATTGTAGTTCCTCAACTAAATGAAAGCTTGTTGTCTTGGAAAGAAAATTAAGAAGATTACAGTACGAAGGTACCAAGTAAAAGATCAGACACATTCCAAGGTGACTGGACTAGAATCCACAGAAAATATTTTCATAAAACATTTTCCACAGTCAGTCCCTTTGTAAAAACATGATTTGGAGAGAGTGGTATAAACACATAAAAAACACAAGCATTTCAATATTGGTTATTTTCCTCTTTATTTTGATTTTATTTTGAGGAGGCTGGAGAATGAAATAACTTCTTCGGAAACAGCTTAAACAAGTCAGTTCAAGACAATCTCTGGTAAGAACTAAATTATTTACTACTTTAATTTTCATAAGCTTTCTCACCATTAGTTTCATCTTCATGTTTTATGTTTTTGTTGGACCAAAAAATTCAAGTATTTTGTTTTTCTTTATGCACATTTGATTTCTGAATTCTTTGTTTCTCTATGTAAGAGAGTAAAATAATCCCCAGACTAAGCCATTCTGCTAAGAACTTGGAATGCCTTGTTTTGACTTCCTGTGCTGAACTCTGTTTTAGTGTTCAGACTAATTTCCTTTGAAGAATGCTCCTCAGGCCCCAGTGCTTTTCCTGAGTTTCTGATGTGTCAAACTTATTTTCTCACTGGACCTTAAGGACTATCTAGGCTTATTGTTAAGAATTACAGATAACCCAGGAATTTGCAAATACTAGAACTGACATATACAAAATGAATCATACTTACTCTTTAGAATTGCATGGCTTATCACCTAATGCATTTTAAGGCACTACTCTATTTTCTTCTTTTCTTCCTTTCTCTCTTTGCTTTCCTTCTTTCACTCATATACATAACAGTTACTATCAGCCACACTGATAGTAGCTGGAGACAGTGAAAGGCAAAGCAGCGTGGAAATATCACTAGTAAATCTGTAAGCTTTACCAGAAAAAACAAAGGGTGGAATCCATAGACATACGAACTTACTAAAAATCGGATATCATAGGAAAATGTCAGTGGAGATATAGCCCCAGAAACTGTGCTGCAAACGGCCATCGTTTGAAAATGGAGAATATGTCTTTTATAAGGTCTTCTTAGCATAAGAGGTATATTTGTGAATATCATGACTAGAACACATTTTCAGCTAAGTAAAAGGTGACACTTCTTTCTTCCTCCCCTTCTCTCACCACTAACCCCACTAACTTAGTAGTTAACCCCATTAACTTCCTTAAATTTGCCCATTACCACTGACTATGAAGGAAGGTTTTGTCTTAGTTATAATCCCTCAAAAGTGGAACTGGAAAGCAGTACTTGGAGGTGGGTAGTTTATCTGGGGGGATTCCGGATGCATAAAAGAAGGAGCTAAGAGAGTGAAGACAGGGAGTATGAACCTAGAACAAACAAAAAGGTCAAAATCTAGTTCAAAGACAGTGTATTCAAGCCTAAAGGTTGAGAAGGGCCACCCAGAAGCATAGATTCAAGTTGCTCAGGATATGCATTTTGGTTAGCAGCCTTTAAAAGCGAGTTTTTTTTTTTTTTTTTTTGAGGCCGAGTCTTGCTCTGTCGCCCGGACTGGAGTGCCTGATCTCAGCTCACTGCAAGCTCCGCCTCCCGGGTTTACACCATTCTCCTGCCTCAGCCTCCCGAGTGGCTGGGACTACAGGCGCCCGCCACCTCGCCCGGCTAGTTTTTTGTATTTTTTTAGTAGAGACGGGGTTTCACCGTGTTAGCCAGGATGGTCTCGATCTCCTGACCTCGTGATCTGCCTGTCTCAGCCTCCCAAAGTGCTGGGATTACAGGCTTGAGCCACCGCGCCCGGCCTAAAAGGGAGTTTTTAAGGAAAAAGAAGAGGCAGTTCCTAAGTTGTTTACCAAGATTTACGTTAAGATTACTAAAGCTATTGGTAGGCTGTACATTGTTCTTTGTATCACATATTCCCGGAATTTGAAGATTGTGGGTGAGACCGTGCATCATGAAAAAGATGCTTTTAAACAATTGCCTCCAGGCATGGGTTCAGGCGCTGGACTGAACCATGTTTCTTAGTGCCTGGTAAGTTTTGTATACCCCAGGTAGCTCAGACAGCTCTGAGCTATTTTTCTTTTCTCAGGAGAAAAGCCACTTGAGGGTGCATTCATACAGGTGGGTTACCTGTATAGGCAATAGGGTTCTGTCTAGCTGGGGACACGCTCAGGAACTTAGACTTGTTCTGCTGAGGGACAAGGAAATTGTGGTATTTGTCCACCTACTCCCTCTCCTCATTTGTTGAGGGTTGCTCTTTGTGTTGAATTCCTAGCATTTCCAGATTGCTTACAAGTGTGGATTGAAAGAGCCTTGCTTATAGTAGCTTTGCACCATATTATCAAGAATAGGAACTGCAAAGCACATCCAAAGGAGAATAAAGTTAAGAGTTTTACACTGCCAGCGGTACATGCAAGTAGCCTAAGCGATCTCTCACAGGCGAGAGAGAGCCCGCAGGTGGAGAGGCAGACAGGGAAGGGTATTTGAGGTGGGAAGTTACCAACGTGCCCGTTGTCCATGACAGCTACAGGAACTCAGAGTAGAGGCTGAAGGGATATGGAAGGGAGTGTGGCAACAGCATCGGCTGTAGTCCTTCATATCTTTAGATTTTTCACTTGGTGGAACTTGAACTACATTAAGACTGATGCTTCAAAGCCCCTTTAGTGGTTACTCTTGCTGGTAGTAAGTCTGCACATGCTAGGTGAAGTATGCCTTCATATATCGAACACACATGCTCTAAGTCTGCACTTTCTAGGTGAACTGTGCATTCATATATTGGAACAGTTGTAGAGACAACTATAAAAGTTTCCCAGTGTGAGCAGTAAGGGGAGGGTCAGATCTTTATGTCCCAGAGCCCATCACCACCCTCAGTGCAGTCTGCCAGCATCTTGCTCCCATAAGAACCTCATTTTCAGAGAAGCATACTACAATGGTGAGTGAAATTATTCTCTGTAAAACTGCTTAGAGATTCTTACAGGAACTATTTCCCCTGTATTTAAAACAGTGAAAAAAAAACTTTAAAAAATAATATTTCCTTGGCAGTTACAAACTACTTATTGACATAACCATATTAACTTCTATATAATCATATTATTATATATATAATAAATATATTTAAAATCACTCGGTTGGATACATTTTCGGGTGGGTAAAATAGGGTGGTCAAAGCTATCATTTACGTCTGAATAGCAATAAGCTGTTAAGAGTTCACCCAACAAACCAGTGATAGCAAGATAAAATGTAATTCATAGGCAAAAAAGACAGTACCTGCTGCACAGTTTAGGAGGCTTTACCATAATTAGTGCATAAGAACCGAGATAATGATTTTGTTGTTATGACGGATAAGGTAAACCCAACCAAATTCCAAGATCTGTATGCATTTAGAGAATATTCTTTTTAAAGAGAACGATTTTATGTGCAGTACCCACAGTTGGGCACTTATAAGTAAATGGACATTTTTCAACTCTGTGCTGTCTTCTGTATATTCTCTTTATGTACAGGCAGAAATTAATTCAGCAGCTAGTCAAGATCACCAACTACGTGTAGTGGTCTGTGCTACTAAAAATAGTTCTACAGTATTTAATTTACACTTAATATTTGGTATCTGGTGCTGACACAGTCTATAACTGGGGAGAATTATGAGGAAGATCTGACAAATTTTTCTTGAAATAGGGTGAGCAGGAGGAATATTTGATATATTTCTCCTGTGGGATAGTTTATTCTTTTCATGCTTATTTAAGTCTATTATGTACATCATTAAAGATGTAAAGATAATAGAACATGGTACTTTTGTTTGATGAATTCAGTCCCTTGGGGGAGACAAACATGCAGTCTTTTTGCATCTTATTTCCTGTTGCTTGGTGACAAAAACGCATTTTCTTACATGCCTCTGAGGTTAGACCCAGGTGACTAAAGCCCTTATAAACATTTTCTTGGGTTAAGATTTTAAAATTACATTTTCAGAAAGATTTAACCCAAAAACACTACTTTAGTGCATTTTGTTTATTTTTCATCTTTGAAATGAGCGATTGGACTTGCTGCTATTTAAGTTCTCATATAGCTATAAAGAATTCTACATTGCAATATAAATGGGTTAGGGTACAGTGGAAAAGTCTCACAAGAAAAAGAAAGTAAGTCTCCCAACCTGAAGATCTTCTATGACCACATAAATAATACTATGTACATTAGAGCACTTTTACTCAGGCCTAATGAGAATTTTCTAGGAGTACACAGCTATGAAGTGTCACATTTGAATTATTCACTCGAATGAATCAACCTGAAATTTTAATATTGTAATTTATACCTATATTACACATTCATGTTACTTAGAAAGTTTACACAATTGCATATTGAAACCTGGGGAAAACAAAGGCAGTAGATTTCACTTTATATTTGTCAGATGTAGTGCATTCCTGGCATGCATATGATTAAATAATTTGGGGCAATTGTGCTTTGGATGTAATCAAGAACATAAAACTTGTCAGCGGTAGATGAGCTGTAAGAAATGGCTATGGCAGACCCCTGGGAGAGATAAATGTTTTATTTTGTCATGTTTGGTATGCAGCATCATTTTGATTTTTATTAGATTAGTCTTTTCTTTTGACTTCCTTTCTTGCAGGCTCTTTCTGAAGGCAACATTATAAGGCTTCAAAAATAGCACAGTGAGCCAAGAGAAACTGCAAAGACACCGCTGTGGGATGGTGATTTGGATATAAAATTCTCTGAGCCAGGTGACATGTTTATGACTAACTCACGTCAGACTTACTCATTTAGTATTGGCACTATTTCAAGTAAAAAAGAATTCTCTTTTTCTAATCTTTCAGAAGATATTATTAATTTAAAAGATAGTTAAAAGGTGCCATGAGGTTGAGGACAAAAGCAGATGGCATATTCCAGTGTGTGTTTCTGTCCCCTGACATGGAATGGTCAGTGGAAATCCTGTGATTATTTTTTTGCAGGGTATGATAAGCTGTTGGACCATCTTAGATAACCATCTAGACCCTGGAGCCATTGTAGTTTGCGTAAGAATGCTCAAGTAAGGGGTGGGGGACAGAGAAGGATGTTTGGGGGAGGGGTATCAATATTCTTTCTATGCTTTTGCACCCAAGTACCCGGGAAATCTTCTAAGACTATGTTTATGCAGTACCTTCTATGTGTTAGACCACTGTGCTATGCACCTTCTTATGTTCTCCTATTTAATCCTTTCAGTGAGCCTTTGAACAAACTCCTGTCCCTGCAACCGGAATTTCCCCAAGTTTTACCTGTCTGAGGGCAGAGTGAAGTCCTATTAATACTAACACCCAAATTGCAATGACCCTTTGCCCCTCCCTGTGTGAGAACAGCCCTTCGAGTCCTCCTCCATGCCTGTGTCAGGAGGGTCAGAAGCAAGGCTGCTTCCTTTTTTCCAGGCTGACTCCTGCCTTGCTGTGGTCAGCACTCCTCCTGCTGGAAATGCTTTCTCTGAGCTTTACTGCCAACTAGATCTTCAATGGGCTGGGAGCCGCCCTTGGACCCCTTTGCCCAAGATCTGAATTGAGGGCAGTGGCAGCATGGGGTGCTGTAAAGGGCAAGAGGGATTCAATTTAAAGGATGACTGCATTCCATCTCTGTGCAGCCCCTTGAAGTACACAGCTGATGTACACGGCTTGTACTGCTAATTCCCAGCTCCATCTCCCCTGCCTCCCTCTGCCCCACCAAGTATTGCTTGTCAAGCTTCTGTTCCTAACTCCTCTTTTCATAGGGACTCAGGTCATGGGAGAAGACACAGGCCATGCCTCTTTAGTCTCTTCCTCTTCCCTATCCCTTCTTCTTTCAGGCATCCTAGCGCTGTCCTTTCTCCTCTACTTAGCCTTCTTTCTTTAGATCGAAGATCAAAAACTCTCAAGCATTTCAACTCATGCAGTGAACATCTGAAGGGATCACGGATCCACCAGTTCCACGGATTACCATACTCATTCCACAGATGACCCACTTGGGAATCAGCTGGGGAAAACAGTTAAAAGAGTTCCTGAGCTGTGATGGAAACACAGGGCAGTGACCCCAGAGGGCACCCCACTTTCCAATGCACAGGGTTAGACATTTCCTTGTTTCTGACTCAGCTTACTTTAGAAAGAAGACTTTTGTCATCAAAAACCATTCTCCACACCTAATATTTAATGATTCTGAGGAAAGAGAGATAAGAAGCCTAGAAAACTATTCTGAATTATAATGCTGGAAAATTTCATGTTATTTGAAAATTAATCATATGCAGGGGTACTGGAAGGCATCATACCAAGAAAATAGTACCTACAGAACAATGGAATCTGTCAGGAGAAACTTCCATTTTTATGACACTTTGAAGGAAGCAGTGATTTATTATTTCCAGATATATGATTAATTTTTAAATGTTTTTAATTGTGTGTTTTATGCTTTGTTGAACAATGCACTTTAACCTACACATTGTAATTTGCTGGAACATCTGAGTTTGCTTCACAACTCAACTCTTTCAAATTTCACGAAGGATACTGTGGTGCCCTGATCTCTGGCCAAGGCTCTATGGTCTGTGCTCTACTCTGCCGCCTATGACAGCTTACAACCACATTTATAGTAGAGAGGCCAAGACCAACTGCAGCTTCCTTCTCTTCACTCCTTTGAAAATGTTTGCATTGTAACTGCCACTCTTACTCCCACTGTGCTTAATGTCCCTGACAAAATATTAAGGCACCAGAATTAAGACAAAATATTAAGGCACTGTTTAATAGTAGTACAAACTGTAACACCTTTTAACTTTTAAAGTTAAAAGATGCTTTTAACTTTTAAAGCACTTTGCTCACGTGATCATAATTTATGCTGATAACAATTCTATAGCTCGTAGCTGTGACACATACGGATTTGTTGTGAGTCATGCCCAAAATCCTCTATGTTGTTGGTGTCCTGACTCACAATCCTGAGCTCTTTCAGTGGACTCTGCTGACTTTAACAGATATGATCAGAGGCCTTAATAGAATGACTTGGTTAATATTTCTATCATGTTGAAAAGCCATTTAGAAAAAGCTGACAGCAAATTAGTCATTCGTTTTTGCATTTATTAATTAAAAAATATTTTAAAACGTATTTAGGTCTGTGGATATATCTAGGAAAAAACAGTAAAAAGAAACCTTCATTCTTACGGAGTTTATATTCTAGCAAGCAGTGAGTCCATATGCAAGCCAAATAAGTTGGATATAGAATATGCAACATGATGATGGTGCCAAGAGAAAAATAAAGCAGGGATGGGGTTTGCATTAGGCTGTAATTTTAGACAAGGTGCCCAAGGGTGGCCTCACTGAGAAGATGGCATTTGTGTGAAGACTCAAAGGAGAAAGACACAAAGGAGGTTAGGTGTATATAGTTCATCTGATCTCTTATAATGTTTGAGTTGCCTTCATATTTATAATGTCATTTGGACTTCACCAGGGAGAATATTTACAGATGAGAAAAATAAGTGTCAAGGATTTCCTAAGTTCATGCAGCCGATTAGGGTCCAAGCTAGACATAGAAGTAAAAAAAATACCCCAACTCTAGTCCCTGTGGTTTCTATTGTTCAAACTCTGCCTCTATAAAACAAGACTGAACATCTTTAGGGGTTTATAGAAAAATGGGTTTGATATTTTTATAATACAATTAAAAACCCCACTATTTTAATTAAGAATGCAGAAATTAAAGTCTTTTAAGAACTTTTATCACACTTGAGTCATATTCAATTACTCAAATTTGGTATAATTAATTGTTTTAACAACTTTTCATTTTGTCTACTTAAATTCAATTACATAAATTTTATTAAGTACCTGCTATGTGAGCCAGAAATTGTTCTGTCCTGTGAACAAAAGAGAAGGCTAAAAAAAGCCTGCATAGTCAAATGAGCTCTCAAGGAATTCATTTGAATACTTTTTGTGATCATGACAAGTTACACCCTTGAGGTCCTCATTCTTGGGGTCTTGGTTCTGGGGATGGCCTATGAGACACAAATAATTTTTATTCCGTATCCTCTTCCTAGGTACAAATCTTCAGGAGGTGGGTCCTCTGTTCTGGCTTGTAAAATCTCAGAAATATGGGTGTGGCTAATTGTTCCTGTTAACGTTTTTCTTAAGATCACTAGAAAACAAAATACATAAAGATGTTCCCCAGCCCCTTTGATGCACGTGACAAATGACAACGCTTTTGGTAAATGAAAAAATTCCTTAATTGATTGCATTTTTAAGAAGGAGAAGAATGAAGAACACAGCTGCAGTTTTCTTTCCATAGTACTGAGCACTTTATGCAGGTTTTTTTTTTTAAAGCTAAGTAAATGGGCAAGTTTTACTGGATTTGCACATTGCTCAGAATTTTGTGGTACCTAACAGGCAGCAACTTGGCAATGGTTTTCTAAGTTGCTGGATGGCACTGTATTCAGCCTGGCCTCATCACCAGGCCTATGGGGGCACTGTGAACAAACACGGAATGCATCATTAAGTCTACCTCCTTGTTGTCAAGGCAGCTGGAAATTGCGTGTTTACCAAGCCCCTTTGAAAAACAACCACTTCATTAGGCAACGGGCGTGCTCGTCAACATCAGCTGTACATCCGATAGAGTTCTTGAAGCCTCCTAGTTTGCCTTTCTCCTTCCCAAAAAATAAGCAATTTTCTCTAACTCTGCCCACTGTTGTCCCTGTTTACTGAATTAGAATGGCCAGGTTTGGTAAGTGGCCTCCTGCAAATGTTGCAGCCACAAGTGGTTCTTGTTGCTCAGCTGCTGCGGCTCCCATGGCAACAGATGTGTTTACATTCACAACATGATTCACCTTTTTTTTTCCACCTTTGCAATTCAGGAAGAAGAAAAACGGACATGTGAAAAGGGAAGATAGTGCCTTGAAAAGGGACAGGAAAGGAAGACGATTTTTAATTAGAAGAATTAATAAAATATTCAATACAGTGGAGCATGTTTGCTTTTAGAGGAAAGCAGTGAAGGCGGGGGCTGGTGGCTTTGTGAAAAGGGCTAAAATATTTTAAAGTCAGGAATAAACAGATATTACTTCAGGCTTGAATAGAGATAAAATAGTCTATATTAAGAAGGTAAGAAGTGCTCTGAATTCAACTCAAGGGAAAGATTATACATGAAGACAGTGGTTTTCACATTCTCCCATAAAGTTATTCCTCCCTGATCTTAAGATCTTTGGACTCTATGGCTGAGCTGTTGGAAATGAATAGTTTGGTACTGACATGCTTCAAACAGTTCAGAGCAGGACGAATGCAGTTTCTCTGTGAAACCCCTTGGTTTCTGACTATGCTCTTCTTGTGTGTTTCCATAACTTACACTTAGGGTGAGATAACTTGTGGTTTGAGGAAAGTCCCGGTTACGCCTTGGGTCTGAAGTGTTTCTACTCATTTATACCTGGAAATGGAAGCTGCGACCCATTTTTATCCCTGTGAGTGTTCTGTAGCTCACAGATAAGTAGGCCAGTTGCAGGCAACAGAGTGCCATAAAATCATTTTTCTTCATGCAGCTGAACAGGAGCTAAAAAATTTAAAATATGAGTAAGCTATTAACCTCTACTTAATTCACTCTTTAAGGAGGTGGGTACTGGGGAGGATTCTTTGATTTTCTTGAGTCAGGTGGTGACAGGAAAATGCAGAGATAAGGGGTAGATTGCTGAGGTATAAATCTACCAAGAAAAAAGACATCTGACAGACAACTAATATCCAGAATCTATAAGGAACTCAAACAAATTAGCAAGAAAAAAACCAAACAATCCTATGAGAAAGTGGGCTAAGGACATGAATAGACAATTCTCAAACGAAGATATACAAATGGCCAACAAACAGATGAAAAAATGCTCAACATCACTAATGATCAGGGAAATGCCAATCACAACCACAGTGCGATACCATCTCACTCCTGCAAGGATGGCCATAATAAAAAAATTAAAAAAAAAAGACGTTGGCATGAATATGGTGATAAGGGAACACTTCTACACTGCTAATGGGAATGTAAACTAGTGTATAACCACTATGGAAAACAATGTAGAGATTCCTTAAAGAACTAACCGTAGAACTACCATTTGATCCAGCAATCCCTCTACTGGGTATTTACCCAGAGGGAAAGAAGTCATATGAAAAAGATACTTGCACATGCATGTTTATAGCAGCACAATTCACAATTGCAAAAATATGCTCATCAATCAATGAGTGGATAAACATTGTTATATATATATATATACACAATGGAATACTACTCAGCCATAAATAAGAGTGAATTATTGGCATTCACAGCTACCTGGATGGAACTGCAGACTATAATTCTAAGTGAACTAACTCAGGAATGGAAAACCAAACATCGCATGTTCTCACTTGTAAGTGGGAGTTAAGCGATGAATATGCAAAGACATAGGAATGATACAACGGATTTTGGGGGCTTAGGGGAGAGAGTGGAAGGGAGGAGAGGGATAAAAGGCTGCAAATTTGGTTCAGTGTATATTGCTTGGGTGATGGGTGCATCAAAATCTCACAGATCATTACTAAAGAACTTACTCATGTAACCAAATACCACCTGTTCCCCAAAAACCTATGGAAATAAAAAATTAAAAAAAAAAGTAATAAAAATGCAAAGAAAATAATACTTGTAATTGCTGTGTGATGTAATTCCCTTTTGCTGACTTACCAAGCAGTCTTAGTGAAGACCTTGGTATTTTTCAGTGTTTATTTTTGAAGTTGAATTTTTTTTCAGTTATGTCATTATGGTGATATTGGCAATAAGGTAAACTTTGAGTTTTTCTTATCCATATTAACTGTCAAAACAAATTTCTTGGCATCCCACATTGATAGAACTTAACTTGATTGACTCGGTTTTTCTAGATAATTGTGTGAGTATCTCAAAATCAATCCATTAGGCTTGAATTTTACACAGTATCCATGCCTTGTTATTTTAGTTTACTGCCTCTCTGTCTCCTTAGAAATGTTTCCATTTCTGAAATCTCAGAGCCATCCCTGAATCCTTCTATCTCAGCTCAACCTATTTCTGTATCAGTCTTCTCCACTTCATTAAAAGGCATCAACATCCTCCTAGTGGTTCCCCTTCCCCAAAGCATCAGCTTTTGTGGTAGGTAACAGGTGTCTATAAATTCTTTGTAGCTCCTCTCATCAAAAGGAATAATCTATTTCTCAGCTCCTCAAATCTGGACTAGCTTTGTGATCCTTTGACTAGTAAAATGAAGTGAAAATGATATTGTATGAATTTTAAGCCTAGACCTTTAGAGATCTTGCAGCTTCCATTTTCCCCATTGCAGTGTTTCTCAGCCTTGGCACTATTGCCATTCTGGGCCAGATAATTCTTTGTGGTTGAGGCCTCTTTTTTGTATTGTTGGATGTTTATCAGTGTCCCTGGCCTCTATCACCAGATGCAAGTAGCAAGTATTGCCCTTCCCTTTCCCAAATTATAACAACCAAAATGTCTGTAGACATTGCCAAATATCTCTGGGGAATGGGGGCAAAATTGCCTCAGTTAAGAACCGCTGCTCTATTGGAATGCTGCTGCCATGTGAACAAGGCTGGGCTGGGTTGCTGGAAAACAAGAGTAGAGATGAGCAGTCCCAGCAGGGCCCTTCCAGCCTGGCCATCACACCAGCAGGCTACTCAAAGCAGCTGGCTAGTTGTGCGTGGCCTGAGGTTGAATTCAAGTTTGATTTGTTCCAAATGGTTATCCAATTGTTTCTGCACAACTTATTTATTTTTTGTTAGGTAGAGTATACATATATGTGTATGTGGTCTTTTTTGGGGCTGTCTATATTATGTTACTATTATTCCGTATTATTCCATTGGTTCACTCATCTTTGTATGTTTGTTGTAAAACTTGATATGATAGTTTATGTCCTCTTACTAACACCACCACAATGACTACCTCTCCTTTTCCTCTTTTAATAGTGCACATGCTATTCTTGATTCTTTGCATTCCCCATACATTTTAAAATCAACTTGTTATATTCTCCCCAAAATTTGTTGTGGTTTTGGTTGGTAATGCATGGAAACTATAAATCAATCTAGACAGACTGACATCTTTACAATATAAACTATTTCAATCTATGAACAAGATTTTTCTCCTACATTTTCTGGTCATCTTTAATTTCTCTCCATAAAATTTTATAATATTTAGTATAGCACTCTTATTGCATTTGTTAGATTTATTCTTAGAGAGTTGATAGTTTGATGCTATTTTAAATGGCATCATTAAAAAATCATATTCTTAGCATTTTGCAGCTGGAATATATAAAGGCAATTGATTTTGGTATTAACCTGTATCCAGACCCACAGCTAAATTCAGTTATTTATCCTTTTTTTTTTTTTTTTTTTTTTTTTGAGATGTAGTCTCACTCTGTAGCCCAGGCTGGAGTGCAGTGGTACAATTTCTGCTCACTGCAACCTTCGCCTCCCAGGTTCAAGCGATTCTCCTGCCTCAGCCTCCCGAATAGCTGGGATTACAGGCATGTGCCACCACTCCCGGATAATTTTTGTATTTTTAGTAGAGACGGGGTTTCACCATGTTGGCCAGGTGGGTCTTGATCTCTTGACCTTGTGATCCATCTGCCTTGGCCTCCCAAAGTGCTGGGATTACAGATGTGAGCCACTGCGCCCAGCCCAGTTATTTATCTTAATATTTTAATTTTAGATTCTTTTTGGATTGTTTTACATATATAGTCATAACATATGCAAATATCCTTAAAACATATTTCTCTTCATTCCCTTACTTCACTTATTGGGAGCTTGGTATAGTTTTATAGTGGTGAGTGGACTAGTTTTAACAGCTTGATATGAATAACCAATAAGCTGAAATATATGTACATTCTTTTATATTTATGTATCGGGCAAAATAATAATTCCCAACTTTGGAACATCTGGGAAGTTTTCTGTAAAATTCTAGATGATGGTACTAGTAAAACTTGTGTATCCTGCTACTACTTGGGAAAGACATCTGTTATTAAGTGAATTTTCTTTGGTATTGAGTTAATCATTTGAATCACATTCAAATTATTGAAATTTATATTAAGTGCCAGATGTTAATTGTTCATTTATTGCTTTTATTATTAATTGACACACAGTAATTCTGCATATTTACAAGATACAGAGTGATATTTTGATACATGTATATGATGTGTAATGATCAAATCAGCATAATTAGCTTATCCATCACCTCAAATATTTATCATTTCTTCGTGTTGGGAACATTCAAAATCCACTCTTCTAATGAAAATATAAATTGTTGTTAATTATAGTCATTCTACAGTGCTACAGAACACAAGAACATGTTCTTTCTATCTATCTCTATTTGCTATAATTTTGTATCTGTTAACCAAACTCTTTCCTCTTCCCCTTGCCAGTCTTTAGTAACTGTATACCACTTTCTACTTCTGTGAGATCGACTTTTTTAGCTTCCACGTATGAGAGAGAACATGAGTTTATGTTTCTGTGCCTGGCTTATTTGGCTTTGCGTAATGTCGTCCAAGCTCATCTATGTTGCTGCAAATGAAAGGATCTCATTTTTTATGGCTGAGTAGTATTCCATTGTGTACATGCACCACATTTTCCTTATCCATTCATCTGCTGATGGAAACTTAGGTTGATTCCATCTCTTGGCAAATATGAATAATGCTGCAATAAACATGGGAGTGCAGCTATCTCTTTGACATACAAATTTCCTTTCCTTTGGGTATATAACCAGTAGCAGAATAACTGAATCATATGGTAGTTCTATTTTTATTTATCTACTTATTTATTTATTTATTTATGACATGGAGTCTCACTCTGTCACCCAGTCTGGGGAGCAGTGGTGCGATCTCAGCTCACTGCAAACCTCTGCCTCCCGGGTTCAAGCAATTCTCCTGCGTCAGCCTCCTGGGTAGCTGGGATTAGAGATATGTGCCACCATGCCTGGCTAATTTTTGTGTTTTTAGTAGAGACAGGGTTTTGCCATGTTGGTCAGGCTGGTCTCGAACTCCTGACCTCAGGTGATCCGCCCACCTCAGCCTCCCGAAGTGCTAGGATTACAGGTGTGAGCCACTGTGCCTGGTCTTATTTTTAATTTTTTGAGGAACTTCCATCATGTTTCCATAGTGGCTGTACTAATTTCCATTCCCACCAACAGAGGGAAGTAAAAGTGGCGTTTCCGCCTTTCCACATCCTCACCAGCATTTGTTATTTTTTATCTTTCTGATAATAGCTATTCCAACTGGGATCAGGTGTATCTCACTGTGGGTTTTTTTTTGGTTTTGGTTTTGGTTTTTTTTTTTACAGTGTCTTGCTCTGTTGCTCAGGCTAGAGTGCAGTGGCATAATCTTGACTCACTGCGGCCTCTGCCTCCTGGGTTCAAGTGATTCTCCTGTCTCAGCCTCCGGAGTAGCTGGGACTACAGGCGCCTGCTACCACACCTGGCTAATTTTTGTATTTTTAGTAGAGATGGGGTTTCACCACATTGGCCAGGCTGGTCTCAAACTCCTGAGCTCTGGTGATCTGCCCACATCAGTCTCCCAAAGTGTTGGGATTACAGGCGTGAGCCACCATGCCCGGCTTCATTGTGGTTTTTATTTGCATTTCTCTCATAATTAATGATGTTCAGCATTTTTTCCTATACCCATTGGCTATTTGTATGTCTTCTCTTGAGATATGTCTGTTCAGCTTATTTGCCCATTTCACATTAAAATTATTATTACTTTTTGCTTTTGAGTTGTTTGAGTTTCTTGTATATTCTGGATATTAACCCCTTGTTGGATGAATAACTTGCAAATATTTTCTCTTATTTTGCAGATTTTCTGTTACTCTGATGATTGTTTGCTTTGCTTTGCAGAATCTTTTTAGTTCAATATAATCCCGTTTTTCTATTTTGGCTTTTGTTACCTGTGTATTTGAGGTCTTAGCCATAAAATCTTTGCTCAGTCCAATGTCTTGAAGAGTTTTTCCTGTTTTCTTCTAGTAGTTTCATTGTTTTGAGTCTTACATTTAAGTCTTTAATCCATTTTATTTTGATTTTTGTATATGATGAGAGGGAGGGGTCTAGCTTTATTCTTCTGCATATGGATCTCCAGTTTTCCCAGTATCATTCTTTCTTGACTATTTTTCTTTCCCGCTGAATATTCTTGGCATCTTTTTCAAAAATCAGTTGACTATAAATATGTGGATTTAGTTTTTTGGTTCTTTATTCTGTTGCATTTTTCTATGTGCCTGTTTTTATGTGGTACCATGCTGTTTTGGTTATGACAGCTTTGTAGTATATTTTGCAGTCAGGTAATGTGATGTCTCCAGCTTTGTTCTTTTTGCTCAATATTGCTTTGGCTATTTGGGGTCTTTTGTGGGGTTCACATGAATTTTAGGATTTTTTTTCTATTTCTGTGAAGAATGTCATTAGTGTTTTGATAGGGATTGCATTGAATCTATAGATTACTTTTAGCAGTACAGTCATTTTCACAATATTAATTATTTCAGTTCATGAACATGGAATGTTTTTCCATGTTTGGTCCTCTTCAATTTCTTTCATCAGTCTTTTATAGTTTTTCTTGTGCAGATATTTTATACTTGGTTAAATTCATTCTTAGGTATTTTATTTTTTGTAGCTATGGTAAATGGGATTGCTTTCTTGATTTCTTTTTCAACTAGTTTGTTGTTGGTGTATAGAAATTCTACTGATTTTTGTATATTGATTTGGTATTCTGCAACTTGGCTGAATTTGTTTATCAGGTCTATTTTTTTTTTTTTTTTGTGGAGCTTTTAGGGTTTTCTATGTATAAAATCATGTCATCTGCAAACAGGGACAATTTGACTTCTTTCTTTCCAATTTGGATGACCTTTATTTCTTTGTCTTGCCTAATTGCTCTGGCTAGAACTGTCAGTACCATGTTGAATAAAAGTGGTGAGAACAGACATACTTGTCTTGTTCCACTTCTTAGCTCTGATTCATTGGCTTTCAAAATAATTATACAGAATTTCTTGATTCAGTGGTTTCCAAATGTGGCTGCACATCAAAATCACTTGGGAAGCTTATATAAAATAACAATACTAAGTCCCTTCCCAGACCACATCAATCAGGATTTCAGAGGATAGGGCTTATGCTTTGGTATTTTTTTGTTTTAAGGCATTTCAACTGCTTCTAATATGCAGGCAGAATTGAACACTGTTTTAATTTCTGAGCTCTTTTCTGGTAGCATCTTAGGCCTTTGAGGAGCTGTATTAACCCTTTCAAGCAATATGTCAAAGAAGGATTAATAACTGATAACTCAGATTTTAAAAACACATAAATAAATATATCTGTAAACAAGGCTACTAGAAAGGGCAGTGTGTTTGTTTGAGAAGAATACAATAATCAAGTTGGACAGTGAAACTACTATAACAATAAAAATTATTATGAAATATTTATTTTGAAAGTAACTTTCTGTCTAAAATATCACTCATCATTTTTGTTCCCTTGATAATTGTCTGTAATCAGATCAAAGGGCTCAGTTTCTTTCCCTAAGTAACAGTAATAATCTATATTTTATTTTCACTTAATAATAGGAAAAGAGGACAATATGTTTTGAAATTATCACTCTCTGTATCAAGCTCTCCCTGTTGGCACATGGGTTGAAGTATTAAAGCCTTCATAAGCTTGAATAGCCTCTGTTTGTAGTTACTTCTACTTCAGGGAGATTTTATGGATTGTAATTAAGCCAAAACTGTCAGAAGCTCCTCACAAGGATTGTTTTCAGCAGGGACTTTTGGTATAATAACAGTCTGAAAATTAGACTGACTTTAATCAGGATAATCTAAAATCAATTATACCCAACAGCATTGAACAAACATGTCAAATTTTGTTGGCTTGTAAACAGAGAATTCTTGCAAATTAGATGCCTCTCTAAAGTGGGACTTTGAGTAGACAGCAAAGACCCTTCTTGCTAAGGATTCCCAGTCCTTGTGGGCAATGGTATCCTGGGCAGATAGCCCTAATGATGTACCCTTGAGTGACTAATTTGACCTGGGAGGAAAGATCTCCAAGCCTTCAGAGATTTTGTTTTTCTTCACTATAAGCTTTCTAAAATATGTATCTTCATTTCATTACTTCCATAGTTGAGTTAAAGGTTTCTTTTTGAAGTCTGCTATTTAAATAAATTTTAATGTTGATCCTGGATGGGCTCTCTGAATATTCCCCAACTGTAGGTGGGTTGCTCAGCTTGCCTGTCTGCTTATACATCTCTCACCCCATCTGCCTCCCTCCCAACCTGCCCCATTACGAATTTTACTCAAGACATTAATGGATGATCTGTTTGAGGTAGCAAGATAGGAATTTTATATAGCTTATCACTTAAAACTTTTCCTAAAAACATCTTCATACATTGTTTACTCTGCCCAAAGTTTTCTGCTTAGGGCAACCGCTAAAATCCTCCCCCTCTGCCTGTCTTTCTGCAGTCTCCTCACCATTTTGCTGTTTTCCCTCTTCCTTTTCTTATTCTTTGCAATGCTTATGTCCATTGTGTTTGTTCATCCTCACACTGCTGTAAAGAACTATCTGAGACTGGGTAATTTTTTTTTTTTTTTTTTTTTTATTATACTTTAAGTTCTAGGGTACATGTGCATGACGTTTATATCATGTATAACTCCCCAATGCAATCCCTCCCTCCTCCCCCCTCCCCATGATAGGCCCCAGTGTGTGATGTTCCCCTACCCGAGTCCAAGTGATCTCATTGTTCAGTTCCCACCTATGAGTGAGAACATGCGGTGTTTGGTTTTCTCTCTTGTGATAGTTTGCTAAGAATGATGGTTTCCAGCTGCATCCATGTCCCTACAAAGGACGCAAACTCATCCTTTTTGATGGCTGCATAGTATTCCATGGTGTATATGTGCCACATTTTCTTAATCCAGTCTGTCACAGATGGACATTTGGGTTGATTCCAAGTCTTTGCTATTGTGAATAGTGCCGCAAAAACATACGTGTGCATGTATCTTTGTAGTAGAGTAATTTATAATCCTTTGGGTATATATATCCAGTAGTGGGATGGCTGGGTCATATGGTACATCTAGTTCTAGATCCTTGAGGAATCGCCATACTGTTTTCCATAATGGTTGAACTAGTTTACAATCCCACCAACAGTGTAAAAGTGTTCCTATTTCTCCACATCCTCTCCAACACCTGTTGTTTCCTGACTTCTTAATGATTGCCATTCTAACTGGTGTGAGATGGTATCTCATTGTGGTTTTGATTTGCATTTCTCTGATGGCCAGTGATGATGAGCATTTTTTCATGTGTCTGTTGGCTGTATGGATGTCTTCTTTTGAGAAATGTCTGTTCATATCCTTTCCCCACTTTTTGATGGGGTTGTTTGTTTTTTTCTTGTATATTTGTTTGAGTTCTTGGTAGATTCTGGATATTAGCCCTTTGTCAGATGAGTAGGTTGCAAAAATTTTCTCCCATTCTGTAGGTTGCCTGTTCACTCTGATGGTAGTTTCTTTAGCTGTGCAAAAGCTCTTTAGCTTAATTAGATCCCATGTGTCAATTTTTGCTTTTGCTGCCGTTGCTTTTGGTGTTTTAGACATGAAGTCCTTGCCCATGCCTATGTCCTGAATGGTACTACCTAGATTTTCTTCTAGGGTTTTTATGGTATTAGGTCTAACATTTAAGTCTCTAATCCATCTTGAATTAATCTTCGTATAAGGGTAAGGAAAGGATCCAGTTTCAGCTTTCTACTTATGGCTAGCCAATTTTCCCAGCACCATTTATTAAATAGGGAATCCTTTCCCCATTTCTTGTTTCTCTCAGGTTGTCAAAGATCAGATGGCTGTAGATGTGTGGTATTATTTCTGAGGACTCTGTTCTGTTCCATTGGTCTATATCTCTGTTGTGGTACCAGTACCATGCTGTTTTGGTTACTGTAGCCTTGTAGTATAGTTTGAAGTCAGGTAGCGTGACGCCTCCAGCTTTGTCCTTTTGACTTAGGATTGTCTTGGCAATGCGGGCTCTTTTTTGGTTCCATATGAACTTTAAAGCCGTTTTTTCCAATTCTGTGAAGAAAGTCATTGGTAGCTTGATGGGGATGGCATTGAATCTATAAATCACCTTGGGCAGTATGGCCATTTTCACGATATTGATTCTTCCTATCCATGAGCATGGTATGTTCTTCCATTTGTTTGTGTGTCCTCTTTGATTTCACTGAGCAGTGATTTGTAGTTCTCCTTGAAGAGGTCCTTTACATCCCTTGTAAGCTGGATTCCTAGGTATTTGATTCTCTTTGAAGCAATTGTGAATGGAAGTTGATTCCTGATTTGGCTCTCTGCTTGTCTGTTACTGGTGTATAAGAATGCTTGTGATTTTTGCACATTAATTTTGTATCCTGAGACTTTGCTGAAGTTGCTTATCAGCTTAAGGAGATTTTGGGCTGAGACGATGGGGTTTTCTAAATATACAATCATGTCATCTGCAAACAGGGACAATTTGACTTCTTCTTTTCCTAACTGGATACCCTTGATTTTTCTCTCTCTTGCCTGATTGCCCTAGCCAGAACTTCCAACACTATGTTGAATAGGAGTGGTGAGAGAGGGCATCCCTGTCTTGTGCCAGTTTTCAAAGGGAATTTTTCCAGTTTTTGCCCATTCAGTATGATATTAGCTGTGGGTTTGTCATAAATAGCTCTTATTATTTTGAGGTACGTTCCATCAATACCAATTTATTGAGCGTTTTTAGCATAAAGGGCTGTTGAATTTTGTCAAAAGCCTTTTCTGCATCTATTGAGATAATCATGTGGTTCTTGTCTTTGGTTCTGTTTATATGCTGGATTACGTTTATGATTTGCGAATGTTGAACCAGCCTTGCATCCCAGGGATGAAGCCCACTTGATCATGGTGGATAAGCTTTTTGATGTGCTGCTGAATCCGGTTTGCCAGTATTTTATTGAGGATTTTTGCATCGATGTTCATCAGGGATATTGGTCTAAAATTCTCTCTTTTTGTTGTGTCTCTGCCAGGCTTTGGTATCAGGATGATGTTGGCCTCATAAAAAGAGTTAGGGAGGATTCCCCTTTTTCTATTGATTGAAATAGTTTCAGAAGGAATGGTACCAGCTCCTCCTTGTACCTCTGGTAGAATTCAGCTGTGAATCCATCTGGTCCTGGACTTTTTTTGGTGGTAGGCTATTAATTGTTGCCTCAATTTCAGAGCCTGCTATTGGTCTATTCAGGGATTCAACTTCTTCCGGTTTAGTCTTGGAGAGTGTAAGTGTCCAGGAAATTATCCATTTCTTCTAGATTTTCTAGTTGATTTGCGTAGAGGCATTTATAGTATTCTCTGATGGTTGTTTGTATTTCTGTGGGGTCGGTGGTGATATCCCCTTTATCATTTTTTATTGCGTCTATTTGATTCCTCTCTCTTTTCTTCTTTATTAGTCTAGCTAGCGGTCTGTCAATTTTGTTGATCTTTTCAAAAAACCAACTCCTGGATTCATTGATTTTTTGGAGGGTTTTTTGTGTCTCTATCTCCTTCAGTTCTGCTCTGATCTTAGTTATTTCTTGCCTTCTGCTAGCTTTTGAATGTGTTTGCTCTTGCCTCTCTAGTTCTTTTAATTGTGATGTTAGAGTGTCAATTTTAGATCTCTCCTGCTTTCTCTTGTGGGCATTTAGTGCTATAAATTTCCCTCTACACACTGCTTTAAATGTGTCCCAGAGATTCTGGTTTGTTGTATCTTTGTTCTCATTGGTTTCAAAGAACATCTTTATTTCTGCTTTCATTTCGTTATGTACCCAGTAGTCATTCAGGAGCAGGTTGTTCAGTTTCCATGTAGTTGAGCGGTTTGGATTGAGTTTCTTAGTCCTGAGTTCTAGTTTGATTGCACTGTGGTCTGAGAGACAGTTTGTTATAATTTCTGTTCTTGTACATTTGCTGAGGAGTGCTTTACTTCCAATTATGTGGTCAATTTTGGAATAAGTGCGATGTGGTGCTGAGAAGAATGTATATTCTGTTGATTTGGGGTGGAGAGTTCTATAGATGTCTATTAGGTCCGCTTGCTGCAGAGATGAGTTCAATTCCTGGATATCCTTGTTAACTTTCTGTCTCGTTGATCTGTCTAATGTTGACAGTGGAGTGTTGAAGTCTCCCATTATTATTGTATGGGAGTCTAAGTCTCTTTGTAGGTCTCTAAGGACTTGCTTTATGAATCTGGGTGCTCCTGTATTGGGTGCATATATATTTAGGAGAGTTAGCTCTTCCTGTTGAATTGATCCCTTTACCATGATGTAATGGCCTTCTTTGTCTCTTTTGATCTTTGATGGTTTAAAGTCTGTTTTATCAGAGACTAGGATTGCAACCCCTGCTTTTTTTTGTTCTCCATTTGCTTGGTAGATCTTCCTCCATCCCTTTATTTTGAGCCTATGTATGTCTCTGCATGTGAGATGGGTCTCCTGAATACAGCAGACTGATGGGTCTTGACTCTTGATCCAGTTTGCCAGTCTGTGTCTTTTCATTGGAGCATTTAGTCCATTGACATTTAAGGTTAATATTGTTATGTGTGAACTTGATCCTGTCATTATGATATTAACTGGTTATTTTGCTCGTTAGTTGATGCAGTTTCTTCCTAGCCTCGATGGTCTTTACATTTTGGCATGTTTTTGCAATGGCTGGTACCGCTTGTTCCTTTCCATGTTTAGGGCTTCCTTCAGGGTCTCTTGTAAGGCAGGCCTGGTGGTGACAAAATCTCTAAGCATTTGCTTATCTGTAAAGGATTTTTTTCTCCTTCACTGATGAAGCTTAGTTTGACTGGATATGAAATTCTGGGTTGAAAATTCTTTTCTTTAAGAACGTTGAATATTGGCCCCCACTCTCTTCTGGCTTGTAGAGTTTCTGCCGAGAGATCTGCTGTTATTCTGATGGGCTTCCCTTTGTGGGTAACCCGACCTTTCTCTCTGGCTGCCCTTAAGATTTTTTCTTTCATTTCAACTTTGGTGAATCTGGCAATTATGTGTCTTGGAGTTGCTCTTCTGGAGGAGTATCTTTGTGGCGTTCTCTGTATTTCCTGAATTTGAATGTTGGCCTGCCCTACTAGGTTGGGGAAGTTCTCCTGGATGATATCCTGAAGAGTGTTTTCCAACTTGGTTCCATTTTCCCCCTCACTTTCCGGCACCCCAATCAGACGTAGATTTGGTCTTTTTACATAATCCCATACTTCTTGCAGGCTTTGTTCATTTCTTTTTCTTCTTTTTTCTTTTGGTTTCTCTTCTCGCTTCATTTCATTCATTTGATCCTCAATCGCTGATACTCTTTCTTCCAGTTGATCGAGTCGGTTACTGAAGCTTGTGCATTTGTCACGTATTTCTCGTGTCATGGTTTTCATCTCTGTCATTTCGTTTATGATCTTCTCTGCATTAATTAATCTAGCTGTCAATTCTTCCACTTTTTTTTCAAGATTTTTAGTTTCTTTGCGCTGGGTACGTAATTCCTCCTTTAGCTCTGAGAGTTTGATGGACTGAAGCCTTCTTCTCTCATCTCGTCAAAGTCATTCTCTGACCAGCTTTGATCCGTTGCTGGCGATGGGCTGCGCTCGCTTTTGCAGGGGGAGATGCGCTCTTATTTTTTGAATTTCCAGCTTTTCTGCCCTGCTTCTTCCCCATCTTTGTGGTTTTATCTGTCTCTGGACTTTGATGATGGTGACGTACGGATGGGTTTTGGTATAGGTGTCCTTCCTGTTTGATAGTTTTCCGTCTGACAGTCAGAAGGACTGTCTGTTGGTCTGTTGGAGATTGCTTGAGGTCCACTCCAGACCCTTTTTCCTGGGTATCAGCAGCAGAGGTTGCCGAAGATAGAATATTGCTGAACAGCGAGTGTACCTGTCTGATTCTTTCTTTGGAAGTTTCCTCTCAGGGGTGACGCCACCCTGTGAGGTGTGGGGTGTCAGACTGCCCCTAGTAGGGGATGTCTCCCAGCCAGGCTACTCAGGGGTCAGGGACCCACCTGAGCAGGCAGTCTGTCCGTTCTCAGATCTCAACCTCCGCGTTAGGAGATCCACGGCTCTCCCCAAAGCTGTCAGACAGAGTCGTTCGCGTCTGCACCGCCCCCGCTCTTTCCCCTATTGGACCTCAGCTGTGCGCTGTCTGCAGAGGTAGAGTCTACAGAGACAGGCAGGCTTCCTTGAGCTGCTGTGAGCTCCACCCAGTTCGAGCTTCCCAGCGGCTTTGTTTACCTACTTAAGCCTCAGCAATGGCGGGCGCCCCTCCCCCAGCCTCGCTGCTGCCTTGCGGATAGATCGCCACAGACGGCTGTGTTAGCAGTGAGGGAGGCTCCGTGGGCGTGGGACCCTCCCGGCCAGGTGTGGGATATATTCTCCTGGTGTGCCTGTTTCCTTAAAGCGCAGTATTGGGGTGGGAGTTACCAGATTTTCCAGGTGTTGTGTGTCTCAGTTCCCCTGGCTAGGAAAAGGGATTTCCTTCCCCCTTGCGCTTCCAGGTGAGGCGATGCCTCGCCCTGCTTCAGCTCTCACTGGTCGGGCTGCAGCAGCTGACCAGCACCGATTGTCTGGCACTCCCTAGTGAGATGACCCCAGTACCTCAGTTGAAAACGCAGAAATCACCAGTCTTCTGTGTCGCTCGCGCTGGGAGTTGGAGACTGGAGCTGCTCCTATTCGGCCATCTTGCTCCGCCCTTCCAAGACTGGGTAATTTTTAAGGAAAAGAGTTTTAATTGGCTCACAGTTCACAGGTTATACAGGAAGCATGGCTGGGGAGTCCTTAGGAAACTTGCAATCATGGCTGAAGGCAAAGAGAAAGCAGGCACATCCTACGTGGCTGAAGCAGGAGGAAGAGAGAGCAAGGGAAGTGGGAGGTGCTATACACTTTCAAACAACCAGATCTTGTGAGAACTCAATCAGGAGAACAGCAAGGGGAAGCCTGTCCCCATGATTCAATCACCTCCCACCAGGCCCCTTCTCCACCACTGGGAATTATAATTTGACATGAGATTTGGGTGAGGACACAGAGCCAAATTATATCACCCATACTCCTGACAATTGTTCTTTCCTCTTCCATAGTAGCTCCCTGGCAATCATGGTTTATCACTTGTTTTCCTCATATAAATTAGACCCTCCAAACCCTGGAAACAAATGAAAACAAGTGACACATCATTTTTATGAGGAAAACAAGTGACAAATCATTGTATATGATTCTCTCATACACAATTCTCTACCTCATTGCATTTTTTCCTTAGCAAACTTCACAAAGAGGAGCACAGTGTATAATTTTTGCTTCCTAGGGAAGCAAAATTCCCTTCCCATTCACAGTCCAATATCCCTTTCCCTTATTTTTCTTCTCTGAGGTAAATGAAGATTTTCTGTTTCATCTGAAGATGTTACTGTATTTAGTCTGGTTATGCCAATCCATGTTTTTGGGGGGTGGGGAGCATATCTGGGAATGAGCACATTCATACTGGAATTTAATTTTCTCCTTAAGGGTTCTGCTCCTATAATTAGGGTTAAAATCTTCAGGATGTAGGTTGCCATTATATGTCTTTCTGTTACAACCAGAGCCAATGTACAGCTATCTTTACTCCCCAGTGGGGACTACAAAATGGCTGTAGATGGATATGTGGGTACTAAAAGCTGTGGGCAACTTGCCATACTCCAAGCGGATCATGGAGTTTTGTTTCTAGGCTGAGCCCTATGTTGACTCGGGACAGGAAAGATGCCAATCGCCTTAACTAGAACTGATGAACTGACTTACTCCTGTCCATTGATATCTTTCCTCTCATGGGCCCAACTTCAATAGGATGAGGTATACCTATGGCACTCAATCAGTACTTTAAACACTATTACTTTAGTTCTCATTAGCTTAACTAACAGTGGGAATTTAGGGAGCCCTCCAAGTCTCAGTAAATGTCAGTCCCTCAAATCACTCACAAAATTGGTTCAAATTTTTGGTTCAAGTGTGCCCGATTTTCTAAGCTGTGCTTCACTTTTCCTGGCCTTCATTTGAACATATAATGGAAGGAACATTTATTTTCTTCTTGCTGACTCTTGATTGAGTCCAAACTACAAATCCAAACTACGCTTCTTCCTATAATCTCCCCAAGGAAATGAGATCATCTACCATCTACACGGAGGCTCTGATGACTTTGAGTCCCTTAATAACTACTATCCTTAGATCCCATAACAAGGAAGCTCCATACTGCAAAGTGTTTGTGTTAACTACACATTGTTTTAAAAATAGAGAAGCTTTACATCCATTACTCTGAGTTTTGCATCTCTGTAGAAAGTAGCAATACCTGGCACCATTTGGACCTATGTTCCCATTGAACGGAAGTTGGCCAATGCAGAGTAGCAGTTGCTTCTTTAGATGGGGCATCTGCTTTCCAGGTAGCAAAAGTCCTCACCACACCTAATTCTTTGATATCTGGCCTGCCTTGGTTATTGATATGACTTGATTGGTCCATAGAGGCATTTGAGTTTTCCACCTATGGTGTAGACTTTTACGTAGTCTGCAGTAATTTTATCTCTTGAGGGTTCCATCCTTGCAATGTACTTTAAACACTACTCAAAGTCATCTTCTTTGACATAGAACTCCTTGAGGTATTTCTGCATTTTCTCATAGAAAAGAGGCTACATTGGTAGGTTTGCATCTGCTTTGTTACAAATTCCCCATCAGAAACAAGTCCCCAGGACACTTGGTGAATCAGGATAAAGATTTAAAATAAGCCTTAGTATATCTGCCACCAACTACTTTTCCTCTTTGCCTCCCTTCCTCCTTCTTTCTCTTCTTTTCTCTCTTGTTCTCTTTCCTTATTGCACTTTCTTTTGTTATGCATTTACTAATCAGATGATTTTTTGTGTCATGCTTGTCCTGGCATAGGGTGATGACCAAAACCAGACAGTTTTATGATCATGAAGTTTAGATGGCAGAGAGAGAATAAGAAAGAAAATTGAGTAAGCCTACATATTTTTCCTTTTTAAAAACTGATTTCTTTTAAATAGATAAAATTGTATGCATTTATCATATACAACATGATGTTTTAAAATACATATACATTGTGGAATGGTTAAATCTAGCTAATTAAAATATGCATTACCTCACGGTTAATTTTTGTGGTGAGTACATTTTACATCCATTCTGTTAGCATATTTCAATAATATAACATATTGTCATTAACTATAGTCACCATGTGGTCCAATAGATCTCTTGATCTTATTCCTCCAATCCAACTATAATTTTGTATCCTTTGACAATTGTCTTTCCAGCCCTTCCCCATCCCTGCAAGTGCCCCAGCCTTGGTAAGTAATACTGGACTCTACTTCTATGAGATCAACTTTTTTAGATTCCACATATGAATGAGATCATGTGGTATTTGTCTTTCTGTGCTTGGCTTATTCTACTTAATATAATGTCCCCCAGGTTCATCCATGTTTTTGCAAATTTATAAGATTTCTTTATTTTTTTTTATAGCTGAATAGTATTCCGTTGTGAACATATACTACATTTGCTTTATCCATTAATCTGTTGATGGACACTTAGGTTGATTTCATATCTTGGCTAATGTGGATAATGCTGCAATAAACATGGGAGTGCAGGTATCTCTTTGACACACTGATTTCCTTTCCTTTGGGTATATAACCAGTAGAAGAATAGCTGGATCATATAGTAATTCTATTTTTAGTTTTTTTTTGAGGAATCTTCATACTATTTTTATAATGGCTGTACTAATTTGCATTCCCATCGCCGGTTTACAAGTATTTTCCCCACAGCCTTATCAACATTTATCTTTTGTCTTTTTGATTGTAGCTATTCTAATAGGAGTGAGGTGAGATCTCATTGTGGTTTTCATTTGCATTTCTCTGATGATTAGTAATGTTGAGAATGTTTTCATATACCTGTTGGCCATGTATATGTCTTCTTTTGAGCTATGTCTGTTTAGCACATTTGCACATTTTAAAATCAGATTTATTTTTTAATTTTTTATTTGCTGTTGAGTTGTTTAAGTTTCTTATATATTCTGGATATTAATCCCTTATCAGATGTATAGTGTAAAAACGCTTTCCACCATTCTGTAGTTTGTCTCTTTAATCTATTGATTGTTTTCTTTACTGTGTAGAAACTTTTGTTTGATGTAATCTCATTTGTCTGTTTTTGCTTTGTTGCCTGTGCTTTTGAGCTCATATCCAAATAAGCAACGTCATGGAGGCTTTTCTCTGTATTTTCTTCTATTAGCTCTTTACTTTCGAGATTTACATTTAAGTCTTTGATCCATTTTGAGTTGACTTTTTGTATGTGGTGTGAGAGAAGGTCTATTTTTCTTTTGTTCTGTATGTGGATATCCAGTTTTCCCAGCCTAATTTAGTCAAGAGAATTTCCTTTTCCCCTTTTGTATTTATGGCACCTTTGACAAAAATCAGTCAGCTGTAAATGTGTGGACTTATTTCTGGGTTCTCTATCCTGTTTCATTGGTCTGTGTGTTTGTTGTTATGCAGTATCATGTGGATTTTGTTACTATAGCTTTGTAGTATATTTTAAAGTCAGGTGGTGTGATGCTTTCAGCTTTGTTCTTTTTGCTCAAGACTGCTTTGGCTATTCAGGGTCTTTTGTAGGACTATATGAATTTTAGGATATATATATTTTTTGCTCTGTAAAGAATGTCATGGGTATTTTGATAGGGATTACTTTAAATCTATGGATTGCTGTGGGTACTATGGACATTTTAACAATATTAATTCTTCCAATCCATCCATACAGGATGTTTCCATTTATTTTTGTCTTCAATTTCTTTCATCAATGTTTTATGGTTTTCAGGGTAGAGGTCTTTCATATCCTTGATTAAATTTATTCCTAAATGATTTAACTATTTTGTAGCTATTGTAAATGAGATTGTTTTCTTAATTTTTTTTCAGATAGTTTGCTGTTGGTATATAGAAATGCTGTTGACTTTCATATGTTGGTGTTGTATTCTACAGCTTTACTGAATTTGTTTATTAGTTCTAACAGTTTTTTGGTGGAATCTTTAGAATTTTCTACATATAATACCATGTCTGTAAACAGGGAAAATTTAATTTCTTCCTTTACAATTTGGATGCCTTTTATTTCTTTCACTCATCTAACTGGTATGACTAGGACTTCCAGCTATATGTTGAATAGAAATTTCAAGAATAGGCACCTTTGCCTTCTGGATATTAAGGGAAAAGCTTTCACATCTTTTCTATCAACTGTGATGTTAACTGTGCATTGGTCATATATGGCCTTTAGTGAGGTGAGCTACATTGCTTCTATACCTAATTTGTTGAGAATTTTTTATTAAAATCCTGAAACAATGTTGAATTTTGTCTAATGCTTTTTTGTATCTGTTGAAATGATCATATGGTTTTGTCCTTTATTTTGTTAATGTGATATATCACATTTATTGATTTGTTTGTTGAACTAGCCTTACAAATAAACACATTAAAAAATACTAGTAGTGAGGGACAGGAACACAGAGATTGTAGATTATGCTAAGGTTGTAGAATGTAACCTAGGAGTAATGGGAAAGCATTAAGGTTTTAAGCAGTTGTGAGTGTGTGTGTTTGATGGTGTGTATGTGTGACATGATAAGATCTGTATTTAAAAGTCATTCTTGATACCGTGGGGAGAATGGATTATAAGGAATCAGGGTGGATAAAGAGAAACTAGTTATGAAGCTTTTGTAATAGTCTGGCTAAGAAAGAATGGCTTCTTGGATGAGTGTGAGGCAGTGATGATGGAGAAAGGGGGAAAGATGAAACAGACATTTAGTCATATCCTTTTCAGCAACATGGGAGCAGTTGGAGACCTTTATCCTAAGATAATTCATGCAGGAACGGAAAAACAAATACTGCATATTTTCACTTATAAGTGGGAGCTAAACATCAGCTACTCATGGATATAGAGATGGCAACAATAGAAGCTGGGGATTACTGGAGGGTGGAGATAGGAGTACAAGGGTTGAAAAACTAACTATTGGGTATATGCTCAATGCCTGGGTGATGGGATCATTCATACTATAAACCTCAGCATCACACAATACACTCATGTAACAAGCCTGTACCTGTACACCTTGAATCTAAAATAAAAGTTGAAAAAAAAAGAGACTTAGGAAGAAAGTCAACAAGACTATATAACAATGGGAAGTAAATTAGAGGAAGAGATCAAGGATGGCCCCCAGGCTTCTGGGAGCTAGAATAAGACGGATGGTGCTGCCATCATTGTACCAGGGAACCTTACTCAGGTTTGAGGGGAAGATCATTATTTCAGTTTCAGAGATGTTGAGTTTAAGGTGCATTTATGTTTTCCTTGTGGAGCTGGAGTGTAGGCTATGAGCAGGACCAACTACATAGTTTGCAGGGCCCATGGCAAAATGAAAATTTGGGGCCTCTTATTCAAATATTATTAACAATTTCAACATGGCTATAGCAGAGCATTAAGCCAAAGGTTGGCCCTTCCAACTTGAACACCCTTTGTGACTGTACAGATTGAGTGCCCTTGAAGGTGTTACGAATCTGCAGCTTAGAGGAGATGTCTAGACTAAACGTATGCATCTGGGAACCATCATGGTATAGATGATAATTGAATAAATTGTCTAAAGATATTTTAATGAGTGAAAAGAAAAAAAGCCCTAAAGAACTTCAGCAATGTTGTAGCTGCAAAAGAGGTTCCTAAGAACGTTCACTTCTTAAGACATTGGAAGTTCATTTATGCTGAGACACAACTAATTGCTAGAAAATTACTTAAAGAAAAAATTAAAAAATCTCTTTAGTTAACTAACACAATGTGGTATAAGCCTGATTTTCTGCCTAATGGTTTATGCAATCTGTTAAGACGTCAGAGGCGTTTAAATCAGAGTAACTTCATCTTAAATAGGGGCTGGGTAAAATAAGGCTGAGACTTACTGGGCTGCATTCCAAGGAGATTAGGCATTCTAAATCACAGGATAAGATAGCAGGCCAGCACAAAATACAGGTCATAAAGACCTGCTGATAAAACAGGTTGCAGTAAAGAAGCCAGCTAAAACTCACCCAAACCAGGATGGTGATGAGAGTGACCTCTGGTCATCTTCACGGCTCATTATACTCTAACTATAATGCATTAGCATGTCTAAAAGACACTCCCACCAGCGCCATGACAGTTTATGGATGCCATGGCAATGTCCAAAAGTTACCCTGGATGGTCTAAAAAGGGGAGGAGCCCTCAGTTCTAGAAATTGCTCACTCCTTCCCCAGAAAACTCAAATAATTCACTCCTTGTTTAGCATATAATTAAGAAGTAACAATAAGTATCCTTAGTTGAGCAGCTCTGGCCGCTGCTCTACCTATGGAGTAGCCATTCTTTTTTCCTTTACTTTCTTAATAAACTTGTTTTCACTTCATGGACTCACCTCAAATTATTTCTTATGCGAGATTCAAGAACCCTCTCCTGAAGTCTGGATCAGGACCCCTTTCTGGTAACAAAAACATTAATTCCATGTCAGTATAAACTCGGTAATGTAGTTCCAGAAACCACTACGGTCTGAATCTTGGCTATGCTTGCCCTTGCCACCTGGGTCCTACTGTAGGCTTGAAGTCTACAGCTGGAGAAAGGAATGTGACTGCAGCTTGCCTCTTTCTTCTTTTACCAGTGGATTACTGATTGCTACTTTTGACCCCTAGGAGGTTGGAGCCAGTATTGAGAGAGCCAGTAGAGGTAAGGAAATCAGAAGGCTGCTACAGAATGACTTATGATGTCAGTTTTATCTGTTATCTATTACTTAGAATATTGACTGAAACTTCCATTTTAACTTCTGTTACAAAAGAATGTAACAACCATATCTCTAGCCTGAGGCATGATTTTTTTTTTTTTTTAAGTCTTTGATTGAATTACTTAAGCAGTTCTTAACTAATTTAAGTAAAAGATGCTATGAGATCAGGGAGATGAAATCTAGCCTCAGGGTTAGGGATGGCTTCCTGCAGCATAGGTGTTACTAAGTGAGAAGACAGGGGAAAGGAGTAATAAGATTTGAGCTAAGCATGTTGGATTCAAAGGTATGGGTCAGGGAACAGGAGCACTAAGAGGACCCAGAGGCATTTCGTGGAGCAGATCAGGAAAGCTGGAGAGGGATTGTGATGAAGGATAAGGCTGCAGAGTTAAGCAGGAGCTAGAGTCTGGTGAATATGTTAAGGAGCAATGGGGAGTTGTTGCACGTTTACAACAAAGGTAATATGATCAAATTTGCATTTTCAAAAGATAGCCAAGGCTCTAGTGTGGGGAATAGATTGAAGGAACAAAGGAGAATGGTTAGAAGATTCTTCCAGTCATTTCTCTTCCATCAGTTGATATGGTTTGGCTGTGTCCCCACCCAAATCTCATCTTGAATTGTAACTCCCACAGTTCTCATGTGTCATGGGAGGAACACTGTGGGAGGTAATTGACTCATGAGGGTGGGTCTTTCCCATGCTGTTCTGGTGACAATGAATAAGTCTCACAAGATCTGATGATTTTAAAAATGGGAGTTTCCCCGCACAAGATCGATCTCTCTCTTGCCTGCTGCTGTCCATGTGACTTGCTCCTCCTTGCCTTCTGCCATGAGTGTGGGGCCTCCCCAGCCATGTGGAACTGTAAGTCCATTAAATCTCCTTTTCTTCCCAGTTTCAGGTATGTCTTTATCAGCAGCATGGAAACAGACTAATACAGTAAATTGGTACCAGTAAAGTGGGGTGCTGCTGAAAAGATACCTGAAAATGTGGAAGCAACTTTGCAACTGGGTGACAGGCAGAGGTTGGAACAGTTTGGAGGGCTCAGAAGAAGATCAGAAAATGTGGGAAAGTTTGGAACTTCCTGGAGACTTGTTGAATGGTTTTGCCCAAAATGCTGATAGATATATGGACAATAAAGTCCAGGCTGAGGTAGTCTCAGATGGAAATAAGGAACTTGTTGGGAACTGGAGAAAAGGTGATTCTTGTTATGTTTTAGCAAAGAAGCTGGTGGCATTTTGCCCCCACCCTGGAGATTTGTGGAATTTTGAACGTAAGGAAGATGGTTTAAGGTATCTGGCAGAAGAAATGTCTAAGCAGCAAAGCATTCAAGAGGTGACTTGGGTTCTATTAAAGGCATTCAGTTTTATAAGGAAAGGAGAACATAAAAGTTTGGACATAAAAGTATCGCCTGACAATGCGATAGAAAAGAAAATTCCATTTTTCTAAGGAGAAATTCAAGCTGGCTGCAGAAATTTGCATAAGTAACAAGGAGCTGAATGTTATTTACCAAGACAATGGGGAAAATGTCTCCAGGGTATGTCAGAAGTCTTCATGGCAGCCCTTCCCATTGCAGGCCTGGAGGCCTACGAGGAAATAATGGTTTTGTGGGATGGGCCCAGGGTCCTTGTGCTGTGTGCTGTCTAGAGACTTGGTGCCCTGTGTCCCAGCTGCTACAGCTCTGACAAAAAGGGGCCAAGATACAACTTGGGCTGTGGCTTCGGACGGTGCAAGACACAAGCCTTTGCAGCTTCTATGTGGTTTTCAGGCTGCGGGTACACAGAAGTTAAGAATTGAGGTTTGGGAACTTCCACCTAGATTTCAGATGTATGGAAACGCCTGGATGTCCAGGAAGAAGTTTACTGCAGGGGCAGGGCTCTCATGGAGAACCTCTGCTAGGGCAGTGCAGAAGGGAAATGTGGGGTCAGAACCCTCACACAAAATTCCTACTGGGGCACGGCCTAGTTGGAGCTATGAGAAGAAGGCCACCATCCTCTAGACCCCAGAAAGGTAAATCCATCTACAACTTGCACTGTGCACCTGAAAGAGCCACAGACACTCAATGTCAGCTCATGAAAGCAGCCAGGAGGGAGGCTGTACCCTGTGAAGGTAAAGGGGTGGAGCTACCTAAGACCATGGGAACCTACCTCTTGCATCAGCATGACCTGGATATGAGACATGGAGTCAAAGGAGATCATTTTAGAGCTTTAAGATTTGACTACCCTGCTGGATTTTGAACTTGCATGGGACCTGTAAACCTTTGTTTTGGCCAATTTCTTTGGCTAACTTGCTTTTGATTTTACAGGCTCGTAGGCTCGTACTTGCTTTGTCTCAGATGAGACTTTGAACTATGGATGGAGTTAATGCTGAAGTGATTTAAGAATTTGGGGGACTGTGGGAAAAGATGATTTTTGAAATGTAGAAAGGATGTGAGATTTGGGAGCAGCCAAGGATGGAATGATAAGATTTGGTGTGTCCCCACCCAAAATTCACCTTGAATTATAACTCCCACAATTCCCATGTGTTGTGTGGGAGGTAATTGAATCATGGGGGTAGGTCTTTCCTATGCTGTTCTCATGATAGTGAATGAGTCTCACAAGATCTGATGGTTTTAAAAATGAGAGTTTCCCTGCACAAGCTCTCTCCCTCTATTACCTGCCACCATCCACATAAGATGTTACTTGCTCCTTCTTGCCTCTGCCATGATTGTGAGGCCTCCCCAGCCATGTGGAACTGTAAGTCCATTAAACTTCTTTTTCTCCCAGTCTGGGTACGTCTTTATCAGCAGCATGAAAACTAATACATTTGTTTACCTCCATAATCACACTTATTAAGTGGATGCATTTCCCAGTTAAAGTGGGATTAAAAAAAATCTTTCTATGCACTGTGTTACTTAACTATCTTCTTCTAAGAAGCACAGGAAGAATTCAGCAAGCATTAGTGATATGTACAGGAGATGGAAGTACTGGGTAGAAGAGGGATGTTCCCTGGCAAAGGCCCACCTTCAAGCCTGGAAACCTGCGGCCCTAAATGGGAATGGCCATTCTTGTTTTCATGCCCAAAAGTTGCCTTTTGTTCCACCATGCCCCCCTATCCTGTACCCATATAAACCCCAGACCCCAGACTCCAGAAGGAGATGAGTAAGAGACAAACAGAAGAGCAGAAGAACACAGAACAGCACGGGAGAGGGAAGACAAGTATCTGAATGCTGAGAGGAGTTCTGCTGGTAGCGGTTGGAGAGGAGATTGGCCGCTGGATGACGAAACTCCAGGGGAAGATCATCTTCCCACTCCATCTTCTTTCTAGTTACCTATCCATCCTGCTGAGAGCCACCTCCACCACTCAATAAAACCCCTGCATTCATCCTTTAAGCCCAGGTGTAATCAGATTTTTCCTGGATGCTGGACAAGAGCCTGGGATATAGAGAGCTGTTACACTGGCCCTCTGCCCTTACAAAAAGGCAGAAGGTCCACTGAGCTGTCTAACACTTAATCCATCTGTGGATGGCAAGGCTAAAATAGCGCACCATAATACATGCCCACTTGGGCTTTCGGAGTCACAGACACCCACCCCTGGATGGGGTGCTCATCCTGGCTCCTACACCTGTCCATCTGTGTGCTTTCCCTCCTGTAAGGGGTTTGGTGGCTGAACAAGATGAGCCACATCCCTGTCGCATGTCCTGTGAAGGGCATCAGGGAACTTTCCCTTTTCATTAGGATGTTCTCAAAGGGTCTTTAAAATAGATATGGACAGAGATTCAAAATATAGAACGTTCTTTAATCCTTTACTTGACACCTAGAGCCCCCCATAGACAGAAAATCAATGCCATTGATAAGCTCCAGCTTGAACCATGTGATCTCTTTTTTTTTATCAGAAGTAGCTAAGAGAGATGCAGCAGATTCTTTTATACAATTCCCCAAGGATGGAGGATAAAGTGTTGACTTCAAATGGTAATCAACAAACAAATGCAATAATCCTAATTTTCCCATTTTGAAAACATACTTATGAAACCACTTTAGCAAAAGTTTTATATCAGTGAGAAAATTATAACAGTAAGCTAAGCTAACCCAACCCCCATCCTGCCTTTCCCTTAATTATTCCTAGGCTATTGGGCGAAGTTAACTTTGGAAGACATTTAGGCTATAGATTAAATGATAATAGGCCTTGCCCCAAATTCAACCACTTTTGTAAAACTAATGGGAGTCCATCAGGCTTGGGGAAGGAGAGGAACTTGAGTCCTGCTAACGTGCAGACATAGACAATTGCCAGCCATTATTCTTGAGGTATAAGAAATGCAACTTCCCTAATTACTCATGCAAATAACACCACTATTGTAGGTTGTCCTTTTAAGATATCTTTCCAGGGTTTTTGCATGTCTGACACTCATGGTTCCACCTGTACTGCCAACCCAGCTCCTGTGGCTCCACCCCGAATCAATTCAGCATTTAGGAGGACAGCTTTGACCCCTTATTATTTCATCTCTGCCACAACAAATCAGCAGCAAGCACCTGATACCTGACCACTTCTACCCACTCCAAATTGTTTTTGAAGGACCCCTAACTGCCTTTGAAAGCAACCTACCAGCTTTGAACAAGATGAGAAATGACCTGAGTACAAACTCCATCTCCTACGTGGTGTGGCTGGCTCCTTGTCTTTTAAACTCTTTCTGTGCTACAATGCCATGGTCTTTCTTTATGCAGTGGGCAGGAAGAATCCTATAGGTGGTTATGCTTATTACTCAAATGTTCTCTTTGGTCTCATTTACTCAGCTTTGTTTGACTAATTGTTCACATAAGAAATGTTTCTTATCCATAAAGCCCAAATTAATGATGTTCTCAGTAACTGAGAATATTTTTAGTGTCCTTTCTATATTTACACCATTTACATACTCTTTGGAGTAAGTTTTTTTCAGATTATCTCTTGGCCAATTCCCAACCCTTCATATTGACCTTGCTATTCCCAATTCCCCTTTTATAAGTCTTAGAATTTTATAATATAATATTATAATTTTGTGTTTAATTAGTTTTTATTAGATTCTCCTATTTCTTGCATAGCACAAGAAAGTCCATATGTTATCTTATTGATACAGGACTTTTTGCTCCTTAATTCAGCTAAATCTGGGTTCTTGTCTCATGACCAGGAAGAATTAGTTATGTGGACATCAAAGCATGAGTGGAATAGAATTTATTAAGTGAAAGGGGAGCTCTCAAGAAAGAGTAGGGTCCCACCAGCAGGTTCTCACCTCCCAGTGGAGTCCCAAGACTTCCATACAGGAGCTGGAAAAGCTAGACTCCTCCCCAGCATAAGGTGCAGATTCCTGGCAGCTCTGCCCTGTTCCCCTCAGTGTGCATATGGGCATGCTGAGGCAAGCCATTGGGAGTATCAGAAAAGGCAACATTTGACTGGTTAAAAGGCATTATTCAGAAATAGTCAATCAGGAAAGGGCAGGCAAATAGGGCAGTTCTCTCTCTGAGTCACAGGTTCCGTCTGCGACCAGCAGTTTGGTCTTTCAGCCTTTAGGCTGTTGTAGGCTTGAAGGTGGGGTTTTGCTGGGGACCCTTCCTTATCTGCCTAGGCATTTGGCTGTCTCCCACCTCTATCATTATTACAATGATAATAATGATATGGTTTGCTATGCTATGCCTCAATTCAGTTGGATTGGGCCTTTTCAATTGAATATTTTTAGGAGATCAGCAACTGGCTGACCTCAAGCTCCAAAAAACAAAAGGTTGCATTTTATTTCTGATGTTAAGGATATATTAGTACACATTTCCAATGGCTAAACCTGTTTTCCACACCTGTCCTCCCTCAGGCCATGACCCTCTGACTAATTCACCTCTCTCAGTACGTGGCTAGAAAGTGAATTCTTTCTAGATTTATTTTCTTTTTTCTTTCCCTTTCCCTTTTTCTTTTCTTTTCGTTTTCTCTTTCTCTCTCTTTCTTTCTTTCTTTCTTTCTTTTTTCTTTCTTTCCTTCTCTCTCCTTCCTTCCTTCCTTCCTTCCTTCCTTTCTTTCTTTCTCTTTCTTTCTTTCTTTCTCTGTCTCTGTCTCTCTCTCCCCCTCCCTCCATTCTTTCCTTTCTTTCTCTCTCTTCCTCTTCCTCTTCCCCTTCCCCTTTCCCTTTCCTTTCCCCTTCCCTTCCCTTCCCTTTCTTTTCTTTTCTTTTTTTTCTTTCTTCCCTTTACTGTTGACAGAAGATATTTGGGTAGAGATAGTATAAAGAAGCCTTCAAAAATAGTTGAATACATTGCTTGGGATTAACAACATTCTGTGTGTCTCCAGAATACAATTTCTGAATACAAGAGGAGCAAAAACACCTCATGATCATGATGTCATGATAATGACATAATGTCATAATGTCATGATCATGGCAACTCCTGATGTCTATAAAAAACACATAAGATTTTGGGAGCTTGGAAACTTATCTGTATTGAACTTCTGATCTGTTAATTCATGGAAAATCTCAATTGGATAGTTGTTTTCCCGTTGCCTACTTCTCTAGAATAGCTGCCTTTCAGAGAAGAAATGAATGGCACTAACTTTCTATTATAAATAATAAAGATGAACACAACTAACAAAGCTAAATAACATCCACTAATCAAAGCCCAATTAATAACACTTCAAGAGACAATTCTTATGTTTAAAAAAACTGGTTAAATTTACTTATCAGAAGAGGATTCCATTTACTACTAAAATGGCTTGTCATACTTTCATACTCCTAAAATGTTTAAAAATTATAAATTAAAATTTTAAATGAGGTAAAGGAATGAAAGTTTCACCTTAGAAGAAAAATAAACTAAAAACCTCATAATCAACAATATTTTCTTGTTTTTTGATTTTTAAAAACTTGATGTTTACCTAGACTGTTTATTTTTAATTAACAGCATTTGCCTTATTCAGATACCTTTTCTCTGTGGAAGATTTATATCTTTAGCTATCTCCCCTACAGAGGAAATAACCCTACAGAGTTTTTAAAGAGATTTATGATGAACAAATTGAAAAACTAGTGGGAACATTGGGGAAAAACAAGCGATCAGCCCAGTACAGTGCATACAATATTGGAGAATGGGGTTCTAGCCTCAGCTTTGCTGACAGCTAGCAGCAATATGATCTTGGTCAAGTTGAGGACTATTGTGACTTACCTTAAAAATGAGAGATTGTAGTAACAGGAGGCCCTTCACTTCTCACACATCTCTCACTCTATGTTTAGCTGGTTTAATCTTTCTAGCTCCAGAATTCCAATGCTCTGGCAATGAGAGAACATTTATAGAAACAGTGAATTATTTTGGTGTTAATTGACTTAGAGAAAAATTAGTAACGATGATAACACCATGTAAGGGAAAGGAATACAGAGCCAAGAGCTGGGGCATTGTTAGGAGTACTGGGGAGAAATGTACTATGGTGAGATTATGTCAGAAGAATAGGGGGATGATATAGTTTGGAAGTTTGTCCCCCTCAAAAGCTCATGTTGAAATGTGATCCCCCGATGTTGGAGGTGGGGCATATCAGGAGGTGTTTGGGTCATGTGGTTAGATCCCTCATAAATGACTTGGTGCCATTCTAGAAGTAATGAGTGATTTCTCACTCTATTAGTTCACTCGATAACTGATTGTTTAAAAGAGCATGGCACCCCTTCCTCTTGCTCCCTCTCTCACCGAGTGACATGCCGGCTCCCCTGCCCCTCCCACTATGATTGGAAGTTTCCCGAGGTTCTCACCAGAGGCAAGTGCTCGTGCCATGCTTCTTGTATAGCCTGTGAAATTATAAGGGAAAGAAACCTCCTTTCCTTATAAATTACCCAGCCTCAGGTGTTCCTTTACAGCAACACAAAACATACTACAACAGGAAAGAATCAAAAAGTGAGGGTGTGCTCTAGGCAGAGGGAGTCATGAAGAGTGTGAAATTGAGTAGGTGAGAATTGAGTCAGAATGGCTGAATTTTCTGAGAGGGTCTTTTGAGTAATTAGAGATAGACTCCAGAGCATAGGCAGAGAAAATATATGAGGCAAGTAATTGTCAACTGCTTGTACTAGAAAACAATTTAGGCTTGCCATGTGATTTGTTCTGGAGAATAGAATGTAAGTAGAAGTGATTGTGCCACTTATAGAAAAAGGTCATTTGCTAAATGATATTTTTGTCCCCCCTCTCTCTCCTCTGTCTGTATGTTCAGGAAGAAAAGACTAGCATAATGAAGCCAGACAGTGGAAAGAAATCTAATTCCTTCGACAGTAGTAGAGGAGAGCTAATGGACTACATTCAGGAGTGCCACTAGACCACACAGGACTTTGTGCAAATGAGAACTAAAGTTTTACTGTAAGCCACTGAGAGTTGGAGGTTTTTTTTATTATAGCAGTGAAGTAGCTGACCAAAACAGAAATTAGGCCCGGGAGTGGGAGCTTTGTAAGTATGCAATATTGGCTGAGCATCTACATATTTCTTGCTCTGTACTTGTGCCAACACTTGATATGGTCAGTCTTTTAAACTTTAGCTCTTCTAGTAAGTTATAGCAGTATTTCATTGTGCTTTCAATTTGCCTTTCCCAAAGAATGAATGATCTTGATTATCTTTTTATGTCCTCATTTGCTATCTTTATCTTCTTTGAAGGAAAGTCTGTTCAAATCTTTTGCCCATTAAAAAACTTGGGTTTGTTTTCTGTCATCAAGTTTTGAGAGTTCTTTATGTTCTAGACACATATAAAGTATCCAGATGAGATATATAATTTCCAAATATTTTCTCCCAGTCTGTGCCTTGTCTTTCCATTGTCTCAGCACTCACACACCGTGTTTGAATGTGGAATGTTTGTGGCTGAATGTGGAGAGAATGCAAAGACAAGCCACAGACGGGGCACATTCTCAACATATTCTTTGCATTTGGAAGAACATGGAAAGGAAAATAAAAAAATCTCAGGACTCCCAAACTCATTATGCCAAAGGGAAAGTTAAACCTGGAGAGTGAATCACATAACACCACCATCCTTTTCCCAAATGAATAGCTGTTACTTCCCAATCCGGTATCAGAGCCATGCATTAGCCAGGCCTCCACAGAAAGGCAGAAGCCCTCAGGCATCCCTGGATGACTACCCTCGCAAATTGTTCATGAGTAAACTATTTGCTGGCCTTGAAACCTTTCAAGATACACACCCTCCCATAAAATACGACACAGCGAGACTCCGTCTCAAAAAAAAAAAAAAAAAAAAGGATGGTCAATTGTAACTTTAACTCTGCAACTTTAACTCTGCAATTTAAGTCTAGCTCCTAAAACTAAAGTCTGTTAGATTTCACACTGATAATGTCAATTACAAGCTTATCTTCCCAGGTGCAGAACAAAGACAAGATGAGCTCAATCATTCCTCCACCTGCCAGAGACATCTGCATAATTGATTCTTTTACTCCCTTTTTCTTTGAATGTTTCCTTTATGTAAAATGTAGATTTACTGGACACTAATTAAAATATCACAGAAAATGTAACCATTTGCCTCATGCCCTACCATTCCACCCACTTTCTACATGTCTTCTCCCCTTCAAAGAAATGTATAAATACTGACTCTGCTACAAACCTCTTCAGAGAGCACAGGACACAGATGTTTTTGTGACTTGTATTTTTTCTGGGCATGCCCTCAAGCTTTGGCTCAATAAACTTCGACTGACTGAGAATCTTGCCTCAGTTCTCATTTTGGTTAATAAGCAGAAGTTCTAAATTTTGATGAAGCCCAATTCATTATATTTATTGTGATGATAGATTAATGAAGGTCAATAAATACTTAAAATGTACAATTTGACAAGATTCAACACATACAAAATCTTATCAAGTTGTATGCTTTAAATATGTGCAGTTTATTGTTTGTCAATTGTACTTTGAAAAAGTTGTTTTACAAAGGGTGGGGGGAATAAAGAGAGTTCAGTAATTCAGGGTCTTCAAGTGTTGAAAGCTAATTGCTTCTAGATCCTGTCAGTAAGAGAAACAGTCCTACAAACTTGCCTGTTAATTAAATGACTCAGCATAAAGAGAGGACTAAGGATGTGGTCTTCCCATCCACTGTGCTCTGTAGTCTCAAAATCACAGTGAAATTGATGAGAGACATGCTGGGAACCTGGGGTGGGAGGAAGGAATTAATAAAATAAAGGAGGCTGAGAATTATATCTAATATAAACGTTGAGTGTGGCTATCATCACATGGAACTAAGTGCAATCAGAGCTAAGAAGCCTACTAGGCTTTTGCAGGAATTAAATTGCCAAAGAAACCCAGAACCTATAAAAAAAAAAAGCCTTTTACTGTTCAGTATTTAGTTATTGTGTCTCCAGCATTCTACAAACAGAAGGTACCTTTGACAACTAAACAGTTCCCAAGATGGGCATCCTCATCACCATTCATTTCAGGTGTGGTCCATGAAGATAAGGGGAGCTCCTAGAGGGTAGAGCACAGGTCAAAAAGAACAGCGGGCAAAGCAGATCCTTGCAGAAGACAGCAATGGCAGAGTGTGAAAGTTTCTGTTCTGCCAGGGCAGAGAGACTTCACATTGTCTTCTCTTGAGAATTCAGAATTGCTGTTGATGAGTGACTACTCTCTGTTTCCCATTCTTCCCCTTTCTGTAGGGGTATCAGGTGCCGGTGTCTTGACCCTGTATTACCATCATATCCTGAGCATGTGTCTGGAGGGGTAGAATCTGCATTTCAGTTTGTGGCAAACACCAAGAAGCTCCATATCTGGATCTGATGGATAAGACTTAGAGACTGGATTCTCATAACCACTCTTTGAGGTGTGAAAAATCATTTCTTCAATTTTACAGAGCAGGGAGTGGATAAGCAACATGCCTGAAGTCCACACAGCTGGTGAATGAACACTGGATGCTGAATTAAGCTGGCCGAGTCTTTGGGTTGTCTACCTGAGGAAAGGTGTTTTCTATAAGTGGGAAGGAGGGAGCAAATGAGTATTTAGTGACTAAAGGGGAGAGTGTGACAGGGACTATCAATGCCACTGAATGATGTCCTTGTGTTGCATCTCCATTTTCTAGCCTTCCTTGCAATTAAGTTGGCCATGTGACAAGTTTGGAAGAATAGAATATGTTATGAAGTGACATATGCCACTTCTGAGTTAAGCAGGTTAAATATCTGGTACACATTCCCTAATCTCTCTCTCTAACTTGCTCTTTCTCTGTCTTTCCCTCTCTTATTTGTGGGCTTGGAAGTAAAGGGTTCAAAGATGGCTTGACCACATGATAGAAGGAGCTTGGATTCCTGAGTTTTAGCTGGAGGAATGCTGCCCTGCAGGGCTGCCCAGGCTTTGCTGGACTTTATGTGAATGAAAAATAAACCTATGCTGTTGTAAGCCACTGAGATTTGGGGGCTGTTTATTGCAAAGACTAGAATTAATTACTCTGACCAAGACCAATATTATAGTAATTGGGTAAAGGTGTCTATCACATTCTCCACATTTTCCCACAGTCTCTGTACTCAGTCACTTGGAAGATAATGACTGTGAAGCTATCAAGTCTTCACATTTTCCAAAAATTTATGACTCAGTTGCCTTTTTTTTTTTTTTTAAAGATGACAGCACTAATTTAAGCTATGTTTTTCTTTTAAAAACATAAAAACTTGAATGTCATTATCTTTAAGTTGAAAAGTATGATATAGAAAGTCAGAGAAAAGGGGCTGGACATAGTGACTCATGCCTTTAATTCCAGCACTTTGGGAGGGTGACACTGGCGGATCACTTGAGGTCAGGAGTTTGAGACCAGCCTGGCCAACATGGTGAAACCCATCTCTACTAAAAATACAAAAATTAGCCAGGTGTGGTGGCACACGCCTCTAATCTTAGCTACTTGGGAGGCCGGGGCAGGAGAACTCCTTGAACCCAGGAGATTGAGGTTGCAATGAGCTGAGATCTCACCACTGCACTCCAGCCTGGGCAACAGAGCGAGACTCCATCTCAAAAAAAAAAAAAAAAAAAAAAAAGAGAGAAGAATTATTTATGTATTTATGGCTTGGGACATGTAGCTTCTGATCAGATTTCTAAACAAGGACAAAACTACTGAAGGAGAAAGTATATATTAAAAGCCTAGAGCCTGAAGTCCAGTCTGTGTCCATTCACTAGTTGTGTGGACTTTGGACAAGTCACTTAACCATTCTCTGCCCTGCATAATTATGAAAATGATTGTTCATACCTCAAAATGTTGTTATGATAAACAACAGATGCATTCTGATCACTCAAAAGCTTCACATTGAGGACCCTACCAGATCTTACCCTATGTGTCCTTACTTTGGCATGCTCTGATTTGCGTTAATTGTAATAAATCTGTAATCTTAAGTATAGTGTCTTCCTTAGTTCTGTGAGTTGTTTTGAGAATTATGAAACCTGAGAGGGTAGTCAGAACCAAAATTTTGTCTAATTGGCCAGAAGTGGCTTGGGGGACCTGGAAATACTTTGCTTGCAGTTGGTGTCTAAAGTGAGAGCAGTCTTATGGGGTACTGTGTCCTTACTCTGTGAAGTGTGACCTACTTCTGGGTAGTTAGTGTCAGAATTGTATTGTAGTTAATACATGTAAAGCTTTTAGAATAGTGCCTGGCCCAGGGTAACTTTCAGGGAAAGCTAGCTAATAATATAAAGCTCTAAAATAGTATTCATACAGGAGCACTTACTATTAAAGATGAACATAGAAGTACTGTATTCAATGCTGAAAGGAACCTTGTAAATAATACAGTTTGATGTGATTTTGCCTTGTCTTAGTTCAAAAATCTTGTTAGTGCCAGGGCAAAGACTCAAACCCCAGTCTTTTAAGACAAAATCATTATATAAAATGTGCTTTACTTTTCACATATTTTAAATGGGGCTGGTTCAACACATCCTATATCCTAGCAGTAGGAGCATTTTGGGAAATCTGTCCAGCACCTATTTATTTCTCTGACAACCTTCTTCTGTGCCTCTAGGATGAGACCTGAAGCTGTGTTTCAACTATGCATGTTTGAATCCTTGGTCACAGTCAAAGGATTGGGATGCATAATTGACCCAAGGTGGGTCTGTAAGGTTTTTACTTCTCAGAATTCAGAATTTGATTTAAAAAATACCAGCTGGTCTTGTGCCCCAAAGATGAGGCAGCTGAGGGCCATGTGTGGCCTAATTCCATGATGCCAGATATGAAGAGAAAGAAAGATGAAAGGAGTCCATAGACAGAGGCAAAATGGAGAGAGGCAAAATGGTGATCAGGATTATTATTTTTCTTTTCTTTTTGTTTGATCCTTGTCTCTTTTGGGGCCAGGCTTCATCTCTTGCTCTTGGGTTTTGTGAGATAACCTAGTCCAATACATTCCCCTTGCTTGTTTATGCTTTTTTGAAATGTATTTTGTTAGTTGCAACTAATAGTCTTGATTAAGGATGGAATGAAACAAAAGTGCAAACTGCTTCTGTTACAGTTGCTATTGTGAATATGGGGACGAGGAGGATGGGTGGTGCCAGATAAAACACTGGAGTAAGGTGGGCCATGGGCTGAGATTTAATAGGAACATTTTAACGGGATCTCTTAGAAAGCTCCAATGTCTTTGCTGAAACACAATTAAATTAGGCTCCTTTGAATGTGGATGAAAGGATGGTAGAGATGTGGAAGAATAAGGTTAAGCAAGCAATTGACAATTTTGCTTTCTTGCTCAAGATGGAATTGGGTTAACCAATAACTGTGGTGCACCAATGCAATTATAAAATATAATGAAACTGTTGGGGACAAATAGAAAACACAACAGGACCATGTCTTGGGTGACTGTACTGAATCAAAAATAGCATTTTTAGAAACAATTTTGTTATTATGAAGGAAAAATCAACAGCCTTCACAAAGCTTATGTTCCACTGCATGTTTGAAAAGAGAAGATATTTGTCTTCTCAAGTGGCGGACCCCATCAGGCTGAAATAACCACTGTCAACAATGGATCTGAGAATCAAATCTGAGAAGGTAGAGATTTACCAGGCTGCCTCTCTTGACGACTGGAAAAGGATCAGAACTTATTTTTGTTTGGTGAAAAGGAAGTTCTAACAAAACATACAAATAACATTCATGACCAAAGGAACTGCTTTTCAAGGTACTTGTTCTGCTAAAGAAGGCAAGAGGGGCACAGTTCTTAATTTAACGTCACAGGTTGAAAATATCACATTGGAAAGTGCAGTTGAATAAGGGAAGCACTTAATTGTACCCTATCTTTCTTTCTTCCATGCTTTATTCTTTCTCTTTCTCTCTTTCTTTTTCTCCTTTGTCAGATTTTTTTTCTAAAATGTAGGTGAAAATACGAGATTCTGTCAATATGAAGATATCTTGCAGAGCGGCAAATTTTAAGGCAGGGGATGTTCCTTTCCCATATGGAGATTAAAAAGGGACTAGAAATTTTGAGCATCTTAAGTTCTGTAAGTTACCTGTGTACTTTTTTTTTCTTTTCACTTGTACTTTTGTTTTATAGGTCCTGTGTGATTTATGCTTTAAAGAGATTCTGTTTTGATGTGTTTCCAGGATTTTTTTCAAGATTTACAGCTCCTTTTAGCAGTTCTTGTAGTGTTGGCTTGGTAATGGTGAATTCTTTCAGCATTTGTTTGTCTGAAAATGACTGTATCTTTCCTTGGTATATGATGCTTAGTTTCACTGGATACAAAATTCTTTGCTGATAATTGTTTTGTTTGAGGAGGCTGAAGATAGGGCCCCAATGCCTTCTAGCTTGTAGGGTTTCTGCTGAAAAATCTGCTGTTAATCCAATAGGTTTTCCTTTATAGGTTGCTTGGTGCTTCTGTCTCACAGCTCTTAAGATTCTTTCCTTTATCTTAACTTTGGATAACCTGATGACAATGTGCCTAGGTGAAGATCTTTTTGTGATGAATTTCCCAGGTGTTCTTTGTGCTTCTTGTATTTGCATGTCTAGGTCTCTAGCAAGGCTGGGGAAGTTTTCCTTGATTATTCCCCCAAATATATTTTCCAAGCTTTTAGAATGGTCTTCTTCCTCAGGAACACTGATTATTCTTAGATTTGGCTGTTTAACATAAACCTAGACTTCTTGGAGGCTTTTCTTTTCTTTTCTTTTCTTTTTTTGATGGAGTCTTGCTGTGTCACCCAGGTTGGAGTGCAGTGGCGCGATCTCGGCTCACTGCAACCTCCACCTCTTGGGTTCAAGCTATTCTCCTGCCTCAGCCTCTTGAGTAGCTGGGATTACAGGTGTGTGCCGCCATGTCCAGCTAATTTTTGTATTTTTAGTAGAGACAGGGTTTCACCATGTTGGTCAGTCTGGTCTCAAATTCCTGACCTCGTGATCCACATGCTTGGCCTCCCAAAGTGCTGGGATTACAGGCATAAGTCACTGTGCCCAGCCTCTTTGTTCATATTTTCTTATTCTTTTTTCTTTGTTTGTGTTGGATTGGGTTAATTTGAAGACCTTGTCTTCAAGCTCTGAACTTCTTTCTTTGACTTGTTCAATTCTATTGTTAAGACTTCAGAGCATTTTACATTTCTAAAAGTGCGTCCAAAGTTTCCTGAATTTTGATTGCTTTTTCTTTAAGCTGTCTATTACCTTGAATATTTCTGCCTTTAATTCTTGTATCATTTTTTGAATTTCCTTGCATTGGGCTTCACCTTTCTCTGGTCTCTCCCAGATTAGCTTAACAACTAATCTCCTGAATTCTTTTTCAGGTAAATCAGGGATTTCTTCTTGGTTTGGATCCATTGCTGGTGAATTAGTGTGATTTTTGGAAGGCATTGATTGGCCTTGTTTTGTCATATTACCAGGGTTGGTTTTCTAGTTCCTTTTCATTTGGATAGGCTCTGTCAGAGATGAAGGCTACTGTTCAGATTTTTTTTGTCCCACAGGTGTTCCCTTGATGTAGTACTCTCCCCCTTTTCCTGTGGATGTGGCTTCCTGTGAGCCAAACTGCAGTGATTGTTGTCTCTCTGCTGGGTCTAGCCACCCAGCGAGTCTACCCAGCTCTGGGCTGGTACTGGGGGTTGTCTGCACAGAGTCCTGTGATGTGAATCATTTATGGGTCTCTCAGTCATGGATACCAGCGCTGGTTCCAGGGAGGGTGGTGGAGGGTACGATGGACTCCATGAGGGTCCTTAGCTTTGGTGGTTTAATGCTCCATTTTTGTGCTGGTTGGCCTCCTGTCAGGGGGTGTTTCTTTCCAGAAAGTATCAGCTATAGTAGTGTGGAGAGAGACTGGCAGTGGGTGGGGCCCTAGAACTCCCGAGTATATGCCCTTTGTTTTCTGCTTTCAGGGTGGGTAGGGAAGGCCCATCAGGTGGGGGTGGGACTAGGCATGTCTGAGCTCAGACTCTCTTTGGGCAGGTCTTGCTAGGGCTGCTGTTGGGGATGGGGGTGAGATTTCCAGGTCACTGGAGTTGTGTACCTAGGAGAACTATGGCTGCCTCTGCTGAGTCATGCAGGTTGTCAGGGAAGTGGGGGAAAGGCATCAGTCACAGGCCTTACCCAGCTTCCACACAAATGGAAGGGCAGGTCTCACTCCCACTGTGCCCCCAGCAACAGCTCCAAGTCTGTTTCCAGGCAGAGGGTGAGATGGGCTTGAAAACTTGCCCCAGGCTTTCTACCTCCCAGAATATTTGGGGTGTCTGCCAGATCCTATGAGAGCAGTCCATTTCCTTTGGAGGGTCTATGGGTCCTCTCAGGATTGCTGTTTTTTTCTTGCAGTTGATATGGAGCTAAAAATTCAGTGCAAGCCTCCACATGCTGCTCTGTTCATAGCTGCAATCTAGTCCTGCCTCCCGTCCACCATGATCCCCAAGCTCTGCAAATTGTATAACAAGAGAGTTCTCTTTACAAACATTTGTCCACTTTGCCTCATACAACCAGTTCTAGAATGAAATAAATAAGAAAGATGGCTAGCTATCATTTTCTTAAAGAATTCTAGGCAAAAGTAAAATAATCTGCTTTGATAGGGCATTCAATTTAGAAATATCTTCTTTATAAGTAACTTATACTTCTTCATGTAGTCAAGGGTATTTATTTAATGCCAGGAATATATCTTCACTGGAGCAGAGCAGCCTTCAGTTGTCCATGAATCTGTGCCTTAGATAATCTAAAATGTATGAAAAATCATGCAACCTCTTGCTTTGGTGGATATCAAGTAGACTTTTCTCCCTGTGTTTGTAGTAACACATCTTCCATCTTCCTTGATTGGGGAAGAAAGTTATTGCTTTGGTTTAAAAACCTTCATGTTGAGCTCTTAGGAAATTAGAGGAGAAATGAGTAAAAAGAATCTTAACAGATCTACTCCACAAAAGTTAGTAATTTAAAGTGGAAATAGAATGGAAATAACTACATATTACCTTTGCATTGTATACTTTATAAGCCATATAATGCCAAATTTTCTTGTCTTTTTTCATTATTCCTAATTTCCTATACTTTTTTGTTTTCTGTTGCTATTCACTTCTATGACCTTATCTTAACATAAGAGACTCAAAGTTAACATGACTTTTGAAGAGGATCTTGCTAAAATAAAAAATAAAGACAAATACTTTATAACTTTGATATATTATAATCTGCTAAATACCAAAATTATAAGCTTTTAAAGAATAATCTATATTTTTGATACTCCAATTGAAGTTATTAAAAATGAATTCTATATTTAACATTGTATTACACATTTTCTATAATTTGACATTTAAATTAAAGTGTCAAACATGTTAGAAGTTTTGGGCTGCAGTGCTTTTTTCATGTTACCCTTTATATCATGAAGAACATGACTCTCACAGATTTTGACTGTTGAAGAGCTGGAAGAAATGAATTGAAGGAGATGGAAACATATTGCAAAGTACACCGAGTCCTGTCTTCTTGCAAATCATCCAGTTAAATCATGCAAATCTAAGTTTTAGTCATATTCTTATAGCTCTTTCACAGAAAAAGAAAAAGACACAGAGGTTAAGGAACTTGCTTATGTTCACATAACTAATAGGAACTGGGATTGAGATTCAAACCCAGGTCTCTCCAATTCCAAAGTCAATGCTCTTTATGCTACACTACATGATATTATAATTTAATGTGTGTCTATTCTTTTATAATGTTTGGGGTGCATTTCCATCTCAGGAGAAATTTTCTGACAATGGGGAAATCTGAGTAGGGAATTGATGACCAGAGTTAGGTTGTAATAATCAGCAACACGAAGGAATAAATATATGGATTCTTTAGGTATGTGTTAGGAAATTAGATTCATGATGGCAACATGGGCCGCTCCCTTTTCCACTCTCTCTTTGTCTCTTGCCATTTCAATGGAGTATTCACCCAAGTTTTCTAGTTGTGTTCTTCTTTAAAAAGGAACAGCAATGATTATTTCATTTTCCTCTGTTTACCTGTAATCTATTCAGAGAATTGGAAAGGAGTGTGATCAGTCCTGAAGTGGTTAACTTGACTCTTAGAAATCAACAGAAGTTGACAGAATTAGTGTTTTAACCTTCTTCTTTAGGGAATTCTTTTTCTTTTTTGAAGGACTGCAAATCCCATTTCTCAAAATCTTTTATATAATTGTCTGTGATAGACAGTCTGCTGTTCCATGTCTCTCTCAGTTTAGATTCAATAGAGAATGATGTAAAAGTAACAAATGACAAAATCATTGTTTTACAAGAAGAAACATGACATTAAAACCCAGAATAACAAATAAGTTCAATATAGTTGAAATATTCCAGAGAGGTTAAAAGCTTTCAATGAATTCTATTAAAACTGAGAAGAAAAGAAGGCCATTTAAAAAAATAATTATTAATGTCTACAAAATCGCTTAACAAATATTCACTGACGTATTATGCTAGTTTCTCTTAGTGTAAAATATGGGTTTGAAAAATGTGTTACTTCAAGTCTACAAATATTCTTTTGTAAAAGTAAAGATGGCTTTTTTTGCGGGGTGGGGTGCAGTTTATGGAAAAATAAGCTCAGAAATTGATTCTAAACATCTTGCAATTGCAAATATGAAGGCAAAGTCTCATTCTGGCACTGAGGTTGTATTGTCAATAGCTGATACAAATATTTTCTAGTTATTTTTTATTTGCAGAATTTTAATGAAAATTTTCTAATAATCAAATATCTTTGACGCATCAATATTTATTTATTTTGCTTGTTTTACTGAAAATCTCTTAGAACTGTATTTCTGTTTCTTTAGTATATAGGAAAACCCTAGTTCAGTTTTTGTTTTTGGTTTTTGCAACTCAGGTTTATTATTATAAAAGTCAGTTGTTGCATCACATGGAAATCAGTAATACGACCAGGTGCTCCAACGACCCATTTGCCTGACTTCTATGCTTTGAGTGTATTTATTATTTGAACATATTATTTAAAGATTTTCCACTGCCCTTTTTCCCCGTTCTTAGATCTTCAACCTTGCTTTTTCGCTATTGTCAGTATAGCTGATTCTAGTAATTCAGTGTAAGTCCTTTTTGTCTAATATTAGGTGAGATGGTTGATTATTAATTAAAAATTGGTAAAACATGGCTTGTAAAAATATTATATACATACAATATATATTTTATTTTAACCTAAAACATATAAACATTTCTGTTGGCCACTGTTTTCATAGTGGCCCATGGCTTATTCCTTGCATATGGGTTCACTGATAGGAATTCTAAATTTTCCTACATAAATTGGACACATAATATGTTATTTGACATTTCAAATATCATTGACCAGCTATGAAATGAATTAAACTTGTTATAATTGTGTTTAAAATAAGAATTAGTGGATCATAAGTAAAGCAGCATATCATCAAATAGTATTGGTTAATATTGAAGTTCCAAAATCTGTAGTCTTTTTCTGTTGTTACTGTAGCAATTTGCCACAAACCTAGTGACTTAAAATGACACATATATATTATCATATGGTTTTATAGGTTAGAAGTCCAGCACACATCTCATTGAGCCTAAATCAGGGGGTCAGCAGGGTGGCATTCCTTTCTTGAGGATCTAGGAGAGAATCTGTTTCCTGACTTTTTTTGCAGCTTCTAGAGGCTGCCCATGTTCTGTGGCTCATGCTTTCCTTTCTCCATCTTCAAAGCCAATAGTGTTGCATCTCTCTGACCATTTTTTTCCATATTCACATCACCCTCTTTTCATAGCTGGGAGAGGTTTTCCACTCTTAAAGACCCATGTGACTAGATTGGACCCTTCCCTGCCTCCACATTATCCAGAATAATCTCCTCATCCCAAGGTCTTTTACTTAATAATATTTGCAATCTCTTTTGCCATATAAGGTAACAGATTCACAGGTTGAAGGAATTAAGATATAGACATCTTTGGGAGGGGGTATTATTCTTACCACAGTTTGCCCTATGTGTCCCCAAATTCATATCAATCCCACGTGGAAAATAGTTTTGCTCCATCCCAAGGTCCCACAAATTCTCAATTATTGCATCAATTCATGGTATAAAATCTCATTATCTCAAAAGTTCAAACTCATTATTTAAGTCATCTAAATTTAGTATGCATGAAGCCATCCTGGAGTATAATTTCCCTCCATCTGTGTACCTGTGATACTTAAGAAACAAGTTATCTGCTCCAAAAATACAATGGTGAGGTAAGTACAGGATAACAGTTATAAACATTTCAGTTAGAAGACAGCTGCATATCCTATTATCCTTTTGTTTTATTCTTCCATTGCCTCCTCGGTAGTTTTCTAGCTTGTCTTTACTGCCAAATTCTAAGACACTTCTACATTTTTAGGTATTTGTTAGAGCAGTACCCCCCCAAATCTTATTCGACCCTTCACTATAACCCAGCTTAGGCAACCTATCCTTTTTATTAACCATATGTTAGTTTTGCCTATTCGAGAACATCATGCAAATGAATTCATACAGTGTATACTTTCTTGGGCTTCTTTTACTTAGGATAATGTTTTGGATTTTTTTTCATGTTCTTAGTGTCAGTAGGTAATTTCTTTATATGCTGAGCAGTATTCTGCTGTGTAAACACACCACAATATGTTTTTGTATTCTGTTGTTGAACATTTGGATTGTTTTCAGTTTTTGGTTGAAATAAGTTGGTAGGAACATTCTTTTCTTTGTTTTTATTTCTATGGGTAAATACATAATAATGAAAATGCTGTGCCATAGTGTAGATGTATGTTTAGCTTTTAAGAAGTTGCTTGTATCATTTTAAACTTCTGCAATGGTATGGTATAAGAAGTGTGGTTGCTCTATTGGGATGGTCATCCTGCTTGGTTTTATCTTTTTTGGTATGGGTATAGTAACACCTCATTGTGGTTTTAATATGCTTTGAATTGATGACTAATGATGTTGAGCAACTTTTTATTTCCCTTCTTCCCCTCAACTACTTTTAAGACTTCCTCATTATTACTGGTTTTTACAAATTCAGTTAGGTTGTACCTTGACACAGTTTTCTTTGTGCTCATCTTACTTGGGGTACATTGTGTTTCTTGGTTCTGTGGACTGATAATTTTTCGACCAGTCTGGAAAATTTTCAGCCAATTTTTTTTTTACATGTTTTATTGCTCTTCTTTTAATGGAGCTTCACTTATACATGTGTTAGACCATTTGATAGTGCCCCATAAATCTTGAGACTCTTTCCTTTTTCCTTTTTGGCCTTACTTTCTCTCTTTAGTTTGTATATTTTCAATTGCTTTATCTTTACACTAATCTTTTCTTCTGCAGTACCTGCAGAAGAATATATATATAATTTATATTATATATATTATACATATATAATATATACATATTATATATATGTGTGTGTGTATATATATATTTTTTAGACTGAGTCTCACTCTATCACCCAGGCTGGAGTGCAGTGGCATGATCTTGGCTTACTGCAACCTCTGCCTCCCAGGTTCAAGGAATTCTTGTGCCTCAGCCTCTTGAGTTGCTGGGGTTATAGGTGCCCACCACGACACCTGGCTAATTTTTGTATTTTTAGTAGAAACGGGGTTTCACCTTGTTGGCCAGGCTGGCCTCAAACTCCTGACCTCAAGTGATCTGCATGCCTTGGCCTCCCAACAGGCTGGGATTACAGGCATGAGCCACCGCACCTGGCCAAAATTTTAATATATTCTAATCACTGTTTAAAAATGTTTTGTCTATCACCTTTATTATTTCTGTATTTCTTATTTCTATTAATTGATTTTTCTCCTGGTTTTGGCTTATCTTTTTATGTTTCACTTATCTGGTTCTTGAGTGTTTAGATTTTGTACCTATTCTTTAAAAGGTTTTTGTTATGACAATAGTTATTTTTTGAAGAACAGCTTGATTCCTTTGGGCTTCCTCCACCCCACTGAGTTTTGTTAGTAAACACCTAGAGTTACTTTTACTCTAGGGCTAATTTAACATTGCTCCTAAGCTGTGATCTTTCTAAAGTCTCTACTGAATGCCCCAGCGTTCAGTGAGGTTTCTCCTGGCTGGATGGAATTTAATATCTCCCAGTCCTGGGTAAGCTTTGGTAGTTCCTTAATACTTGTTTTTCCCCTAGTAGCTGTTCTTAGCCACATATATCTTAATTATTAACTTATGTTAAGCTTATTGGTCAGCTAGAGATTTCTAGAATTCTCTCTTGCATGGCTTTTGCCTTTCAGGTATTCTGTTCTCCAAATTCTACCTACCTTGCATGTCAGAAGTCTGTGCTTTGTCTCTTCAACCTAGTGACACCTCCATAGTCCATGTTCCCTCTTTCTGTGCAGCAGTCTTGAAAGTGACTTCAGGCAAAAAGTTCAGATAATTGTATAGCTTACCTCATTTGTTTCCTCTTAGAATTCTAACCTATGCTGCCTATTGTTCAATATATGAAACCAGTTGTTTCATATATTTAATCCAGTATTGTTGTTTTATATAACAAGAAGGTTAATTAGATGCCTGTTTCTCTGGAATCTGGGTGGGAACCCATGTTGAATTTTTGAAAGCATGTGTCAAACTGTTGGTAAATCAATCAAAAGTCATAGCACCTACTAGGAACTTTTGTTTTTGTTGTTTTTGGAAACCTAGATTAACTTAGAGTCTAAATAATTTTTTTCATAAGTCTTCACTAAAGGTATTAAAATGAAAATTGCCATTAAGTTAATTACTGCACAATTTATTAGGGTGGTGCAAAAGTAATTGCGGTTTTTGCTATTACTTTTCATGGCAAAAACTGTAATTACTTTTGCCCCAATCTAATACAAATGATGCAAGATCATCTTTCTTCATATTCATTATCTTGATGACATCTGGATTCCCCATTTAATTGGAGATGTAAAAAAACTGGCAGGGTTCAGAGACAAGCCACTCAAATGCTTAAGAGATTATATTAAATGACTTGCTTGACATATATATGAAGAAAGATCAACGAAACGGAGCTTATTTACCTCTCAGAAGAAAGAATTTAGGAACAGCATAGTTACTAGAATCACAAATGTCATGATATAGAGGCTATGACCACTTATTCTTGAACTCCACTAAGCCAATAAATATATTTAAAGCATAAAGGGAAAATTTGCATCATGTACAAAGCTAAATGTCCTCCAAAATCTGCTAAATAGCTGTAATTTGGGGGGATGTTGTGAAATCTTTCCCTGCCTGAAAGATGAGCAAACAGCATGGCTTCCTCTCTGCAAGGTAACTGAGAATTTGAGATTAGCAGTAAGTTAGATAAACGACCCAGGTTCCTTTCAGGCCTCTGATTTTAACAGTATTAAGGAGACTTTTCTTCTGCTTCCTGACAACAACTGTCTAGATTTTATGAAATTGCTTCTCTTTTTTTTCTTTTATTAGTGGGAAGATGCTTTTTTGATATTCCTTTTCAGTTGCCTGGGGTCTTTCAAAACAGTAAAACAAGAGAGTTTTTAGCCTTACTGATTTGTTTTTTCTAAACAGGAAGGTTCTTCCAAAAATATACACCAGCACCTATATTTGCATGCAAAATCAAATATTTCTGGGGTTCATTGCAGTAGAGTCCAGGACAAACTGTCTCTATAATTTCTCAGGCAAAATTTTTGCTTAAAAGAAAAATGATAAATTGATACGAAGTACTTTTCAAATATAAAAACAAGAACAATTTTCCAACATCTGCCAAATAGATTCCTTCAACTTTTTAATTATCAGACATCTGTGAAAAACAATTGTATTAAGAATGTGACTTTCTTTCAGTACTCCTTTTGAAAATTATCTCTTTAAATTTTCTTAAGACATTTGAAAATTATATTGGCACAAAACATATTTTTTCCTCCCATAGGAATAGAGCTCAGTAGTTGTTTTTCAGCCAGAGGGCATGGTAATGTTTTTGACAATTGTTCTAAGGAAAGGATCAAGTTCAAATCCTTAGAGGATGTGTAAAGCAGTATTGGATTTACCAGGGAAGAGGCTTTTATACAGGACAAAGAATAGAGTCTTTGATTTATGACCACCTCAGATCATCAGGCATTAGCATCTCATACGGATCATGCAACCTAGATCCCTCATATGTGCAGTTCACAATAGAGTTCACACTCCTGTGAGAATCTAATGCCACCGCTGATCTGACAGGAGGCGGAGTTCAGGTGGTGATGCTCGCTTAATTGCTGCTTACCTCCTGCTGTGTGCCCCAGTTCCTAACAGGCCACCGTCCAGTACTGGTCCATGGCCTGGGGACTGGGGACCCCTGGAATATATTCTGCTGTCTCCTGACCTCTAGCTTCAAATAATTTGTTAAGTAAAATAATGGTATTTGATACATCCTATTGCAATATACTCCAATTCTAACAACAAAAAGATTACTCATGGGATGAGTAGATTAGTGACTGAATGGATAGCATAGAGATTCATTCATTTTTTCACCTCAAATGTACAATAAATTAGACTCAGAGGAACTTCTCTTTAAAAGGCAAAACAAAACAAAAATCTCTGTTTTATTCCCTTGTGAACATAAAAATGCATGTAATTCTCTGATACATGAGGAAAAAAGTTCCTCCTTTTAATATAAAGTAAGGCAGTAAATGAACTTTATATTGTATTCTGAAACTTTAAAAAAGATTAAAAAAATTTAATGTCTCCCTTCTCTATTTATCTCATTAGCCTTTAAAAAGGGAGATAAAGAATCCTGCTAGTCATCTCAAAACCAAAACATATTCTGACTTTATAATAGCTTTTAGAGAGCTACGAAAGGGAAAAACACAATATAAAAAATGGGAATTTATTTACATCTTGAGTAAATAAATTGAGTGAAACATCATGACATATAAGTGATCTATTTCACGACCAACAAATAGTATATTCCCCAAAATCATGTTTCAAGTCTTTGAGCAATTATCCAATACATAGAGGTGAAAATTAGACCTATATTATAGATCTATGTTAAAATGTAAATTTGACAAAATAGTATTTGTTTTCTTTTTTATATTAAATAGCTGAAAATCTATAACCTATGAAATTTGTTCACTTACAATATAGCAGAATCGAGTGTTGATTTACTTGTTTCTTTCGACCTAATTATTTATCTGTACATTCTTAAGTACTTTGATAAAAACTATTTTGTATTTTTAGGTTCTCCTCAACGAAGAGAGAGCTCCTATTATTTTGTTTTCTCATCTCCTGAACAAAATTAGATCCACATTTAAATTCCACAGAAGTCTTTACTTATTGGCTCTGTGGTCCTGGACAAATTATTTGACTTTTTTCAGCTTCAGTTTCATCATCTGTAACATGAACATAATATTTACTTTGTAGTGTAACTATATGGATTAAATAATATAATATTGAAAATTCTTAGAGCATAGAAACATAATGATTCTTAAATGTTAGAGTCCTTCAAATTCTACATTTTATCTACTTAAACATTTTTATTATTTTTCTAACATAATTTGGCTCAACCAGTTGAAAAATATAAAGGTAAATGAGCAGAGTCTACTTTTCTCTTTGAGAAGCACATCTTCATATTTGAAAGGAATGATCTGAGCAGCCTTTCAATGAAATTCTTAGGTACAGCATATTCCCTCAAGAGGTACAAAACTCAATTGAGAAACTATCAAATAAGAACACTGAAAATGGAAGTCAGCCTGCAAATTTGCTTCCTGTTACTCTCGCTTCTTACTGTTCACCACCTTCCTTTTTCCCATGGCTCCTTATTCCACCCTTGAATTAAGAAAAAGGCATATTTCTTCAACATAGAAGTTTTCACAAAAATAGACAAAAGGGATTGAAGTTCATTGTAAATAGGGAGGAAGGTGGAAATTATTTTGCAGAGGTTGATGGGGAAGTTAAACACCAAACTAACTCTTCAGTATTAGGCTGATATTAGAAAAGAGATGGTATGGATAAAGAAATCCTCAAATATTTCATTTTGTTTTACTTAAGCATTTGCATTATAGTCTTTTCCAGTAATTTCCCCTAGATTTGTGGGAAAAAAATCTATCTCTTCTTAAACATCTTAACGGAATGGCTGGCTTCATGAGTGGTGGCAATTGAAAGGAATGAATCTGACTATCACCTTACCCTCTTCTGATATCTGTGTCATATGCTCACCTCTTATCTAACAAAGAAATAATAATGACAGCAAATATACATATAGCACTTAGTATGTACAAGGCACTGTTCAAAGTGCTTTCCTCATACTGTTATTTCATGTTTATAACAGTCTTAGGCAGTAGGTACTATTATTATAACTTCCATTTCACAGATTAATAAACTATATCATAGCAAGGTTAAGTTACTTGCCAAGGTCATAGTGTAAGTAGTAAAGCCTGGATTTAAATGGAGACTCCACAATCTTGCCTGTCAATCATTAAATTATTCTGCCTCATAATGGTTGACAGATGGGAGAAGAGGAGAAAACCTGCAATATATGTTGACTATGGGAAGCGCAGTAGTCTTTTTTGGACTTTGGGTGGTGTGCTACCTAAGGAGACTAAATGGCAATTCAAACATTGGAAGAGTGAAAGCTATTGTCTCTGTTAGGGTAGAAGAGTACTAGACTAGATACAGGTATTTGGAACCATGTGACCTTAAATAAATCACTTAATGTTTGTTACATTTCTTTATTTTTCTGAGCTAAATGCCCATTGGGGATATTTGGGAATATCACATGCAAAAGTGCTTTGAAAAGTAGAATCTTTGTGCAAAGTAAGAAATTGATCGAATATTTAAAAAAGTCTAATGATGTTTTTGCTCTTGTCGTTCAAGTCTAGTGTATTGGTTTCCTTGTTCATAAAAGGCAGAAATTAAAGATGTCTAACCCATAGGATCAGTAAAAATACACTTATAGAGATATTACTAGGTACTTTATCCCTTCACCTTTCCATAATTCAACCTTATTTAATTTCACTGTTAATGTTATTATAATGTATATCAGATGTACACATTGAAAAAATTGCCTTAGTGTCTGTCTCCAGTTCTACATCCTTAAATTGTACTCTAACAAATTAGTTTCTGGATTTCCTTTCCAGTAGATACTATTGCTATTCTCACCAAGGTCACCAGTGTTCTAATTGTCTGATTCTACACATGTATTTCAGAAACCATTAAGAATTAAAATTCTCCCTCACTGCTGTAATGCCTGGTATATATCTCTAATATGTGTTTCTCTCTTTATTTGGCCATTGTTGATTTATATGCTTCATTATTCTCACAAAATTCTGAGCTGCTTGAATGCAAGAGTTATTAGTTTGTCCCCCTTTGTAATCCTTGCTCAATTCTGGAAACACAGTAGATATTTGCTAAATATGGATAAACGAGTAGTGAGTGGTAGGAGGTAAATCATATATCTGCTTCTTATTCATAATCCATTTGCCTGGCATCACCGAATGACTTCAGGAAGGCATAGGAGGCCTGCTGTAAGCAGACTAATTTTAGGATGAAGCTGGGGTATATAGAATTAAAGCCAAGGAGAATCAGAGACAGTTCAGTACATAATCAGTTTGAATCAATTGAATCTTGTGTCAAATAAAAATTATGCTCACCCAAGAAACCACGAATGCTCACCCCATGTCTCTCACTCTCTTTCTTTGTATTGATTTATGAATGTAGCTTACAGAGAGCCGTTGCTAGGGGACAGACATCGTTTGGAAAGAAGCCATGCAATTTGCAAGAACTGCCAACAAAAAAATATTACACAGAGCCCTGTTCCATTGTAAAAAACACAGCATATCATTACAAATAAGAATATTTAGTTGAGTTATGTCCTAATCCCATTGAAGGGGTGAGTGGACCCTGAAACCAGCTTGAATTAGGGCTCAGGACAGTATGAGGAGCAGGCTAGAAATTTCTGTGATTGTGCCTAAGCTATTCATTAATTCAGGTAAATATAGTTATTGGGGTCCATTCTGAGCAGGAAAGGGATGCACAGTGATTAAGATCCCCCTACACAAAGAAGTTTACAACCCAGTAGTAGATAGTGACTCACCATTTTTATAGGGTGATATTAACCAAATAATAGAAATTTCATTATTTGATTCAGTCTAACGCTACTAATACAATGTAGATTGCAACTGAAGATATTGAGCAGAAAATTGATTGGAAGATGGGGTGGTGGCTAAGGAAAGCATACTAGAGATGTCTATGCTGAGACTTAAACAATGTGCATGAAAAAGAGAAGAAAAGAAGTGGAGAAGGGAGAGCCCAGCATTCCAGGTTGAGTAAGAAGAATGAACATAGACAGGAAATGAGAGACAGCAGGTTGGGCGCAGGGGTTCACACCCATAATCCCAGCATGTTGGGAAGCCAAGACTGGCAGATCACTTGAAGCCAGGAGCCTGAGACCAGCCTGGCCAACATGGCAAAACCCCATCTCTACTAAAAATGCAAAAATTACTTGGGCGTGGTAGTAGTGCATGCCTGTAATCCCAGCTACTCAGGAGGCTGAGGCCAGAGAATCCCTTGAACCTGGTGAGAAACAACAAAATGTGTGTAAGACACAGCACATCGTTTAATGTTGTAGTATAAAGTGTGAGGCAGGGACTGGGCACGGTGGCTCACATCTGTAATCCCAGCACTTTGGGAGGCCGAGGCGGGCAGATCATGAGGTCAGGAGATCGAGACCATCCTGGCAAACACGGTGAAACCCCGTCTCTGCTGAAAATACAAAAAAATTAGCCGGGCGTGGTGGCTGGCGCCTGTAGTCCCAGTTTCTAGGGAGGCTGAGGCAGGAGAATGGTGTCAACCCGGGAGGCGGCGGAGCTTGCAGTGAGTGGAGATGGTGCCACTGCACTCCAGCCTGGGCGACAGAGTGAGACTCCGTCTCAAACAAACACACAAAAAAGTGTGAGGCAGGGTGATATAGTTTGGATGTGTGTCCCCACCCAAATTGCATATTGAAATGTTATCCTCAGTCTTGGAGGTGGGTCTGGTGGGAGGTGATTGGATCATGGGGGCAGATTTCTCATGAATGGTTTAGCACCATCCCTCTTGGTACGGTCTTCGCGATAGTGAGTGAGTTCTTGTGAGATCTGGTCCTTAAAAACGTGTAGCAACTCCCCTTTCTCTTTTTTTTCCTCCTGCTTTCGCCATGTGAAGTGCCTGCTCCCGCTTTGCCTTCTGCCATGAGTAAAATCTCCCTGAGGCCTCCCCAGAAGCAGATGCTGCTTTGCCTCCTAAAGAACTGTGAGCCAATTAACTCTCTTTCCTTATAAATTACCTAGTCTCAGGTATTTCTTTATAGCAATGTGAGAAAGGACAAATACACAAGGAGTAAGAAAAGAAGAACCTGAGCAGGAGTCAAGCTGTGGACGGGCTTGTATTCCACGTTTGTGTTGCCGCCACTACTAGACCCCCAAAATGACATTTTTCTGATCCTCTTGGGCTGGGACCCACATTTCCCTTTGTTTCTCTTTAATATCTCAAATGCATTCCCTTGTCTTTAAAACAGTGGCTAGATACAAATGCACTGAAATAAGAGCACAGGAGGCCTACATTTCAGTCCTAGGTTGTGAATTAATTGTCTTAAATATAATGCTTAATCTCAGTTTTTCCACTTGTGAAAATAAACTTTTATTTTAAGGATAATTGTTTCATGTGAATAAGACAAATAATACTTTCACAAATTTCTTATAAATGGAAATAAGAAATCCAAATTAGGAATTGCTTTTGCATATAGTGTCCATTATTATCTGTGTCTTTAACCTCAGTTGTTTCTATAATTTCATGTATTCAAGGGTTCTTTCAGAAAAAAATAAGATGAAAGTATTGAGCATTTTTATTAATAAATTAAACATTACATAAATGCATATTACATATGCACTTATGTTTGGAAATATACATATGTGTGTGTATATACATATATGGAAATATAAGAGTAAACATATAGGAATTTCATCAAACATTTGCGAATAAAAAAATTAAGTCTAAAAAACTTGGAAGTAGTCCCATTAAATCTAATACAAATTAGGAAAAATAAAGAATCATTATCATTCTTCAATAATACTCTGTGTTTTGAATCTTGTCATTGAGTAATATTTATCCTTATATACAACACCTTCAGCACCTAGCATGGTGCTTCGTTTACACCAGGAGCTGAAAAATTGCTTGCATGAATGGATGAGAAATATTCCAGCATTCTCTCATTTCTCTTTTTGGTAGCATTAGTTTTTATTCTAAAGCATGTCTTTACTTTTCTCACTGGATGTTTTGCATTACAGTTTACCCTCATCTTTACATGATTGTGTGTTTCATTAAGTGAATGAACTAATGTGGAAGTACCTTAAGAGATAGTTCTTCTCATGAATTTACCTTTAAGGTGACTGTAGTTGTAACTGGAGAAGATTTGTTTTAAAACTTTGAAACAGAAAGGATGATCCTTACAGATAGATTATGTGAAATCAATCTAACAGCCTATGATTTTTCCAGTTTGAAGTCCTGTCTTTACCAGAGTTCATCTCACAATTATGGTAGCCAGTGCTGTCTACTACATTGCAGTTGTTTACTTATTTTGGAAGATGACACTCTTGATACATAGTCAGTGCCATACCTGCTATTGAGGTTCTCAGAACAAGTTGCATTTCCTAGAAAAGATACTTCATATAAAAAATACTAAGGAAGATGGCCGAATAGGAACAGCTCCAGCCTTCAGCTCCCAGCGTGAGTGACACAGAAGATGGGTGATTTCTGCATTTTCAACTGAGGTACCGAGTTCATCTCACTGGGGCGTGTCGGACAGTCGATGCTGGTCCACGGGTGCAGCCTGACCAGCGAGAGCTGAAGCAGGGCGAGGCATCGCCTCCCCTGGGAAGCACAAGGGGGAAGGGAATTCCTTTTCCTAGCCAAGGGAAATTGAGACACACAACTACTGGAAAATCAGGTAACTCCCACCCTAATACTGCACTTTACCAAGGGTCTTAGCAAACGGCACACCAGGAGATTATATCCCACAGCTGGCCTGGAGGGTCCCATGCCCACGGAGCCTCCCTCATTGCTAGCACAGCAGTCTGAGATCTAACTGCAATGTGGCAGCAAGGCTGGGGGAGGGGCACCTGCCATTGCTGAGGCTTAAGTAGGTAAACAAAGCCACCAGGAAACTCGAATTGGGTGGAACCCAATGCAGCTCAAGGAGGCTTGAGTGCCTCTGTAGACTCCACCTCTGGGGACAGGGCATAGCTAAACAAAAAGCAGCAGAAACCTCTGCAGATGTAAAAGTCCCTGTCTGACAGCTTTGAAGAGAGTGGTGGTTCTCCCAGCACAGAGGTTGAGATCTGAGAATGGACAGACTGCCTGCTCAAGTGGGTCCCTGACCCCTGAGTAGCCTAACTGGGATATATCCCCCACTAGGTGCAGACTGACACCTCACACCTCACACGGTTGGGTACACCCCTGAGACGAAGCTTCCGGAGCAAGAATCAGACAGCAACACTCGCTGTTCAGCAATATCCTATCTTCTGCAGCCTCTGCTGCTGATGCCCAGGCAAACAGGGTCTGGAGTGGAACTCAAGCAAACTCCAATAGACCTGCAGCTGAGGGTCCTGACTGTTAGAAGGAAAACTAACAAATAGAAAGGACACCTACACCAAATCCCCATCAGTATGTCACCATCGTCAAAGACCAAAGGCAGATAAAACCACAAAGATGGGGAAAAAGCAGTGCAGAAAAGCTGGAAATTCAAAAAATCAGAGTGCATCTCCCCCTCCAAAGGAACACAGCTCGTCGCCAGCAACAGAACGAAGCTGGATGGAGAATGTCTTTGATGAGTTGAGAGAAAAAGGCTTCAGTCTATCAAACTTCTCAGAGCTAAAAGAGGAACTATGTAACCAGTGCAAAGAGACTAAAAACCTTGCAAAAAGAATGGATGAATGGATAACTAGAATAATCAATGCGGAGAAGACCTTAAAAGAACCGATAGAGCTCAAGCCTGTAATCCCAGCACTTTGGGAGGCCGAGACGGGCGGATCATGAGGTCAGGAGATCGAGACCATCCTGGCTAACACAGTGAAACCCCGTCTCTACTAAAAAAAAAAAAAAACAAAAAACTAGCTGGGCGAGGTGGCGGGCACCTGTAGTCCCAGCTACTCGGGAGGCTGAGGCAGGAGAATGGCATAAACCCGGGAGGCGGAGCTTGCAGTGAGCTAAGATCCGGCCACCGCAATCCAGCCTGGGTGACAGAGCGAGACTCCATCTCAAAAAAAAAAAAAAAAAAAAAAAAGAACTGATAGAGATGAAAACCATGACATGAGAACTACGTGACAAATGCACAAGCTTCAGTAACTGACTCGATCAACTGGAAGAAAGAGTATCAGTGATTGAAGATCAAAAGAATGAAATGAAGTGAGAAAAGAAGTGTAGAGAAAAAAGAGTAAAAAGAAATGAACAAAGCCTTCAAGAAATATGGGATTATGTGAAAAGACCAAATCTACATCTGATTGGTGTGCCTGAAAGTGACGGGGAAAATAGAACCAAGTTGGAAAACACTCTGCAGGATATCATCCAGGAGAACTTCCCCAACCTAGTAAGGGAGGCCAACATCCAAATTTAGGAAATACAGAGAACACCATAAAGATACTCCTCGAGAAGAGCAACTCCAAGACACATAATTGTCAGGTTCACCAAAGGTGAAATGAAGGAAAAAATCTTAAGGGCAGCCAGAGAGAAAGGTCGGGTTACCCACAAAGGGAAGCCCATCAGACTAACAGCAGATCTCTCAGCAGAAACTCTCCAAGCCAGAAGAGAGTGGGGGCCAATATTCAACATTCTTAAAGAAAAGAATTTTCACCCAGAATTTCATATCCAGCCAAACTAAGTTTCATAAGTGAAGGAGAAATAAAATCCTTTACAGATAAGCAAATGCTTAGAGATTTTGTCACCACCAGGCTTGCCCTACAAGAGATCCTCAAAGAAGCACTAAACATGGAAAGGAACAACCAGTACCAGCCACTGCAAAAACATGCCAAAATGTAAAGTCCATTGATGCTAGGAAAAAACTACATCAACTAACGAGCAAAATAACCAGCTAATACCATAATGACAGGATCAAGTTCACACATAACAATATTAACCTTAAATGTAAACGGACTAAATGGTCCAATTAAAAGACACAGACTGGCAAATTGGATAAAGAGTCAAGACCCATCAGTGTGCTGTATTCAGGAGACCCATCTCACATGCAGAGACACACATAGGTTCACAATAAAGGGATAGAGGAAGATCTACCAAGCAAATGGAAAACAAAAAAAAAGCAGGGGTTGCAATCCTAGTCTCTGATAAAACAGACTTTAAACCATCAAAGATCAAAAGAGACAAAGAAGGCCAGTACATAATGGTAAAGGGATCAATTCATCAGGGAGAGCTAACTATCCTAAATATATATGCACTAATACAGGAGCACCCAGATTAATAAAGCCTGTCCTTAGAGACTTAAAAAGAGACTTAGACTCCCATACAATAATAATGGGAGACTTTAACATGCCACTGTCAACATTAGACAGATCAACGAGACAGAAAGTTAACAAGGATATCCAGGAATTGAACTCAACTCTGCACCAAGTGGACCTAATAGACATCTACAGAACTCTCCACCCCAAATCAACAGAATATAAATTCTTCTGAGCACCACATCGCACTTATTCCAAAGTTGACCACATAGTTGGAAGTAAAGCACTCCTCAGCAAATGTAAAAGAACAGAAATTATAACAAACTGTCTCTCAGACCACAGTGCAATCAAACTAGAACTCAGGACTAAGAAACTCAATCAAAACTACTCAACTACATGGAAACTGAACAACCTGCTCCTGAATGACTACTGGGTACATAACGAAATGAAGGCAGAAATAAAGATGTTCTTTGAAACCAATGAGAACAAAGATACAACATACCGGAATCTCTAGGACACATTTAAAGCAGTGTGTAGAAGGAAATTTATAGCACTAAATGCCCACAAGAGAAAGCAGGAAAGATCTAAAATTGACACCCTAGCATCACAATGAAAAAAGCTAGAGAAGCAAGAGCAAACACATTCAAAAGCTAGCAAAGGCAAGAAATAACTAAGATCAGAACAGAACTGAAGGAGATAGAGACACAAAATACCCTCCAAAAAATCAATGAATCCAGGAGCTGGTTTTTTGAAAACATCAACAAAATTGATAGACCACTAGCAAGACTAATAAAGAAGAAAAGAGAGAGGAATCAAATAGATGCAATAAAAAATGATAAAGGGGATATCACCACCAACCCCACAGAAATAGAAACTACCATCGGAGAATACTATAAACACGTCTGTGAAAATAAACTAGAAAACCTAGAAGAAATGGATAATTTCCTGGTCACTTACACTCTCCCAAGACTAAACCAGGAAGAAATTGAATCCCTGAATAGACCAATAGCAGGCTCTGAAATTGAGCCAATAATTAATAGCCTATCGACCAAAAAAAAAGTCCAGGACCAGATGAATTCACCACCGAATTCTACCAGAGGTACAAGGAGGAGCTGGTACCATTCCTTCTGAAACTACTCCAATCAATAGAAAAAGAGGGAATCCTCCCTAACTCATTTTATGAGGCCAACATCATCCTGATACCAAAGCCTGGCAGAGATACAACAAAAAAAGAGAATTTTAGACCAATATCCCTGATGAACATTGATGCAAAAATCCTCAATAAAATACTGGCAAACTGGATCCAGCAGCACATCAAAAAGCTTACCCACCATGATCAAGTGGGCTTCATCCCTGGAATGCAAGGCTGGTTCAACATATGCAAATCAATAAATGTAATCCAGCATATAAACAGAACCAAAGACAAAAACCACATGATTATCTCAATAGATGCAGAAAAGGCCTTTGACAAAATTCAACAACCCTTCATGCTGAAAACTCTCAGTAAATTCGGTATTGATGGAAAGTATCTCAAAATAATAAGAGCTATTTATGACAAACCCACAGCCAATATCATACTGAATGGGCAAAAACTGGAAGCATTCCCTTTGAAAACTGGCACAGGACAGGGATGCCCTCTCTCACCACTGCTATTCAATATAGTGTTGGAAGTTCTGGCCAGGGCAATCAGGCAAGAGAAAGAAATCAAGGGTATTCAGTTAGGAAAAGAAGAAGTCAAATTGTCCCTGTTTGCAGATGACATGATTGTATATTTAGAAAACCCCATTGTCTCAGCCCCAAATCTCCTTAAGCTGATAAGCAACTTCAGCAAATTCTCAGGATACAAAATCAATGTGCAAAAATCACAAGCATTTTTATACACCAGTAACAGACAAACAGAGAGCCAAATAATGAATGAACTCCCATTTGCAATTGCTTCAAAAAGAATAAAATACCTAGGAATCCAACTTACAAGGGATGTAAAGGACCTCTTCAAGGAGAACTACAAACCACTGCTCAGTGAAATCAAAGAGGACACAAACAAATGGAAGAACATACCATGCTCATGGATAGGAAGAATCAATATTGTGAAAATGGCCATACTGCCCAAGATAATTTATAGATTCAATGCCATCCCCGTTAAGCTACCAATGAGTTTCTTCACAGAACTGGAAAAAACTGCTTTACAGTTCATATGGAACCAAAAAAGACCCTACATTGCCAAGACAATCTTAAGCCAAAAGAACAAAGCTAGAGGCATCACGCTACCTGACTTCAAAGTATACTACAAGGCTACAGTAACGAAAACAGCATGGTACTCATATGAAAACAGAGATGTAGACCAATGGAACAGAATAGAGCCCTCAGAAATACCACACATCTACAGTCTTCTGATCTTTGACAAACCTGACAAAAACAAGAAATGGGGAAAGGATTCTCTATTTAATAAATGGTGCTGGGAAAATTGGCTAGCCATAAGTAGAAAGCTGAAACTGGATCCTTTCCTTACTCCTTATACTAAAATTAATTCAAGATGGATTAGAGACTTAAATGTTAGACCTAAAACCATTGTTAGACCAAATGTTAGACCTAAAGTCCTAGAAGAAAACCTAGGTAATACCATTCAGGACATAGGCATGGGCAAGGACTTCATGTCTAAAACACCAAAAGCAATGACAACAAAAGCCAAAATTGACCAATGGGATCTAATTCAACTAAAGAGCTTCTGCACAGCAAAAGATACTACCATCAGAGTGAACAGGCAACCTACAGAATGGGAGAAAATTTTTGCAATCTACTCATCTGACAAAGGGCTAATATACAGAACCTACAAAGAACTCAAACAAATTTACAAGAAAAAAACAACCCCATCAAAAAGGGAGCAAAGGATATGAACAGACACTTCTCAAAAGAAGACATTCATACAGCCAACAGACACATGAAAAAATGCTCATCCTCACTTGCCATCAGAGAAATGCAAATCAAAACCAGGATGAGATACCATCTCACACCAGTTAGAATGGCAATCATTAAAAAATCAGGAAACAACAGGTGTTGGAGAGGATGTGGAGAAATAGGAACACTTTTACATTGTTGATGGGACTGTAAACTAGTTCAACCATTGTGGAAAACAGCGTGATGATTCCTCAAGGATCTAGAACTAGAAATACCATTTGACCCAGCCATCCCATTACTGGGTATATACCCAAAGGATTATAAATCATGCTGCTATAAAGACACATGCACATGTATGTTTATTCCAGCACTATTCACAATAGCAAAGACTTGGAATCAACCCAAATGTCCATCAATGACAGACTGGATTAAGAAAATGTGGCACATATTTTCACCATCGAATACTGTGCAGTCATAAAAAAGGATGAGTTTGTGTCCTTTGTAGGGACTTGGATGCAGCTAGAAACCATCATTCTGAGCAAACTATCACAAGAACAGAAAACCAAACACCGCATGTTCTCACTCATAGGTGGGAATTGAACAATGAGATCACTTGGACACAGGAAGGGGAACATCAGACACTGGGGCCTATTGTGGGGAGGGGATAGGAGGGAGGGATAGCATTAGGAGATATACTTAATGTAAATGACGAGTTAATGGGTGCAGCATACCAACATGGCACATGTGTACATATGTAACCAACCTGCACATTGTACACATGTACCCTATAACTTAAAGTATAATAATAATAATAACAATAATAAATACTCAGAATACATTATAAAAACCAAGACTTTTTTACATGTAACTAAATACGCAATTTTTATTTTTCATGTAATTAGACAGGATTTACTCTTTTTGTAAATGCAGTTAACACTGAAGTGCAGGGTTGTTTTGTTCACTGCTGTATCTCTCCAGGCCTAGAGAATTTCCTAGGATATAGTCAACACTCAATAAATATTTGTGACAAATACAGATCATAGAGAAAACTCAGGACAGGAACCCAGAGGAAGAACTAGCATTGTACAAATGGAGAGAAACTGTTTCTTGATGATAATTATGGGAAGGTAAGCATTCCGAGATTTTGTTAAAATCTAAGGAAAGATACTCCTATCCTTGACTGACTTAAATTCTTTGAAGTTTCAAGAATTAAAGACTTTAAAGACGTATGAACACAGTCTGATATCTTCCTCCTCAAGGCTTAAGCTTGATACTTGTAGTTGGAAATATCATAAGTTGTCTGCAATCACTATTAAAAGTCTTCATACAGTCAAGTGCCTATTTTAGACTGGCATGGGACCAGAAAGAGAAGAAACAGAAAAGATTAGCCAATAATTCAGAATCTGTGAAGAAAGGAGAGAATTCAGGTAAGATCAGTCCGACATGAAGGGTTTCCTTACATGTGAGGAATGATTTCCAATTCCTCAGTAAGGAAGATTTGAAAACAAATAGCAGGATCTTATTATGTACAACTAAGGTTTGTTGTATGTATATTTATGCAGAAATCCTCAGTTTACTAAATATATACAGTTTTCATTTCATTTTATAGTTTCCATTATTGTTAATTAACACTCATAGTCTTTATAGAAATTCACAGGAAGATGAAAAATTGAATTTAAGCATTATTTTAGAAAGATAATCTCTAAATAATTGTCTCAATCTTGTGCCCAAAATAGACAGATGGAATATATGGCATTTCCTCCAGGGTGGTGCCTTAACAATGCTTGTTTCTGTTTAACATCCTTTTGTTGGTCTCTATATCAGAATTTGCCAGACAGCAGACTGGGGATAGAGGTTTAGATGATGACAATGTGACAACTAAAAGTTACCATTTGTATTAGCCACTATGCTGAACGCTTTACATGTATTACATAAATTACCTCATTTAATTCTCTTAAAAATCCTGCACTCTGCTCTGCCTTGCAACTCGGCAGAAAGTCCTTACAATCGAGAAAGCCCCCGCAAGATGCAGCCCCTCCACCTTGAACTTCCCAGCCTCCATAACTGTAAGAAAAAAAAAGTTTTTTATAGATTAAACAGAAATTTGCAATACTAGTAATAATAATAGCAAGTATCACAGTGTGTACTGCCTGTCAAGCACTGGTCTACCTATTTTATGTGTGTTAACTTATTCACTTCTTGGAGTAAACGTAAGAAGAATTATTATTTTTCCCATTTTATAAATGAAAAACTGAGGCACAGAGATGTTAGCTATCCGTGAAGAATACACAGATGATAAATGGCAGAGCTAGAATTTGAAGCCAGGTCATCTGGTTCCATAACCCAAACTCTTAACTGTGAATATGCATCTCATATTCTTTAAGGTGACCCTGGCTTAAGAATTACCTTGTTTTAGGTACCCACAGCCGCCACCCCCCGCCTCACGCCAGCGTTCGCCCGTCTGCATGGGCCCCTGCTGCTGTGACCACCATGCCCGGGGCAGGAGCTGTGTTCAGAAGGACCCCCTAACCCCCGACACGCACTCTATGAGGGAGACCCCGACAGAGGATGCTTGAACCAGAATCTCAGGACCCTGACCAGGGAGCTGCCAGCCTAGGGCGCCACTTCTCATGGGTCCCCCGCCCCCCTCCCTCTCCTCCCTGAGCACCCACAGTCTACCTGGCCAGGCCTCCTGGCCGTCACGCAGAATACCTTGAACCAGGCGGGCTGTGAACCAGCCCCGCTGACCTGCCAGCCTCCAGCCCAACACCCGACGGGGGCCGAGGCCAGGCTGCCTCTCCCTGTGGGCTCAGGGTCTCCTGCCGGGGAGGCAGCCAAGAGCTCAGTCCACAAAACTAAATCCAGGTATCAGAGGCCAAGACTTCGGGATGGGATCAGGGTCCACCTCCTCACGGGGTATAAGGTCGGTTTTTCCCCAGAGCCTGGGTCCCTGTCTGCTGCTGGGCAAATGGGGTCCCTGGAGCCCTGGAGTGGAGTGGCGAGTCCTGGGGCAGTGCCTGTCTCAGAAGGAAGGGGGCCCTTGGCCAGTCACTCCCCAGCGACACTTTGCAACTCCTGGAGCACCCGCCAGGATCAAAGCCATGACGGGGTGCAGGTGGGCGCCAGGCCCACTGTGGGTGGGCATTGGTTCTCAGCACCACTCACTGCCGCCGCTGGGCAGGCTGGGGACCAGCAGGCTCCTCACCCAACCTTGTCCCTCAGCCCGGCCCTGCCACAGAGAGGAACCCCAGACCATCGTGGGCGTCACCAGGGCTCAGCCTCTCTCACTTCCCCGCAGAAGCCCAGGGAGTGTGGATGCCTGGATCTCTGAGCCCAGCTTCCTGCGTCCCCACTTGGCCCTCCTGGCCCCTCGCCCCCAGGCAGCCGGGCAGCCTAGCCCTCACTCCCCCTCGTACCCTCCCAGGGGCTTCTGGGGCTTTTACACCTGGAGAAATATTCCCTGTCCCCTTTGGCCTCCCTGTACTCTGAACTGTGAATATTTTTAACCCTGTAAATATGGCCAGCTCTTGCGACACACAGACTATTTTATCAACTGTCAGCGCCCGTTCCTTTACGATAGGATTCTCCACAGTGGTTTCCGACTCAGGCTCCGATGGACCAAGTAAAAGCGTTTTGTTTTGTGAAAAAATAAATAAATAAACAAATAAATGATAATTACCTTGTTTTGTTGTTTCTGAAATCTTCCCCAGTTGATATTTTCAAATATCAAGATGAGCTAATGTATTTAGATTTTAGGTGCATCAGATACTCTATTTTCTTACAAATTTGCCTCAGAGAGTTGGTCAAATGCATGTAGAATTTTCAGCTGAAATATAAAGTTAGACTCTTAACCATAACTTTAAAGGCCTATAAGCATAAGTTAACTTTTAAGACATGTGAGCATAACTTAACTCTGTTAGTGAAAATTGAGTACAAATTCCATTTCGAGCTAATGATTCAAACTCTTGATTTCTAAAGCACAAGATAATGGATTGATTATGAATGGATTAATCTGCTAAATCTGTATTTCTTAGCATGAATACATTTGCTTTCAAAACTGTACAATTTGAGCAACTTTCCTTACTGTGTGTTTCTTTGCACATCCAAAATGGAATTGATAGTTACAAATCTTTAAAATAAAATTTAAAGATATTAGCTATCTAAACATTTAATTCTGACACAATTGAATTTCACTCATGCACATTTGCTATCTTTTCTCCATCAAACTCATTTTGGTTTTTTTGAATGTATTGCTTAAAAGAAAATAAGTATACATGTACTTATTTCCATGATGGATGGATGAACACTGCATGTCACTGTGTACATAGATACTTAAGGAATTGAAAATAATCACTCACACGATTTTTAAAACTTAATATGGAAATTAGAACATTAGTGTTCTGCCTTAACAATAATCTAAAATACATGGTGATTACTTAAGTATCCATGTATATAGTGACATGCAGTATTCCCATGGAAGGATATACACCTAGTGAAAATCTGCTGTTAGAATTTTACTTTTGTGATCACACATTTGTGTTGCTAGTCCCGAAACCTCTTTCATTGATGAATATTTGTGTATGTGTGTGTGTGTGTGTGTGTGCGCGGTTTGAGCTGTCTTGGCTATTTCCTTCTGTAGCCTAGTAGATATTAATACTATATACTCAGGATATAGAATATTATTTTTGATATCAGTACATATAATCTGTCTTTATAAAAATCACACTACTCCTTTCTGTATATACTGTTAAGAGTTCAACTTGAGAATATCTATTTGAGGTAAGTACAAAATAAGTAGATGATATCTTTAGGAACATTATAATCTTATTTGGCAGGACAAGATGTCCAGATAGAAAACAACTAGAAAAGATTTGCTGTTTCCCCTTCTGGGAATATTCTGGTAGACACTCATACGACTTATTCCTTTAATCTATTTAGATATCCGTTCAAAGGTCATATCCACAGAGAGGACTTTCTGAACTGCCCATATTATACTCTATCCACTTACTACGTGCCATTCCTCAACGGTTAGCTGACTTTATATTTGCTTGTTAGCTGTTTGCCTCTAGTATGGAATTTCAAGGGGGCAGGAACTTTTTTTGGTTTACTGTTCTGCTCTCATCAGCTAGGGCAGTGCTTAGTTCATTAGAGGTATTCAATAAACCTTTGTTGAATGAAGACTGTAATGGGTATAAAAATTTAGGTTGTTTTATGTAGAAAAAGTGAGAGGTTTATGTGAATTATGTGTATTTTCACTTTTTCAATAGGTATACAATCCAGTCCTGGATATTGTTTTATGCTGACCCTTTTGAAAAGTTTTGGGTCAAAAATGACACATGTACCATCCATAGCATTGCAATGACAAGAACAAGTTAGAAGGACACAGCCAAATGCAAGCAGAATGTGGGCAGGGGAGGGTTTGTGGTGGTGGTGAAAAATGTATCCCGGCTGGGCGGCCAGCCACTTCCCAGTGACAACTTTATACTTTTTACTGTAGAACAGTGGCCCCCAGGCTTTTTGGCACCAAGGAACAGTTTCATGTAAGACAATTTTTCCATAGGGGTAGTAGGGGACATGGATGGTTTCAGGATGATACCGTTCCACTTCAGATCATCAGGCATTAGATCCTCATAAGGAGCTCACAACTTAGATCCCTCGCATGTGCAGTTCACAATAGAATTTACACTCCTATGATAATCTAATGGTGTACTGATCTGACAGGAGGCAGAGCTCAGGCGGAAATGCTTCCTGGCTGCCACTCACCGCCTGCTGTGTGGCCCAGTTTCTAACTGGCCATAGGCAGCAGCCTGGGGGTTGGGGACCCCTGCTGTAGGAGGAAGAGTATATAGTTTGTTGTGACCATCTCTGCCACAGTTTGCCCCTTTGGTCAGGAAATTTCTGGGCAGAACATTCTCTGTTACACATCAAATCAACTCAGCTTTTTCTTGGGGAGGAAATTCCTCATCCATTGCCTTCCACAACTTTCTATTTCACCCATGTCTTCATATGACATGGGCATTGGAAGTGAATCTTCCTTCCATGAGGTTGGTTTCTTGCTGGTGCAAATCTGGAGAACCAAAGTTTGAGGCTCAAACACTTATAGACTTACCTGCTAAAATCAATAAGTAGGTAAAAGCCAACACATCTTGTTCTTTCTATCCATTTTCTCTAGAGCCACTGCTTCAATAGGAAAGTGGTATGTCTTCTAATTATTGTTAATGAGGACTATCAATTTCTATCATACAACACATGGGGTACTAGCTTTTCAGATTATGGTATGCATTTTCATGCCTTATGGTATCTTCTTCTAATATTAAGTTAATCACCATTTATTTTAGATTATTGTTAAGGCAGAACATTAATGTTCTGATTTCCATATTAAGTTTTAAAAATTGTTTGAGTGATTATTTTCAATTTCCTCCCATGGCTTCTTACTCTACTGTCTTAATGTGATTAATAGTATATAATGACCAAATTACAAGCAAGAGAAAGAAGAATAGAAAAAAAATTAGATGACATTCTAAATAGCTTATCGATGTTTACATAATAGTGAAATACTAGAAAAGAGATTTTCTTAATAATTATCTTTTAAAAATTTCAAGTAAAAGCTATAATATTTGACATATGGAGATGGATCTCATGATTATAACTGGAAATTCAATGGTTTATAGATTTATAGCAAGCCTTCATAAAAAATTTTTATTAACATAATCATTAGTTAAATTTACTTTTGATGATATTTCTTAGTCACATGAAATGTACACACATTTTGGGTTCTAAATGCCCTTCTCCTATGCAGGAGAAATTCTTTGGTCATTCAACAGCTAATCAACAGCTAGAATATATAAAGTTAAAAATGTGCCATTTGTATTTAGAGTTGATTCTGTGAAGATGATACTTGCAGGTTGTTCTAGTCTGGGCACCATTATAGTAACTACACTTGACACGTGAGTCTACCTGATTCAGAGGAACTTTAACAAAAGTTGAAATACACTTTTAGCTCGGGGCCAGTGCCCTGAGCTTGGTAGTTACACAATAAATGTAGCCCTTATTATTTTCATTAGATGTATATTTAGATATATACATCACCTACTCTAATGATAATAACTAATTCTTCCTCTTTAAAATATTAGGTAAACTCATAAGGCAGGACTGTCAAGGGAAATGTCCATACTGGAGATGAACAGGGATGTTATTGCTTTCATGGCTTAATTCTAGTGATCCACTTTAGTCCATCTCAAACTCACTTTTTCTTTGTACAGTAACTGTCATTGCCTAAGCACTCTGAAATTAATTTATATTCACAATTGTTAAAAATTATGTCATGAAGAGAGACCTCCTCAGCCATTCTACTTGGTCCTTTTGGTATAATAAATTTGGTGCCATAAATACTTGTGTGCTGATAAAATGATGGCAAGGTCTCTGTTACAATCCTTTACAAAATGGGTTCTCTTACTGACATGGGGTTGTTTTGTTATATGAGTTCTTCTATTTGGGTTAATTATTATTATTATTATTTTTATCATGCCCATCTTTTTCCTGCAGTATGTTTGGGATAAAAGGATTAATATCTACTTTTAATACAGTGGGGATACAAATCCAACTCATCAACTCATATGTGAAAAAAATACATACTTTAGTTGATAAAAAACACAGTTTATTTCATGCCCCATTTTGACATGGGGAAAAAGGTAGTCTACATAAATTTAGGATTCTTCTCCTTTCACCAAGTACAAATAAGGTGCAATATGAATGTGATGTATATCAGGTCCAGCCTTGGTTCCTGGTGGAGTGAGTATGGAGGAAGTGAGTTATATTTGGTTTTCAATATACGGTGCCCACAAGGATATCTCCTGAGACGCATTTCATCCCTTTTGATCTTTGTCAGCAATCTGTGCCAATTGTCCCAGAGGCATCCCTTGTGTCTATCTGTCTGACTCCTTCAGGAATCTGGTTCTTTCCATTCCATTAGCGTCATTCTCAAGGGCATGAGAATCTCTACAAGGCTGTCCAAGTTCCCACTTCCCCAGATGTGATTCTGCCATCTTTGCTCCCAAGACTTTTCCCAGCAAAAGGAAGCAGGTCATCTCTCTGAGAGCTGTAAATATCTATAGGTATTCTTGATCTGTCTTCTCCTTCCTGGCTCAGGGGAAACTTTTCTTCATTTAAGGAACCTTCTTCTGTCCTATGATTACTACCCACAAACTTAAAAACAAAATGCTTAGAGACCCTTCCTCTATCACAAGGGGTATGCTTTTGGAACAAAAATGCCAAGAGGATTCTTGCTAGCTACTTTGCTTACCTTGCTTCACTAGGATAAAGCATACCTGGATGGTTGGATGTAGGCAAAGTTCAAGAGAAGATAAAAAGGAAGGAACATCAAGTAGGAAAACAACAATGACATTGTCCTACTACAATTACTTCGAGGTACTTTATTTTATGACTATTTCCTCTCTTTCCCCCTCCACCCATTACCTAAAAGATCTTTGCTCTGATTATTTCCTGCATTTTTCTTTCAGTTTTTCCTTACCCTCCATGCATGGGTCTAGTTCTTGCCACTGGAAGCGAAGACAAAACTTTGATGGTCAGCTTGTTGGCTGGCTAAGATGACTTCAAGTTTTATGTCATTTACAATCCTAAAATTGTTTTTTTTTGGTGATTAAAATATTTTTAGAATAAGATCTGGCTTTTAACTTTGTTCTTGCTGGTTGGCCGTAGGATCACTAAGTTAGATTAACCATTTTCTGATAGCCATGAAATCATCCTTACTAGAGTAATCAGTGATGACCATATTTGGCTTCTTAGATAGGTCTGTCAAATACATAGACTCTTCTACAGCTTGTTAAAAGTGGCAATATTCTAACCAGTCTTTTAACAACAAGTGTATTCCCATATGGATTGTTGATAGTTACTGAGAAAGAACAATTGTACTAAATATTTTTTTCTAAGTGGCAAAGCATAAAGATTTTAAAGTCTCAATTTCTGTTAGACAAATAAAATAACCAAATGAACAGGATTTTGAAATCCATAGAATTGTTTGCCTTTAAATTCAAAACAAAACAACAACAAGCAGAAGAATGTGGAATTTTTTGGTAAACATTGCAAATTAGTAGAAAAAGCCATGATATAATAACTGTTGGTTAAAAAATGTCTCTTTATAGACCAACATTGAGCAACCATTCTTTCTGTTTATGTTGTTCAGACCAGTTGTCAGTAACATTTTCAGCACTGTGAAGAAATTATTTTATATGAGTTTAAGATATAGTTTTATATTCTATTTTTTAGTGCTTTTTAAAATAGTAGGTCTGTAAACATACTCTAGGTATTATAGATGTCATAAGCTAAATGGTGAAACAGCAGAGATAATGATCACCCTTTTCTAGGGTGAAAAGGTATGGAAAATATCAGAAAGAAGCAAGGGAGCTTAAAGTCTTCAGAAAGGCTTAATGGGACTCTACATATAGATACCAGAACAATTGGCTTGGGACTTTTGGAAAGGTAAGTATGTTGCATTTCTCTAGACTTTTCTCTTGGCGCAAGGCTACTAGTAAGAAAATAAGTAGGAAAACTAAGTGAAAGATTTCTGTTTCCAGTTATATGACAGATTAGATACCTGAATTGATATTCCTGCTGACAAACTCACAAAATTATGGATAAAATAATTTCAATAGTCATAATGGATTAATGGATTAATTGCAAAGGAGTAAGTCATTTTTTTGGTAACAAAAAAACCCAGTGAAATTAAGAACTCAGAAGGGAAAGAAGGGAAAGTGGAGCACCGAAGCTTGTTTTTATCATGAAGGCATTTGCTAAGCTCTGCACAATTGAGTTTTGCTTTACATAGCCGCATTAACTACCTGAAATAAAATATAGTACATAGGGCTCAACCACAGTGATGAATTTAATAGAACATATTCCTCCCACATGCCTGAAATTTTACTCATTACACTCTAAGGATAAGAGTGAACTAGAAATAAACCAAACATCTATTTTCTTTATTTTGGCAAGAAAAAGTTACTGCCTTGAGATATCTATCTATATATCTATCTTGAAACTGTATATATATAACTATATATATATCTTGAAACTGTGTATATATATAATGTTATTTATATATATACACACATAACTTTTATATATACATATATATATCTCCAAAACCTGGGTGCTAGATGTAAGCAGTAACACCCTGTAGCAATGAGCACAGTTAGGACCCAGGTTTTGGTTTCTAATATTGTTCTCCAGTGAAAGTAATTCATGTTATTTGGGAAATGACTGATTCTCTGATTCTAGAATTGGGGCAGAAAATCTGCAAGGTAAGTCTAAAGTATCTTGTAGTGTCAGAAAATAAGAAAGAGCTTAAACAAAAAAACAAAACACACATGCAAACTGCAATGATGGGACATGTCAAAGAGACACAGGAGCCAGCAGAAAGAGCTCCCAGTGTCCAAAATGAAAACAATTTGAGATACAAAATAAAGTAATAATGGATTATAATGCCGAGTATAAAGCAAATATCTATGTATACATACTAATAGTAATAACTGATTGAGTAAACAAGGGAAAATAAATCTTTTACCCAGATGAATTCCAAATAATTTATGTAATAACTATACCACCAGAGGTGTAGAGCATAACTCCCCATTCCTTAAGTGTTTTCTGTGCATAGCTAATTCCCTTCAATGGGTACAGTATGGAAGCAGGGAAGAATAGTAGCTTTACAATAGGAACAGTCTAAAAAAACTACCTTAGCCAGATGATGAAGGTTAACAACAACAGTGATAAGTCATGTTGCTATGTGCCCTGTTATTATGTGATGAGAGTAGTACTTTACATGTGTGGCCTTCCTTCCAAAAAACCATTACCTCAGTCTAATAATGAGAAAAAATCAGAAAAATCCCAATTAAGGGAAATTCTACACAAATATCTGACCAGTACTTTTCAAAATTTTGAAGATCATCAAAAAGAAAGTATATCTGTGAAACTGTCATACTCAATACCAGCCTAAGAGGAAATGAGAAGTAAACACAATCTGGTGTTGTGATTGGGATCTCGAATCAGGAAAAAGACACTAGATAAAGATCAAGGAAATAAAAATAAACCATGAACTGTAGTTTCATGTATCAACATTGGCTCATAATAATAAATGATATTAGTAACAGAGATAACTGAGTGTAATATGTATAGGAACTGTCTATACTATATTCCCAACTTTTTAATAAATAGAAATAGATAGTAAGGTAAAAGATTCATTTAAAAAGTATAATAACTTAGAATTTCACCTCAATGCTGAAAGACACTAATTCACAGATTTAAAAATCCAACAAATCCCAAAAAGGAAAACAAAATCCATATCTATACATATAAAAATACAGCTGAAGAACACAAAAGTAAAGAGAGGATCTCAAAAAAAGAGAAAAGACTTATGATATACAAAAAATATCTTGTACTATATTGTGGCAGGAAAGCAAAATTAAGTAAAATAACAGCCCAATCTCAGTTAAGAAGAAACTTGAAACAGTTTAAACAAAATATTGAATTCAACCAAGCTATATTCAAATAGGTTATTACATCATGACTAGGTAGTACTTAGAGAAATGCAAGATTGATTTAACATTAAACTATTAATTATGTTATTCATTATTTTATATTTTTTGAGACAGAGTCTTGCTCTGTTGCCCAGGCTGGAGTGCAGTGGTGCCATCTTGGCTCACTGCAACTTTGGCCTCCCGGGTTCAAGTGATACTCCTGCCTCAGCCTTCTGAGTAGTTGGGATTACAGACATGTGCACCATGCCCAGTTAATTTTGTATTTTTATTAGCAGTGGGGTTTCACCATGTTGGCCAGGCTAGTCTTGAACTTTTGGTCATGAACACCCGCCTTGACCTCCCAAAGTGCTGGGATTACAGGTGTGAGCCACCGTGCCGAGCCTCGTTATTTTGAAAGACTGTAGTAGAAAAGTGCGCTTTTGGGAAACTCGGGCTGTTGCAGCTGGGACAGGGAGTGCTCCTGTAGACAGGGCTGGGAAGCAAGCAAGGTATGGGTACAATCCCTACAACGAACATCAGGAGCTGCCAGCAGACTGTAGGATGGAACTGCTCAAGGAAGGGAGCACATCCTGGGTCCCACATTCTTTCGGAGACTAAATAGTTACAGCAAGATGCCATTTTCAAACCTAGCCTTTGGCAACAGCATGCTATCCTGGGACCCAGAAGTGCCAGGACTGGCGTGTTATGGAAACTTGGGCTGTTGCTATCGGGACAGGGTGAGTGAGCTGGGAGCACTTCTACAGCCAGTGCTAGAAAGTGAGTGACATCTAGGTGGCAGGAGCCAGTGCCAGGAAGCCAACCTTGTGCTGCTGGGATCTGAGAAGGGGATGTGAGAGGGGTGTGAGTTGCTGTTTGGACTTGGTTGGGAGCTAGGAGTGGACTCCTGCAGCCTGGGTGGGGGTGGACGTGAGTCCTGCCTGGACTGGGGTATGAAGGGGATGCATGTTCCTCACCCACTGGCTCAAGCTGTGACCACTGAAGGTGGCTTCACTTTGTGTGGTGGTGGAGCTTCAGCATGGCTGCTACTGCCTCTCACCTAAGCACTCCACCTGGGACCTGAGAATTGCCCTGCCCCTGCTCTTTACTTTTGGCACCTACTCCTTCCATTGGGGGACCAGAGCACAAGTCCACCCAGCTGGACTTAGCTTTCCGCCCGCTCCCTTCCCTCCCCCTGAGACAGAGCACACAGCTCAGGGTCCCGGGGATTGCCCAACACAATCTACCACCATGGATATCTGAGTGCTCCTTCTGGAAATCTGAGGTTGAGCCTAAACTTCTAGCCACTATCATCTCAGCTGGCACCTACCTGCAAGTACCAACTGTGAGCCTGGAGACTGGCCTGCCAAGCCCTTCACAGCCACCACTACCGTCACCACACACTGCTTGGGACCCAGAGAATTGCTCTGTCATTGCTACTGTAATTCCCAATGTCATTCTGGCTGCCCAGTGGACTGAGAACCTGCTCACCTCCCTGGTCCACCACTGTTACTAGTGGCATCCAAGCAAGCCACCTGGAGACCTAAGAATCAACCTGCTGGTAACTGCCAACACAGATGCCAGTATACACCATCCTGGGGCACAAAGATAGACACACTTACCCCACTGCAGCTACTGTTGGGGTCTGAAGACCAGCCCACTTGGCATCTCAGTCTCCAGCACAACTTAACCACAGCCTCCACTAATAACTGCACCCTTAGCCACTGAGGAAATCACAGATACCACTAACACTGTTTACAGCCAAAAAAAAATCACACAGAGACTGTACTACTGCATGCACCCAGACTCAAAACCAAAGTACCCTACCCAACCAATGACATAGATACAACTTCAGAAAAAGTTCTTCCCTATAAAAGTAAATTCAAAAATAGTAAGAAGTGACTATTACATCAGATGTGCAGGTATCAATGTAAAAACACAGAAAACATTAAAAAGCAAGGAAAGATGACATCTTCAAAGGAACACAATAATTCTTCAGCAATAGATACTAATCAAAAAGAAATTTTTAAAATCCCAGATAAATAATTCAAAATATTTGATTTTAAGGAAGCTCAGTGAGGTACAGGAGAATTCTGAAAAACAGTGCAAAGGAATCAGAAAAACAATTCAGGATATGAATGAGAAATTTACCAAAGAGATATTTTAAGAAAGAAATAAATAGAAATCTTGGAAATGAAGAATTCATTGAAGGAAATACATAACACATTTGAAAGCTTCAACAATTGACTAGATCAAGTGGAAGGAAGAATCTCAGAACTTGAAGAAAGAACTTTTGGAATAATCCAGATAGAAAAAAGAATAAAAAAGAATGAGTAAAGCCTTTGTGACATTTGGGACAATATAAAGTCAACAAATTTACAAATTTTTTATATCTCCCATAATGAAGGAATAAAGAAATAATTAGAAAATGTATTTAATAAAATAATAGATGAAAACTCCCCAAATCTAGTCACAGATTTAGGATATTCAAATACAAGAGTCTCAGTGATTCTCAGGCAGATAAAATGCAAAAAAGGTCTTCCCCATAGCCCATTAAAATCAGACTGTCTAAAGTAAAAGTTAAAGAGCAAATTCTAAAAACAGCGAGAAAAAGCCTCTAGTCACCTATAAAGGAAGTTTCATCAGACTAACAGTGGACTTCTCAGCAGAAATGTTATAGGCCAGAAGACAATGAGATGATATGTTCAAAGTGTTGAAAGAAAAATAAAACTGCCACCCAAGAATACTACCTCCTGCAAAATCATCCTTCATAAATGAGGGAGAAAGAAAGTTATTCCTAGTCAAACAAATGCTAAGGGAATTTGTTGTCACTAGAGTGACCCTACAAAAAGTGCTGAAGAGAGTTCTAAACCTGGAAGTGAAAGGATAACATTTACCATTATGAAAACACATGAAAGAATAAAACTGAATGGTAAAGCAATCATGCAAAGTAGGAAGAGAAAGCACTCAAATGATAACACTACAGAAATCTACCAATATACAATGAAAAACTATGAGGAAAATAAAGGAACAAGTAATTTATAAAGCAACCACAAAACTATCAACAATATGACAGAAACAAAGCCTCATTATTTGTTGTTATTCAAATAACTATTCAATAATAATCTTGAACATAAACAGATTAAATTATCCTCTTAAAATATTAAATTGCTGAATAGATAAAAATAAACATGATCTAATATAAACTGCTTACAAGAAACTCACTTTATCTGAAAAACAAATATAGACTAAAAGTAAAAGGGATGGAAAATGATATTCCACTCAAACATAACTAAAGTGATCAGGATTAGCTATGCTTATATCAGGTAAACCAGACTTTAAGTCAAGAACAATAAAGAAAGACAAAGAAGGTTATATAATGATAAAGGGATCAAGCCAGCAAGAGGACATAACAATTCTAAATTATATATACCCAATGATGGAGCACTCAGATTTGTACAGCAAATGTTACTGGATCTAAGGAGAGAGATAGACTGCAATACAATAATAGCAGGAAACTTTAACCCCAGTTCTCACCGTTAGACAGATTATCTAGACAAAAAAAAAAAAAAAAAAAAAAAATCAACAAACATTAGACCTAATTTGGACCTTAGACTGAATAGACCTAATGGACATTTACAGATCATTCTATCCAACAACTGGAGAATATGTATTATTTTCTTCAGCACACAGAACATTTTCTAGGATAGACCATATGTTAGATCACAACATGGGTCTCAACAAATTAAAAAATAATCAAATTTATGTCAAGAATCTTCTCAACTACAATGGAATAAAACTAGATATCAATACCAAGAAGAACTGTAGAGACTATATAAAGACATAGAAATTAAACTACATGTTTCTGAATGACCACTGGGCCAATGAAGAAATTAAGATGGAAATAAACATTTCCTTGAAATGAACGAAAATGAAAACACAACATACCAAAACCTTTGGGATACAGCAAAAACAGTGCTAAGAGGGAAGTTCATAGCAATAAATGCCTATATCACAAATGTAGAAAAATTACAAATGAACATTCTAGCAATGCACCTCAAAGAAGTAGAGAAGTAATAACAAACCAAACACAAAATTAGCACAGGAAAAGAAATAAAGATCAGAGCATCAAAATGTAATATAGACTAAAAAAAATCAAAGAATCAATGAGAAAAGTTGGTTCTTTGAAAAGATAAACAAAATTGATGAATTGCTAGCTAGACTAAGAAAAGAAGACCCAAATAAAAAAAGTCAGAAATAAAAAAGGAGAAATAATAACTTATATATAATAATAACATCCCTGATGAACATAGACACAAGATCCCCAACAAAATTCTAGCAAACTGAATACACATCAAAAAGATAATATACCACAATTAGGTGGGGTTTATACTAGGGCTGCAAGGATGGCTCCACATATGAAAATTAATAAACATGATGCATTATATCAATAGAATGACAGAAAAAACCATGTGTTAATCTCAATAGATGCAGAAAAAGCATTTGATAAAATTCAACATCACTTCATGGTAAAAATCTCTCAACAAATTAGATATAGAAGGAACATATCTCAAAAAGAAAAAGGCCATATACAACAAACCCACAGCTAACATCATATCAGATGGGAAAAGGTTGAAGGCCTTTCATTTAAGAACTGGATGTCCTCTTTCATTGTTCTTATTCAATATAATACTGGGAGTTCTAGCCAGAGAAACCAGGCAAGAGAAAGAGATAAAAGCTATCCATCTACATTGGAAAAGAGAAAGTCAATTCGTCCCTCTTTGCTGAGGATAGGATTTTTTTAATTTTAATTTTTTATTGTTTATTTATTTATTTATTTATTTTTGAGACAGAGTCTTGCCCAGCCTGGAGTACAGTGGAATGATCCCGGCTCACTGCAACCTCAACCTCCTGGGTTCAAGCAATTCTTCAAAGAAGAAGCTGACTCTGTCTCTCTCTTTTGTTTTAAATCATCCTTGAAGTTCTGGGTTACATGTGCAGAATGTGCAGTTTTGTTACATAGGTATACATGTGCCATGGTGGTTTGCTGCATCCATCAACCCATCACCTACATTAGGTATTACTCCTAATGTTATCCCTCCCCTAATTCCCACCCCCCACCCCCCACAGGCCCCGGTGTGTGATGTTCCCTTCCCTGTGTTGATGTATTCTCATTGATAACTCCCACTTATGAGTGAGAACATTTGGTGTTTGGTTTTCTGATCTAGTGGTAGTTTGCTGAGAACTATGGTTTCCAGCTTCATCCATGTCCCTGCAAAGGACATAGACTCATCCTTTTTATGGCTGCATAGTATTCCATGGTGTATATGTGCCACATTTTCTTAATCCAGTCTATCATTGATGGACATTTGGGTAGGTTCCAAATCTTTGCTATTGTGAATAGTGCTGCAATAAACATATGCGTTCATGTGTCTTTGTCATAGATTGATTTACAATCCTTTCGATATATGCCCAGTAATGGGATTGCTGGGAGCTGACTCTCTATTTTAAAGATACAGGCATGTATATGTTCATTGCAGCACTATTCACAATAACAAAGGCATGTTTGGAAAACCTACTTGGGGGAATAATTTAGGAAAACTTCTCTGTCCTTGCTAGAGACCTAGACATCCAAATACAAGAAGCTCAAAGAACACCTGGGAAATTCATCACAAAAAGATCATTGCCTAGGCACATTAGCATCAGGTTATCTCAAGTTAAGATGAAGGAAAGAATCCTAAGAGGTGTGAGACAAAAGGACCAGGTAACCTATAAAGGAAAATCTATCAGATTAACAGCAGATGTCTCCAGCAGAAACACTACAAGCATGAAATCAACCTAGATGCCCATCAACAGTACACTGGATAAAGAAAATGTGGTACATATACACTATGGAACACCATGCAGCCATAAAAAGGAATGAGATCATGTCCTTTGCAGGGACATGATGGAGCTGGAAGCCATTATCCTGAGCAAACTAATGCAGGAACAGAAAACCAAACACCACATGTTCTCACTTATAAGTGGGAACTGAACAATGAGAACACATAAACACATGGGGGCGGAGGAACAACACACACTGGGGCCTGTTATGGTGGGTAGAGTGAGAGCATCAGGAAGAACAGCTAATGGATGCTGGGCTTAGTACCTAGGTAATGGGATGATCTGTGCAGCAAACCACTATGGCACACATTTGCTTATGTAACAAACCTGCACATTCTGCACCCATATCCCTGAACTTAAAAATAAAAGTTGAAGAAAAAAAAAGAAATAAATTTCATAAGACTGTAGCTGCTATTGATAGGATAGTAATTCTTCTGGTAGATCTGGGCAAAGTAAATTGAAAACTTTCTGGAAAGAATTCACCATTCTAGATGCCATTAAGAACATTTGTGATACTTGGCATCACAATGTGTTCACTCCTTGTGAACAGGAGTTTTGGAAGAATTAGATTCCATCCCTCATGGATGACTTTGAGGGGTTCAAACCTTCAGTGGAGGAAGGAACTACAGATGTGGTAGAAATAGCAAGAAAACTAGAGTTCGAAGTGGAGCCTGAATATGTGACTAAATTGCTGTGATCTCATGATAAAACTTGAAAAGATGAGTTGCTTCTTATGGATGAGCAAAGAAAGTGGTTTCTTGAGATGGAATTTACTTCAGTTGAAGATTCTGTGAACCTTGTTGAAATGACAACAAAGGATTTAGAGTATTTTATAAACTTAGTTATAAAGCAGGACAGTTTGAGAGGATTGACTCTAATTTTGAAGGAAGTTGTACTGTGAGTAAAATGCTATCAAGCAGCATCACATCATATACTACAGAGAAATCTTTTGTGGATGGAAGTCAATTGATGCATGCAACATCACTGTCATCTTATTTTAAGAAATAGCCATAGCAACCTCAACCTTTAGCACCCACCATCCTGATGCACTTATCAGCTGTCAACATCGAGGCAAGATCCTTCACCAGCAAAAAGATTCTGACTTGCTGAAAGCTCAGATGATTATTAACATTTTGAATAATAAATTATTGTAAATTAAGATCTTTACTTTTTTCATGTAACTAGCTCTTATTTATTTATTTAAAAAATGTTATTTCCCTACATTATTGGGGAACAGGTGGTGTTTGTTTACATGAGTAAGTTCTTTAGTGATGACTTGTGAGATTTTGGTGCACCCTTCACCTGAGCAGTATGCATTGCACACAATTTGTAGTCTTTTAACCCTCACCCCCTTCCCACCCTTACCCACTGAATCCCCAAAGTCCATTGTGTCATTCTTATGCTTTTGCATCCTCATAGTTTAGCGCCCACTTATGAGTGAGAACATACAATGCTTGGTTTTCCATTCTTGAGTTAATTCACTTAGAATAATAGTCCCCAATCATGCAGGTTACTATGAATGCCATTAATTCATTCCTTTTTATGGCTGAGTAGTATTCCATCATATATACCACAGTTTCGTTATCCACTGGTGGATTGATGGGCATTTGGGTTGGTTCCACATTTTTGCAGTTATAAATTGTGCTGGTATAAACATGCATGTGCAAGTACCGTTTTTGAATAATCACTTCTTTTCCTCTGGGTAGATATCCAGTAGTGGGATTGTTGGATTGAATGGTAGTTCTGCTTTTAGTACTTTAAAATTCTCCACACTGTTATATATAGTTGTTATACTAGTTTACCTTCCCACCAGCAATGTAGAAGTGTTCCCTGTTCACTGCATCCACACCAACATCTATTATTTTTTAATTTTTTGATTATTGTCATTCTTTCAGGAGTAAGGTAGTATTGTGCTGTGGTTTTGATTTGCATTTCCCTGATCATTAGTGATGGTGAGCATTTTTTTCATATGTTTGTTGGCTATTAGTATGTTTTCTTTGGAGAATTGTCTATTCATGCCCTTAGCTCACTTTTTGATGAGATTGCTTATTTTTTTCTTGCTAATTTGTTTGAGTTCATTGTAGATCTGGATATTAGTCCTCTGTAAGTTGTAGAGATTGTGAAGATTTTCTCCCACTCTGTGTGTTGTCTGTTTACTCTGCTGACTGTTCCTTTTGCTGTGCAGAAGCTCTTTAGTTTTATTAAGTCTCAGTTATTAATTTTTGTTTTTACTGCATTTGCTTTTGGGTTCTTGGTCATGAAATCCTTGCCTAAGCCAATGTCTAGAAGAATTTTTCCAATGTAGAATTTTTATAGTTTCAGGTCTTAGATTTAAGTTCTTGATCCATCTTGAGTTGATTTTTGCATAAGCTGAGAGATGAGGATTCAGTTTCATTTTCCTATATGTGGCTTGCCAACTATCCCAGCATTTGTTGAATAGGGTTTCCTTGCCCCACTTTATTTTTTGTTTGCTTTGTTGAAGATCAGTTTGCTGTAAGTATTTGGGTTTATTTCTGGGTTCTCTATTCTGTTCCATTGGTCTATGTGCCTATTTTTATACCAGTACCATGCTGTTTTGGTGAGTACGACCTTATAGTATAGTTTGAAATCAGGTAATGTGTTGCCTCCAGATTTGTTAATTTTGCTTAGTTTTGTTTTGGCTATGTGGGCTCTTTTTTTGGTTCCATATGAATTTTAGGATTTTTTTTCTAGTCTTTGAAGAATGATGGTTACATTTGGATGGGAATTGCATTTAATTTGTAGATTTCTTTTGACAGTATGGTCATTTTCACAACATTGATTGTACCCATCCATGAGCATGGAATGTGTCTCCATTTTTTTGTGTCATCTGTGATTTCTTTCAGCAGTGTTCTGTAGTTTTCCTTGTAGAGGGCTTTCACCTCCTTGATTAGGTATATTCCTAAGTATTTTATTTTATTTTTGCAGTTATTGTAAAAGGGGTTGAATTCTTGATTTTATTCTCAGCTTGGTCCATGTTGGTGTATAGAAGAGCTAGTAATTTGTGTACATTAATTTTGTATCTGGAAACTTTGATGAATTTTTTTTAAAAATCAGTTCTAGGAGCTTTCTAGAGGAGTCTTTAGGGTTTTATAGGTAAACAGTCATATCGTCAGCAAACAGTGACAGTTTGACTTACTCTTTATCTATTTGGAGCCCCTTTATTTCTTTCTCTTGTTTGATTGCTCTGGCTAGAATTTCCAGTACTATGTTGAAGGGAAGTGGTGAGAGTGGGCATCTTTGTCTTGTTCCAGTTCTTAGAGGGAATACTTTCAACTTTTCCTCAGTCAGTATTATTTTGGCTATGGGTTTGTCATAGATGGCTTTTATTACACTGAGGCATGTCCCTTGTATGCCGATTTTGCTGAGAGTTTTAATCATAAAAAAATGCTAGATTTTGTTGAACGCTTTTTCTGCATGTATTGAGATAATCGTGATTTTTGTTTTTAAATCTGTTTATTGACTTTCATATGCTAAACCATCCCCACATTCCTGGTATGAAACCTACTTGATCATGGTGGATTTTTTTGATATGTTGTTGAATTCGGTTAGCTAGTATTTTGTTAAGGATTTTTGCATCTGTGTTCATTGGGGTATTGGCGTATAGTTTTCTTTTTTGGTTATGTCCTCTCCTGGCTTTGATACTATGGTGATGCAGGCTTCATAGAATGATTTTCTCTATCTTTTGGAATAGTGTCAATAGGATTGGTATCAATTCTTTGAATGTATGGTAGCATTCTGCTGTGTATCCATCTGGTCCTAGACTTTTTTTGGTTGGTAATTTTTTAAATTACTATTTCAATCTCATTGCTTGTTATTGGTCTGTTCAAGGTAACTAATTCTTCCTGATTTAAGCTAGAGGTTGTATCTTTCCAGGAATTTATACATCTCCTCTAGGTTTCCAAGTTTATGCAAGTTAAGGTGTTCATAATAGCCTTGAATAGTCTTTTGTATTTCTGTGGTGTCAGTTGTAATGTATCCCATTTTGTTTCTAATTGAGTTTATTTGGGTTTTCTCTCTTTTTTCTTGATTCATATTGCTAATAGTCTATCAATTTTATTGATCTTTTCTAAGAACCAGCTTTTTGTTTCATTTATCTTTTGTATTTTTTTCTGGTTTCAACTTCATTTAGTTTGGCTCTGGTCTTGGTTATTTCCTTTTTCCTGCTGGGTTTGGGTTTGGTTTGTTCTTGTTTTTCTAGTTCCTTGAGGTGTGACCTTAGATTGTCTGTTTGTGCTCTTTCAGACCTTTTGATATAGACATTTAGTTTTATGAACTTTCCTCTTAGCACCACGTTTGCTGTATCCCAGAGGTTTTGATAGGTTGCATCACTATTGTCGTTCAGTTTGAAGAATCTTTTACATTTCTATCTTGATTTCATTTTTGACCCAATGATAATTCAGGAACAGGTTATTTAATTTCCATGTACTTGCATGGTTTTGAAGATTTCCTTTTGGAGTTGATTTCCAGTTTTATTCCACTGTGGTCTGAGAGAGTGCGTGATATAATTTCAGTTTTCTTAAATTTATTGAGGCTTCTTTTGTGGCCTACCATATGGTCTATCTTAGAGAAGTTCCATGTGCTATTGTGTAGAATGTATATTCTGTGGTTGTAGAATGTTTTGCAAATATCTGTTAATCCATTTATTCCAGGGTATAGTTTCAATCCATTGTTTCTTTGTTGACTTTCTGTCTTGAGGACTTGTCTAGTGCTGTCAGTGGAGTATTGAAGTCCCCCACTATTACTGTGTTGCTGTCTATCTCATTTATTAGATAGGTCTATTAGTAATTGGTAATTGTTTTATAGCCAATTGTTTTATAAATTTGGGATCTCCAGTGTTAGGTGCATATATATTTAGGATCGTGATATTTTCCTGTTGGACAAGGCCTTTTGTTATAATATAATGTCCCTGTTTGTCTTTTTAAACTGCTGTTGCTTTAAAGTTTGTTTTATCTGATCTAAGATTAGCTACTCCTGCTTGCTTTTGGTGTCCATTTGCATGGAATGTCTTTTTCCACCACTTTACCTGAAGTTTATGTGAGTCCTTGTGTGTTTGGTGAGTCTCTTGAAGGGAGCAGATGGTTGGTTGGTGAATTCTTATCCATTCTGTAATTCTGTATCTTTTAAGTGGAGAATTAGGCCATTTACATTCAACATTAGTATTGAGACGTGAGGTACTCACGTCATGCTATTTGTTGCCTGTATACCTTTTTTTTTCTTAAATTGTATTTTTGTTTTATAGGTTCTGTGAGATTTATGCTTTAAAGAGGTCCTGTTTTGATGTGTTTCCAAGATTTTTTCAAGATTTAGAACTCCTTTTAGTAGTTCTGGTAGTGGTGTCTTGGTAGTGGCAAATCCTCTCAGCATTTGTTTGTCTGAAAAAGGCTGTATCTTTCCTTCATTTATGAAGCTTAGTTTCGCTGCATACAAAATTATTCACTGATAATTGTTTTGTTTAAGGAGGCTGAAGATAGGGCCCCTATCCCTTCCAGCTTGTAGTGTTTCTGCTGAGACATCTGCTGTTAATCTGATAGGTTTTCCTTTATAGGTTACCTGGTCCTTTTGTCTCACACCTCTTAAGATTCTTTCCTTCATCTTAACTTGAGATAACCTGATGCTAATGTGCCTAGGCAATGATCTTTTTGTGATGAATTTCCCAGGTGTTCTTTGAGCTTCTTGTATTTGGATGTCTAGGTCTCTAGCAAGGACAGAGAAGTTTTCCTAAATTATTCTCCCAAATATGTTTTCCAAACCTTTAGATTTCTCTTCTTCCTCAGGAACACAAGTTATTCTTAGGTTTGGTCATTTAATATAATCCCAGATTTCTTGGAGACTTTGTTCATATTTTCTTATTCTTTTTTCTTTGTTGGATTGGGTTAATTTGAAAACCCTATCTTCAGGCTCTGAAGTTCTGTCTTCTGCTTGTTCAATTCTATTGCTGATACTTTCCAGAGCATTTTGCATTTCTATAAGAGCATCCATTGTTTCCTGAAGTTTTGATTTTTTAAAAAATTATGTTATCTATTTTATTGAACATTTCTCCCCTCATGTCTTGTATCATTTTTTTCACTTCCTTAAATTGGGCTTCGCCTTTCTCTGGTGCTTCCCTGAATAGCTTAATAACTAACCTTCTGAATTCTTTTTCAGGTAAATCAGGTATTTCTTCTTGGTTTGGATCCACTGCTGGTGAGCTAGTGTGATTTTTGGGTGGTGTTAAAGAACCTTGTTTTGTCATATTACCAGAGTTGGTTTTCTGGTTTCTTCTCATTTGGGTGGGCTCTATCAGAGGGAAGGTCTAGGGCTGAAGGCTATTGTTCAGATTCTTTTGTCCCATGGGGTGTTCCCTTGATGTAGTACTCTCCCCCCTTTCCTAGAGATGTGGGCTCCTGAGAGCTGAGCTGTAGTTATTATTATCTCTCTTCTGGATCTAGCCACCCAGCAAGTCTACCAGACTCCATAGTGGGACTGGAAGTTGTCTACACAGAGTCCTGTGGTATGAACCATATGTGGGTCTCTAAGCCTTGGATACCAGCACCTGCTCTGGTGGAAGTGGCAGGGGGATGAAATGGACTCTGTGAGTGTTCTTGGTTTTGATTGTTTAATTCACTATTTTTGTGCTGGTTGGCTTCCTGCCGGGAGGTGGTGCTTTCAAGAGAGCATCAGCTGTGGTAGTATAGGGAGAAACAGGCGGTGGGCAGGGCCCTAGAACTCCTAAAAGTGTATGCCCTTTGTCTTCAGCTACCAGGATGGGTAGGGAAGGACCATTAGGTGGGGGCAGGGCTAGGCAGTTTAAGTTTAGACTATCCTCAGGTGGATCTTGCTGCAGCTGCTGTGGGGGATATGGGTGTGGTTCCCAGGTCAATGGAGTTATGTTCCTAGGAGGATTATGGGTACCTCTACTGTGTCATGCAGGTTGTCAGGGAAGTTGGGGAAAGCTGACAGTAACAGGCCTCACCCAGCTGCCATACAACCCAAAGGGCCAGTCTCACTCCCATTGTGTCCCTTCCAACAGCACCAAGTCTGTTTCCAGGCAGTGGGTGAGCAGGGCTGAGAACTTGCCCCAAGCTACCCACCTACTTGCTGTGAAAGCAAGTAGGGCTTTCATGCTTCCCTTGCCTGTGGAGTCTGCACACCAGATTCACACCTTCTCCTGAGTTCTGGCCAGGAAGCTTCTAGATTGGTTCAAATTGTTACAAAGTTCAGCTGGAGGTTTCCTTCTCCCAGTGGCCTTTCCCTAGTGCCTCTGGCCACCCTCCCCAAGCACCTCTGTGAGGCAAGGCAGAAATGGCTTGCTAGGGGATGCAGTGAGCCCACAGGGATTTTCCTGCTGCTTCCTCTACCCCTGTATTTTGCTCAGCTCTGTAAATGGACTCAGCTCCAGGTAAGGCCAGAATCTTCTCCCATGATCTAAATCTTCAGGTTTCCCAGTGAGGGTGTGTGTTTGGGAGTGGATGATTCCCCTTTCCCACTTCCACAGTTTGGGCACTCACAGTATTTGGGGTGTCTCCCAGGTCCTTCAGGAGCAATCTGCTTCCTTCAGAGGGTCTATGGGTTCTCTTGACTTTTCTGATTTATTACTGCAGTTGTTCTGGAGCAAAAGTTCATGATGTGAGCCTCTACATGCTGCTCTGTCCATCTGAGTGGGAGCTGCAACCTAGTCCTGACTCCCATTTGTTATGATCTCTCATGTAACTCAAGATCTTTAGTTTTAAAAGAAGACAATGCAGTTGCAAACTTAGTGGACTACAGAATAGTATAAACATAACTTTTATGTGCACTAGAAAACCAACAAGTTTGTGTGACTTTATTGTGATATTTACTTTATTGTGGTGGTCTGGAATTGAACCTGCACTACCTCTGAGTCATTCCTGTATTGAAATGATTTTTTGGGGGCTAAGAATTCTAGTTTGACAGTTCTTTTTAGTACTTTGAAAATGTGATCCATTGTTTTTTTTTCCACTTGCATTATTTTTGAAGAGAAATCTACTCAAATTCTTGTCTTGTTACAATGTGTTTTGTTGCTTGCTGTTTTAAGATTTTTCTCTCTGTCATTGGTTTTGAGCAATTCTATTGTAACATTCTTTCCTTTAAAACAAATTTATTGTTATTTTAAGTTCTGGGGTACATGTGCAGGATGTGCAGGTTTGTTACATAGGTAAATGTGTGCCATCATGGCTTGCTGCACCTATTAACCCATCACCTAGGTAGCCAGCATGCATTAGCTACTTATCCTGATGCTCTGCCTTCCCTCACCCCACCTCCTGACAGACCCCAGTGTGTGTTGTTCCCCTCCCTGTGTTCATGTGTTCTCATTGCTCAGCTTCCACTTATAAGTAAGAACATGTGGAATTTGGTTTTTTGTTCCTGTGTTAGTTTGCTGAGGGTAACAGCTTCCAGCTCCATCCATGTCCCTGCAGAAAACATGATCTTGTTCCTTTTTATGGCTGCACAGTATTCCATGGTGTGTATGTACCACATTTTCTTTATCCAGTCTATCATTGATGGACATTTGGGTTGATTCCATAATGGGCATTTGGGTTGACTCCATGAAGATCTGGCCCTACCTATAATTTCCATGCTCATCACCTTTGTTTTATGCTTCAGTCCTGTTGTATTCCTTTCAGCTTTTTGAAATCACCACACACTCTCTTAACTCCATGTTCTTTCTTGACTCCTTCTATCTGGAATGCTATATCTCATGTCCTCCAATGTATGCTGCTTTGTGCTTTTGCTATGCCCTGTGATAGCGCCTATGTGCTTCCACTTTATTTTAAATTTTTGTGACCCAGGACAGGACCTTTAGCATAGTAGTTAAAGAATTATACTCTAAATTTTAAATAAGAACTAATGGGAAGATAAACAAGCAATATTCTACTGAACAAAGTCTTTACCCTAAAAGATCTTGCAATTCTATTAGGGATGGTAAATACAGACTCAACTATATCACAAGACTGCAGGCAGTAAGCTAAGTGCTATAGAAGAGAAGAAAAGTACTGTGAGGATTTAAAGGAAGAAAAGCCACAACTCATGAGAGAAATTAGAAAGGGCATAAAGCAGAAAATGATGTTTGAAGTGGGCATTAAAGGAAGGGAAGGATACAGTTTCAACACACAGAGATGAGCGTGGGAAGGCCTGGATCATGTTGAGAGGTGACAATGTGCTAGCAGCCCTCACTCTCAGCGCCTCCTCCGCCTCGGTATCCATTCTGACGCGCTTGAGGAACCCTTCAGCCTGCCACTGCACTGTGGGAGCCCCTCTTTGGGCTGGCCAAGGCCGGAGCCGGCTCCCCCTGCTTGCCTTGTGGGTAGGTGAGGAGGGAGAGGCGTGGGCGGGAACCGGGCTGCGTGTGGCACTCGCGGGCTAGCGCCAGTTCCGGCGGGGCACAGGTGCAGGCTCCGTGGGCCCCCACACTCTGAGCGGCCGGCTGGTGCCGCAGGCCCAGGGCAGTGAGGGGCTTAGCACTCGGGCCAGCAGCTGTGGAGGTTGCACTGGGTCCCCCAGTACTGCTGGCACTGTGCTCAAATTCTCGCCGGGCCTCAGCTGGCCTCCCCAGGGGCAGGGATCAGGACCTGCAGCCTGCCATGCCCAAGGCCCGCCCTCCACTGTGGGCTACCGCGGGCCCAAGCCTCCCTGCTGGGCGCCGCCCCCTGCTCCCTGGTCCCATCAACTGCCCAGGGTCTGAGGAGTGCTGGTGCACTGCTCAGGACTGGCAAGCAGCTCCTCCTGCGGCCCCAGTGCAGGATCCACTAGGTGAAGCCAGCTGGGCTCCTGAGTCTGTTGGGGACTTGGAGAACTTTTATGTCTAGCTAAGGGATCATAAATGCACCAATCAGCACTCTGTGTCTAGCTCAGGTTTTGTAAATGGACCAATTAGTTCTCTGTAAAATGGACTAATCAGGAGGATATGGGTGGGGCCAGATAAGGGAATAAAAGCAGGCTGCCCCAGCCAGCAGTGGCAACCTAGCTTGGGTCCCCTTCCACACTGTGGAAGCTTCCTTCTTTTGCTCTTTGCAATGAATCTTGCTGCTGCTCCCTCTTTGGGTCCAGGCTGCCTTTATGAGCTATAACACTCACCTTGAAGGTCTGTAGCTTCACTCCTGAAGCTAGCGAGACCACGAACCCACCGGAAGAAGGAACAAACTCCCGACACACCATCTTTAAGAACTGTAACACTCACCGCCAGGGTGTGCGGCTTCATTCTTGAAGTCAGCCAGACCAAGAACCCACCAATTCCGGACACAATGTCAGGAAATGTGAAATATTTTTTTCTTTTTTAAAATTGGACTGAGGAGTACAGATAGGGCACATGTAGAGAATGAAGCCAGAGAAAATAGCTAAGGTCATATCTTGGAGGGCCTTAAGACTGAGCTGAGGAAAGCATATTCAACTAAGTTACCAAATAAACCACTTATGGTTTTTGAGCATGCCAAGGATTGGTTCATTCTTCAGTCTTGGTTTCTATCAACTGGTTTATTTTCTTTAAAAACAATTTTAACTTTTATTTTAGGTTCAGGAGTGCATGTGCAGGTTTGTTATGTAGGTAAATTGAGTGTCATGGGGGTTTAGTGTACAGATTATTTCACCACCCAGGTAATAGGCATAGTACCTGAAGGTAGTTTTTGGATACTCACCTTCCTCCCTCTACCCTCAAGTAGACCCTGGTGTTTGTTGTTTCCTTCTTTGTGTCCATATGTATTCAGTGTTTAGCTCCCACTTTGTTTCTATCACCTTATAATACACATCAGAGTCAAGTGCAGTGGCTCACTTCTGTAATCCCAGCACTTTGGGAGGCTGAGGTGGGTGGATCACTTAGGTCAGGAGTTAGACACCAAGACTGGTCAACATGGTGAAATCCCATCTCTACTAAAAATACAAAAATTAGGTGGGCGTGGTGGTATGCCCCTGTAGTCCCAGCTACTAGGGAGGCTGAGGCAGGAGAATCGCTTGAACTCAGGAGTGGAGGTTGCAGTAAGCCGAAATCACGCCACCACACTCCAGTCAGGGTGACAGAGTGAGACTGTGTCTCAAAACAAGCAAACAAGCAAACAACATATCAGATAGTTTTTAAAAGAAAGACGTATAATAGATAGTGATTTGTATTCTTAGAGTACCTTACATCTTTAACCCTTATTCTTGCTTCTCCATCACTTCCCTAATAAGGACTAAATAACATAGTATAATCTGTAAACTTTTGACTTTTGTGGTTGCAGCCTTAGGCTTTGTCTATAAAATAACAATACATTTATTTTAAAACAACTCATTAACTATTTTTTAATGTGTAGATAAAATAACTCTTTGAAAAATTTGCTTATTTCAATGGGCAAAAATTGCATATATTTATTGTGTACATGATGTTTTGAAATATGTATACAGTGTGAAATGGTTAAATTGGGCTAATTGACGTATGTACTACCTCACATGTTTATCATTTTTTTGTGGATAGAATATTTACAATCTTTTTTCTTCGCAATTTTCAAAAATATGATAGGCTGGGCGCAGTGGTTCTTGCCTGTAATCCCAGCACTTTGGGAAGCCGAGGCAGGTAGATCACTTGAGGCCAGGAGTTTGAGACCAGACTGGCCAACATGGTGAAACCTCATCTCTACTAAAAATATGAAAATTAGCTGGGTGTGGTGGTGCATGCCTGTAGTTCCAGCAACTCGGGAAGCTGAGGCAGGAGAATTGCTTGAACCCAGGAGGCAGAGGTTGCAGTGAGCCAAGGTTGTGCCACTGCACTGTATCCTGGGTGACAGAGTGAGACTCTGTCTAAAAATATATATATATTACATTAACGCATGTTGTATAATAGATCTCTTGAACTTATTCCCCCATCTAACTGAAATTTTACGTCCTTTAGCCAACTAGATGAAATAATTCTTAATAATTTATTAGGTAAAGTAATTTGTTGAATATTTTAAGCCCTTTTGATGATATCATTTAGACTGACCTTCTGTTTCAATTTCAATACAGTAACTATATGTCTTTTAAAAATTCTTTAAATAAGTATAAAATAAAAATTTAGAACTTAAAGAGCCCCCGATAAAAGAGAATGATTATATAATTATTATATATACACACAAGGACATATTTGACAACAAATAAGGTGATGTTTTGAAAGAGTTTGTAATAACATAAAAATTTTCTTCTTATTATATATTATGTTGAATAAACAACAACAAAAAGGACAGACATCATTTACATAGTATGATCAGAAATATGCAAAATACGTACTGAAAGGAAAGTCACCAAATTGGTAAAGGTAGTTTGTCTTTGTGTTATGAGTTCTTTTTTCTTACACTGCCCTAATTTAACAATTCTGGTCATGCACAACAATTCTGATCAATTTGTGTTAGGTATAATATTAAAATAATAATAATAGCCAGAATTATTTTTTTTGTCTCCATATAGTCTTGATACTCCTTCCTTTACTTACCTCTTTCATCCATGTTGTCCCTGAAATCAGCTCAGATTATGGAATGGCAGTACATTTTAGAAAATGACAGCTTGTCCTCAGTTTTTGCTAATAATTTTTTGTTTGCATAGAACTTCAATTTATGCCAGAAGGTGAGATCATGATAAAAACTTTTTGCTATTAAAAAACATTTCTAGTATCTCTAGAAATGTTGGATAGTGTTTTTTTTTAGCTTTAGAGATTAAGAAAAATATGTTTGACACATACACATTGTTGGCACTAATTATATGACAGCACCGTATTAGTCATCAAGATTGTAAATATGACCAAAGCACAGTACTTGGTCCTAAGGAAATTATATTTATACAATATATGCAGACATGTTAGCAATAGTATTTTGTCAAGGAGAATAAAGTAATTGCTGTCAGAAATATAAAAACAATACATTCCAACAGTTTGGGGGAGATGACTGATGTTAAATGAGTATTTACATACTGTCTCTGACACTGTGGTAGATGTTCTCACAAACATGCGTGTGCCAATTTTATTTTGAGGGTAATAGATACTAAGTAAAATATCCAGGCTTATATATGTAGTATTTGAAATTAGGATTGAAATTCAGGGCTATCTGACTGGTTCCATCATAAGATTGTAGGAGTACTGGAGGCCTTACAAGACAAGGTGATATTTTAATTGGACCTCAGCAGTACAATATAATTTTGATGCATAGAAAAGAGTTCAAGAGAATTTCCAGGTTGAGAGAATTTATATCCTTGGTACCTCTTTCACGTCTTCAAGTTTTTATTCTTCATTATAGCATTGGTTACAATCTATATTTTAGGATGGCAAAAGTATACAATGATATCCTAGAATTTTTTCCTTTGAGTCCAGCCCTTTCAGGTTTTTTTCCTCTATTGATTAACCTGATCCTTATAAAACCCTGTGAGTGAAAACTCATATGAGAAAAATAAAATTTATGTGATAGAGATAGCATTTTCAAGTATTTTTTGGTAGAGCTATGCTCCAAATTTACATTACTGTGGCCTCATATTTTTATTGCTAACCAGATTCTATATAATATATGTTAGATTGGGGTCACAATAAATTAACTTTAAGACATCACAGAAATATAAATCTTTCTATGCAAACAGCTAGAGCTGCCTAAGAATTCTGATTGTATGGGAGCCATCTCTTCAGTCTTTGAAGATTATGGCATCAATAAAAATTGTGTATAAAGCCATGAAAAATGGCTCTTTGGAGATGTGTCCTTTTGCCAAAAATCAATTTTGCCCAGCAGAATGTCTCTAACTGTGATCATAAAAGATAAAATCTTAGGGTAGGGAGGGAACTTAGCAGGTCATCTATTCTACTAACCTGTCTCCTGATAGGGCCACCCCAATCCTGTTTTAAAATATGATATTGTTTTGTTTTTTAAGATCCCCAGGAAAACAGAGATATTATTATTTTATTTTTTTGGGTCGAATTTTTATGAATGTCGAACTGTCTGCTAGGTAGAAAAACTTCTCATTTTAGTTTATCTTGTCCCTTGTTTCTTAGCAGATATTGACTATTTATCCTGGCTTTCTTTCCCCTCCTCTCACTCTTACCTCTTCGATGCTGTTATGGACTAAATGTTTGTGACCTCCTCAAATTTATATGTTGAAATCCTAACCCCCAGTGAGATGATACTAGAAGCTGTGGCCTTTGGGAGGTAATTAAGAGGGTGGAGCCACCATGAATGAGATTAACACCCTTATAAAAGGGATGCCAGAGACCTCTCTAGCTCTCTGTCCTCCAAGTGAGGATACAATGAAAAGTCAGGGCAGCCTGCAGCCTGGAAGAGGGCCCTCACCAGACCTGCACCTGCTCACACCCAGTCTCAGACCTCCAGCTTCCAGAACTGTGGAAAATCAATTTCTGTTGCTTAAGCCTCCCAGACTGTGGGGATTTATTATAGCAGCTTGAAGTGACTAAGACAGATGCCCTTGACATCTTTGAAGAAGATTGTAAAAGTCATCCCTAAACTTTAATTTTAACCCTTAAAACTTGAATTTTTAAAATATTTCTTATAGACATTATTTTCTCATAGATGTTCTTTAAAAATCTTGAATTATGGGGCTGGGCATGGTGGCTTATGCCTGTAATCCCAGCACTTTGGGAGGTTAAGGCAGGCCAATCACCTGAGGTCAGGAGTTCGAGACCAGCCTGGCCAATAAGGTGAAACCCTGTCTCTACTAAAATACAAAAATTAGCAGGGTGTGATGATGGGCGCCTGTAATCCCAGCTACTTGGGAGGCTGAGGCAGGAGAACTGCTGGAACCCAGGAGGTGGAGGTTACAGCGAGCCGAGATGGCACCACTGCACTCCAGCCTGGTGACAGAATGAGACTCTGTCTAAATAAATAAATAAATAAATTAATAAAAAATAAAAATCTTGAATGATGAAAAATTTTCAAATTTCATGTCATTTATTAGCCATGATGCCCAGAAAAATGTATACAGTAGTCCTTCTCCTTATCTGAGGTTTTACTTTCCACAGTTTTAGTTACTTGCAGTCAACTATGGTCTGAATATGTTAAATGGGAAATTCCAGAAATAAACAATTCATAAGTTATAAATCATGCTAGGTTTTGAATAGGGTGATGAAATCTCACCCCATCCCACTTTGTCCCTCCCAGGACATGAATCCTCCCTTTGTCCAGCATCTCCACGCTGTCTATGCTCTACCCACCCTGTAAATTGCTTAGAAGCCATCTGGTTTATCAGAGCACCTGTTGCTGTATTGCAGTGCCTGTGTCAAGGAACCCTGATCTGATGTGGTAATGACCCCAAAGCACAACAGTAATGATGCTGAGAATATAGCTACACCGAAGAGAAGCCATTGAGTACTGTCTTTAAGTGAGAAGGTAAAAGTTCTCAAGAAGGAAAGACAAAAAAATCATATGCTGTGGTTGCTAAAGTCTATGGTAAAAACACATCTATCCATGAAATTGTAAAGAAGGAAAAATATACTCATGCTGGTTTTACTGTTGTACTTCAAATTGCAAAAGTATGGCCAGTGTGTAATAAGTACTTAGTTAACGGACACTGTGGTATTGTATTGTGCTTGTTTGCAAAACTTGTTATTGATTTAGGGGTTATTCTGTCATTTACAGAAGTGCTTGGAGATCACCCAGCCCTTTTCCACCCAGGGTTTGTGAGTGTGTTTTTTCCTACATTTAGATGCTACCAGAACTTACAATGGTGAAGATAATAGTTAAATTGCATATAGCTTTTTCACACGAGCCGATTCAGATTTGTAATAAATGAAACTATAGGCACAGAGTCAACAATTTCTGAATGAGTCAGTAAACCAGAATGAGGCAACATTGGGAGTTTTCACTGCCAGGCTGGGGAAAATTTGACAAGGAAATGCTGGAAATAATCATAGAAAAAAACCACTCATTTAATTAGTGGGAGAAAGTAAAGAAAAAGGAACTAAGTATAGAATAAAGAACTCCAACATAGTAAGAAAAAGAAGTATTAACTCAGTGAATGTGGCAGAGCAGTGTATTAAAAAATATATTAACAGATTCACCACCTCCTGTTTTCCCCTATTTTGTTTCTCTTCTTTGGACTTCCGCACACTTAAGGTGTTCTTTACTCTGTTGAAGGAAAATTGGTGGAATAAGCCTAGAATACTGGAGTGCAGTAGATCTTGAAGGGTGACCTAAAATAGCAGCATCAGAAGTACCTGGGCACTTGTTAGAAATGCAGATACTCCAGCCCGGATCCAGACCTAATGAATGGAGCCTAGCCATCTGTTTTAACAATGCCTCCATGTGATTTTGATCTGGCTGAAGTTTGACAATCTCTGGTGTAGTGGATACTGTGGTGAGCAACCTCAACCCCCAATTCAGGACTGAGACACTTATTACCTTAGCTGGTAGGAGTGTAACTTACCCATGGCTCCAGGAGTTGCCCATGACTGAAAGGAGCGGCCTTGTCCAAGGTCACATTCCTCTTTAGGGTAGCACTTATACAGCAGCACTTAGCCAGTGATTTACTGGTGAGGGGGTTTACAAGGTTCAGCGTTGGCTTCAATATGGGGCATCTCTGAGGAGCCACACCTGCTTCATTGCCGTCTATAAGATCAGCTGTGTCCTCTGTTGCAACCACATCCTTGTCCAACTTCCCCCTTTTTTCAGTTCTGCTGCTCGCCTTTCCTTACAGGTGTTGTTCCTGAGAGCAGTTCCCATATCTCCACCTTAGTGTCTGTTTCCTGAGGAACCTGAGGCCTCCTGGCTTTCATTTTCTAAAAGCCCACACCCCCATGTGGGAGTGGGAAGGAGTCCACACATTAGAACACAACACAGCCGGCAGGAAGAAGAGAGACTAAGGGGAGGTGATGAGCGTATGGATACTGGTAGACCTGACTGAGAGGGACCCCACACCCACCTTGCTGGAAAGAGCCTGGGAGCAGAGGCAGCAGGGTTACATTTGAGGAAATAAAACTTTTGTTTGCCTTGCAGATTCCCATGGCCTCAGGTGCATCACTGATGAAAGAAACAAGGAGATTCCTGAGGGGACCAGACAGAACAAAGGATGCTTCAGAGCTACCTTTATATATTAAATACCAAGAACAAGATGGGATGACTTCCACCTTAGAGATGCTCTTGTGGTCATGTGACATCGAAAATTGGCTAGATCTGGCAGTTAAATGAGTTTGATTAAAAAAATTAGATAGAACTCTTTTTTTCCCCTCACTACATCAGCTGCCAAAGGCTGGGCACTCTAAATACTCCCTTCTCATTGGACCTTATTTGTTACTTGGCAAAAGAAGAAAAGCTCTAGTTTTAGGGAGGCTATAGTTTTTTCCCGTGTCATGATGTGACACAAAAGATTAGTTACAATATAAAATTATAATTTTTTACGTTTGATAATGAACTAAGATTTCCGCCCCACGGTACAACAAAAGTGGAGACTATGTTTTTTTTTTGTTATGCCAAGTGTATAAAAAACACAACAACAAAAATTCCTTTCCAAAGACTCAGAGCACAGGTGCTTGTAACAGGCAACTACAGAGGACTCCATTTTATTTGATCACAGTGGAGGTGTCTATCATAGTTAAAAGGTTGCAAACTAGAACGAAGTTAGGGAAGGGTGTATTCTTTACAGAATTTTAAGCATTTGTGAACAGAGACTACTTAGACAATGACATGTTTTTTTAACTTTTAAGTTCAGGATACATGTGCAGGTTTGTTACTTAGGTAAATGTATGTCATCACCCAGATATTAAGCCTAGTACCATTAGTTATTTTTCCTGATCCTCTCTCTCCTCCCACCCTCCATCCTCCAAAAGGCCCCAGTGTGTGTTGTTCCCCTGTAAGTGTCCATGTGTTCTCATCATTTAGCTCCTACTTGTGAGTGAGAACATGCAGTATTTGGTTTTCTGTTCTTGTGTTAGTTTGCTAAGGATAATGGCAATGTCACTTTTTGTACAGTTTGAGGAGGACTAATGCGGATCATAAAAATAAAGGCCATGAAAGTGATAAATGTCTCTAACCAGGGTTAGAAAAGATGTTGTCCTCTTATGGATTTCACTAATATTTTAGGAAAGTGTGATTAGTTGTCATTAGAGCATGTTCTGTTGCTTTAGATATATAGTAATACTGAGAATAACAAGAATTTTATTTACTGTGCACCTGCCATGTGCCAGGCACTGGTTCTAAGTCAAAAGCGTGTATCAGCTATGTTAATGAAGGTTCTCTGAATCAGGTGACCTCTCCGGTCAGGTGTAGTTATTATAACGCTGCCCAGAGTGAATGGATCTTTTAAATATCATCTTTACAGAATAGAGCCTGAACATGTATTGGGAATTCCTGATTTAAAAAATCCTTTCGATTATTAAATGATTATAAAATTATTTTGCATAGGAGAAAGAACTTAGAACCAAAGTTTGTGGCTATTTGTTAGATTGATAAATGTCGTGAATGTAAATGCAACTCATAAGCTTGCTAAAAATGAAAGCTTACTATATACTTATGAATTGTTGTTTATGTAATAACATTCTATGGAATTATTTTCTAAATTTCAAATGCTCAAATGGATTTTTAGGGTTTAAACAGATAATGTTGAAAGAAATGTATATTCTAGTATTCGGGTATTGTTTAGGGATGGACACTGTTTTGAGCCCGTTCTTCTGCTCATTATATGGATATTGAACATTCTATTGATCTCACTCAGAGAGTAGGATGAAAAGGCACAAAAATCCTTAAAATGGAACATTTTTACTTTTTTTTGGGTAGTTGCCCCATGATTCATTAACAAAGGTAAACATGAATGAATGATAATCCATTATTATTTTAAATACTCTGTAAGTCCTTGCTATTTTAGTTAATTTATTATTAGTATATTATTTGCTCCTTTGTTTTGGTGTCTAATGTTATAAACCATTTAAATTAGGAATCCTAACTAAAATGGATTTTGAAAGAAGATATTTTTATTTTTATTTTTTTATTTTTTATTTTTATTTTTTATTATACTTTAAGTTCTAGGGTACATGTGCATGACGTTTATATCATGTATAACTCCCCAATGCAATCCCTCCCTCCTCCCCCCTCCCCATGATAGGCCCCAGTGTGTGATGTTCCCCTTCCCGAGTCCAAGTGATCTCATTGTTCAGTTCCCACCTATGAGTGAGAACATGCGGTGTTTGGTTTCTCTTCTTGTGATAGTTTGCTAAGAATGATGGTTTCCAGCTGCATCCATGTCCCTACAAAGGACGCAAACTCATCCTTTTTGATGGCTGCATAGTATTCCATGGTGTATATGTGCCACATTTTCTTAATCCAGTCTGTCACAGATGGACATTTGGGTTGATTCCAAGTCTTTGCTATTGTGAATAGTGCCGCAATAACAAACGTGTGCATGTGTCTTTGTAGTAGAGTAATTTATAATCCTTTGGGTATATACCCAGTAGTGGGATGGCTGGGTCATATGGTACATCTAGTTCTAGATCCTTGAGGAATCGCCATACTGTTTTCCATAATGGTTGAACTAGTTTACAATCCCACCAACAGTGTAAAAGTGTTCCTATTTCTCCACATCCTCTCCAACACCTGTTGTTTCCTGACTTCTTAATGATTGCCATTCTAACTGGTGTGAGATGGTATCTCATTGTGGTTTTGATTTGCATTTCTCTGATGGCGAGTGATGATGAGCATTTTTTCATGTGTCTGTTGGCTGTATGGATGTCTTCTTTTGAGAAATGTCTGTTCATATCCTTTCCCCACTTTTTGATGGGGTTGTTTGCTTTTTTCTTGTATATTTGTTTGAGTTCTTGGTAGATTCTGGATATTAGCCCTTTGTCAGATGAGTAGGTTGCAAAAATTTTTTCCCATTCTGTAGGTTGCCTGTTCACTCTGATGGTAGTTTCTTTAGCTGTGCAAAAGCTCTTTAGTTTAATTAGATCCCATGTGTCAATTTTTGCTTTTGCTGCCGTTGCTTTTGGTGTTTTAGACATGAAGTCCTTGCCCATGCCTATGTCCTGAATGGTACTACCTAGATTTTCTTCTAGGGTTTTTATGGTATTAGGTCTAACATTTAAGTCTCTAATCCATCTTGAATTAATTTTCGTATAAGGGGTAAGGAAAGGATCCAGTTTCAGCTTTCTACTTATGGCTAGCCAATTTTCCCAGCACCATTTATTAAATAGGGAATCCTTTCCCCATTTCTTGTTTCTCTCAGGTTTGTCAAAGATCAGATGGCTGTAAATGTGTGGTATTATTTCTGAGGACTCTGTTCTGTTCCATTGGTCTATATCTCTGTTGTGGTACCAGTACCATGCTGTTTTGGTTACTGTAGCCTTGTAGTATAGTTTGAAGTCAGGTAGCGTGACGCCTCCAGCTTTGTCCTTTTGACTTAGGATTGTCTTGGCAATGCGGGCTCTTTTTTGGTTCCATATGAACTTTAAAGCCGTTTTTTCCAATTCTGTGAAGAAAGTCATTGGTAGCTTGATGGGGATGGCATTGAATCTATAAATCACCTTGGGCAGTATGGCCATTTTCACGATATTGATTCTTCCTATCCATGAGCATGGTATGTTCTTCCATTTGTTTGTGTCCTCTTTGATTTCACTGAGCAGTGGTTTGTAGTTCTCCTTGAAGAGGTCCTTTACATCCCTTGTAAGCTGGATTCCTAGGTATTTGATTCTCTTTGAAGCAATTGTGAATGGAAGTTGATTCCTGATTTGGCTCTCTGCTTGTCTGTTACTGGTGTATAAGAATGCTTGTGATTTTTGCACATTAATTTTGTATCCTGAGACTTTGCTGAAGTTGCTTATCAGCTTAAGCAGATTTTGGGCTGAGACAATGGGGTTTTCTAAATATACAATCATGTCATCTGCAAACAGGGACAATTTGACTTCTTCTTTTCCTAACTGAATACCCTTGATTTCTTTCTCTTGCCTGATTGCCCTAGCCAGAACTTCCAACACTATGTTGAATAGGAGTGGTGAGAGAGGGCATCCCTGTCTTGTGCCAGTTTTCAAAGGGAAATTTTCCAGTTTTTGCCCATTCAGTATGATATTAGCTGTGGGTTTGTCATAAATAGCTCTTATTATTTTGAGGTACGTTCCATCAATACCAATTTATTGAGCGTTTTTAGCATAAAGGGCTGTTGAATTTTGTCAAAAGCCTTTTCTGCATCTATTGAGATAATCATGTGGTTCTTGTCTTTGGTTCTGTTTATGTGCTGGATTATGTTTATTGATTTGCGAATGTTGAACCAGCCTTGCATCCCAGGGATGAAGCCCACTTGATCATGGTGGATAAGCTTTTTGATGTGCTGCTGAATCCGGTTTGCCAGTATTTTATTGAGGATTTTTGCATCGATGTTCATCAGGGATATTGGTCTAAAATTCTCTCTTTTTGTTGTGTCTCTGCCAGGCTTTGGTATCAGGATGATGTTGGCCTCATAAAAAGAGTTAGGGAGGATTCCCTCTCTTTCTATTGATTGAAATAGTTTCAGAAGGAATGGTACCAGCTCCACCTTGTACCTCTGGTAGAATTCAGCTGTGAATCCATCTGGTCCTGGACTTTTTTTGGTGGGTAGGCTATTAATTGTTGCCTCAATTTCAGAGCCTGCTATTGGTCTATTCAGGGATTCAACTTCTTCCTGTTTAGTCTTGGAGAGTGTAAGTGTCCAGGAAATTATCCATTTCTTCTAGATTTTCTAGTTGATTTGCGTAGAGGTGTTTATAGTATTCTCTGATGGTAGTTTGTATTTCTGTGGGGTCGGTGGTGATATCCCCTTTATCATTTTTTATTGCGTCTATTTGATTCCTCTCTCTTTTCTTCTTTATTAGTCTAGCTAGCGGTCTGTCAATTTTGTTGATCTTTTCAAAAAACCAACTCCTGGATTCATTGATTTTTTGGAGGGTTTTTTGTGTCTCTATCTCCTTCAGTTCTGCTCTGATCTTAGTGATTTCTTGCCTTCTGCTAGCTTTTGAATGTGTTTGCTCTTGCCTCTCTAGTTCTTTTAATTGTGATGTTAGAGTGTCAATTTTAGATCTCTCCTGCTTTCTCTTGTGGGCATTTAGTGCTATAAATTTCCCTCTACACACTGCTTTAAATGTGTCCCAGAGATTCTGGTATGTTGTATCTTTGTTCTCATTGGTTTCAAAGAACATCTTTATTTCTGCTTTCATTTCGTTATGTACCCAGTAGTCATTCAGGAGCAGGTTGTTCAGTTTCCATGTAGTTGAGCGGTTTTGATTGAGTTTCTTAGTCCTGAGTTCTAGTTTGATTGCACTGTGGTCTGAGAGACAGTTTGTTATAATTTCTGTTCTTGTACATTTGCTGAGGAGTGCTTTACTTCCAATTATGTGGTCAATTTTGGAATAAGTGCAATGTGGTGCTGAGAAGAATGTATATTCTGTTGATTTGGGGTGGAGAGTTCTATAGATGTCTATTAGGTCCGCTTGCTGCAGAGATGAGTTCAATTCCTGGATATCCTTGTTAACTTTCTGTCTCGTTGATCTGTCTAATGTTGACAGTGGAGTGTTGAAGTCTCCCATTATTATTGTATGGGAGTCTAAGTCTCTTTGTAGGTCTCTAAGGACTTGCTTTATGAATCTGGGTGCTCCTGTATTGGGTGCATATATATTTAGGAGAGTTAGCTCTTCCTGTTGAATTGATCCCTTTACCATGATGTAATGGCCTTCTTTGTCTCTTTTGATCTTTGATGGTTTAAAGTCTGTTTTATCAGAGACTAGGATTGCAACCCCTGCTTTTTTTTGTTCTCCATTTGCTTGGTAGATCTTCCTCCATCCCTTTATTTTGAGCCTATGTATGTCTCTGCATGTGAGATGGGTCTCCTGAATACAGCAGACTGATGGGTCTTGACTCTTGATCCAGTTTGCCAGTCTGTGTCTTTTCATTGGAGCATTTAGTCCATTGACATTTAAGGTTAATATTGTTATGTGTGAACTTGATCCTGTCATTATGATATTAACTGGTTATTTTGCTCGTTAGTTGATGCAGTTTCTTCCTAGCCTCGATGGTCTTTACATTTTGGCATGTTTTTGCAATGGCTGGTACCGGTTGTTCCTTTCCATGTTTAGGGCTTCCTTCAGGGTCTCTTGTAAGGCAGGCCTGGTGGTGACAAAATCTCTAAGCATTTGCTTATCTGTAAAGGATTTTATTTCTCCTTCACTGATGAAGCTTAGTTTGGCTGGATATGAAATTCTGGGTTGAAAATTCTTTTCTTTAAGAACGTTGAATATTGGCCCCCACTCTCTTCTGGCTTGTAGAGTTTCTGCCGAGAGGTCTGCTGTTATTCTGATGGGCTTCCCTTTGTGGGTAACCCGACCTTTCTCTCTGGCTGCCCTTAAGATTTTTTCCTTCATTTCAACTTTGGTGAATCTGGTAATTATGTGTCTTGGAGTTGCTCTTCTGGAGGAGTATCTTTGTGGCGTTCTCTGTATTTCCTGAATTTGAATGTTGGCCTGCCCTACTAGTTTGGGGAAGTTCTCCTGGATGATATCCTGAAGAGTGTTTTCCAACTTGGTTCCATTTTCCCCCTCACTTTCAGGCACCCCAATCAGACGTAGATTTGGTCTTTTTACATAATCCCATACTTGTTGCAGGCTTTGTTCATTTCTTTTTCTTCTTTTTTCTTTTGGTTTCTCTTCTCGCTTCATTTCATTCATTTGATCCTCAATCGCTGATACTCTTTCTTCCAGTTGATCGAGTCGGTTACTGAAGCTTGTGCATTTGTCACGTATTTCTCGTGTCATGGTTTTCATCTCTGTCATTTCGTTTATGATCTTCTGCATTAATTAATCTAGCTGTCAATTCTTCCACTTTTTTTCAAGATTTTTAGTTTCTTTGCGCTGGGTACGTAATTCCTCCTTTAGCTCTGAGAGGTTTGATGGAGTGAAGCCTTCTTCTCTCATCTCGTCAAAGTCATTCTCTGACCAGCTTTGATCCGTTGCTGGCGATGGGCTGCGCTCCTTTGCAGGGGAGATGCGCTCTTATTTTTTGAATTTCCAGCTTTTTTGCCCTGCTTCTTCCCCATCTTTGTGGTTTTATCTGTCTCTGGACTTTGATGATGGTGACGTACGGATGGGGTTTTGGTATAGGTGTCCTTCCTGTTTGATAGTTTTCCATCTGACAGTCAGAAGGACTGTCTGTTGGTCTGTTGGAGATTGCTTGAGGTCCACTCCAGACCCTGTTTGCCTGGGTATCAGCAGCAGAGGTTGCCGAAGATAGAATATTGCTGAACAGCGAGTGTACCTGTCTGATTCTTTCTTTGGAAGTTTCCTCTCAGGGGTGACGCCACCCTGTGAGGTGTGGGGTGTCAGACTGCCCCTAGTGGGGGATGTCTCCCAGCTAGGCTACTCAGGGGTCAGGGACCCACCTGAGCAGGCAGTCTGTCCGTTCTCGGATCTCAACCTCTGCGTTAGGAGATCCATGGCTCTCCCCAAAGCTGTCAGACAGAGTCGTTCGCGTCTGCACCGCCCCCGCTCTTTCCCCTAATGGGCTGCAGCTGTGCGCTGTCCACAGCGGTAGAGTCTACAGAGACAGGCAGGCTTCCTTGAGCTGCTGTGAGCTCCACCCAGTTCGAGCTTCCCAGCGGCTTTGTTTACCTACTTAAGCCTCAGCAATGGCGGGCGCCCCTCCCCCAGCCTCGCTGCTGCCTTGCGGATAGATCGCTGCAGACGGCTGTGTTAGCAGTGAGGGAGGCTCCGTGGGCGTGGGACCCTCCCGGCCAGGTGTGGGATATATTCTCCTGGTGTGCCTGTTTCCTTAAAGCGCAGTATTGGGGTGGGAGTTACCCGATTTTCCAGGTGTTGTGTGTCTCAGTTCCCCTGGCTAGGAAAAGGGATTCCTTTCCCCCTTGCGCTTCCAGGTGAGGCGATGCCTCGCCCTGCTTCAGCTCACGCTGGTCAGGCTGAAGCAGCTGACCAGCACCGATTGTCCGGCACTCCCTAGAGAGATGACCCCAGTACCTCCGTTGAAAACGCAGAAATCACCGGTCTTCTGTGTCGCTCGCGCTGGGAGTTGGAGACTGGAGCTGCTCCTATTCGGCCATCTTGCTCCGCCACTCCGAAAGAAGATATTTTTAATTAGTTGTTTCTTTTATCTCATTTTTAGTAAGTCTTAGATTAAGTTGAATAAAATTGTTATGACTTTCGGCTCTCTCTGATTGACTAGAGATACTTGTGGCTTCTATTTTTTTTCCTCAAACTTGAAATAAATGTCTATTGCCTACTAACTACATACTATATAATTTTGATAAACTATATTCAGCAGATACAAATACATTGTACATAAGGACATTGATAACCCTGTCTTCCTGATCTGCAAAGGTATTGTTTTGGCTATATTGTTTTTCTAAGTTAACCCATTTGGGATAAAAAGTGTCTCTATTACTATGATTGGATGCCCACCAAAGCAATTCCTGTTTTCTGCCGTCTCCCTGGCAGTGAGGCATGGTCACATGACTTCAGTTCTTGTCAATAGAATGTGAACAGAAATAATGGGGCTGTTTCTGGGCTGTATTCCCTCCCTACAAACATGCTGTGATTCAGCCTCTACCACGCACATGAGGACAGTGTCCCAGGGGATCCCTGAGAACCAAGATGAAAAGAACCTGCCCAGCACTTTGGGAGGCCGAGACGGCGGATCACGAGGTCAGGAGATCGAGACCATCCTGGCTAACACGGTGAAACCCCGTCTCTACTAAAATATACAAAAAAATTAGCCGGGCGAGATGGCGGGCGCCTGTAGTCCCAGCTACTCGGGAGGCTGAGGCGAGAGAATGGCGTAAACCCGGGAGGTGGAGCTTGCAGTGAGCTGAGATCCGGCCACTGCACTCCAGCCTGGGCGACAGAGCGAGACTCCGTCTCAAAAAAAAAAAAAAAAAAAAAAAAAAAAGAAAAGAAAAGAACCTGGACCCCTGAATGACTGCATGAAGCAGAGCAGCCAGCCTGACCTTTCTGGAATGTGAGAGAGAGATGCCTTCCTTTTTTTATTTTTTTATTTTTTTTATTTATTTATTTATTTATTTATTTATTTTTTTTATTATACTTTAAGTTCTAGGGTACATGTGCATAACGTTTATATCATGTATAACTCCCCAATGTATCCCTCCCTCCTCCCCCCTCCCCATGATAGGCCCCAGTGTGTGATGTTCCCCCTCCCGAGTCCAAGTGATCTCATTGTTCAGTTCCCACCTATGAGTGAGAACATGCGGTGTTTGGTTTTCTCTTCTTGTGATAGTTTGCTAAGAATGATGGTTTCCAGCTGCATCCATGTCCTACAAAGGACGCAAACTCATCCTTTTTGATGGCTGCATAGTATTCCATGTGTATATGTGCCACATTTTCTTAATCCAGTCTGTCACAGATGGACATTTGGGTTGATTCCAAGTCTTTGCTATTGTGAATAGTGCCGCAATAAACATACGTGTGCATGTGTCTTTGTAGTAGAGTAATTTATAATCCTTTGGGTATATACCAGTAGTGGGATGGCTGGGTCTTGCCACTGTATTGTTGGGTCTCCTTGACATAGTTTTAACCTAATATAATATATTTCCTTCATTCCATATCTGGAAATAATATTTTCAGAATATTATGGTGACTTTTTGAACTTGATTTTCTCATTGTTTCTGCAGGACAAATTTTTGAAGTTATATTCTTGTTTTAAGAGCCACAGGTAGCCAGTTAAACATATTTTGATAAAGTGAATGAATCACTCTATAAATATTCTCTACTGTCTTTTTATGGGCTTACTACTGTGTTAAATACTAGGGGATGTAAAATGCCTACATGATATCATTTCTACTTACTTTGATGGAAAATGAATGTTTTCTACTATGTTATAAGCTTGTCTTATATATGTTTTAGGTAATCATTTTACTGAAAACATTATTTGAACTCACAACACACAAGGTACTATGTGAGAGGGTAAGAATAAAGACTAAAACACAGTCACTTCCCTCAAAGAACTCATAGAAGAAAAAATAGTAGCATTTAAATATACTTTGCAATTTCCTTTTGATAAATGTTGACTTCTTTGAATTTCACTACAAGCTAGTAAAATAGATTCTATTTTACCTCTTTATAGATGATGAAATGGAGATTTAGTAAGGATAATCAACTATACTTACTGATCGCCGATTACTAGGTCCTGTGCTTTGCCTTCTTGGGTCATTCTGTATTGGAGGTGGGAGAAGCAAATAAAAAGCCCTAGATGTTCTGGTGGTTCTGGGAGAGGCAAGGACATGCCGTGTCCCGTTCCTGATGGAGCTTAAAGAAACAGCAAGACCTAGGGAACAGCTTTACAACGTTTCCCGTGCTGCAGTGAGGGGCATGAATGGGAGAAGGATTCCCATGCAAGGAGCCTGGGACCATAGTGGGCCCAGTGTAACACATGGACAGCAGACTCCTTTCTGTGTGCTGGATGAAGGTGTGAAAGTGACACAGGGCTCTTGACATCTTAATTTCTTTTGTGCCAGCATAGTGTGGGGAGCTTCATGGTGACTGCCTGTACCTGAAGTAGCATAACAGAGAAAGCTCAACTCTGGGAACTGTTTCTGATAAGATTGAGAGCAAAGAAATAGCAGCCTGGCAGCCTTCATGGGGTGACACCTGAAGATCAAAAACAAGGAGACTCATCAGATGCCCAGGTCACACTAGGATAAAGCAAGGAAGCCCCTGGGATTAAGTTTCTACTACCTGTTAGGACAGACATGTTATTAGCAAGACCATCTCAACTGTTGTCCAGATTGGGACAGTTGAGGGTGAAAAGGGAAACTATTGATAATTATACCTGGATAGCATGTGTAAAGTGGAACTGTCCTCGGCAAACTGAGATAACGGTCACATTATTCCTAGAACGGGAATTATGATAAATTATAGAAAAACCAAACAAGTTATATTTTTCACATACATGAAAATATGTACTGAAATTCACATCCACCACAAAAGGCAATATTAGAGCAGAATCTGTCTTTGCAGATCATCACAAGCTATAAGGGAAAATGATTTTTTCCTTCTCTCCATAATTTGCCATTTGAAAGTGGGGGCAGGAGGCTTCTATGCTGCCTTGTACTTTTCACTATTTCCGCTATGTGCAAAGCTGAATGATTTCTCTCATGATGAGATGGCAAGGATATGACAACATTTCGCTTTCCCTTCTGAGAGGGAATACAGAGTTAAATGTCTCTCTAACAACGTGGCCTGTCCTGCGTCTCTGGGTGAAAGCACTGAGTGCTGCTGCTTTCATTTTTCTGCCTCCATACAGATAATTACCTGGGTAGGCTTTGGACTTGTGGAAAGGACATATGCAGTTTGGGGTGGCTGGATTCAGTGTGGGAAAAATGGGAAGCTTAATTTTGGAAACATCTAACTAATATTTCCTTTTTCAAAAACTAATTTTTAAATGAAAACTTTATAATTGTCATATTTGTGGGGGTATAATTTAATGTTTTTAATACATATATATGTTGTGTAATGATCAAGTCAGGGTATTTAGCATGTCCGTCACCTCAAACACTTGTCACTTCTTTGTGGTGAGAACACCCAACAGCCTCTCTACTAGCTGTTTTGTAATATACAATATATTACTGTTAACCATAGTCACCCTACTGTGCAATGGAATGGCGGAACTTATTCCTCCCATCTAATTGTAACTCTGTATCTGTTGACCAACCTCTCCATATTCTCTCCTCCTTCCTCCCTCCCCACTCTCTGCTTCTAGGAGACAACTTTTTTTTTTGTTTGTTTATTTTAGATTTCACATGTGAGTGAGGTCATGTGACATTTGTCTTTCCAAGCTATATTTTTTATTCCAGCTCTAGCAGTAGAAACGTAGGCATTTTGATTCCTATCTGGTATCTGTGTACGTTTCTAAAATTGTTTCAAATGTATTGAGATTCTTGCTTGGTGCTCCTGGAAAAAAAAAGCAAACTCATTAAGAGAAGGGATTAGTCTAGTCTTTTGGAGCCATAACACACAGCAATAGTATGTCCTGAATGATTAATAAGACTCGGACCCAAGTGCAAGACGTTCTACTGGAGACAGTTCTTATAATATGGTTTGCTTATGGGATGTAAGTGTCTTCCAGAACTTTGATTATTATGCTTGAGGGTATGTTAAAATATAATTTTAACTTTTGTAATGCCACCTTTTGGGAATTGACCCCACTGTTTGGCAAAGGATAAATGCCTTGTATTTCTTAGGTTTTTCAGTTTATTTTCTGGTTGTGGATGTTAGGGGAGACTGTATCATCCCTCATTCCTGAAGTTTTCTCTCAGTTAAGGGAGCACAATATTAATGTGGCAATAGTGGCGACTCTCCTTGCCTTTTATACTCTGCCCAGAAGTAACTCATATCAATTTGAAAGGATAAACTGAGCGTGCCCAGCTCAGCTGCTGCTTTTTTTCTCTTGTAATTAAGCTGTCTTCATGGAGCAGTTCTCTTCAGCTTCGCTATGCTTAAGTCTCACCTGCTTTTGCTCAGCATTGCCTGTTACTAGTTATGTCAATCTGCTTAACAATGGGTGCAATTAACAAGTCAAATTGTCTTTTATATTAAACTATGATCTTGGATATATAGTCTTTATCAATCAAAAGATGACATTTTTGGTTTGCTCTCTGTTTTCCTCCTGTTGTTTCTGTATTCATATTGGACCATCTCAATGTTTCAACAGTGGAATGATAATGTTTTGGGTTAGGAGATAACTAATTTTTGGATATATCTGGGTATTTGCATAAAAGGAAAATTTTTTTTGGTATTTCTTAGCAACAGTTAAGCATCATCAGCCAGATAGCTATACATCATTAAAGGGATCTTTATCGCCCCTTGGAGGGATGATAGGACTGACAGGATATTGCAAATGGTAAAAAGAATTAAAATGCAATTAGAAAGTTCAGAAAGGAGGTGTCCATGTTTTGATTAAGTTGTGTGTTTTGGCTAAGTCCATCTAGTTTTCTGTTATGCCTTTCTCTTTCATCACAGTTGACCTTAGTGAAGTTTCTAGCGTCAGTCCCCAGGGAGGAGTTTGGCTGCTCTGGGTGCTCTAATGGAAGAGCTTTGTTCTCACTCCCCTGTTGTATTAGTCTGTTTTCACATTGCTATAAAGAACTGTTGGAGACTGGGTAATTTATAAAGGAAAGCAGTTTAATTGACTCACAGTTCCTCATGGCTGGGGAGGCCTCAGGAAACTTACAATCATAATAGAAGGTGAAGGGGAAGCAAGCACCTTCTTCACAAAGTGGCAGGAAAGAGAGAGAGAGTGAGGGGGAGCTGCCAGACACTTTTAAACTATTAGCTCTCATGAGAACTCACTCACTAGTATGAGAACAGCGTGGGGGAAGGCACCCCATGACCCACTCACTCCCCACCAGGTCCCTTCCTCAACACAATTTGAGATGAGATTTGGGTGGGGACAAAGAGCCAAACCATATCACCTGTCTTGGTAGGCACTGATAATCTCACCCAACGTTTCCTCAGTAATAACAGCTACCATTTATTAAGGTAAATGGTATGTTCTGAGACTTTAAATAAATTATTTTATTTCATCTTCTTGACAATGCTACTAGGTAGATTATTCTTTTTTTTTTTTTTTTTTGAGACGGAGTCTCACTCTGTGGCCCGGGCTGGAGTGCAGTAGCCGGATCTCAGCTCACTGCAAGCTCTGCCTCCCGGGTTCACGCCATTCTCCTGCCTCAGCCTCCGGAGTAGCTGGGACTACAGGCGCCTGCCACCTCGCCCGGCTAGTTTTTTGTATTTTTTAGTAGAGACGGGGTTTCACCATGTTAGCCAGGATGGTCTCGATCTCCTGACCTCATGATCCGCCCGTCTCGGCCTCCCAAAGTGCTGGGATTACAGGCTTGAGCCACCGCGCCCGGCCTAGGTAGATTATTCTTATCAACATTTTTATTGATAAAAAATTGAGATCCAGAGAAGTTGTCTGAATACAAGACAGAAGCAGGATTTGAAATGGTGTCTCTCAGACTCTGAGATTCATATTCAGATGCTACCTAGGGGAAAATAACCAAATGAATATTCATTATGTGACTTTTGCCGTTGTGAGGTTATGTGGGGCAGCAAAAACTGTTTTGAGTGTTCACTAATGAACTGGTAGCAGAAGGTGGAAAACTGGTGTCTGAAACTCCGTTTTTTTAGGTGGATAGGCCTGGAGTAACATTTTTGCATCAATAGTGCAAATTGTGCTGAGAGACTGTATCACCGTAAGTGTTGTCTTGGAGGAAGAAGGGCTTGATTTTCTTTTTGCTTAGTTCAAATCCTGTATGTTAAACCCAGTAATATTCAAAACGTTTATTATATAACATAGGAGCATAGAGTTGTAATTTTTTAGTATGATCACCTAAGGCAATGGTAGTCTGGTATGGCAAACACTGATTTCTAAAAAATTGAGCTGTCAAGTCAAATTCTCAAAAGTACAGTCATTTTTAGCATTTATGATATGGAAAAAGATAAGGCAGTGTTCATTGTCAATGCAATTACATTTTGTTTCTGAGATGGAGTTCTGCAAATATATTTGCTTGCTTGGATCTAAGAAAGAACATTTCACCCCTGAGAAATTTTTATTTTTTCTTGTCCATCTCATGATTGTTTTCTCTGTTGTTTTAAGGAGATCAATTTTGAAGCTTTGTTTAGAATGAAGTTTCCTACTTTATTGTACTATATACTTAAAGGAATGGAATGAACCCAGTGTTCTGACCAACATGTTGAAGTGGATTAAATGAATTGGCAAGAGGGAAGTCAGGCAAGGATAACTGGCATAAATAAAACTGGCATTTGGGCACCTGTTTTATTTTACTAATAATTAATTATTTCTGTTTTCCTGAAACACAACTCTAAGTCAAGGGGGCATTAGCTCTTGCCAATCAAGTCTCTTATTGTACTAGACAGAGCTGGAAATAAAGCATGTAAGACAGCTCCCATTTGTGACTTTATCAGAGGAATTGACTTCTAATACCTAGCACAGACCCTGTAGAAAGGTGCTCATAAAATATGTTTTGAATAATGAATATCACACATATAGGACTTTTGAGTGCTTACAAGATTCCCAGCCTGGGTTAAGCATTTTGCAGCTTGTGTTTAAAATATAAATACCTTTCAGCCAAAATTTATTTTATGTGATGCTACAGCAAGTGTATACCTTGCTTTAAAAAATAAATGAATTTCTAAAATTTAAGGAATGTATTAAGCATGTACTACAGACCAGATCCTCAGTCTTCCCTCCAGCCTGAAAAGTAGATGATAATATTCTATTTCTGCAATTAAGAAAATGGAGACAGATGAGTTAAATAACTTACCTAAGATGACAAGCTGGTAAGAATGCACCCTGAATCTCTTTGACAACAAGCTATTGGTTTTCCCATTATACTCTACTATATATAAAACTGTAGTTTTATAGACCCAGCCATCTTGTGAATGAATGGGAGGACTCCAATGTAAAGGATTCCTACAGTATAATAGTCTTTTTGGGGAATGCATTTAAAAATAATGCACATTATTTAATGACCAAGAACCCAAAAGCAAATGCGGTAAAAACAAAGATGAATAGTTGGGACCTAATTAAACTAAAGAGTTTTTGCACAAAACAGCGGAGTAAACAGACAACCCACAGAGTGAGAGAAAATCTTCACAATCTATACATCTGACAAAGGACTAATATCCAGAATCTACAACAAACTCTAACAAATCAGTGAGAAAAAAACAAACAATCCCATCAAAAAGTGGGCTGAGGACATGAATAGACAGTTATCAAAAGAAGATATACAAATGACCAACAAACATGAACAAATGCTCAACATCACTAATGATCAGGGAAATGCAAATCAAAACCACAAAACTCTCTTACAAGAATGGCCATAATAAATAATCAAAACACCATAGATGTTGGTGTGGACATGGTGAACAGGGAACACCTCTACACCGCTAGTGGGAATGTAAACTAGTACAGCTACTATGGAAAACAGTGTGGAGATTCTTTAAAGAACTAAAAGTAGAACTGCCATTTGATCTAGCAATTCCATTACTGGGTATCTATCCAGAGGAAAAGAAGTCATTATTTGAAAAAGCTACTTGCACACGCACGTTTATAGCAGCACAATTCACAATTGCCAAATCGTGGAACCAACCCAAATGCCCATCAATCAACAAGTGGATAAATAAACTGTAGTAAATATATATATATGATGGAGTATTATGTAGCCATAAAGAAGAATGAGTTAACAGCATTTGCGGTGATATGAATGAGACTGGAGACTATTCTTCTACATGAAGTAACTCAGGAATGGAAAACCAAACATTGTATGTTCTCACTGATATGTGGGAGCTAAGCTATGAGGATGCAAAGACATCAGAATGATACAGTGGAATTTGGGGACTTGGGGGGAAGAGTGGGAGGGGGGTAAGATATAAAAGACTACAAATATTGTACAGTGTATACTGCTTGAGTGATGGGTGCAATATTCTAGATTTTCTAGTTGATTTGCGTAGAGGTGTTTATAGTATTCTCTGATGGTAGTTTGTATTTCTGTGGGGTCAGTGGTGATATCCCCTTTATCATTTTTTATTGCATCTATTTGATTCTTCTCTCTTTTCTTCTTTATTAGTCTTGCTAGCGGTCTGTCAATTTTGTTGATCTTTTCAAAAAACCAACTCCTGGATTCATTGATTTTTTGGAGGGATTTTTGTGTCTCTATCTCCTTCAGTTCTGCTCTGATCTTAGTTATTTCTTGCCTTCTGCTAGCTTTAGAATGTGTTTGCTCTTGCTTCTCTAGTTCTTTTAGCTGTGATGTTAGAGTGTCAATTTTCGATCTTTCCAGCTTTCTCTTGTGGGCATTTAGTGTTGTAAATTTCCCTCTACACACTGCTTTAAATGTGTCCCAGAGATTCTGGGATATTGTATCTTTGTTCTCATTGGTTTCAAAGAACATCTTTATTTCTGCCTTCATTTCGTTATGTACCCAGTAGCCATTCAGGGGCAGGTTGTTCAGTTTTCATGTAGTTGAGTGGTTTTGATTGATTTTCTTAGTCCTAAGTTCTAGTTTGATTGCACTGTGGTCTGAGAGACAGTTTGTTATAATTTCTGTTCTTTGACATTTGCTGAGGAGTGCTTTACTTCCAATTATGTGGTCAATTTTGGAATAAGTGTGATGTGGTGCTGAGAAGAATGTATATTCTGTTGATTTGGGGTGGAGAGTTCTATACATGTCTATGAGGTCTGCTTGCTGCAGAGATGAGTTCAATTCCTGGATATCCTTGTTAACTTTCTGTCTCGTTGATCTGTCTAATGTTGACAGTGGGGTGTTGAAGTCTCTCATTATTATTGTATGGGAGTCTAAGTCTCTTTGTAAGTCTCTTAGGACTTGCTTTATGAATCTGGATGCTCCTGTATTGGGTGCATATATATTTAGGAGAGTTAGCTCTTCTTGTTGAATTGATCCCTTTAGCATTATGTAATGGCCTTCTTTGTCTCTTTTGATCTTTGATGGTTTAAAGTCTGTTTTATCAGAGACTAGGATTGCAACCCCTGCTTTTTTTTGTTCTTCATTTGCTTGGTAGATCTTTCTCCATCCCTTTATTTTGAGCCTATGTATGTCTCTGCATGTGAGATGGGTCTCCTGAATACAGCAGACTGATGGGTCTTGACTCTTGATCCAGTTTTCCAGTCTGTGTCTTTTAATTGGAGCATTTAGTCCATTAACATTTAAGGTTAATATTGTTATGTGTGAACTTGATCCTGTCATTATGATATTAACTGGTTATTTTGCTCGTTAGTTGATGCAGTTTCTTCCTAGCCTCGATGGTCTTTACATTTTGGCATGTTTTTGCAATGGCTGGTACCGGTTGTTCCTTTCCATGTTTAGGGCTTCCTTCAGGGTCTCTTGTAAGGCAGGCCTGGTGGTGACAAAATCTCTAAGCATTTGCTTATCTGTAAAGGATTTTATTTCTCCTTCACTTATGAAACTTAGTTTGGTTGGATATGAAATTCTGGGTTTAAAATTCTTTTCTTTAAGAATGTTGAATATTGGCCCCCACTCTCTTCTGGCTTGTAGAGTTTCTGCCGAGAGATCTGCTCTTATTCTGATGGGCTTCCCTTTGTGGGTAACCTGATGTTTCTCTCTGGTTGCCCTTAAGATTTTTTCCTTCATTTCAACTTTGGTGAATCTGGTAATTATGTGTCTTGGAGTTGCTCTTCTGAAGGACTATCTTTGTGGCGTTCTCTGTATTTCCTGAATTTGAATGTTGGCCTGTGTACTATGTTGCGGAAGTTCTCCTGGATGATATCCTGAAGAGTGTTTTCCAACTTGGTTCCATTTTCCCCCTCACTTTCAGGCACCCCAATCAGACGTAGATTTGGTCTTTTTACATAATCCCATACTTCTTGCAGGCTTTGTTCATTTCTTTTTCTTCTTTTTTCTTTTGGTTTCTCTTCTCGCTTCATTTCATTCATTTGATCCTCAATCGCTGATACTCTTTCTTCCAGTTGATCGAGTCGGTTACTGAAGCTTGTGCATTTGTCACGTATTTCTCTTGTCATGGTTTTCATCTCTGTCATTTCATTTATGACCTTCTCTGAATTAATTATTCTAGCTATCTATTCTTCCACTCTTTTTTCAAGATTTTTAGTTTCTTTGCGCTGGGTACGTAATTCCTCCTTTAGTTCTGAGAAGTTTGATGGACTGAAGCCTTCTTCTCTCATCTTGTCAAAGTCATTCTCCATGCAGCTTTGATCCATTGCTGACGATGAGCTGCCCTCCTTTGCAGGGGAAGATGCACTCTTATTTTTTGAATTTCCAGCTTTTCTGCCCTGCTTTTTCCCCATCTTTGTGGTTTTATCTGTCTCTGGTCTTTGTTGATGGTGACGTACTGATGGGATTTTGGTGTAGGTATCCTTCCTGTTTGATAGTTTTCCTTCTAACAGTCAGGACCCTCAGCTGTAGGTCTGTTGGAGATTGCTTGAGGTCCACTCCAGACCCTGTTTGCCTGGGTGTCAGCAGCAGAGGCTGCAGAAGATAGAATATTGCTGAACAGTGAGTGTACCTGTCTGATTCTTACTTTGGAAGCTTCCTCTCAGGGGTGTACTCTACCATGTGAGGTGTGTGGTGTCAGTCTGCCCCTAGTGGGGGATGTCTCCCAGTTAGGCTACTCAGGGGTCAGGGACCCACTTGAGCAGGCAGTCTGTCCCTTCTCAAATCTCAGCCTCCCTGTTGGGAGATCCACTGCTCTCTTCACAGCTGTCAGACAGAGTCGTTTGTGTCTACAGAGGTTTCTGCTGCTTTTTTTTTTTTTTTTGTTGTTGTTGTTTAGCTGTGCCCTGTCCCCAGAGGTGGAGTCTACAGAGACAGGCAGGCTTCCTTCAGCTGCTGTGAGCTCCACCCAGTTTGAGCTTCCCAGGGGCTTTGTTTACCTACTTAAGCCTCAGCAATGGTGGGCGCCCCTCCCCCAGCCTCGCTGCTGCCTTGCGGTTAGATGGCAGACTGCTGTGCTAGCAATGAGGGAGGCTCCGTGGGCGTGGTACTCTCCTGGCTAGGTGTGGGATATAATCTCCTGGTGTGCCTGTTTGCTTAAAGTACAGTATTGGGGTGGGAGTTACCCGATTTTCCAGGTGTTGTGTGTCTCAGTTTCCCTGGTAGGAAAAGGGATTCCCTTCCCCCTTCCGCTTCCCAGGTGAGGCGATGCCTCGCCCTGCTTCAGTTCTCGCTGGTCAGGCTGCAGCGGCTGACCTGCACCGATTGTCCGGCACTCCCTAGTGAGATGAACCCAGTATCTGAGTTGAAAATGCAGAAATCATGGGTCTTCTATGTCACTCGCGCTGGGAGTTGGAGACTAGAGCTGTTCCTATTCGGCCATCTTGCTCCACCCTAGGCATGTGTTTCAATTTCCAAAAAGTAAAAAGTTAGAATTCTTTATTGCTTAAATATACAAATTATACTATACTACCCTTCTAATTGATTTTAAAACATGCTATGTATTTTATATATATGGAAATTACTGTATATAATCCCCAAATTTTAAATTCTTAGTGTTTTTCATGCCAAATATATATACAACATCATGTTGCTCATGAGAAAATGTTACGTCTTTGAACCCATTTTAAAATTAAAAAATAGAAGTTCTTTTTGTGTATGTTGGTGTTTTTCATTTCTGAACAAGTTTAGATTGGATGAAATGGAGTGTGTTTTGGTGGGTAACTGGCATGTGGATTGAATATGATCTACATAAGATTGAAAAAAATGAAAGCTTCCATGTTAAGGATGGTTTCTTAACTAGTCAAAATCAACTGGGCATTTGCCTTAGTTTTATTTTTCTTGTTTTCTTATGGTGCAGAATAATTATGAACTTGAATTTCTTGGGGGAAAGCTAGGTATTTAGTACTATAGTCTGTTATTTAAAGCATTTACAAGAAATCAATTTTTCTTCACTCAGGATTTCAGAATCACTTTCTTTTTATTTATAAATGATGCATTTTATTATTTGAAAATATTATTAAAATAGTGTTTGTTGTAAAGAACAAAACAATGCAAGAGTATATAAAGTGAAAGCTTAAACTCTACAAAACTCTTCCAACCTAAAACAGTTATACTTTCCAGAAGAAATGACTTTTATAGAATGAATGAATCTTTCAAGGAATTTTCCTATACAATTGGTTTTCAGGAGATATTATTTTCCTATAAATAGGGATCATGGCATCTTTCCATAGGACTGTATTATTTCAATGCAATTGCCATTTCAAAAAAAACCAGTCTGTGAGTTTGACAATTTTTGGCTCAGAATTCTTGTATATTAAATATATTAGTTAAGACTCTATTAGCTACAAAGACAGAAAACTCAATTCAGATTATTACAAAAAGAGATTTTTCTTGACTCTTAAAATTGAAATTCCTGAATAGATGCAATTTCAGGTTCACCTTAACTCAGGGGCTCAAATGACAGCATTGTGTTATTTCTTTTATAATGCGTCCTTCAGCTCTAAATGTTGGTTACATTTTCTGACAGGCATAGCTCCATGGTAGTAGGAGGGCAGCAGCAGCCCATGCCTTTGAATCACAATGCAGTTGTAAAAATGTGGTGCAGTGGTGAAAAACATTCTTTAAGTTTAGCAGTGAAAAACATCCAAATGCAGTAGTGAAGAATATTCATTTCCAGAGTTGAATTCTATTGGTACTCATTAGCCTGATTTGGGTCACATACCCATTTGTGTTAGTCCACTAGGACCGCCATAAAAAATGCCACAGACTGTGTTCTTCTGAAGCCTATCTCTTTGGCTTGCTTATGCATTGTGTCCTTATGTGGTCATTCCTCTGTGTGTCTGTGTACTAATTTCACCTTTTTAAATAAGGATGCCAGTCATAATAAATTAGGGCCTGTCATAATGACCTCATTTAACCTTAATTACTGTAAAAGGCTCATCTTTAAATGCAGTCACTTCCTGTGGTACCGAGGGTCAAGACTTCAACATGTGAATTTTGAGGGGATACATTTGAACCCAGGATAGCATTCCTACACAGCCATTGTCACCAGGGGCTCATCCTAGGTCAGTGGTACTTCTAGATTCAGCAGGAGAGTCGGGTGGACTGAAATAGAGAGGTGTGGATCTCCAAGTGAAAACTGGCCACTGCCATGAGCATTCGGGTGAATGGATTCTTGCCAGCCCAAACCAAAAAAAAAAAGTCCATTTCACTAAGAAAATACAGAAAAGGATTATAATGTCAGTAGCAGTTACTTTATGACAAATTACTGATGAATAAATAGTAAAGGAAGAAATAGGTTATTGAATTAAACTTTACATTTTCACTTCATAGGAGAGAAAAACATTATTCTTTTTGTTTTTGTTTTTTTTTTGAGTTGGAGTTTCGCTCTTGTCCCTCAGGCAAGTGTAATGGCGTGATCTTGGCTCACTGCAACCTCTGCCTCCCAGGTTCACATGATTCTCCTGCCTCAGCCTCCCAAGTAGCTGGGATTAAAGGTGCCTGCTACCACACCTGGCTAATTTTTGTATTTTTAGTAGAGATGGGGTTTCGCCATGTTGGCCAGGCTGGTCTCGAACTCCTGACCTCGGGTAATCTGCCCACCTCAGCCTCCCAAAGTGCTGGGATTACAGGCATGAGGCACTGCCTCTGGCTGAAAAACATTATTCTTTTTTTTTTTTTATATATATTTTTTATTATACTTTAAGTTCTAGGGTACATGTGCATAACGTGCAGGTTTGTTACATATGTATACTTATGCCATGTTGGTGTGCTGCACCCATCAACTCGTTAGCACCCATCAATTCATCATTTATATCATGTATAACTCCCCAATGCAATCCCTCCCTCCTCCCCGCTCCCCATAATAGGCCCCAGTGTGTGATGTTCCCCTTCCCAAGTCCAAGTGATGTCATTGTTCAGTTCCCACCTATGAGTGAGAACAGGCGGTGTTTGGTTTTCTCTTCTTGTGATAGTTTGCTAAGAATGATGGTTTCCAGCTGCAACCATGTCCCTACAAAGGACGCAAACTCATCCTTTTGTATGGATGCATAGTATTCCATGGTGTATATGTGCCACATTTTCTTAATCCAGTCTGTCACAGATGGACATTTGGGTTGATTCCAAGTCTTTGCTATTGTGAATAGTGCCGCAATAAACATACGTGTGCATGTGTTTTATAGCAGCATGATTTATTATCCTTTGGGTATATACCCAGTAGTGGGATGGCTGGGTCATATGGTACATCTAGATCTAGATCCCTGAGGAATCGCCATACTGTTTTCCATAATGGTTGAACTAGTTTACAATCCCACCAACAGTGTAAAAGTTTCCTATTTCTCCACCCTCTCCAACACCTGTTGTTTCCTGACTTCTTAATGATTGCCATTCTAACTGGTGTGAGATGGTATCTCATTGTGGTTTTGATTTGCATTTCTCTGATGGCGAGTGATGATGAGCATTTTTTCATGTGTCTGTTGGCTGTATGAATGTCTTCTTTTGAGAAATGTCTGTTCATATCCTTTCCCCACTTTTTGATGGGGTTGTTTGTTTTTTTCTTGTATATTTGTTTGAGTTCTTTGTAGATTCTGGATATTAGCCCTTTGTCAGATGAGTAGGTTGCAAAAATTTTCTCCCATTCTGTAGATTGCCTGTTCACTCTGATGGTAGTTTCTTTAGCTGTGCAAAAGCTCTTTAGTTTAATTAGATCCCATTTGTCGATTTTGGCTTTTGCTGCCGTTGCTTTTGGTGTTTTAGACATGAAGTCCTTGCCCATGCCTATGTCCTGAATGGTACTACCTAGATTTTCTTCTAGGGTTTTTATGGTATTAGGTCTAACATTTAAGTCTCTAATCCATCTTGAATTAATCTTCGTATAAGGGTTAAGGAAAGGATCCAGTTTCAGCTTTCTACTTATGGCTAGCCAATTTTCCCAGCACCATTTATTAAATAGGGAATCCTTTCCCCATTTCTTGTTTCTCTCAGGTTTGTCAAAGATCAGATGGCTGTAGATGTGTGGTATTATTTCTGAGGACTCTGTTGTGTTCCATTGGTCTATATCTCTGTTTTGGTACCAGTACCATGCTGTTTTGGTTACTGTAGCCTTGTAGTATAGTTTGAAGTCAGGTAGCGTGATGCCTCCAGCTTTGTCCTTTTGACTTAGGATTGTCTTGGCAATGCGGGCTCTTTTTTGGTTCCATATGAACTTTAAAGCAGTTTTTTCCAATTCTGTGAAGAAAGTCATTGGTAGCTTGATGGGGATGGCATTGAATCTATAAATAACCTTGGGCAGTATGGCCATTTTCACGATATTGATTCTCCTATCCATGAGCATGGTATGTTCTTCCATTTGTTTGTGTCCTCTTTGATTTCACTGAGCAGTGGTTTGTAGTTCTCCTTGAAGAGGTCCTTTACATCCCTTGTAAGCTGGATTCCTAGGTATTTTATTCTCTTTGAAGCAATTGTGAATGGAAGCTCATTCCTGATTTGGCTCTCTGCTTGTCTGTTACTGGTGTATAAGAATGCTTGTGATTTTTGCACATTAATTTTGTATCCTGAGACTTTGCTGAAGTTGCTTATCAGCTTAAGGAGATTTTGGGCTGAGACGATGGGGTTTTCTAAATATACAATCATGTCATCTGCAAACAGCGACAATTTGACTTCTTCTTTTCCTAACTGGATACCCTTGATTTCTTTTTCTTGCCTGATTGCCCTAGCCAGAACTTCCAACACTATGTTGAATAGGAGTGGTGAGAGAGGGCATCCCTGTCTTGTGCCAGGTTTCAAAGGCAATTTTTCCAGTTTTTGCTCATTCAGTATGATATTAGCTGTGGGTTTGTCATAAATAGCTCTTATTATTTTGAGGTACGTTCCATCAATACCGAATTTATTGAGCATTTTTAGCATAAAGGGCTGTTGAATTTTGTCAAAAGCCTTTTCTGCATCTATTGAGATAATCATGTGGTTCTTGTCTTTGGTTCTGTTTATATGCTGGATTACGTTATTGATTTGCGAATGTTGAACCAGCCTTGCATCCCAGGGATGAAGTCCACTTGATCATGGTGGATAAGCTTTTTGATGTGCTGCTGAATCCAGTTTGCCAGTATTTTATTGAGAATTTTTGCATCGATGTTCATCAGGGATATTGGTCTAAAATTCTCTTTTTTGTTGTGTCTCTGCCAGGCTTTGGTATCAGGATGATGTTGGCCTCATAAAAAGAGTTAGGGAGGATTCCCTCTTTTTCTATTGATTGGAATAGTTTCAGAAGGAATGGTACCAGCTCCTCCTTGTACCTCTGGTAGAATTCAGCTGTGAATCCATCTGGTCCTGGACTTTTTTGGTGGGTAGGCTATTAATTGTTGCCTCAATTTCAGAGCCTGCTATTGGTCTATTCAGGGATTCAACTTCTTCCTGGTTTAGTCTTGGGAGAGTGTAAGTGTCCAGGAAATTATCCATTTCTTCTAGATTTTCTAGTTGATTTGCGTAGAGCCGTTTATAGTATTCCCTGATGGTTGTTTGTATTTCTGTGGGGTCAGTGGTGATGTCCCCTTTATCAATTTTTATTGCATCTATTTGATTCCTCTCTCTTTCTTCTTTATTAGTCTTGCTAGCAGTCTGTCAATTTTGTTGATCTTTTCAAAAAACCAACTCCTGGATTCATTGATTTTTGGAGGGTTTTTTGTGTCTCTATCTCCTTCAGTTCTGCTCTGATCTTAGTGATTTCTTGCCTTCTGCTAGCTTTTGAATGTGTTTGCTCTTGCCTCTCTAGTTCTTTTAATTGTGATGTTAGAGTGTCAATTTTAGATCTTTCCTGCTTTCTCTTGTGGGCATTTAGTGCTATAAATTTCCCTCTACACACTGCTTTAAATGTGTCCCAGAGATTCTGGGATGTTGTATCTTTGTTCTCATTGGTTTCAAAGAACATCTTTATTTCTGCCTTCATTTCGTTATGTACCCAGTAGTCATTCAGGAGCAGGTTGTTCAGTTTCCATGTAGTTGAGCGGTTTTGATTGAGTTTCTTAGTCCTGAGTTCTAGTTTGATTGCACTGTGGTCTGAGAGACAGTTTGTTATAATTTCTGTTCTTTGACATTTGCTGAGGAGTGCTTTACTTCCAATTATGTGGTCAATTTTGGAATAAGTGCGATGTGGTGCTGAGAAGAATGTATATTCTGTTGATTTGGGGTGGAGAGTTCTATAGATGTCTATTGGGTCCGCTTGGTGCAGAGATGAGTTCAATTCCTGGATATCCTTGTTAACTTTCTGTCTCGTTGATCTGTCTAATGTTGACAGTGGAGTGTTGAAGTCTCCCATTATTATTGTATGGGAGTCTAAGTCTCTTTGTAGGTCTCTAAGGACTTGCTTTATGAATCTGGGTGCTCCTGTATTGGGTGCATATATATTTAGGAGAGTTAGCTCTTCCTGTTGAATTGATCCTTTACCGTTATGTAATGGCCTTCTTTGTCTCTTTTGATCTTTGATGGTTTAAAGTCTGTTTTATCAGAGACTAGGATTGCAACCCCTGCTTTTTTTGTTCTTCATTTGCTTGGTAGATCTTTCTCCATCCCTTTATTTTGAGCCTATGTATGTCTCTGCATGTGAGATGGGTCTCCTGAATACAGCAGACTGATGGGTCTTGACTCTTGATCCAGTTTTCCAGTCTGTGTCTTTTAATTGGAGCATTTAGTCCATTAACATTTAAGGTTAATATTGTTATGTGTGAACTTGATCCTGTCATTATGATATTAACTGGTTATTTTGCTCGTTAGTTGATGCAGTTTCTTCCTAGCCTCGATGGTCTTTACATTTTGGCATGTTTTTGCAATGGCTGGTACCGGTTGTTCCTTTCCATGTTTAGGCTTCCTTCAGGGTCTCTTGTAAGGCAGGCCTGGTGTTGACAAAATTTCTAAGCATTTGCTTATCTGTAAAGGATTTTATTTCTCCTTCACTGATGAAACTTAGTTTGGCTGGATATGAGATTCTGGGTTTAAAATTCTTTTCTTTAAGAATGTTGAATATTGGCCCCCACTCTCTTCTGGCTTGTAGAGTTTCTACCGAGAGATCTGCTGTTAGTCTGATGGGCTCCCTTTGTGGTAACCCGACCTTTCTCTCTGGTTGCCCTTAAGATTTTTTCCTTCATTTCAACTTTGGTGAATCTGGCAATTATGTGTCTTGGAGTTGCTCTTCTAGAGGAGTATCTTTGTGGCGTTCTCTGTATTTCCTGAATTTGAATGTTGGCCTGCCCTACTAGTTTGGGGAAGTTCTCCTGGATGATATCCTGAAGAGTGTTTTCCAACTTGGTTCCATTTTCCCCCTCACTTTCAGGCACCCCAATCAGACGTAGATTTGGTCTTTTTACATAATCCCATACTTCTTGCAGGCTTTGTTCATTTTTTTTTCTTCTTTTTTCTTTTGGTTTCTCTTCTCGCTTCATTTCATTCATTTGATCCTCAATCGCTGATACTCTTTCTTCCAGTTGATCGAGTCGGTTACTGAAGCTTGTGCATTTGTCACGTATTTCTCGTGTCATGGTTTTCATCTCTGTCATTTCGTTTATGATCTTCTCTGCGTTAATTAGTCTAGCTGTCAATTCTTCCACTTTTTTTTCAAGATTTTTAGTTTCTTTGCACTGGGTATGTAATTCCTCCTTTAGCTCTGAGAAGTTTGGTGGACTGAAGCCTTCTTCTCTCATCTCGTCAAAGTCATTCTCTGACCAGCTTTGATCCGTTGCTGGCGATGGGCTGCGCTCCTTTGCAGGGGGAGATGCGCTCTTATTTTTTGAATTTCCAGCTTTTCTGCCCTGCTTCTTCCCTATCTTTGTGGTTTTATCTGTCTCTGGTCTTTGATGATGGTGACGTACTGATCGGGGTTTGGTATAGATGTCCTTCCTGTTTGATAGTTTTCCATCTGACAGTCAGAAGGACTGTCTGTTGGTCTGTTGGAGATTGCTTGGAGTCCACTCCAGACCCTGTTTGCCTGGGTATCAGCAGCAGAGTTTGCCGAAGATAGAATATTGCTGAACAGCGAGTGTACCTGTCTGATTCTTCCTTTGGAAGTTTCCTCTCAGGGGTGACTCCACCCTGTGAGGTGTGGGGTGTCAGACTGCCCCTAGTGGGGGATGTCTCCCAGCTAGGCTACTCAGGGGTCAGGGACCCACCTGAGCAGGCAGTCTGTCCGTTCTCAGATCTCACCCTCCGGTTGGGAGATCCGCGGCTCTCCCCAAAGCTGTCAGAGTCGTTCGTGTCTGCACCGGCCCCCGCTGCTTCCCCTATTGGACTTCAGCTGTGCGCTGTCCCCAGAGATGGTGTCTACAGAGACAGGCAGGCTTCCTTGAGCTGCTGTGAGCTCCACCCAGTTCGAGCTTCCCAGCGGCTTTGTTTACCTACCTAACCCTCAGCAATGGCGGTCGCCCCTCCCCCAGCCTCACTGCTGCCTTGCGGATAGATCACCGCAGACTGCTGTGTTAGCAGTGAGGGAGGCTCCGTGGGCGTGGGCCCCTCCCGGCCAGGTGTGGGATATATTCTCCTGGTGTGCCTGTTTCCTTAAAGCGCAGTATTGGGGTGGGAGTTACCCGGATTTCCAGGTGTTGTGTGTCTCAGTTCCCCTGGCTAGGAAAACGGATTTCCTTCCCCCTTGCACTTCCAGGTGAGGCGATGCCTCACCCTGCTTCAGTTCTCGCTGGTCAGGCTGCAGCAGCTGACCAGCACCAATTGTCTGGCACTCCCTAGTGAGATGACCCCAGTACCTCAGTTGAAAATGCAGAAATCACCGGTCTTCTGTGTCGCTCGCGCTGCGAGTTGGAGACTGGAGCTGTTCCTATTCGGCCATGTCCGACTATTTGAAAAACATCATTCTTAAGAAAAGGGCAAAGTAGTAGAGTCATCAAAAGCACTTTCCACAAAGATAATAACTTGGAAATATGTCAGTTCTGTTACCTGTCTTAAACTTAGAGTAATCAAGCATTTTAGACCAGGGAAAAAGTAGTAATTAATATGGGGCTTTCTATAATGGGATATGACCTTGTTTATCTCCTTTATTTTATTTTTGGAAATACATGATTTTTTCTCCATAAATACAATCTTTTCTAATCCCTCACTTACAAAATAACACAAACAAAATGAAAAAAACCTCCCAATACTCAGAGAAAGGAACACAATAGAACAGAAAGCATTATTGATGCCAAAATTTGGAAAGACTTAATTATTATAATATCCAAAGAACATGGCAAGCAGCACAGCATATTTTTGACCAAATTAAAAATGATATCAGGAGCCAACACCCACATCTCCAGCTTCTTATAATATACTATAATATAATTAATAGATATGTTATAAAAATTTTTATGCCGTGGAAGCATCACCTTTTATGAACCTACATTGAAAATGAACCTACAAAGAAGATCTCAATAAATTCTAGAAAATAGAAACCATAATTTCTTAATATAGTTTAGTAAAACTAGATATACCTATCAAAAGTAAAAACCAATGAAACAGTAACTTTAACCAACTCTTAGGTCAAATAAAAAATAAAAACTGAAATTGTAGAATATTTTGAAAGTAAACTAAACATAAAATCTAAAGAAAAGAGAGTAATAATTATTCAGTATAGGATATTGAAAATTCAGTATAAAACATTGAGAAAATATGTTCAAGAAAGCAAAAGGAAGAAGGGAGTGAATAAAGATGAAAACATAAATTAATAAATTAGAAATACAAAAATAGTAGAACTGATATGTCCAGGAGATTTAATACAATAATAACAAAATAAACCTATTCAAATAGATACCTTTCCACTTAGCCTCATCAAGAGGGTGGTGGGAAGAGGGGAAAGCATAAATACATACACTTCTGGGTGAGGACAGGGATTGACCCACCAATGTAGACATCATTAATGGGGCTACAAGAAAATGGTTTTCAAAATCGATGTTAATAGATATAAAAAGCTCCTTGAAATGGATGGTTTCCCAGGAAATATGTTACCCAAATTAACTCCTAAATGGAGAAAAAAATTGAAACACTCAATAGCCAAGAAGAAAATTAGAAAGTTGTCAAGGGCGACCTGGCTGCTGTGCCTCGCGGCTTGTGCGCGCTTGTGGACCGCGCGGGCCTTCGGGAGATCGGTGTGGATCCTTGGGGAGTATGATTCTTGTTCTCTTTTCTGGACTGAGAAGAGAAGAATGGAGAAGAGCCCCTTCCCATTAGTGCCTTTGCATTGGTTTGGCTTTGGCTACACAGCACTGGTTGTTTCTGGTGGGATCGTTGGCTATGTAAAAACAGGCAGGGTGCCGTCCCTGGCTGCAGGGCGGCTCTTTGGCAGCCTAGCTGGCTTGGGTTCTTACCAGATGTCTCAGGATCCAAGGAACGTTTGGCTTTTCCTAGCTGCTACATCTGTTACTTTTGTTGGTGTTATGGGATTGAGATCCTACTACTATGGAAAAGTCATGCCTGTAGGTTTAATTGCAGGTGCCAGTTTGCTGATGGCCACCAAAGTTGGAGTTGGTATGTTGATGACATCTGATTAGCAGAAGTCACGTTCCAGCTTGGACTCATGAAGGATTAAAAATCTGCATCTTCCACTGTTTTCAATGTATTAACAGAAATAAGTGCAGCATTTTTGCATCTGACATTTTACCTAAAAAAAAAGACACCAACCTTGGCGAAGGGGTGGAAAATCAGTTGTTACCATTATAACCCTACAGAGGTTATAATGAGGATGTAACATGAGCTTATGGAGACCCTCATAGAGATCGATTCTTGTGTATCGATGTTATCTCTTCTTTCTGTATCTATAGGTAAATCTCAAGAGTAAAATGTTAGGTGTTGACATTGAGAACCCTGAAACCCCATTCCGTGCTCTGAGGAACAGTGTGAAAAAGTAGAGTATCTGTTCTTTTGCTCATCTTAGACCACAGACTGACTTTGAAATTATGTTAAGTGAAATATCAGTGAAAATAAAGTTTACTATAAATAATAAAAAAAAGAAAGTTGTCAAGAAAACCACTACCTTCATCTGCATCTACCATTTTAAAAAACAGAGACTTTGCATGTCTACAGGGTTCTAGGAGCCATATTTCTTATCTATAACATTGATATATTTGATATATTGGGATTTGTTTTGTCTGGTCTAGATATTTTAATTGGTTTAAAACATTTATTTTTTGATTAATACCCTTTTGTCTCTGGAATACAATGTCTGGCTTGAAAATTGTTCTTATTAATCACACAATCTAGAATCACCTTGCTGAAGGGAATGTTGTTATTCAATTACTCCATTTCCAAATTAGGAAATTATCTCTTTTATTATGGTTATCAAGCTAGTTAGTGGTAGAGCAAGCACTAGAAAAAGCTGATTACCTATTCAGAGTAGAAGACGTAGGAAAAAGTTGCTTTGCCAGGTGTTATATGATGGGAAAGTTGCTATTATGTAGTAATTCAAAGACAGGCTCTCCCATAAATACTTTAACCTTAGTTAACAGTCTGAAGTGTTTCCGGGTTCTTATTGCTTTAAAACAGAATAAGGAAGCAAATGTGTAAAACTGCTTTAAAAACTTTCTGAGTTAGTAAAACTATGATTTTTACTATTAAATATTATATTTATTTTTATATTTAATTTAAAAGCAACTTTTAAAATTAGAGCTGAGGGCAACTGATATCTCAGAATTAGAGCTGAGGGTAACATATCTCAAAAGGTTTTAAAATTAGAGCTGAGGGTAACAGATATTTCAAAAGTTGCAAAGTTGAGTGAATACACAATATTTGTAAGTGGTCCCGAAGAATTTCCAGGGGCCTTATTTTTAGGAAAAAATGGAATGATCGGTGCACAGCGTAGGTAAATAATAATGCTATATCCTGACATCACCACACCATCAAAGTTGCTAAGAAAAGCAAGCTGGGAGGTAACTGCTATATTTCCAAAAGATGAAAATGTTAAAGGTGTTTCAGAGATCTGTGGAAGTTATTTATATTCATCAAAGAGGTGCATTAATGAGGTGGTTTCATTGAATTAGTATTCTCCAAGAACTAGGTCCTTCAAGATTTAGGACACCATGCGTGAGGACTTTGACTTCTTGTCTCCTGTTTTCTCTTCTGACAAAAGGCTATGTTTTAGGACTGGGCCAAAAATCTTGTGAAGGTTAACCTTTGGTTGCGCAAGTAAATCAGTATTATCCATAGATCTGGAAGAACTTTAACATTTTCTTGGAAGTTCCATGAGGCTAGGGATTTTTGCTTTTTTTTTTGCTCAGTGTTCCTGTGCCCATAAGAGTGTCTATCACATAAAGCATGTTTAAGAGACATTCATTAAATGAATAAACACATTATTTCTCTAATATTACTCACTTTTTATTTTACGTGTTTCATTTAGGTTCCTATCGTCTCATGCCTGGATTATCACAGCAGTCTTCAATCTAGTTTCCTTGACTGCATCTTATCCCTGCCTTTTATCCTCTTTTAATCTAAAGCCACATCTAAAATGTAATGCTGATCTTGGTACTTTCTAGTCTAAAATTCTTCACGTGTTCTCACCATCAATTGCAGAATCAAGCTAAGGGTTTTTAAGATGATGTATGAGGTCCTCCATGATCTGACCTTAATCCCCTCTCCATTTATCTGTCAGCACTCTCTTTCTCACACTTTATGTTCAGAATAGGAGTATTCCCGTGTAAAACATAACAATTCTGTCTCTTTTTTTACTCTCTGGCTGGGTTACTTGTCCAATTCAGGGCACCCATGGTAACTTAGGAATACTTCTATTGTAAAACTTTCCACATTGCTCTGTGATGGTCTGTCACACCCCCCAAATGATAAGCTTTTACAAGGCAAGGACAATTTCTTACCTGTTTTAATATTCCCAATGCCCTTCACAATAAATGGGAATTAGCAGGTTTCAGAAATTTATTGGTCTACTTTGTAGATGTAAGGGAAGAAAAAATCTTATGACTGGGGGTAGAAGGGGCATGCTCAAGATGGAGAGAATATGTACTCTATCCACACTGTTTTGTACAAAAGATTTTGGCCTTAATTAAAAATATTAAGGCTAAAAGAAAACAATCCTAGTCCCTTCCCCCAACAACAACAAAAAGGAAACACTGGTTGCAGTCTGAGAGGAAGAAACGAATGCAGCTTGGTGGAGAAAATTACTCTAGTTGCAGGTAGGGAGAAGGCAGGTGATCTGATCTATGCAGAATGTCATGAAGGCAACACATCACTTTGGGATAGAAAGTGGCCGTGTTTCACAATTTAAGTGCTCATGATGCATAAAGTGGTCATGTGAATCCCACATAGATCTCATCTATTCTGGACCAAAGCAAATGTCTAATGAGAGTAACAGGGGGATCTGCTCTTGACAGGGGGATCTGCTCTTAACATCTCAGACCTCTCTTTGTTTCCTCTGAGCCTTTTGGTTTACTTGAATCCTTGATAGAATATAGATACGTGTTGTTTGATAACATCTTGAATTTTTTTGATCAGTGTGGCAGTTCATGGATATTTCTGGTTGCCTAATAAATATGTATTTTATCTTTTTTTTTGTTTTTTTTTCTAACAGAACCCTAGTTTATACATACCCTTATAGAGTAGTGGGTGTGTAACACAGGTGTGGTCAATGAAAGAGAAAGTAATAATTTTGGATGGGGCTTCCAGAAAAGTCTTTTAAAAGAGATAGACTTGGGTGGCTTGTCTTTTTAGCTTGCTTGCTTTATTTTTTAGTTTTTAAACATTTGCCAGTCTTCCTAGTTGAATGCAGATCATCTATATTATGAGCACGAATGAAATGGACACATGCTAAGTCTTGTGTTGCTGCAAGTTAGAAAAGCCACTAATGGCTTTTTGGAGCCACAGTATTATCCTTATACTTTTCATTTTGTAGAAAAAATATTATTCATCTCCTTCAATGTATTAAAGCTATTACTATTCATGAAGCAGAATCTATCCCTAATTGATACACTCTTTTAATGTTATTAGAGAGAAACTCTAGGCAGGTGACTTTTATGTTTTTGACAACACTGTCTTTTGATTAGGGAATGTGAGGCCAGAGGTCTCATATTGTTGGGTTAGGGCTGCAGCAATGAAAATAAAATAACTTTATGTAATAAATAACACAATACCAGGAGTATAGGAGTGAGCCTAAGATGTCTGGGGAGACAACAGAATGAGAAAGAAGTGGAGATACAGAGAAGGGCCACCTGCAGAGAAGGGTCCTAGAGCAATATGGACCATGATGGGGAGAGTAGTCAAAAGCAAAAAAACACAACAAAACAACAAAAAACCCTGTAGAGGGAAAGGAAGAGGGACTTCAGAAACAGAGATGGCTAATATTACATTTTATATTGTTGGTTTTTCTACACATGTTTCCTTCTTTTAGCCCAATAATTTTGGTAAAATTCTCTGTTTTTCTGAGAGTAATAAAAGAGAGGGCAAACATCTATTTTGGGATAAGCTATGAAGGAGCAGAATAGGTGTGTGTGGGGGGTGCAAGTTATTATGAAAGTGTGATAAAAATTTCAGATAAAGCAGGGAATCAGAGTGACAGGCATATGGGAGTAACACCATCCTTTGATAGTCCTCTAAGAAAAAGTTAGGACTCCTTAGTCCCCCAGACTTCTTGGTGTATGAAGAAGGGGCTTGTTGAGATATTAAAGGAGAAAGTCCATGACCCTACAATGTTGAAGAACTTGGGAAGTTGCAGGTGGCTAATACTTGGGTTCTATAGAAGAAAAGTGGCATATTTTCCCTAGAGTTTTTCTGGGGTGCACTAATCTTCAGACCAGGTGCTTCCATTTAGGCAAGTCAGCACCTTGGGAAAGGATTTTCTTGTAACTTTCAAAGAATGTCTCTAAAGCTGCTAAATTGGCAGTCTGTCCTGAATTATTTTTGCTTAATAACCCAAGGCATCATGTTTTGTAGGAAAGCTATTCGTTTTTCCCATGAGAAACCCACTGACATTCTAGAAAATCTGAATAACACTGCTTTTGGGTATGGTCTCTGATTTGTGGTGGCCTCTGAAGTAGAAAGTCAAGAAAACCTACAGATTACTTTTAAAGGAAGAGTATAACATTTAGCTTACTGTATTTGGATATATTTGTACTCTTCACTTTTTCCCAGAAAAGAATCTTCAACTGACTGAAGAGTGTCATTACTGCTGTTATGTCTCATCTGCATTCTACATTGCATATTTCTGCATAATATTTCATTAATTGAAGCTTCATAATAATTTAGTCCTCTGTAAAATATCTGAGACTGCTGTAGTGAAAAGTTTTTTCTTTTTCTTTTTCTTCTTTTTTTTTTTTTGAGATAGAGTTTCGCTCTTGTCGTCCAGGCTGGAGTGCAGTGCTGCGATTTCAGCTCACTGCAACCTCCACCTCCTGGGTTCAAGTGATTCTCCTGCCTCGGTCTCCCGAGTAGCTGGTATTATAGGCGACTGCCACCATGTCAGGCTAATTTTTTGTATTTTTAGTAGAGATGGGGTTTTGCCATGTTAGCCAGTCTGGTCCTGAACTCCTGACCTCAGGTAATCCACCCACCTCAGCCACCCAAAGTGCAGGGATTACAGGTGTGAGCCACTGTGCCCAGCCGGTTTGTTGTCTTTCTTTTAAATTTCTCTAATATTTACACTTTTGTCATACAGGGTCCAATGAGGAGACAGAATGCACTCTTAAGAACTTCAAGCATAAGCAATTAATGCAGAAAATTAGGCCTTACAGATCATTTAGATGTAGTGGAATCCTCAGGGCTTCCACTAGATTTTTGACTTGAGTCAATCCACCAAAGTTGTGATCTAGAGGTCATGTTATGTGGCTTCTACCACTGCTGCCCTTGGCAGCCCTATGCCCTACAATTGAATGAATAGACTATAGGAAGTGGAGTCTGCCAGTACAGTCCTCACATCTGTTAGAACTTGCTTGTAGGCCAGCACTGCCACAGAATGATATCTCCACCCATCTTTGGCTTTCCAAATTTCATGGGAACCAAATTCATTAATAGAACATAAACTGCCCTCATACTCATAGCCATGTGTGACAGGTGCCAATAGATGAGATCTAGCAAACTTCCTTTGGAGTCTCAGGAGATTTATGGTCCAAGATCTAACGTACAATCAATCTCATTGTTTTTGAACAGGTAAAGAATTACTGTTGTGGATGGTTCTCCCTGGGGTATTTACCATTAGCACAGAATTCAGTGCAAAACTAGGAATAACATATATTAGGTCCCCTCAACCCTTCAGTGGTCAATGTTCCTAATATTCTATGTATTCTTAATTATCACACAAGAAAAATCTACCTTTGCAATGGAAATTCTGGTGGTCATCAACTTGACAAATGTTCACACGTAGCCACACTAATGGAGGGACAACTTAACTTTAAACGCTTTATGTTGGGGTGCTAGGAGAGGTATGCTACATCACTGCTCATGTATTTTTGCCAAAATCAACCTGAATGTATTTACGAGGCAAGAGACAGATCCAGAATTTGGGAACTTTACAAAATAACTGCCTGGGCATTCAATAAATGCTGATATCTTGAAAAATTATCAAACCAACCAACCAACCAACAGGTAAGATAATGTTCTATATTATATATTAAAGAGACTGAAAAGTCATAACCACAAAAAGCCCATACAACTTGATTGAATTCTGAATTTGAAACATATGTTTGCTTGTGCGTGTATGTGTGTGTGTGTGTATGTGTGATATATGTGGAGTATGTCAGTTTTGATACAATTGTATAGATTTGAATATGGATAGTTCATTGGATATTATAGAACTATGGTTCTTTTTTTTTTTTTTAGAAGTAATGATGGTCTATGGTTATGTAGGAGATGCATGTTGTAGTCTTTGGGGTGAAGGGTCATGATGTGTACAACTTACTTTTAAGTGGTTTCACAAAATAAAGCTTACAGACACACACAGAAAGTGTATATGGTAAGTCCACAAGAAGTGTGTATGGGTTTTCATTGTACCATTCTTTCAAATTTTATAAAATTTATAACTTCTAATGATAAAAGTTGGGAAGAGATAAAGAATTCTGTGTATTCTAAGCTTACCCTATTAAGAATATTAGCAGATGCTATTAGCACCAGTGTTTAAATGCTTAGAATGGCTTCTTCTTGCTTTTCTAGTTCTTTATTATGCATTGTTAGGTTATTTATTTGAAGTTTTTCTACTTTTTTGATGTAGATGCTTATAGCTATAAATGTTCCTCTTAGTATTGTTTTGCTATATCCCACAAGTTTTGGTATGTTGTATTTCCATTTTTATTTGTTTAAATAATTTAACTTACTTTTTAATGTCTTCATTGACCCACTGGTCACTCAGGAGCATATTGTTTAATTATCATATATTTGTATAGTTTCCAAAATTCCTCTTGTAATTGATTTCTAGTTTTATTCCATTGTGGTCAGAGATGATACTTGATATTATTTCAATTACTTTAAATTTTGAAAAACTTGTTTTGTGGCCTAATATATGGTCTATCCTTGAGAATGATTCATGTGCTGAAGTGAAGAATGTGTATTCTGCAGTCATTGGGTGAAATGTTTTGTAAATATCTAATAGGTCCACTTGGTCTATAGTATAGAATAAGTCTAATGTTTCTTTGTTAATTTTCTGTTTGGATGATCTATCAAATGCTGACATTGGGATGTTGAAGTCTCCAGCTATTATTGTACTGGGGCCTATTTTTTTCTTTAGCTCTAATTAAATTTGCATTTCATATTTGTGTGCTCCTGTGTTGGGTGAATATATATTTATAACTGTTATATTCTCTGTTGAATTGACCACTTTATCATTATATAATGACCTTCTTTGTCTCTTCTTGTAGTTTTTGTCTTGAAAACTATTTTGTCTGATATTAGCGTAGCCATTCCTATTTTTTTAAATTTCCATTGTCATGGAATTTTTTTTTCATCCCTTTATTTTCAGTCTATGGTGTGTTTATACATGAAGTGTATTTCTTGCAAGCAACAGACTTTTGAGTCTAATTTATTTATGCATTCAGCTGCTGTATGTCTGTATTAGATACTTTTGTCTGTTTACATTTAATGTTATTATTGGTAAGTCAGGACTTACTTCTGCCATTTTGTTTAGTTATATCTTATACTGTCTGTGTCTTGAAATACTGTTGTAGCTACTATTTTTGATAAGTTCTTTTAGTGTTTCTACTCAAGATATGAGTAGTTCACACACTACAATTATGGTGCTATAATATTCTATGTTTTTTGTGTACTTAACTATTACCAGTATGTTTTGTACCATCCAATGATGTCTTATTGCTCATTAGCATTCTTTTCTTTCAGATTGAAAACCTCCCATTAGCATTTCTTGTAGCATAGGTCTGGTGTTGATGAAATTTCTCAGCTTTTATTTGTCTAGGAAAGTCTTTATTTATTTTTAATGCTTGAAGGATATTTTCACTGGACATACTATTCTAGGATGAAATTTTTTTTTTTTTCTTTCAGTACTTTAAATACGTCATGCCACTCTCTCCTTGCCTGCAGGTTTCTACTGAAAAGTCTGCTGTTAGATGTATTGGAGCTCGTATTTGTTTCTTTTTTCTTGCTGCTTTTAGGATCTTTTCTTTATCCCTGACCTTGGGAGTTTGATTATTAAATGCCTTGATGTAGACTTATTTGGGTTAAATCTGCTTGGTGTTCTATAAAACTCTTTTACTGAATATTGAAAAGTCCTCTGTTGTTATCCCTGAAGAAACTTTCTACCCCATCTCTACCTTCTTTTTAAGGCCAATAACTCTTAGATTTTCACTTTTGAGGTTATTTTCTAGATCTTCTAAGCTTGCTTCATTCTTTTGTATTCTTTTTCCTTTGTCTTCTCTGTGTATTTTCAAATAGCTTGCCTTCAAGCTCACTAATTATTTCTTTTGCTTAATAAATTCTGCTGTTGAGAGACACTGACGCATTCTTCAGTATGTCAATGAAATTTCTCAGCTACAGAATTTCTTTTTTATTTTTTATGTATTTTTATATATTTATTTTTTTATTATACTTTAAGTTCTAGGGTACATGTGTACAACGTGCAGGTTGGTTACATATGTACACATGTGCCATGTTGGTGTGCTGCACCCATTAACTTGTCATTTACATTAAGTATATCTCCTAATGCTATCCCTCCCTCCTATCCCCTCCCCACAATAGGCCCTGGTGTCTGATGTTCCCCTTCCTGTGTCCAAGTGTTCTCATTGTTCAATTCCCACCTATGAGTGAGAACATGCGGTGTTTGGTTTTCTGTTCTTGCGATAGTTTGCTGAGAATGATGGTTTCCAGCTGCATCGATGACCCTACAAAGGACACAAACTCATCCTTTTTTATGGCTGCATAGTATTCCATGGTGTATATGTGCCATATTTTCTTAATCCAGTGTGTCATTGATGGACATTTGGGTTGGTTTCAAGTCTTTGCTATTGTGAATAGTGCCACAATAAACATATGTGTGCATGTGTCTTTATAGCAGCATGATATAGTCCTTTGGGTATATACCCAGTAATGGGATGGCTGGGTCAAATGGTATTTCTAGTTCTAGATCCTTGAGGAATTGCCACATGTCTTCCACAATGGTTGAACTAGTTTACAGTCCCATCAACAATGTAAAAGTGTTCCTATTTCTCCACATCCTCTCCAGCGCCTGTTGTTTCCTGACTTTTTAAAGATTGCCATTCTAACTGGTGTGAGATTGTATCTCATTGTGGTTTTGATTTGCATTTCTCTGATGGCAAGTGATGATGAGCATTTTTTCATGTGTCTGTTGGCTGCATAAATGTCTTCTTTTGAGAAATGTCTGTTCATATCCTTTGCCCACTTTTTGATGGGGTTGTTTGATTTTTTTTTTTGTAAACTTGTTTAAGTTCTTTGTAGATTCTGGATATTACCCTTTGTCAGATGGGTAGATTGCAAAAATTTTCTCCCATTCTATAGGTTGCCTGTTCACTCTGATGGTAGTTTCTTTTGCTGTGCAGAAGCTTTTTAGTTGAATTAGATCCCATTTGTCAATTTTGACTTTTGTTGCTGTTGCTTTTGGTGTTTTAGACATGAAGTCCTTGCCCATGCCTATGTCCTGAATGGTATTACCTAGGTTTTCTTCTTGGGATTTTATGGTTTTAGGTCTATCATTTAAGTCTCTAATCCATCTCAAGTTAATTTTTGTATAAGGTGTAAGGAAGGGATCCAGTTTCAGCTTTCTACATACAGTTAGCTGGTTTTCCCAGCACCATTTATTAAATAGGGAATCCATTACCCATTTCTCGTTTTTGTCAGGTTTGTCAAAGATCAGAGGGATGCAGATCTGTGGTATTATTTCTGAGGGCTCTGATCTTTCCATTGGTCTATATCTCTGTTTTGGTACCAGTACCATGCTGTTTTGGTTACTGTAGTCTTGTAGTATAGTTTGAAGTCAGGTAGCGTGATGCCTCCAGCTTTGTTCTTTTGGCTTAAGATTGTCTTGGCAATGCGGGCTCTTTTTTGGTTCCATATGAAATTTAAAGTAGTTTTTTCCAATTCTGTGAAGAAACTCATTGGTAGCTTGATGGGGATGGCATTGGAATCTATAAATTACCTTGGACAGTATGACCATTTTCACAATATTGATTCTTCCTATCCATGAGCATGGTATGTTCTTCCATTTGTTTGTGTCCTCTTTGATTTCACTGAGCAGTAGTTTGTAGTTCTCCTTGAAGAGGTCCTTTACATCCATTGTAAGTTGGATTCCTAGGTATTTTATTCTTTTTGAAGCAATTGTGAATGGAAGTTCATTCATGATTTGGTTCTCTGTTTGTCTGTTACTGGTATATAAGAATGCTTGTGATTTTTGCACATTGATTTTGTGTCCTGACAGTTTGCTGAAGTTGCTTATCAGCTTAAGGAGATTTTGGGTTGAGACAATGAGATTTTCTAAATATATAATCATGTCATCTGCAAACAGGGACAACTGGACTTCCCCTTTTCCTAAGTGAATACCCTTTATTTCTTTCTCCTGCCTGATTACTCTGGCCAGAACTTCCAACACCATGTTGAATAGGAGTGGTGAGAGAGAACATCCCTGTCTTGTGCCAGTTTTCAAAGGGAATGCTTCCAGTTTTTGCCCATTCAGTATGATATTGGCTGTGGGTTTGTCACAAATAGCTCTTATTATTTTGAGATATATTCCATCAATACTGAATTTATTGAGAGTTTTTAGCATGAAATTCTGTTGAATTTTGCCAAAGGCCTTTTCTGCATCTATTGAGATAATCATGTGGTTTTTGTCTTTGGTTTTGTTTGTATGCTGGATTATGTTTACTGATTTTTGTATGTTGAGCCAGCCTTGCATCCCAGGGATGAAGCCCACTTGATCATGGTGGATAAGCTTTTTGATGTGCTGCTGGATTCATTTTGCCAGTTTTTTATTGAGAATTTTTGCATCGATGTTTATCAGGCATATTGGTTTAAAATTCTCTTTTTTTGTTGTGTCTCTGCCAGGCTTTTATATCAGGATGATGCTGGCCTCATAAAATGAGTTAGGGAGGATTCCCTCTTTTTCTATTGTTGGAATAGTTTCAGAAGGAATGGTAACAGCTCCCCTTTGTACCTGTGGTAGAATTCGGCGGTGAATCCGTCTGGTCCTGAACTTTTTTTTCGGTTGGTAGGCTATTAATTATTGCCTCAATTTCAGAGCCTGTTATTGGTCTCTTGAGGGATTCAACTTCTTCCTGGTTTAGTCTTGGGAGAGTGTCCAGGAAATTATCCATTTCTTCTAGGTTTTCTAGTTTATTTGCATAGAGGTGTTTATAGTATTCTCTGACGGTAATTTGTATTTCTGTGGGGCCGGTGGTGATATCCCCTTTATCATTTTTTATTGCGTCTGTTTGATTCTTCTCTCTTTTCTTCTTGATTAGTCTTGCTAGCGGTTTATCAATTTTGTTGATGTTTTCAAAAACCAGCTCCTGGATTCATTGATTTTTTGAAGGATTTTTTTGTGTCTCTATCTCCTTCAGTTCTGCTCTGATCTTAGTTTTTTCTTGCCTTCTGCTAGCTTTTGAATGTGTTTGCTCTTGCTTCTCCAGTTCTTTTAATTGTGACGTTATGGTGTCGATTTTAGATCTTTCCTCCTTTCTCTTGTGGGCATTTAGTGCTATAAATTTCCCTCTACACACTGCTTTAAATGTGTCCCAGAGATTCTGGTATGTTTTATCTTTGTTCTCATTGGTTTCAAAGAACATCTTTATTTCTGTCTTCATTTCGTTATGTACCCAGTAGTCATTCAGGAGCAGATTGTTCATTTTCCATGTAGTTGAGCAGTTTTGAATGATTTTCTTAATCCTGAGTTCTAGTTTGATTGCACTGTGGTCTGAGAGACAGTTTGTTATGATTTGTGTTCTTTTATATTTGCTGAGGAGTGCTTTACTTCCAACTATGTGGTCAATTTTGGAATAAGTGTGATGTGATGCTGACAAGAATGTACATTGTGTTGATTTGGGGTGGAGAGTTCTGTAGATGTCTATTAGGTCCGCTTGGTGCAGAGTTGAGTTCAAGTCCTGGATATCCTTGTTAACCTTCTGTCTCATTGATCTGCCTAATGTTGACAGTGGGGTGTTAAAGTCTCCCATTATTATTGTGTGAGAGTCTACATCTCTTTGTAAGTCTCTAAGGACTTGCTTTATGAATCTGGGTGCTCCTGTATTGGGTGCATATATATTTAGGATAGTTAGCTCTTCTTGTTGAATTGATCCCTTTAGCATTATGTAATGGCCTTCTTTGTCTCTTTTGATCTTTGTTGGTTTAAAGTCTGTTTTATCAGAGACTAGAATTGCAACCCTTGCCTTTTTTGTTTTCCATTTGCTTGGTAGATCTTCCTCCATCCCTTTATTGTGAACCTATGTGTGTCTCTGCATGTGAAATGGGTGTCCTGAATACACCACACTAATGGATCTTGACTCTTTATCCAATTTGCCTGTCTGTGTCTTTTAATTGGACCATTTAGCCCTTTTCCATTTAAGGTTAATATTGCTATGTGTGAATTTGATCCTGTCATTATGATGTTAGCTGGTTCTTTTGCTCGTTAGTTGGTGCAGTTTCTTCCTTGCATCAATTGTCTTTACAATTTGCCATGTTTTTGTAGTGACTGGTACCGGTTTTTCCTTTCCATGTTTAGTGCTTCCTGCAGGAGCTCTTGTAGGGCAGGCCTGGTGTTGACAAAATCTCTCAGCATTTGCTTGTCTGTAAAGGATTTTATTTCTCCTTCACTTATGAAGCTTAGTTTGTCTGAATATGAAATTCTGAGTTGAAAATTCTTTTCTTTGAAAATGTTGAATATTGGCCCCCACTCTCTTCTGGCTTCTAGAGTTTCTGCAGAGAGATCCACTGTTAGTCTGATGGGCTTCCCTTTGTGGATAACCTGACCTTTCTCTCTGGCTGCCCTTTATGTTTTTTCCTTCAGTTCAACTTTGGTGAATCTGACAGTTGTGTGTCTTGGAGTTGCTCTTCTCCAGAAGTATCTTTGTGGTGTTCTCTGTATTTCCTGAATTTGAATATTGGCCTGCCCTGCTAGGTTGGGGAAGTTCTCCTGGATAATATCCTGCAGAGTGTTTTCCAACTTGGTTCCATTCTCCCCATCACTTTCAGGTGCACCAATAAGACATAGATTTGGTCTTTTCACCTACTCCCATATTTCTTGGAGGCTTTGTTTGTTTCTTTTTACTCTTTTTTCTCTAAACTTCTCTTCTTGCTTCATTTCATTCATTTAATCTTCAATCACTGATACCCTTTTTTCCAGTTGATCGAATCGGTTACTGAAGCTTGTGCATTTGTCATGTAGTTCTTGTGCCATGGTTTTCAACTCTGTCAGGTCATTTAAGGACTCTCTACATTGGTTATTCTAGTTAGCCATTCATCTAATCTTTTTTCAAGGCTTTTAGCTTCTTTGTGATCGGTTTCAACTTCCTCCTTTAGCTTGGAGAAGTTTGATCGTCTGAAGCCTTCTTCTCTCAAGTCGTCAATTCTCCATCCAGCTTTGTTCCATTGCTGGTGAGGAGCTGCATTCCTTTGGAAGTGGAGAGGCACTCTGATTTTTGAATGTTCAGCTTTTCTACTCTGCTTTTTCCACATCTTTGTGGTTTTATCTACCTTTGGTCTTTGATAATAGTGACATAAAGATGGGGTTTTGGTGTGGATGTCCTTTCTGTTTGTTAGTTTTCCTTCTAACAGTCAGTACCCTCAGCTGCAGGTCTGTTGGAGTTTTCTGGAGGTCCACTCCAGACCCTGTTTGCCTGGGTATCAGCAGTGGAGGCTGCAGAACAGTGAATATTGCTGAACAGCCTGATTGTTCCTCTGGAAGCTTCATCTCAGAGGGGTACCTGGCCGTGTGGGGTGTCAGTCTGCCCCTACTGGGGGGTGCTTGCAGTTAGGCTACTTGGGGATCAGGGACCCACTTGAGGAGGCAGTCTGTCTATTCTTAGCTCTCAAGCTCCATGCTGGGAGAACCACTACTCTCTTCAAAGCTGTCAGACAGGGACATTTAAGTCTGAAGAGGTTTCTGCTGTGTTTTGTTTGGCTAGGCCCTGACCCAAGAGGTGGAGTCTACAGAGGCAGGTAGGCCTCCTTGAGCTGCAGTGGGCTACACCCAGTTCGAGCTGCCTGGCCACTTTGTTTACGTACTCAAATGTCAGCAATGGTGGACACCCCTCCCCGAGCCTTACTGCCACCTTGCAGTTAGATCTCTTTGCTGTGTTAGCAAAGAGGGAGGCCCCGTGGGCGTGGGGCCCTCTGAGCCAGGCACGGGATATCTGGTGTGCCAAATCTCCTGGTGTGCCATTTGCTAAGACCCTCAGAAAAGTGCAATATTAGGGTGAGAGTGACCCGATTTTTCAGGTGCTGTGTGTCATGGTTTCCCTTGGCCCCTTGCACTTCCTGGGTGAGGCGATGCCTTGCCCTGCTTGGGCTCTCACTCAGTGGGCTGCACCCACTGTCCTGCACCCACTGTCCAACATGCCCCAGTAAGATGAACCTGGTACCTCAGTTGCAAATGCAGAAATCACCCGTCTTCAGTGTTGCTCACGTTGGGAGCTGTAGCCTGGAGCTGTTCCTATTTGGCCTTTTTCAGCTCCAAAATTTCTGATTGATTCTTTTTGATTATTTCAATCTCTTTGTTAAATTTATGTGTTAGGATTCTGAATTGCTTCTTTGTGTTATCTTGGATTTCACTGACCTTCCTCAAAACAGCTATTTTGAATTATTTGTCTGAAATATTACATGTCTTTGTCTCTCTGGGATTCATCGTTGGTGCCTCATTTAGTTTGTTTGAGGAGGTCATGTTTTCCTGGATGGTCTTGATGCCTGTGGATGCTCTTTTGTGTTTGGGCATTGAAAATTTAGGTATTTACTATAGTCTTCACAGTCTGAACTTGTTTGTAGCAGTCCTTCTTGGGAAGGCTTTTCAGGCATTTAAAGGGACTTGGATGTCATGATCTAAGTCTGTGGTCACTGCAGCTATATCTGCTTTGGGGGGCAACCTAAGCCCAGTTACACTGTGGGCTCTTTATTATAGAGATACTACCTCAGTTGTCTTGTGTAAGAGCTGGGAGAATTCCATGGTTTACCAGGCAGAGACTCTTATTCTCTCCCTTACTTTCTCTCAAAGAAATGGAGTCTCTCTTTCTGTGTGCTGAGCTGCCTGGAGCTATGGGAGGGATGATACAAGCACCTCTGTGGCCACCATCACTGGGACTGTGCTGGGTCAGACCTGGAGCCAGTACAGCACTGTGTCTCGCCCAAGGTCCACAGTAAGGCTACTGCCTATGTTCACTCAAGGCCCAAGGGCTCAACAATCAGCAGGTGGAAAATATAACCAGGCTTATGTCCTTTACTTCAAAATGGCAGGTTTCCCCTGGCCCTGGGTGGGTCCTGAGATGTTGTTTGGGAACCAGAGCCTGACATCAAGAACTGTAGGAATCTACTTGGTGCTCTACCATGGCTGAGCCAGCATCCATCACACACACACACACACACACACACACACACACACACAGCTCTACACTCTTTAGTTTCCTTTTACCAAACAGTGGAATTTCTCCCTGTGGCCGCTACTGCTCCAGGCCCATGGCAAGTACTGCCTGGCTACCACCGATTTACACTCAAGGCCCAAGGGCTGTTCAGTCAGCTATGGTAAATGCTGTCAGTCTTAATTCTCTACCTTCAGGGCAGTGGACTCCCCTCTGGCCCAGGGTAGGCTCACAAGTGACATCCAGGAGTCAGGCCTGGAATCAGGGACCCAGGGGACCATCTGTTGCATTACCTCATTTTGGCTGAGCTAGTACCCAAGCTGCAAGATAAAGACCCCTTTACTCTTCCTTTTCCTTTTCTAAAGTGGAATAAGTCTCTCCCTATAGCCACAACAGCTGGGAATGTGCAGGTCATACCTGAAACTAGAACAGTTCTGAGTGTCACCTAAAGTTTGCAGTACCTGGCTACCACTGCTGACTATTCAAGATAAAGGGCTCTTTAGTCAGCAGGCCATAAATTCTTCCAGGAATGGGTTCTTCCCTTCAAGACAGTGAGTTTCCTTCTGGCCCAAGGTGTATTTAGAAACGTCCCTGGCCGGGCGCGGTGACTCAAGCCTGTAATCCCAGCACTTTGGGAGGCCGAGATGGGCGGATCACGAGGTCAGGAGATGGAGACCATCCTGGCTAACCCAGTGAAACCCCGTCTCTACTAAAAAATACAAAAAAAGTAGCCGGGCGAAGTGGCGGGCGCCTGTAGTCCCAGCTACTCGGGAGGCTGAGGCAGGAGAATGGCGTAAACCCGGGGGGCGGAGCTTGCAGTGAGCTGAGATCTGGCCACTGCACCCCAGCCTGGGCGACAGAGCGAGACTCCGTCTCAAAAAAAAAAAAAAAAAAAAAAAAAAGAAATGTCCCTGGAAGCTAGGGCCCTCAGGACTCTGCCTGGTGCCCTATTCTACTGTGGTTGAGATGGTATCCCAGTTGAAAGACAAAGTCCTCTTTACTCTCCCTTCTCCTGTCCTCAAGCAGAGGGAAGGATTTTCTCCAGGAGTTGTGAACTGTACTGCCTGGAGTTGGGGGAGGGGTGGTGCAAGAACTCCCTTGGCCTCTCCAGCTGGTGTATCACTAGGTTGCATTCCCTCTAAGTCCAGTAGCTCCACACCCAGCACAGCACCAGGACTTGCCAAGGAATTGCAGTCTTTGTGGCCTAGATTGCCTTTCTAGTTTATTTGGGAACCCCAGGGTAGTTTAGCCCACAGCAGCAGGGCTTGCCAGAGTTTAGGTTCAGCCACAGTGTAGTAGATGGATGATTTCCCTCTGACTGGGGCTGGTCTAATCGCTCCCTCTATGCAGGCTGGCTGAGTTCTTCTCTGTGTTGCTTTCCACTGTTGACAGGGCAGCACTGAGTTCTAATGCAAATTCCCACAATCAGTGCACTCTCCCTCCCCCAAAAGCACAGATTCTTTCTTAGCACCATGTGCCTGCCTCCAAAGGGATTGAAGACAGGTGGTGTAGATGAATCAAGACGGTCTCTCCTACTCTTTTTTTTTTTTTTTTTTTGAGACGGAGTCTCGCGCTGTCACCCAGGCTGGAGTGCTGTAGCCCGATCTCAGCTCACTGCAAGCTCCGCCTCCCGGGTTCACGCCATTCTCCTGCCTCAGCCTCCCGAGTAGCTGCGACTACAGGCGCTGCCACCTCGCCCGGCTAGTTTTTTGTAGTTTTTAGTAGAGACGGGGTTTCACCGTGTTAGTCAGGATGGTCTCGATCTCCTGACCTCGTGATCCGCCCGTCTCGGCCTCCCAAAGTGCTAGGATTACAGGCTTGAGCCACCGCGCCCGGCCTCTCCTACTCTTTTATCCTTCATATGATGTTAATATGATGTTCTTAATATGATGTTAATATGATGTTAAAACCAGGTTCTGTGATCACTCACCTGATCTTTCGTTCTTATGAAGGTGCTTTTTTATGCGAATAGTTGTTTAATTTGGTATTCCTGAGGAGAGGGGACAATTGCCGGAGGCTTCTATTTGGCCATCTTGCTCTCAGTTTTACTTCTGTGTTGTCTTTTTAAAGCTATTGTAATTTTGTGATTTGTATGACCCATCACTTCTCACGTGCCCAGTCTATGGCTCTGGGTTTATATCATTCTCTTAAGGAAAAGGCCTTACCCAGTTCAAGTCTCAATTTCAGCCACTCAGTTTCAGCCATAGGAGGATGATTTTCTGTCTCTGTGAGTGCTCAATTACTCTTCAGTTTTTACAACAGCTTTAAATGGAGTAAGCATTTTCAGATTGGGGACTAAACCTTCTTCATGTAGTATGTCAATCTCATTTGTTCTGGAATTAACTGAACTTAGTGGATTGACAGTTCTCTCTCTTTTTTTCCTCTGCCTCCTTCTTTCCTCCTCTTCCCTGCAAAATAACTTTCAGACTTTCTTCCCTAAGCACAACTTATTTAAGTTCTTGCTTGTTATACAATTTTCAGCTCTTGCAGGAGAGAACCTGAGTTTTATTTGTTGTAATATCTTGCGTAGTCTGCATGTAGTGCCTTGTTCAAAATGGCTACTGAAGTGATGATTTTTCTTGTTCAAATGTATTATTGGTGTCACTATTTAATATTAATTAATAAGGATTTATAAAAATTAATTTTATTGTCCTCAGCAAGAAGGAACCCACTAGGCAGAATATCTTTTAATTTCAAAACACTTTACCTTACATAAGAATGGTTCTAGTTGCTTTCAAGGGTAATTTTCCTATTAAAATTCACTTATAGATAGGAATACAAATTGTTTATTGAGTAATCTTTTCAGAAGATTTAAAGTTGCTAAATTAAAAGTGAGTTTCACAATGGAAATGTTATCTTAGCCATTAACTACAGCTTGGATAATATAATTTAGACTTAATAGCCTTTTTCTAAAATATCATTGATTAATATATCAATAAAAATTCCATCAGGGCATTATAAAGTTGTGAATAAACTAATTTGATCCCCATTTTTCCCCTCAGGAAGGAATGGAGATGTTAAAGCTCAGACTTTTTCTAACAGTTTGCCAATTTCTTGGTCGATTTTTACAAAGTGCTACTTTAAACATATTTCCAATGTGGTAGATTTATTTTAAGGGAATTCTAAATAGAGTGGGATCAATGGAAGATTAGGCTGCATGTATAGTTTTTTTTTTTTTTCCTCTAGCTAAAAGTCATATTTTGTTTTTATGGAAGAATTCATGAAAGCAGTGTCATAAAATACTCTTCAGTGGAAGTAACTAATTTTAATAAGAGTTTAATGAAATTAGGCATTATAGTTACAGAACCTGCTACATGATTTTTTTGTGTGGGTCTTAGATCTTAAGAACATCAAAATATTATTATTGGAAGAAACTGTATAGGCATTTTGGTTCAATTTTATCTACGATGTTGGAAACCTTTTTACCGCTTCTGATGGATGGTCCTCAATTTTGTGTTTAAACTTGTCTACTAATGAGGATTCTTTACTTCCTGAGGTGGTCCCTTTCTTTGAAATTTTTAGCTACTTGAATGTGTTTTGTGCTGGAAATAATGCAGTATGAACTCTGCACTTTTACTCACTGCTCTTCAAATATCCAAAGACTTTTTTTTTTTTTTTTACATTACTGGTTTCCATAATACAGATCATTAGAACAAGAATTCAGGAATTAATGAAATCTTTCTATTTATCCTTAGACATATTTGAATTTTGATTCTGCCATTTTCTTTCCAAATATAATATTCCAGATATCATCTGACCAAAAGAGAGAGAGCAGGACTATTATTTTCCTTGATCATGATCCTGTGGAACATAGTAGTCAGTCAATTATCAATGTGGACTTAATGAACAATGTGTTTATGATAATAATGTTTAGTAACTGTGTGACCATTTATTGAATTTGAGGTCAATTAAATTTCTTGGTAAATTTTTTATGTTATTAGTTTCCATAACACAGATCATTGGAACAAGAATTCAGGAATTAATGAAATCTTTCTATTTATCCTTAGACAAATTGATTCTGCCATTTTCTTTCCAAATTTGTCATCTTCAATTTTGGTATATATTTTTTCTATATATTTACCAACACCAATGATACAATTGTTGAAAATTAATCCTTTATATATTTAAATTTATTTAAATTAAATATTTTGGTCATTTATTTTGAACTTCCTTCTTTTGAGGCTTATCTTCATGCTCTGTGGAGGCAGAAGAATGAAATAGTTAAGAACATAGCCTTTACTAGTCTGCCTTGGTTTGCAGTCTGGTTCCATTAATAATAAGCTGTGTGATGTTTGCAAAGCTACTTAATCTTTCTTTGTCTTTGTTCATCTGGAAATTGGGAACGATAATTGTACCTGGTTCAGATAATTCATGTAAAGATCAAGGGAGGTAATACATGTAAGTCACTTAAAATGATTTCTGACACTCAACTGTAGGCATGCATATATTTTGCTTTTTAATATTCTTCTTAATATTAGAAGATGTGAAATGAACACGCTTTTGTGAAATGAATATGTGATGACTTCTGTCATCTCATATACCATCTTCCTCAATCGGTAAGTCTGTTGTAACCTTTTTTCTGTTTTTCAAAATCAAATTTTAAAAGTCCGGATGGCTGTTATTAAAAAGTCAAAAAAATAACAGATGCTGGCGAAGTTGCAAAGAAAAAGGAACACTTATGCACGGTTGATGGGAATGTAAATTAGTTCAATTATTGTGAGAAACAGTGTGGCAATTCCCCAAAGACCTAAAAACAGAACTACCATTTGACCCAGTAATCCCATTACTGGGTATATAACCAAAGGAATATAAGTAGTTCTATCTTAAAGATACAAGAATGCATATATGTCCATTGCAGCACTATTCACACTAGCAAAGACATGGAATCAACCTAAATGCCCATCAATGGTAGACTGGATAAAGAAAATGTGGTACATATACATCATTGAATACTATGCAGCCATAAAAAAGAATGAAATCATATCTTTTGCAGGAACATGAATGGAGCTGGAGGCCATTATGCTAAGCGAATTAATGCAGGAACAGGAACCAAATACTGCATGTTCTCATTTATAAGTGGGAGCTAAATAATGAGAACACATGGACACACTGGGACCTACTGGAAGGTGGAGGGTGAGAGAAGGGAGAAGATTGGTAAAAATAACTAATGGGTACTAGGCTTAATACATGGGTGAAGAAATAATCTGCACAACAATCCCCCACGACATAAGTTTACCTATATAACAAAATTGTACATGTACTCCTGAACTTAAAAGTTAAAAAATTTATTATGTACATATCCTGTGGAACATTAGGTCTTCAAAATAGATCAAGATGTTTTGCTGCTAGTAAATTTATTCCCTGTTTATAGGAAGTACATCTAAAACTAACATATCAAATTTTCTCAGTTCGAATTTTTCTTCAATCTTAAAATTTCTTAGTACCTTAATCTTTTTCTGGGACTTTAAAGAAATAAAGCGGGAAGAAAGGATGTATGAAAATAGTCATGGTAGCATTTTTTATACTGTAATAAAAACTAAACAACCTAAATGTCCAATAATAGAGAAATAGTTAAGTGATGTAATATATTCCCTTGTCACAATATTATGTAGAAACTTAATTTTCTTAGTACCTTAATCTTTTTCTGGGACTTTAAAGAAGTAAAGCGGGAAGAAAGGATGTATGAAAATAGTCATGGTAGCATTTTTTATACTGTAATAAAAACTAAACAACCTAAATGTCCAATAATAGAGAAATAGTTAAGTGATGTAATATATTCCCTTGTCACAATATTATGTAGAAACTTAATTTATGTTTATATTAACAGTGGAGGCTTATATTAATGTGAAAAATGTTTTATGAGTTACAGATGTATTTCTATAGAATAATCACACCTATGAAAAATAAACCGGCCGGGCGCGGTGGCTCAAGCCTGTAATCCCAGCACTTTGGGAGGCCGAGACGGGCGGATCACGAGGTCAGGAGATCGAGACCATCCTGGCTAACACAGTGAAACCCCGTCTCTACTAAAAATGCAAAAAACTAGCCGGGCGAGATGGCGGGCGCCTGTAGTCCCAGCTACTCAGGAGGCTGAGGCAGGAGAATGGCGTGAACCCGGGAGGCGGAGCTTGCAGTGAGCTGAGATCCGGCCACTGCACTCCAGCCCGGGCGACAGAGCGAGACTCCGCCTCAAAAAAAAAAAAAAAAAAAAAAAAGAAAAATAAACCAATTAACTAAAAATAATGCACAGAAAAATAAAAGAATAACTGAAATTTTAGTAAAGGTTTTCTTAGTTAGAAAAACTCTTAACTGTAATAGTGAGTATCAATAGATAGCACAACGAATAATTTTAAATAGAATAGTCATTAATAACTGATGGCAGTGTTTTTGATCTGGGTACATGTATGGGTAGTAATATGTGTGCTTTAATATAACAATATTTTCTGCTTGCAATTTTTTTCTTAATACCTGCGACGGAATTAGATGTATTCAAATTTCATTTGTTGTGCAAAGGGCATCCTGTTCCACAGAGTCTTGCAGCTTCCAGGTGCTTTGCCTAATAAAGAATTTGAAGGCCATGGAGGTGCTTATTTTATAAGAACTGTAACAATTCAGATCTTCTTGCTTAGTCAAGTCATGTGTGAGGATTTTGGACCTTTAATCTGTTCACACTGGAAAGGATGGAATTTCACCCCTATTATTAAAGACCTCTGTATACATCACAATCACTTACATTTATTGAACATGTTTTGTGTTGCAGACAGACACAGCACTTTACAAAAGCCTTAACTAATTTAATCTTCACAATATTGCTATGAGGAAAGCACTATTATTTTCCTTCTCACTTTATGGCCGAGGAAATGGAGGCACAGAGAAGTTAAATAAACCTGAGAGTGCCTAGCATATATGTGAGGCATAGGGCTGAGATTCCAACCCTGGCATTTTTGACCCTAGAGCCCACTATATTGTACTGACTTTCGTATAATATTACATTGCTTAAAATCTGACTAAGTTTTAAAATAACAGCTTTTCTTTTTTTTTGTTTCCTTTATTTCTTGCGTTATGAGAATGGTATCCATGGTGGTCAAAATTTATGGAGTAACTTGTATTTTTTTTACTGAGAGATTATTCTATAAAGAAACATGTTTCTGAGATTTTCCAGAAAATAAATGGTAACACAATAATTTGCAAAAAGGAGTTTATATTAATAAGAATAGCAATCTTTGTATATGTTGTGTTTTCTTTCTGTATAGGTATGCAAATCTATGTTTCTCTACTATTGAAAAATAATAGGTTAAACCTTAGGCCCTAGCTCATTACACCTTGTCATCTTGATTGCAAGGCAAGTCGTTGCAACATTTTATTGAAGGCTATGTTACAGTGAGTACTATGTTAATTTTGTGGCTACTGCAATAAATAGCACAAAGCCATAACCTCAAGGAATTCATAGTCTAGTGGCAGTGATAGACATTTGCCCACCATTCATTCAATGATCCAATAGGAGCCAGACACAGTGTTGTGTACTGCAACTCACAAGAAACTCAGAATGACAAAATAAGACATAATCTCTGGTCTCAAGGAGATTTAAATAATTAGAATACAATATGATGATTACCAATGGGTTGCATAGGAGATGTCTGCTAGCATTGGGAATGGACAAGAAAGGCTTCAGAGAGGAGATGATATTTGAATTCAGTCTTAAAGGATGAGTAGTTGCCTCCCTTGTGGTCAAATTGGGAACAGAGTGCCAGAAAGAAAAATTATATTACTAAGCAGCGGCATAGTAAGCTAGGAGAATCTGGGGATGTTAGAGTATAAGCAGTTAAATGCGGTTAGACTGTAAGAACATTTTGGAGGTAATAGAAAATGAGGCTAGAGTAATAGAAAGGGCTCATGTCATGCATAATTCATATTTACTTTGTCATAATAATTTATGGTACCATATATGGCCAGTACATATAAAAAACACACAGGATGTCTTGCTTATAGTATGGAGATTGTTTGACCCTAAATTACTTTTTTTTGAAATTTGTGCTCTTGAGGAATAGTCAGCTTAAGCATGGGTACATGTACTTTTGTCTTATTGTTTGAAAGATCTGGGTGATTTGGAAAAAAACACATAAACCATTCCAGAATTTTTATGTTACATTATAAGAAAAAAATTCACATGTTTGAGATTTATATTAATTTTTTTGAAAGAATGCAATTTTGTCTACTGAGAACATTCAGATCAGCTAAAGAGATTTTTCTTACAATTCTAAACAATCACAGTCATTAAATATTTTCTTCAGGTATCGTGTGTTATTTTGGTTTTCTCTCCAGCCATCTCTGGTATTGCTTTTTAGATTATTAAAATGACTTGCATCTGTTATGACTTCGAGCCATGATTCTTTTTAGAGTTGACATTTTCAATGTATTTGTAATGTCATTTGCTGTTTTACTTGCATTTTGTTTTTCTTATTATCAAACTGCCTATTCCTTATTTGCAAGTCAAGAGTCTTTTTTCTAAGCAGGTTTGCACTTTTTATGTGCCTAAGACAGAAAAACTGCTAAAAATAAAAAACATTCAAAGGTGAGTTGAGTTCAATTGCTCAGTACTTTTGAGTTATTATACTGTCTTTTCAACTCCAGGAAGGTTCTCAGCTTGGTAAACAAGTGAAGATGGTTTTGTGGATCTTTTTTATCACAAGAGAAATGTTTCCACACTACAGTCACTTAGAATGGGTTTTTAAATAGTTCAGATGGTGAAGTGCTTTGTCCATTTGGAACTGCTTTCTGCATCTGAAATATCTGGAAGATGTCAGTGGACATTTAATAAGTATTGGGTGATTCAATAATTGACATTTCCCCCACTTTATCTACTAAACTTCTCTGTGATTGAATATTCCAAACTCCTCACAAATTCAAGAAGCCTACCCTATATTGGATTTTTCTTCTTCCCAAAGCATAACTAGAATCTTCCAATTTGCCTCTAATTCACAGTGGGACACCCTCAGAAACATTATCTGGGAAGATTTTCTTTCTCCTTTTGTATTCTTACTGCTTTCCTCCAGGTCGGTGCGTTGTAGGTGATACTAAGAAAAACAAGACAGAATCCCATCTTCAAAGACCTTCAGATTGACTAGAAACTATTAACTAAGTCAATGTGGAACTCGATAATACACATTAAGATAGGTGGAGGTTCAAGTGAAGAAAAAGATCACTTTTAAAACAAAGATCAGTGAAAATACGGGACTTTGTAGGAGGTGTAGACTATGTAGCAATGCCCTCCCAAGCAGAATGGGGAAAATGAAACAGAAAAAGCATAGGAACTACTTGGAGGAACAGAAAATTAGTTTGGCTGGAACATTTGATTAGTGGAGAGTAATTGTAGAAAAGAAGGCTCAAATAATAGCTTGGGGCCAGATTATGGAGATTTAGAAAGCAAGGATTAGAGGGTAAGATTTAATATGCTAGGATAAAGTCAAGGAATTTGAACAGAGGAGAAGCGTGAGCAAACATATGCATTTAGAACATTTGGCAGCAATGTGTCAGCGGACTTGGGTAGGAGCGATTCCTGGATTGGAGAGACAGAAGATATATTGGTAGGAACTAATGAGATTCTCAATAAGAAAAATGGAAATGCATTCTAGAGACATGTTGGTGGGGTTACCTACAGGACTGGCCATGTTTGGACGTGGTGGCATAGGGAGAGGAAGAAGCCAAGAATAAACTCGAGATGTCCTTTGAGACCAGAATAACCGTGAAGCTATGAAAAGAAATCACATTTCAGGAAGAGGAGTTGGTTTTTAAAGGATGTGTTCATCATTTTAGTTTTGTATGTATAAAAGTGGAGAATTTCAGCAAGTTTCAAGTATAAATTTAGAAACCATAAGCATAGATGGGCTGGTTGAAAGCACAGAGGATGATAAGATCATTAGACAGAAAGTAATTAAGAAAAAGTTTCAAAACGAAAATTTGGAAAAATGCACTAAAAATAGAGAAATAGGCAAGTATCCTTGGAATTGAAATACATTGTGCTAAGAACTAACATGAAGGTAAAAAGAGGATGCTATAGGAATCTGTCTGGATCTTTTAGGGTCAGAGAAAGCTTCCCAAAGAAAGGGAAGGCTAGGTTGATATCCGAAGCATAATGAGGGGTTTGCCAGAAAGGGAACTGAGTGAGAGATAGAATGCATTGTGGATTTAGGGAATGGGCTCATCAGAGAGCCCCAGGAAGGCCTCAGTCTCTTGTGAGGTTTCTCCCTAGGAATCTGATAACAAGGCCTACATATTCCTTTAGGCATCAATCTCTTACAACTTAGGTTATATTTTTTTTCCCCAAAGAAACTCTCTGGCTCAGAAAATCATTCTGTTCTAGAAGCTCTTGTACAATTCTGATCTTGCTTAATTCAAAACTGTACATCCAAGTTGCACTGCAAAGGCCTTTACATTTATCTGGATTTTTTGGATAATAAACAAGGATTTTCATTAATAACTTCCACTCTATTGGCTATAAGTAAAAATTTAAACCTATGTTTTATATTTTTAGATCCTGTATTTTCTTTTAAACTTTTCTTAAAATATGCACTGTATCTAGAATTTCTTCCACGTCCATCCAGGGTTGGTTTGTTTGTTTTTCCATTGAACATTTGCTATGCTCTCTGATCATCTTCTGTTGTTTTTCTTTACGTGTTAAGATGCATATCTTCTTTTATACTCATCAGCTCTCATAGCCTCACTAGAATCTGTAATATTTTTAAAGTTATTTAAACTTACTTCATGATTCCATGAATAGTAATAAGCATTACTTAGGAATATTGTAATAGTTGAATTGCTTCAATAATGCCAAGTAGTAGTAATCTGAATACTCGTAAAGTAATTAATACTGTAAATATTTGTTGCCCTGTTCAATGTAATAGCCACTAGTCATGTGGCCATTAAATACACGAAAGGGGGCTAGACCAAGTTGAGATGTGTTACAGGTGTAAAATACACATCAGATATCAAAGATTTTGTAGAAAAAAAGTAAAATGTCTCAATAATTTTTAATTGTGATTGCATGCTGAAATAATGCTGTAGAAATATTGGATTTATGACATATTATTAAAGTTAATTGCCTCTTTTTGGTATTGTCTTTGCTCTTTTTAACCTTTCATAGCCCTCATATATGTTTTTTTAAATGTGGCTAGTAGAATATTTATAATTATATATGTGGCTTACATTTGTGGCCAGCATTATATTTTACTGGATAGCACTGTTTTAGGGCATGTTTGTAAAGTTGAACACAAGTTGTCCCTCTTTAAACTCCACACCTACTCCTGTGGGGTAGATATTATTATTCCCATGTTATAGATGCAGAAACTGAGGTCCCATCACAGCTAAATAAGTGGTAGATAAGAGATCTGTTTAGTCTCCTGTCTTAAGCAGAATGCTGTTTTATTAGGCAGAATAAAATGTTTTTAGTCTGAGAAGTGCACATTTTAGAATTTGCTTCTGTCTGCTTTCTTAGCAACTTGTTCATTTAGTATATGACACCAGAGATTGCCTTCATTATCACAGTCAGTGTTACAGGTATAGAACCTTTTACATAGGTGTGCACTGTCCAAATGAATTATGCATACCACAATATATGACATATACCAGAATGTGTGATTTATATCAAACTAGGTTCAAATGCAAAGCTAGGGAATTACCTGCATGTGGAAGTTCTTGTGGAAACTAAATGGAAGGACCCCTTTTAAATTCTACCCCTGTTAGAATTTAATGCATGTGGGCAGGCAGGGATATTGCCAATACTTTGTGATCCACTGGGATAAAAACTTGATACCATTTGGGTGTCTAGCGCCTTCAGTTTCTAGCTGGAGCTTGGTGTTCTCAGGGCCCAATAGAGCCCAGGTGGTGCTTCTATTTAATGAGTTGCAGGAAGCTCCTTTGGGTCTAACTTTCTAGTTATTCTGCCCTTGCATGGAAATGAGTCTTAGAGAAGTCTTGCTTCAATTTTTAAAATAAAGTCACTTGTTTAATTTCTTTTTTATTCAAATGTTATCATTCTTACAGCTGTCCCCTAAGATGGAAAAATTTATAGACTACTCTCAGGAGAATCTTGATTCTTTTCTGCCCTTGACATGTTATTTTCATCCAGTGGCTCCTGAAAGAGCCACCGTGGTATTCAGAGCCTGGGAGATTGTGTTTTCTTTTCATTTGTCCCACATTTACCTCTTCAAGTGTTAAGTATGCCCTGATATGTGGTTAAATCATTCATCTACTCATGTATTATTAATATCAGTATAAACAGTTGAACATTGTGTACTGGCTTGTACTCTATCCCTGGAGATCAGAATGAACCAGCTTTTTATGTTTCAAATTCAGTAGAAGGTGTTTTTCAGGTTCTCTCAGGGAGTTTTGGTCTATTGATGTCAGTTCTATCCTAAGGCACATTTTAAAAACTATTAATATTATAACACATAAAAGGCAATGACGCTTGGTTGAAATTTTGTTCAAGGGATGTTAATATGTGTTTTAAAATATTTACAATTTTTTTTTCTTGGAACACTTGTATTTCCTTAGTCAAGCATGCACTATTATAACTAAAATTTTCAACATTCTGAAGTTTTAGCAACCATTTGTAATATTTTATAAAATAATTTATGTAACAGGCATATATCTAGCATTGTGTCTATGCCAAGTACTGTTCCAATGGAATTAGGAAATATTAACTCACTAGTGCTGTCATTAAAAGATGCAAATATGTATATCCTGGTGACTTGAATGAATCATTTAAAAACTAAGCACATTCTTGGATATAAAACGTTGCTTACTATTTAGTTAATAAGTATTATTTTTATTGTTTAGAAACATGTGCAAAAACATAATATAGCACTGACTATATTTGAGGATCTAAATTTTTATGAAGAATGAAGACTGTTACCTGTGAAACCGTCTACCTATCCATCCATTCATCTGCCTGTTCATTTATTTATTGATTAATAATTTAGGATACTTTTTACTTCAAAAGAGGTTTTAATTAAGTATGTGGTGTTTGAATATATAAAGGAACAAATGGCTTAAACAGAATACCAATCATGATCAGAAATAATTTAGAAAGAGGAAAATATTTGTACTGAGATTTATAGAGAGATAGTCACAACAACAACGAAACCCTACATGTTTCTGTTCTCTTCCTCTTGATAGAAGGGAAACAACACATGATGAATCACAAGTTTTTATAGTAAGAAAAGCAAATATGTGTTCATCTGGAGAGACATTATTTTCTTGGTTTTAAATTCTAGGAGAGCATTTTTGGTGGTTTCTCACATAAGAATGTCAAGTAATAACATTTTCATTATGAGAACCAGTCTTCAAATGATATTACATGTTAACTCTAAAGACACTTTTGTACTTGTAAACCATGCTTACATAATCCAGGTACACTGTCTCAGTAGATGTAATTTAATAACTAGAAAGCATACATAACACCCAAAAAAGTAGGCAGAGCACAAATCCTGTAAGTATTTATGCTCTCCAATGTCACTGTTTTCAGTTGACCTCTAGCACACTCTTGAAGGCAACTAGTTTAAAGTAGTGCTTCTTGACTGGTGATTATACTTTGTTCCATTGCTTGGAGGAATTCAATATTTGACAGATAGTTGATATGTATTCTGCAGCATTGAATGACGCTGTGATATCTGTCCCTACAAGGGTTAGTACTTCCAAGGTCCTATTCTCCCTGATTTCAAAGATGCCTCTCCATCCATTCCACAGTACCAGAAACAAATTTTATCATGGCACTTGTTATGGAGGGTGTTTTAATTTAAATTTGATTTTATTGGCTGGGCATGGTGGCTCACGCCTGTAATCCCAGCACTTTGGGAGGCAGAGACAGGTGGATCACAAGGTCAGGAGTTTGAGACCAGCCTGACCAATATGGTGAAACCCCATCTCCACTAAAAACACAAAAATTAGCCCGGTGTGGTGGCACACACTTGTAGTCCCAGCTACTCTGGAGGCCGAGGCAGAAGAATTGCTTGAACCCAGGAGGCAGAGGTTGCAGTGAGCTGAGATTGTGCCACTGCACCCTAGCCTGTGTAACACAGTGAGACTCTGTCTCAAAAAAATTGATTTTATTTCATGTTTTGGTCTGTCTTCTTTTGTCTCTGAGCTACTTGACAGCAAGTACTCCTCATTGCATCTCCAACATGTAGAATAAATGTGACCCATAGAAAGTATTCCATAGATATTTGGCAAATAAATAAATGAATGCATGAATTAATTTATCACGGATTGGTATTTCCTTCAAGACAAAGGAACATGCCCAACAGAGATCTGAAGGGAACCAATAACAATGTTCTGTAACATATTTTTGGGTTCTAGGATAATTTTACATGGCTACTTTTCAAATTTTTGGTAATTGCAGATAAACTCAGATTCAGCCAGCAGGCTGATCAGTGGTATTATATTTTGAATGAGATTCTGTTTCTCAGTTTTTGAGCATCAAATAACTTGCCATGATTTCATCTAGTAAAGTTTAGTTTTTTCTTGTCAAATTCATAGAAGATGGATTTGTAATTTATAAATCTAAATGCCAGTTTATTGATTTACAAGAGGGATATTTTTAACTGGGAAAACAGAGTTATTGGTGGCATGGGGCTCCCATTTCTAGAAAGATTTTCACATAAATTACAAGTTAGAAGATTGTATGATAAACAAAAACAGAAAATGATTTTGGATGCTCAGGAAGCTATGTATATCTGGGCTATGGTAGCCAAGTGGATCACCCTTTTTGACTTGAAAGGCATTTTTGTCTAAGATGCTGCTCCAGTCCATTGGCTAACTAATGTTTTTGGGGAAGAGATCCTGAATGCAGATCTAGCTGATGTTAACAGGTGTACCATGAAAAAGTAGTTTCATGATGAAATAAATCTAAGGGAAAAAAGGCAAACTATAGACTCTTCTTTGAGATTAACAGTTGACAATAAGAATCCTTCCATAAAGAAATTTTTTCACTTCATTTTACCTAGGTTTCGTTGAAGAACTTGAATATTAGAGCAATGATTCTTGGCCCACCTATAAACATGTATTCAACACAAATTTATGGAGTAATGATTGTGGCAGACACTATGCAAGGTATTCAGGGGATACAGATCTGAAATAAACCAACGTGGCTCGCAGTTTCCCAGCACTAGCAATGTAGTAGCAGGGATGGAGTAGAGAAGGAAACCCAAAACCAAAAAGTTATGACAATTTGTGATATGTCATATAAAGGAACTAAACAAGATACTGAGATTCTGAATCATGGGAGGGAACCCACTTTTGATGCTGCAGATCAAGTATAGTGTATATAAGAAGGTGAAGTATAAATTGTATAGTGTATAAACTGTGAAGGTGGAGGAAACGCCAGCCAGAGAGTAAACAGGATTTAGACAGAACATCAAATTCAATAGAAGAGTATTCAGTGAAAATGAAGTCAGAAAGCCCTGCCTTTTGTGTCTTTAGAACCACACGGGGTTCCTGTTTGTTGATGGTCCTCTGGGGGAAGAGGTAAATTTCATCCTGCAGTGTTAAATTCAGGTCCCCCAAAAGGACTTGAAAAAAGTCATGTCTACCACCTCTTGCTTGTAAGTAAGAATATGAAGAATTCTTTCCCAGATGCCCCTGAAAAAAAGTCATCCTAACTTGTGTGTCCAGTTTTTCCTAGGTTTGCATCTCCCCAGAATGCAGGATTTTTCTCTGGAGTGGGGTCACTTGGTAAATATACTTTAGTTTTGGGATCTAAGTTTTCCCCTTTTTAATCCTCTTACTCCAAATGTAGATTTTACCCTTCTATATTGTACAAATTAATTTCCTTTTATTCACCCAATGTTAGTAACAATGCAACCTTCCTGCATGGATGCAAAGAACATAATTGCAATTGTGTCTGGAATGGGTGGGTTCTGGGTCTCACCGACTTCAAGAATGAGGCCAGGGCCCTCGTGGTGAGTGTTACAGTTCTTAAAGAAGGTGTGTCCGGAGTTTCTTCCTTCTGGTGGGTTTGTGGTCTCACTGGCTTCAGCAGTGAAGCTGCAGACCTTTGCAGTGAGTGTTACAGCTCTCAAGGCTGCGCCACCGGCACATGTGGAGTTGTTCGTGGTCTGCTGGCTTCAGGAATGAAGCTGCAGACCTTCGCAGTGAGAGTGATAGCTCATAATCCGGCACAGACCCAAAGACTGAGCAGCAACAAGATTTAGTGCAAAGAGCAAAAGAACAAAGTATAGAAGGAGACCTGAGCGAGTTGCCACTACTGACTCGGGCAGCCTGCTTTCTTATTCCCTTATCTGATCCCACCCACATCCTGCTGATTGGTCCATTTTACAGCGAGCTGATTGGTCCGTTTTGACAGGTTGCTAACTGGTGCATTTACAAACCTTCAGCTAGATACAGAGTGCTGATTGGTGCATTTACAATCCTCTAGCTGGACACAAAAGTTCTCCCCCACCCGATTAGTTAGATACAGAGTGCTGATTGGTGCATTTACAATCCTCTAGCTGGACACAAAAGTTCTCCCCCACCCTATGAGTTAGATACAGAGTGCTGATTGGTGCATCCACAAACCCAGAGCTAGACAAGAGTGCCCACTGGTGCATATACAATCCTTTAGCTAGACAGAAAAGTTCTCCAAGTCCCCATTCAACTCAGGAGCCCAGCTGACTTTGCCTAGGGGATCACCTGGCAGGGCAGTGGGCTATGGGCGGAGCTGCTGGCCAGTCCTGCGCCAGGCGCCTGCACTCCTAAGCCCTTGGGTGCATAGACCAGGTGCCATCTGAGAAGCCAAGGCGCCCGTGGGGGAGGCTTGGGCATGGTGGGCTGCAGGTCCCGAGCCTTGCCTGCGGGGAGGCAGCTGAGGCCTGGTGAGAATTCGAGCATGTCCCAGCACAGGCAGGCCGGCACTGCTGGGGGACCGGGCGCACCCTCTGCTGCTGCTGTCCCAGGTGCTAAGTCCCTTAATGCCTGGGGCCGGTGGCGTGGGCCACTCTGAGTGCAGGGCGGGCCGAGCCCGCGAGCGCTGCGGACAGCCCTGGTTCTTGCCTGCAGCCTCTCGCTCCATACCTCCCTGCAAGCAGAGGGAGCCGGCTCCGGCCTCGGCCAGCCCGGAGAGGGGCTCCCAGGGTGCAGCTGCGGTCTGAAGGGCTCCTCAAGTGCGACCAGGGCGCGTGGAGGCTGAGGAGGCGCCCAGAGCCGGGGAGGGCTGCTAGCATGTTGTCACCTCTCATAATGACAGTTTCCATGGTAATAACCTGGCTTCATTGTGTGTAGGTTCCTTTGCTGCCAGCTCTGGGTGGTCACTTTCGGCTCTAGCTTCCCTCTTATTCTGGAAAGCAGCCTAGGTCACCTGAATGACTGAATGCAAGGTGGCCAATTCTCCCCAAATGACTCCAAAAACTCTAGTACTCTAGTTTTGCAGCTCATTTTAAACACCTCACTAACACCTCAAGGAAAATTGCCGCTTGTCTTTTATCTGGCCTCTCAACTTCTTCAGTCACAGGCTAGCAGAAGTTGGCAACTGATCTTCTGCTGTCCAAAGTTCAGCTATATTGGAAGAAAGGTTGTGGTTGGCAATAGCTCCATTTTGAAGATTTCAGAAAGGTCACGATGGGGAGAAGAGAAAATACAATGAACATTTAGAAGTGTGTCTTCAGGTCAAGTTCAATTCTACTTTAAAAGGTTTTCAGGGCTATGAAAAAAAGTTCTGGAGAAGCAAAATCGGCATTACTGGGAGGGAAAAAAACTCACTTCTCTCCAAACGATGGGTAATTTCTTCTTGTCTAGAAAGAGCACTCTTCCTCGGGTTATATGGGCTGAAATCTATAACCTTAGTTATAATATTTTAACATACCAAGAAAAAGGGCAGTATTGCCTAAACCAGTCCTAAAACTGGCATCAATTGTAAAGGAGGACATCTTTTCCTCCAACATTTCTTTTCTTTCTTTCTTTTCTTTTTTTTTTTTTTTTAGACAGAGTCTCACTCTGTTGCCCAGGCTGGAGTGCTGCAGTGTGATCTTGGCTGACAGCAACCTCTGCCTCCCTGGTTCAAGCAATTACTCCTGCCTCAGCCTGCCAAGTAGCTGGGAGTACAGGCGCACGCCACTGCACCCGGCTAATTTTTGTAGTTTTAGTAGAGACAGGGTTTCACCATATTGGTCAGGCTGATCTTAAACTCCTGACCTGAGGTGATCAACCCACCTCGGCCTCCCAAAGTGCTGGGATTACAGGAGTGAGCCACCGTGCCTGGCCCCAATATTTTCTTAAGGACTTCAGACAGAAATCTTTCTGAAGTTTACAATTTTCATAATATTATGCATTATAAATTACCATAAAAATAACTGGTATTATTATAAAAACAAAAATAATTCAACTTCAAACATATTATGTGACAAACACACACACATGAAAACAAGAGGCATTCCTAATTTTATTTTATTGTATGTATTTATGTTGGTTTTAAGGAGCGGAGAGTTTAATAGGCAAGAAGGAAGGAAGAAGGCTCCCTCATACAGAGACAGAGGGAGGGGGGTTCCAAAGCCGAAAGAGGAAACCCCACCTGCCAGATACCAGCCAGGTACATGAAGAGGCTGGAGGAGGCTGTGTTTGATTTGCGTAGGGCTCAGGGGATTGGTTTGACCAGGCATGTCATTCAGGTGGCCTGCAAAAAAACTGGTCTTCCTACCCTAGCCTTTTAATATGCAAATGAAGGGTGCCATAATGTCTACAAATGTGGGAATATGTGGGGGCAGCCAGGTCGCCAGGCATATGTGGGGCAAGGGTAAGAAGAAGAGGGCGGGAATCACCATGTTTGGAGATACCCGTAATTTTAACTGCCATCTTCTCTGTTTCAATATTTTAACTGTTCTAAACATACCTAAACATGCCAGAAAGTGGCAAAGGGGCACATGGAATTTTCTCGTAAATCAGCTCCTAGTGTCTTGATCCACATGGATTGTGGACCCAATATGCTCTTTAGGCTTAATAACCCTGCTTGAGTCTACTTATCTTGATTCTGGCATAGTAAAACTTATAAGGGTATTAATCTAGCTAATTTCTCTCTGTTCTGTTCACTGATCCCACAGCTTCTCTGTATCCAGCCCAAACACGGAGGAGACCACCAGCTCCCCAGCACCTATCTTGGAAAGAACTTGTGCAAATACTCCATTTCTAAAAATCTTTATGAAAAATCATAGTTTCCAAGATTGCTTCTTATCTTGTAGATAGCAGTTTTACGTTGATACATCAGATGTCTTTATAAAGTGAGGATCACTTCGTAAAGTGATCCTTAGATACCAAAATTGCTGATCTTCATCTAATCTTCTCAAGCGTGTGGTAATTTTGTTTATCTTCAGTTTGGGGTCTCAGATCCAAAACCCTAGAGTGCCCAGGCAAGTCAAGACAGATGCAAAGGGGCCACGTTAGTACAATAGGAAATGGTGCAGACTTCAGTGACAGGAAGTGCGCATGCTCCAGTTGAAGGGTTCAGCCTCCACTTAGCTAGAGGTACTAAGTGATTGGTGAGTGGCTAGATGTTCCACTTTTACAGGGAAACAATATTTTAGTGTGAAACATTTTATTTTAAAATACGAGTAACATTCTTTTTTTTTTTTTGTTTCGTTTTAACAAACTGGGTGAAAAAAATCTTAGGCCATGGGCTGTTCGTTTGTAGTCTCTGAGCTAGAGAATAGAGATTGTGGTCTTACCCTTAGTGACTCTTTTATTTTGGAATTTGTCCACCACCCTGCAGTCTTTAGTTGTGAAGATATTTCTGAATTTGTGTTAAATGAAGAAAACCTAGACACTAGAATCATGAAATGCAGGAACACTTTACACCAGAAGACTGCAAAATTTAACAAATGACCCTTTTTTTTTTTTTGAGACTGAGTCTTGCTCTGTTGCCCAAGCTGGAGTGTAGTGGGGCAATCTCCGCTCACTGCAAACTCTGCCTCCCGGTTCAAGCGATTCTGTTGCCTCAGCCTCCTGAGTACCTGGGATTACAGTTGCGGGCCACCAGATCTGGCTCATTTTTTTATTTTTAGCAGAGATGGGATTTTGTCATGCTGCCCAAGCTGATCTTGAACTTCTGGGCTCAAGCGATTCAGCTACCTTGACCTCCAAAAGTTCTGGGATTACAGGTGTGAGCAACAGTGCCCAGCCATCAAATGGCCATTGTTGAAAGTAGAAAATCTTCTTTGAAACTTATGTTCAAATTAGTATTGTTTATTCACTGAGAATCTTGTATTGAGGTGCAAGCCACTCTGACAGGAGCCTTGTGATGGAAATCACGCAGTGATGACTTTTCATCATCTGCAAATCATACAAATATTAGCTTCTTCAGATTCTACACATTAGCTTTAAAATGGGAACCTCTATATGTACTGTATGAATACTGGTGACCAGAAGAAAAATGGCCTGAATTTTATGAAACATAAATATGGTAAAATTATAGAATTATAGGATTATTATTAGAGCAAAGAGCAGCAAATATGTATTAAGGGAAACAAATTATAAGACTTTATTGTAACTTACCATTGCTTTTTAATGCATGTTTCTGAGGTACTAGATCTCTTATAAGGAAGCCAGGGTCTTCGTGCTTTTGCGAGCATTTATGTGTGTGTCTGATTAAGTGATTGCGTGCTTCTGTCTTCTTTAGCCTATGCTAAACCGATTCTTAGTTATTTATATTGTACCAAATTCTTACATCTTCTTAGTGTTGCTAAACTAAAATTGAGAACATTTAGAGTATTCATGTTTTGGCTAATGGCAATTAAGAAACTAACTCTTGTCACCATATTTTCAGTAAAATATAAGCATAAAATACCCAAGGTATTTAACACCTTTTTTATTATAAAAAAAGCTGCATTAAAAAGTTACTGCATTTGAATAGTTTTCAGCAACTATTTTAACATTGATAATGAAGTCCTAGACTTTATTAACACATATTGGTCTGAGGCCATTAGAAATAAGATATATGTGAGAGTGAATTTCAATCTGTAGTCTCATCAAAGTGATGGAGTCTCTATTAATGGTCTCATTTTACTATTGTAATTTTCCAGCAGAAAGGCACTAGATGACCTTGCACGCATTCTGTAATAATGAGTTTCATTTACACATCTTTCTCTGAGAAGATGAAATGATTACATTGAGAAGTACTAAAAAAAGGATTCAAATCACCTGGAAAGCAAATTCGTAGTCAATTATAACAGACTTGATGACAGCCTGCTATGTGCCACATAGTTGTGCTTATAGTTCATTTAAAATAATAAACTTCTATAATTTGAGGTAATTTTTATGAAAATATTCAAAACAATTATTAATACCATAATGTTTGTCTTTAATATTTTTCTATCATAGGTAGTAGAAATAAATTTGGGCATTTTAATTTCATGTTTTAAACCAAGCAAACTGAAACTACTTGTAAAATTAATAATAAGAAATGATTGAAATTTAGAGTAGTTGAAGTGAATGTGGCCTGTTGAAAAATTAATATTGAATTTGTGAAGATTAATGACAGGGAAGGATGAGAATCTTTATACAACAGAAATCTTTGTTATCTTGTATATAGCATTAAAAGTTTGGTTTTTTGGCCGGGCGCGGTGGCTCAAGCCTGTAATTCCAGCACTTTGGGAGGCCAAGACGGGCGGATCACGAGGTCAGGAGATTGAGAACATCCTGGCTAACACGGTGAAACCCCGTCTCTGCTAAAAAAAAAAAAAAAAAAAAAAAAAAAAAAAACTAGCCGGGCAAGGTGGCGGGTGCCTGTAGTCCCAGCTACTCGGGAGGTTGAGGCAGGAGAATGGCGTAAACCCGGGAGGTGGAGCTTGCAGTGAGCTGAGATCCGGCCACTGCACTCCAGCCTGGGCAAGAGAGCAAGACTCCGTCTCAAAAAAAAAAAAAAAAAAGTTTGGTTTTTGTATCTCACTAGAGCTGGTAATTGGGAAGTAGTTAATAGTTTATTTTTGGGGTAGAGGTATATCACCCATTTTAAGGTAGAGGTATATATGACTTTGGGTGATATACCTCTGGTTTTACCTGTATTTAGGTCATATTTGAAAGACATAAAGTCTTTTTTTACTTCAAACATTTGGGTTTCACATCAATGATTTGAAATATGTGTGGGCATCTATTTGTGTTCTTGTTTTACAAATGAGGAGTATGATTTGCAACAAGTGCATACTATTAGTAAATAGTAGAGCCAAGTCTCAAACCTGTGCCTTTAGATTCCAAGTTCAATTCTCTTTCAAGGGATTTAAAGTATTTGCCCAATATTATTTCCAAGAACAGTCCATTATTAGCTCAGATTGGGCTCCAACTCAGGTCTTTTGACAAAATGTAAATTCCAAATTTCTTTTCTCCACTATCCCATACTTTTTTTTGGCATTCTTCTATAATGCTAAGGCTTTAGCTTTATAAATTATAATAAATTAATATGCCTCTGTCTGTAGGTCTTAGGTTTCCCTTGGGTAAAATCATGACATTGGGACTTTTGATTTTCTAAGCTTCCTCCAGCAATCTAGTGTAGGGTGTACTTGAATAAAAGATAGTCTACACTTGGGAGAACATGCATTGGCAACCTTAGTACCATAAATAATTAATATGCAAAGAAGCGTAAAGAGCAACTTACAAATCAAGTAGAAGAATATGCACATTAAAATATGCAAAGGACAAAAATGGGCAATTAATGGAAGGATTATAAAAGTGACCAATAAATTTAAGAGCGCACAATTGCTCTGGCAATCAATAACAAGATTTTTGTTTGCCAATATATTAGTAAACATTAAAATTATTAATATTAAGTATAAACAGTCTCTTTTTATAGTGAGGAAGAGCATAAAATGAGTTAATTTAGAGAACGATTTGGCAGAATTGATAAAAAATTAAAATGGTTCAAGTTTTCCATTTCCAGGTGTCTATTCAAAAACATATTTGTATGTGTACATGAAGAGACATGCACAAGATGGCTTATTGCAGCATTATTTGAAATACTAAAAAGTGGAAGGTCACCTACAATGTCTATCAGCTTAAGGATAGTTAAATAAATTATGCTTTATATATACCATAGAATTTTATTTATCAGATTTTAATGAGGTATCTGTGAGCTCTCATGAGAAACACTCTAAAATATATTAATCAAACCACGGAACAAAATATGCAGTTTATGTTTATATATTAATACCTTCATCTCCTCTGCCAAAAAGCAACACAATTAGGTCTTCTCTATCTATGTAAAATCACAGAAAAAGGTGTGACAAATATTCACCATATCATTAATAGCAACTTCCTTTGATTTGAATTTCCAAATCATTAATAGCAAATCATTAATATAAATGAACTTGAGGGGATGGCAGTGTGACAGGAGGTTACTTCTACTATGTATAATTCTTTGTTTTGTTTAAAAATAGAATAACCAACAATGCTTTTATATTCTATTTCTGAGGAATTGTTTTCAGGACTTGAGTTTGTTATTCTCTCTCTCATTTTTTTTTTTTTTTCTTTGAGACAAGGTCTCACTGTGTTGCCCAGGCTAGAGTGCAGTGATGTAATAATGGCTCACTGTAGCCTCAACCTTCTGGATTCAGGTGATCCTCCAACCTCAGCCTCCCAAGTAGCTGGGATTACAGGAGTGTGCCACCATGCCTGGCTAATTTTTGCAATTTTTCTAGAGACAGGGTTTTGCCATGTTGCCCAGGCTGGTCTCAAACTCCTGGCCATATATCTGAGGAATTAAGTTTTCAAAATCTGGGTTTCTTGTTCTCTGTTCATTAGATAGATAGGAACATGATGTGAATTTGTCCCATTATCAGTGGTTTTAATCTGCTCACTTGGCTAAAATGGTGTCTGTAGTATTCCTGTCAAAAGTACATAATCCCAGTCCAAGTAAAACATCAAACAACCTAATTTTAAAGACTTTCTCTTAAAAAAATCAATTTAAAGAATTGCAAAAAAAGAGTGGTAGAACTGTAAAAAGTGGTAGATTAAAGATACCTGGCAATAAAATGCGATACATGATTCCAGATTTCTTTTGCAATAAAGAACAATACTGGAACAATTGGAGATATCTGAATAAAGTCTGTAGATTAAAACACAATGATTAATAATTAATACCCATCTAGATATGCAATTCTAGGGTCACCCTATCTTCCTTTTACATAAATTTGGTTGCATTATTATACTATTTTCTAGCAATGAATGCTTCTAGCGAGAGGCTGACCTAGTATATGATTTTTGTTTTGTTACCTGGATGTCTTACGATTTTTTCTTTGTCCTTGTAGTTCAGTACCTTACTGAGGGTATGTCTCAGTGCCAATTCTATTGCATCAGTTTTTCCTGGAATATGATCTACTTCTTTGATGTGCAGATTAAGGCCATTTTTTTCCAGGATATTTTTCTTATGTTTTAGATTAGAATATATTATCTGTTTTATTTATTCAGTTCTTCAGGAAATCATAGCAATGATATAGTTGTTGATACCTTTACTATGTTCTTTGTCTGTTATCATCTCTGTACTCAATTTGAAATCATTGTTCTGTTTTATTTTTTTTTCCTGTGAATTGCAGAATAGTGTTCATTATGTTCTTGACTGTGCTCATTTGTGCATGTCTGTGCTTATGTTTGGCTACTAATTTGGCTTTGGTCTCTGTTGCGTTGTAATGTTTTCCTTCCTTTTCTCTTGTGAGCTCCTAAGCTCCCTTTTCATCTCTGTAGTCTCCTTGAACCTGCTCATTGACCTTTTTTTTTTGAAGAACAGAGTTCAGAGCTGTAACTTCTTTGAGAGAATAGAAATTATTTATTTGTCTGACTTTTCATGTCTCAATGGGCGAATTTCCATTTGATTTTTCTTTTTCATCTGCCTCTTCTCATTGTCCCTCCAGATTTTCTGCATATTTTGTGTTTGTTTATTTCTGATTATGACTTGTCCTCAAATGGAATTCCTTAACCTCTGGAAGAATAGAAAGACTAGGAGAGGAGCACTGGAGAGGGGAGAGATCTATGACTGTATTCAGTTACCATTTGTGATCTTGAACATTTCATCAAGTGTTTCGTTTTATTACTTTTTAAAATCTTGGGCACATCAGTTTCTTTAGGAGGAGAATGTGGCTCACAGCAAAGCTCTTCAGGGTATGGGCTTGCTGCCCTTTCTTCTAATCACCCGTTCACTTCTGGTGATCTTTGCCCTACTAGAAATCTAGGGGGTCAGTAGTGGAAATAATGTGACAGCATGATTTGATCCCTGACATTTTGTGGTGATGTGTGAATATTTAAAGGAATCATATCTTTACAGGACCATCTCTTCTTTTTCTGCTGCCCATCCATACTCTAAATTTTGACATTTTAGTTAGAGTCATAGGTTAAGTCTTTCTGGACAAAGGTACTTATTTTGGAGCAATTCTGCACCCGCTAGAGTCCCAGGAGGCGTGAGTTCACTCTCAGGACTTTGTCTCCTGGCCCCGATTCCATGATGTTTGGCAGGTAAACTTATTGTATGTGCTTTGGAATAGAGATAATTAACTTAATTCCTTGAATATGGATCATTTTCTCTGTCTTTCATTCTTACTATTGTTTTCGGTAAAATTTTTGTTGTTTTCAGAAAACTTCTGGGAACAAACAAAAATGTCTTTATTCAACAATGTAAACACAAAATTATTTAAGAGGTAAACTTATTTTCTGTATTCTTAGCTTCTTTTGAAAATTTAATGGACTCTACGACTTATTATAGAAAGCAGAATGTGACATAAAGAAAATTCAATAGAGTGTGACATCTGGGAGAAATACAAATGGTTGGATTTGTATCTTGTATAGGAATTTTACAATCTCCCTTGGATTTATGGGCAATACATTGTATGCTTATGAATATGTGCTAACTACCATATGGACTTTGCTTGAACATTTGAAACTTAATTTTGTAGTAGCAGGTAGCCTAAATCTATAATTCTGCTACTATTTACTTTTGTGTACAATTTCGTTTAATGCTAAATTATACTTAATGATTATAGTTCTTAGCAGTAATTACAGTGGAAAATATATAAACAGAATTACTTTTACTTATGTGGTAGACTGAATTTTTAGTAAGAAAAAGAGATTTAAACACTTTAATAATGTAGATGTGCCAGCCATAAATTATATTTAACATCTGAGTAATTTTCAAACTAAATCATTTAATGCTACTGAAATTATAGTGGACTTCTCAGGGAACTCCAGATGCCTTCTGCCTCAGCCCATGTGCGCAGCTACAACAAAACATCACACTGGGTACCTTATAAATGACAGTAATTTGTTTCTCACAGTTCTGGAGGCTGGAAAGTTCAGGATCAAGGTACTGGCAGATTTAGTGTCTGGTAAGGGCCTACTTTCTAGTTCATAGATGGGGCCTTTATACTACATATAGAATAAAGGGACCAGGCAGCTCTCTGTAGTCTCTCTGCAGTAATCCCATTCATGCGGGTTCTGCCTTCATGACCTAATTGCTTCCCCAAACCACCTCCTATCACCATCAATTTGGTGATTAGGTTTCAACATATGAATTTTGGTGAAACACAAACAATCAGATGATAGCACCTTCCTTTATTAACCTCTTTTTATTCTTACGAGGGAATGTTGAGAGGCAAGTAACTCACAGCTTTAAAATTAAAAAAATAAAGACTGAATATGAATGTTACCTTTAGTAGTTGGCAGCTTACACAATTCAGGCTAGTCCTCTTGCAGAGAAAACAAATCAATCTGAAATCAAGACAATAATTCTTTAAAAACCATTTAAATGCATTGGAGAACAAACAATAGCACAGAATGAATAAGCCAGAAACAGGAAAGAACAGAGGCCAGAGAGGAGAGGTATGTAATTTGTGGCCAGTTTTCCTCTGGATTTTTTACAGATTTTGCAGGAATGGATGAAACATGAACAGGGTGGGCAGTGCAGCCTCCCTGAGCTTGAGTAACAGTGATTGGTGTCCAGGGCCATCCGGGGTAGGGAGGAGCAAAACTCCTTGCTTTGAATGGGCTCCAAAAGGGGTGGCATCATAGCAGTAAGGATGAACAAGGAGTTGCTATGGTTCTCTCAGGTGCTCAGTTTAGATTCACCTCACTTCATGGAAACTGGATGGAGGAGACCCCAGGTTGCTAGTGGCCCCGGATGCCTGGCAGAAGTAAACATCAATCCCGTCTAGAGGAAAATGACATAATCATAGTCCTCAAAATGTTATTTGCACAAGCAATTTTACAAATAAAATGTCTGTATGCAATAAAATGTAATTTGGAAACTGAGACTATAAGAGAGTACAAAAGAAAATAAATATTAATATGGACAATAGAAAAAGACTTATAAAGATTCCAGCTATTGGATCTGTCAGAAAAGACCTTAAAACATAAAATATTTAAAAGTATTGATCAAATGCCAGTGCATAATGCCAATGTCAAAAAATTAAAATCCTCCTTAGTATTATCTGAAAACACATTGCCATTATGCTAGAAATTAATAACAAAGATAATTAACTAATCTCCAAATATTTGTAAAATAAGAAATAGATTTCCAAATAACTAGAAGGACATAAAAGAAATCATAATGGAAGTCAGATAATATTTTAAACTAAATGATGATAAAATAATACCTATTAAAACTTGTAGATGCTGCTAAAGGACTGTTTAAAGAGAGAAATATATAGCTTTAAAATAATATACTAGAAAAATAAGGCTGATAAGCAGTGAATAAGTGAAGAAAAAGCACAATAAATCAAACCAAAGAATGTAGGAGAAATATATAATAAAGATATAGTAGAAATTAATTAAATGAAAAATGAACATACAGTAGAGAATATTAACAAATCTAAAAGTTGTGTGCTTGATCAGAGAGAGAAAGAATTAGAGAGCAAGAGAGAGAGAAGCACAAATAACCAATATTGGAAATATGAAAGGAGATATTGCAGGAGATCCTGCAGATATTAAAAAGAGCCTAACAGAATGTTAAAGACAGAGGAATTTTATTTCAGTAAATTGGAATATTTGAATCATATAAATACATTCCAAAAAAATGCATCCTAATAAAACTGATAAAAGAAGTATAAAATTTAAATAATGTCATTAAATAAATTAAAACTATAATATAATTCAGAATTATAAACAGAGACCCTACAACTATATGCTAATAAAACTTAAACAGTGAAATCTGCCAAATATTTAAGGTCTTACACAATCACTTTCAAATATTAGAAAAAGAAGAAGTATACCCAAATGTATTTTATGAAATAAGAGTGACCTTAATCAAAACCTGGCAAGCATGTCATAGAAAGGGGAAGTTATGAGACTAGCTTACACAAAAAAGTGGATGCAAAAATCCAAAATAAAGTAGTAATGAAATGAATATAAGAGCTAGAATGTACTATGTGTGTGTGTGGGAGAGACAGAGAGAGAGAGAGAGAAAGAGAGAGAGAGAAGTACAGAGAGTGAGAGAGCAAGTTACATGTGTATCTGTAAGTACTTGTGTAGATATTTGTAAGTATTTGTATGTATGAGTGTGTGTGTGTGTGTGTGTGTGTGTGTGTGTGGAGAGAGAGAGAGAAAGAGCACACAAATTATCCCCCAAAATACAAAGCTTTACCATTTAAAAAATCGATCAATGATATTTCTAAAAGAAGATAATAAAGAAGAAATATTACATGATCACCTCAAGAGATGAAGAAATAATCTTTGTAAAATTCAGCATCCATTCATGGGAAACACTCTTAATCCATTTATGCCCATTTATGCTACAGGTTGCAAATTTTTTTTGCGTGAAAAATCAGACCTTGACGATGACCTTGAGCAGTAGGATATAAATAACTCCAGCAAGCTTAATGTTCCAATAATGGAAGACTAGGCATACATAGTTAACGAGCTAAGACCAGAAGTGACATTTTAAAATTTGATAAAGTATATCTCTCTACAAGAAACAGCATCATTAATGGTGGAAATTTGAAAGATTTTCCTTTGAAACTGGTGAGAAGACAAGGATATATGCTTTCTATTCTCTATTCAGTTTGTAGAAGTCTTAGCTCATGCAGTAAAGAAAAAAGAAGTAGGGGTCAGAAAGAGAGAAATGAAAACTATTATTATTTATTGAAAATCCCAAACCATGCATGAATAAATAATTAGAATTAATAAAAAAGTTTAGGAAGTTTGCTAGATATAATGTCATATATAGAAATCAATTTATTTCTATTTACTTGTAACAGAAAATGAAATAAGATACAATTTCGCATATAAAATATTTTAATAATATATAAAACACTTAAAAATAAATCTAACAAAAGATGTTTAAGATATATATATATATATATAACTATAAAACTTAATTGGGAAAAATTAAAGAAGACCTAGAATAATGAAGCAATATAATATATTTATGGATTTGTCTGAAGATCTGATGTTGTAAAAATACCAGTCCTCATCAAACAGATTGATAGATATGATGCAAACAAAATCTGAACAGATTTTTCACAAATCTTTTTATAGATCTTGACAAGATGATCCTAAAATTAACACAGAATCACTGAAGACTGAAAAAGCCAAGGACGACTTGTTCAAACAGATAACATGAATTTATTAGAAAACAGCAATTAAGAGTAATTAAGAATATGATAATGGGCAAGTATAGACAAATAGATCAATGGAAAGGAACAAAGAACCCATGAGGAAACCCTAACATACATGGACACTTGATGCATGACACAAATGGCACTTCAGAGAAGTAAGACTTTTTAATTAAATATTGGGGACATTGTTGAACACACATAGGTAAAAAAATTGAACTTGACTCCAAAACTACAAAATATCCAAGTGCTGCTAGTAGATTGTAGAAATAAAGGTGAAAGACAAAACACAAAATGTTTAGAAGATAATACAATTTTAAAAAGATTGTCTTCATGATCTTGGAATAGGAAGAAATTTCTTATGCAGGACATATAAAGCACCAACCCAAAGGAAAAGATTGGTAAATTTGACCATATTGAAATTAGAACTTCCATTGATTAAACAATACCATTACAAAAGTGAAAAGACAAGTCACAGATGGAAAAGATGTTTGTAAAAATATAACAAGGAGCTCATATCCGAAATATGTAAAAATTACAAATCAACAGAAAAATAAACCATTAGAAATGTGTGCAAGGGACTGAAACAGGCACTTTCCAAGGGAGCATAGCCAATGGCCAATATGCAAATGAAAAGATAGTCAACCTCTCTGGAAATTAAAGAAATACAGATAAACACCATAATGTGATATCAATATACACTCACTAGAGTAACTAAAATTAAAGACTGTCAACACAAAGCATTGGTGACTATGTGGGACAAAAGAAATTCCTTTATTGCAATGGGAATGTAAAATGGTGTAACCAATTCCAAAATAGTTTGTCATGATCTCCTAACATTAGATTTATGTATACCCCATTGCCTAGGAATTTCACTTCCAGGTACATAACCAACAGAAATGCATATGCATGTGTTTCAAAAGGCAAGTCTATATGAGAATGTTCATATCAACATTATTCATAATAAAATATATAATTTAGAAAATTCCTAGTATCCATGAACAATAGAATGGATTAACAAATTTTACTATAGTTACATGATAAAATATTATACAGCAAGGAAAATGAACAAATATATGGCATTTGAAAAACATGGATGAATTTCAAAAATATAATGTTGAATCAAAGGATTCATACATAAACTGATATATACTATATGATTCTATTAATGTGAAACTCTAAAAAACATGCAAAACCAAACAATTGTGTTTAGAGTCACACACTAAAATAAAAGACAAGATACATACATAGAAATATACTAAAAATAAAGACAAGGAAGTGATTACTGTGAAACCATTGGTTTCCTTTAGCGACATTTGCAGGTGAGAGAAGGAATGGTGATGGGGGTGGAAGGGGTGCTTTTGTGGTTTTGTCAATACTGTTTTTCTTGACATGGATTGTAGTTACATGAGGTGGTTTTAGGAACTGATATGTCTGGTGATATGGCTGTGTCCCCACCCCAATCTCATCTTGAATTGTGATCCTCAAAATCCCTATGTGTCAAGGGAGGAAACTGGGTGGGAGGTGATTAGATCATGGGGACAGTTCCCATGTCCCATGAGAACAGTTCCCATGCTGTTCGCATGATAGTGAGATCTGATGGTGTTATATGTGTCTGGTATCTCCTCTGCTTCCACTTCTCCCTCCTGCTGCCATGTGAAGATGGTCCTTGCTTTCCCTTCATCTTCTGCCATGTTTGTAAGTTTCCTGAGGCCTCCCTAGCCATGTGGGACTGTGAGTCAATTAAATCTCTTTCCTTTATAAATTACCCAGTCTTGGGCAGTATTTTTATAGCAGTGTGAGAACGGACTAATACATTCTGTTACAGGAAAAAAACATTTACGTAAAGTTTAGAAATTCCTTAGGTTTGACTTTATTCCCTTTCATTCCCTTCAGTGAAATAGTACATTTTTATTAAAAAATCCAATGTAGCTAAAAGTCTGTCTTCATTTTCTGTTGGTGTGTGGTCATGTAAGGATATGCCTAAAATAATTCTTAGCAAATTTAAAGATAATTATTTCTACATGTTGATTTTGTTTACATTCTTTGTACTTTCAGGATTGCTTAAAACTTTTATGAAAACATGTATTCTTTTTTCTAAAATAAGTTTTGAAAAGAGTAAGCTATAGTTTAAAGTGGAAGGATGCAGCAATATAGGATTAAACATATTAAGAATATTGTTTAAACTTATAAAGATAACCAGTAAATGAAAATAAATTATAACTAACAAACATTGGGAGGTAGTCAGTAAGAATATTGTTTAAACTTACAAAGATAATCAGTAAATAAAATCATAACTAACAAACATTGGGAGGTAGTCAAGAAGAGGCATTTTTCCTTTTCTTCCATTTTGTAGAGTCAATAAATATCATATGGGGTTAATAGATCAAGAAATAGGAGTGGAAGCATATTATTTGATTATATACCTATTCTCAACACTGCAGCTAGAAGTATACTTTATAAAATGTAAATCAGATTATAAAATTTCATTGCACAAAGCGTTACTGAACTGAACCTGGTCTGCTCACCCAACACAATAAAATGAAACATCCATATTGAAGTTGGCAGTGAGAGAAAGGTAGGCATTTATTTACAGAGCACTAACGCTTAAGGCTGTACCTCACCAAAGGCTTACAAGTAAGGATTAAAAAAAAAATAGGATGCATTTTGGGAAAGCAGAAGTTACAGAGAAAATTGTAAGTCACCATGGAGATTATACATTGGTTTGGCCCCAAATGGTGCGATGTCTTGAAGTGGGGCTTACAAGTGATAGGCAGACTCAAAATTTATTTGATTTGCAATTGGTTAAGAAAGCGAGACTTTGTCTAAAAACTTGGGGTTAGTAGAAAGGAATGTTACATTTGGCTTATGGGTGTGACTCTTTCCAGACTCCTTAGGAAGACATTTAGAACAAAGAAAGGTGACCAGAGTTCAGTCTTCAGTCCCTCCTTCTCTGAGTTCCATGTGAGAGCAGTCAGTGTTTTCCACCTGATTGGGGGTCTGGATTTCTGAAAAATAGCTTAGGAATGTATGTAAAGATACTATCTCACATCTGTAGAACTCTCTACCCCCCCAAAACAGAATATGCATTCTTCTCCTCTGCACATGACATACACTCTAAAATCAGCTACACAATTGGGCATAAAGCAATCCTCAGCAAACTTTTAAAAGCAGTATCATACCAACCACACTCTCCGACCACAGTGCAATAAGAATATAAATCACGGGGGGCGGAGCAAGATGGCCGAATAGGAACAGCTCCAGTCTCCAATTCCCAGCGCGAGCAACACAGAAGACCGGTGATTTCTGCATTTTCAACTGAGGTACTGGGGTCATCTCACTAGGGAGTGCCGGACAATCGGTGCTGGTCAGCTGCTGCAGCCTGACCAGCCAGAGCGGAAGCAGGGCGAGGCATCGCCTCACCTGGAAGCGAAAGGGGGAAGGAAATCCGTTTTCCTAGCCAGGGGAACTGAGACACACAACACCTGGAAAATCGGGTAACTCCCACCCCAATACTGCGCTTTAAGGAAACAGGCACACCAGGAGAATATATCCCACACCTGGCCGGGAGGGTCCCATGCCCACGGAGCCTCCCTCACTGCTAACACAGCAGTCTGCCACGATCTATCTGCAAGGCAGCAGCGAGGCTGGGGGAGGGGCGCCCGCCATTGCTGAGGCTTAAGTAGGTAAACAAAGCTGCTGGGAAGCTCCAACTGGGTGGAGCTCACAGCAGCTCAAGGAAGCCTGCCTGTCTCTGTAGACTCCACCTCTGGGGACAGCCCACAGCTGAAGTCCAACAGGGGAAGCAGCGGGGGCCAGTGCAGACGCGAACGACTCTGTCTGACAGCTTTGGGGAGAGCCTCGGATCTCCCAACGCGGAGGTTGAGATCTGAGAACGGTGAGAATGCCTGCTCAGGTGGGTCCCTGACCCCTGAGTAGCCTAGCTGGGAGACATCCCCCACTAGGGGCAGTCTGACACCCCACACCTCACAGGGTGGAGTCACCCCGAGAGGAAACTTCCAAAGAAAGAATCAGACAGGTACACTCGCTGTTCAGCAATATTCTATCTTCGGCAAACTCTGCTGCTGATACCCAGGCAAACAGGGTCTGGAGTGGACCTCAAGCAATCTCCAACAGACCAACAGACAGTCCTTCTGACTGTCAGATGGAAAACTATCAAAGAGGAAGGACACCTATACCAAAACCCCATCAGTATGTCACCATCATCAAAGACCAGAGACAGATAAAACCACAGAGATGGGGAAGAAGCAGGGCAGAAAACCTGGAAATTCAAAAAATAAGAGCGCATCTCCCCCTGCAAAGGAGCGCAGCCCATCGCCAGCAACGGATCAAAGCTGGTCAGAGAATGACTTTGACGAGAAGAGAGAAGAAGGCTTCAGTCCATCAAACTTCTCAGAGCTAAAGGAGGAATTATGTACCCAGCACAAAGAAACTAAAAATCTTGAAAAAAGAGTAGAAGAATTGACAGCTAGACTAATTAATGCAGAGAAGATCATAAACGAAATGACAGAGATGAAAACCATGACACGAGAAATACGTGACAAATGCACAAGCTTCAGTAACCGACTCGATCAACTGGAAGAAAGAGTATCAGCGATTGAGGATCAAATGAATGAAATGAAGCGAGAAGAGAAACCAAAAGAAAAAGAAGAAAAAGAAATGAACAAAGCCTGCAAGAAGTATGGGATTATGTAAAAAGACCAAATCTACGTCTGATTGGGGTGCCTGAAAGTGGGGGGGAAAATGGAACCAAGTTGGAAAACACTCTTCAGGATATCATCCAGGAGAACTTCCCCAACCTAATAGGGCAGGCCAACATTCAAATTCAGGAAATACAGAGAACGCCACAAAGATAGTCCTTCAGAAGAGCAACTCCAAGACACATAATTGCCAGATTCACCAAAGTTGAAATGAAGGAAAAAATCTTAAGGGCAGCCAGAGAGAAAGGTCGGGTTACCCACAAAGGGAAGCCCATCAGACTAACAGCAGACCTCTCGGCAGAAACTCTACAAGCCAGAAGAGAGTGGGGGCCAATATTCAATGTTCTTAAAGAAAAGAATTTTCAACCCAGAATTTCATATCCAGCCAAACTAAGTTTCATCAGTGAAGGAGAAATAAAATCCTTTACAGATAAGCAAATGCTTAGAGATTTCGTCACCACCAGGCCTGCCTTACAAGAGACCCTGAAGGAAGCCCTGAACATGGAAAGGAACAACCGGTACCAGCCATTGCAAAAACATGCCAAAATGTAAAGACCATCAAGGCTAGGAAGAAACTGCATCAACTAACGAGCAAAATAACCAGTTAATATCATAATGACAGGATCAAGTTCACACATAACAATATTAACCTTAAATGTCAATGGACTAAATGCTCCAATTAAAAGACACAGACTGGCAAACTGGATAAAGAGTCAAGACCCATCAGTCTGCTGTATTCAGGAGACCCATCTCACATGCAGAGACATACATAGGCTCAAAATAAAGGGATGGAGGAAGATCTACCAAGCAAATGGAAAACAAAAAAAAGCAGGGGTTGCAATCCTAGTCTCTGATAAAACAGACTTTAAACCATCAAAGATCAAAAGAGACAAAGAAGGCCATTACATAACGGTAAAGGGATCAATTCAACAGGAAGAGCTAACTCTCCTAAATATATATGCACCCAATACAGGAGCACCCAGATTCATAAAGCAAGTCCTTAGAGACTTACAAAGAGACTTAGACTCCCATACAATAATAATGGGAGACTTCAACACTCCACTGTCAACATTAGACAGATCAACGAGACAGAAAGTTAACAAGGATATCCAGGAATTGAACTCATCTCTGCACCAAGCGGACCTAATAGACATCTATAGAACTCTCCACCCCAAATCAACAGAATATACATTCTTCTCAGCACCACATCGCACTTATTCCAAAATTGACCACATAATTGGAAGTAAAGCACTCCTCAGCAAATGTCAAAGAACAGAAATTATAACAAACTGTCTCTCAGACCACAGTGCAATCAAACTAGAACTCAGGACTAAGAAACTCAATCAAAACCGCTCAACTACATGGAAACTGAACAACCTGCTCCTGAATGACTACTGGGTACATAACGAAATGAAAGCAGAAATAAAGATGTTCTTTGAAACCAATGAGAACAAAGATACAACATCCCAGAATCTCTGGGACACATTTAAAGCAGTGTGTAGAGGGAAATTTATAGCACTAAATGCCCACAAGAGAAAGCAGGAAAGATCTAAAATTGACACTCTAACATCACAATTAAAAGAACTAGAGAGCAAGAGCAAACACATTCAAAAGCTAGCAGAAGGCAAGAAATCACTAAGATCAGAGCAGAACTGAAGGAGATAGAGACACAAAAAACCCTCCAAAAAATCAATGAATCCAGGAGTTGGTTTTATGAAAAGATCAACAAAATTGACAGACCGCTAGCAAGACTAATAAAGAAGAAAAGAGAGAGGAGTCAAATAGATGCAATAAAAAATGATAAAGGGGATATCACCACTGACCCCACAGAAATACAAACAACCATCAGAGAATACTATAAATGCCTCTACGCAAATCAACTAGAAAATCTAGAAGAAATGGATAATTTCCTGGACACTTACACTCTCCCAAGACTAAACCAGGAAGAAGTTGAATCCCTGAATAGACCAATAGCAGGCTCTGAAATCGAGGCAACAATTAATAGCCTACCCACCAAAAAGAGTCCAGGACCAGATGGATTCACAGCTGAATTCTACCAGAGGTACAAGGAGGAGCTGGTACCATTCCTTCTGAAACTATTCCAATCAATAGAAAAAGAGGGAATCCTCCCTAACTCTTTTTATGAGGCCAACATCATCCTGATACCAAAGCCTGGCAGAGACACAACAAAAAAAGAGAATTTTAGACCAATATCCCTGATGAACATCGATGCAAAAATTCTCAATAAAATACTGGCAAACTGGATTCAGCAGCACATCAAAAAGCTTATCCACCATGATCAAGTGGGCTTCATCCCTGGGATGCAAGGCTGGTTCAACATTCGCAAATTAATAAACGTAATCCAGCATATAAACAGAACCAAAGACAAGAACCACATGATTATCTCAATAGATGCAGAAAAGGCTTTTGACAAAATTCAACAGCCCTTTATGCTAAAAACGCTCAATAAATTTGGTATTGATGGAACGTACCTCAGAATAATAAGAGCTATTTATGACAAACCCACAGCTAATATCATACTGAATGGGCAAAAACTGGAAAAATTCCCTTTGAAAACTGGCACAAGACAGGGATGCCCTCTCTCACCACTCCTATTCAACATAGTGTTGGAAGTTCTGGCTAGGGCAATCAGGCAAGAGAAAGAAATCAAGGGTATCCAGTTAGGAAAAGAAGAAGTCAAATTGTCCCTGTTTGCAGATGACATGATTGTATATTTAGAAAACCCCATTGTCTCAGCCCAAAATCTCCTTAAGCTGATAAGCAACTTCAGCAAAGTCTCAGGATACAAAATTAATGTGCAAAAATCACAAGCATTCTTATACACCAGTAACAGACAAGCAGAGAGCCAAATCAGGAATGAACTTCCATTCACAATTGCTTCAAAGAGAATAAAATACCTAGGAATCCAACTTACAAGGGATGTAAAGGACCTCTTCAAGGAGAACTACAAACCACTGCTCAGTGAAATCAAAGAGGACACAAACAAATGGAAGAACATACCATGCTCATGGATAGGAAGAATCAATATCGTGAAAATGGCCATACTGCCCAAGGTTATTTATAGATTCAATGCCATCCCCATCAAGCTACCAATGACTTTCTTCACAGAATTGGAAAAAACTGCTTTAAAGTTCATATGGAACCATAAAAGAGCCCGCATTGCCAAGACAATCCTAAGTCAAAAGGACAAAGCTGGAGGCGTCACGCTACCTGACTTCAAACTATACTACAAGGGTACAGTAACCAAAACAGCATGGTACTGGTACCACAACAGAGATATAGACCAATGGAACAGAACAGAGTCCTCAGAAATAATACCACACATCTACAGCCATGTGATCTTTGACAAACCTGAGAGAAAGAAGAAATGGGGTAAGGATTCCCTATTTAATAAATGGTGCTGGGAAAATTGGCTAGCCCTAAATAGAAAGCTGAAAGTGGATCCTTTCCTTACCCCTTATACGAAGATTAATTCAAGATGGATTAGAGACTTAAATGTTAGACCTAATACCATAAAAACCCTAGAAGAAAATCTAGGTAGTACCATTCAGGACATAGGCATGGGCAAGGACTTCATGTCTAAAACACCAAAAGCAACGGTAGCAAAAGCCAAAACTGACAAATGGGATCTAATTAAACTAAAGAGCTTCTGCACAGCAAAAGAAACTACCATCAGAGTGAACAGGCAACCTACAGAATGGGAGAAAATTTTTGCAACCTACTCATCTGACAAAGGGCTAATATCCAGAATCTACAAAGAACTCAAACAAATATACAAGAAAAAAACAAACAACCCCATCAAAAAGTGGGCAAAGGATATGAACAGACATTTCTCAAAAGAAGACATTCATACAGCCAACAGACACATGAAAAAATGCTCATCATCACTCGCCATCAGAGAAATGCAAATCAAAACCACAATGAGATACCATCTCACACCAGTTAGAATGGCAATCATTAAGAAGTCAGGAAACAACAGGTGTTGGAGAGGATGTGGAGAAATAGGAACACTTTTACACTGTTGGTGGGATTGTAAACTAGTTCAACCATTATGGAAAACAGTATGGCAATTCCTCAAGGATCTAGAACTAGATGTACCATATGACCCAGCCATCCCACTACTGGATATATACCCAAAGGATTATAAATTATTCTACTACAAAGACACATGCACACGTATGTTTATTGCGGCACTATTCACAATAGCAAAGACTTGGAATCAACCCAAATGTCCATCTGTGACAGACTGGATTAAGAAAATGTGGCACATATACACCATGGAATACTATGCAGCCATAAAAAGGATGAGTTTGCGTCCTTTGTAGGGACATGGATGCAGCTGGAAACCATCATTCTTAGCAAACTATTACAAGAACAGAAAACCAAACACCGTATGTTCTCACTCATAGGTGGGAACTGAACAATGAGATCACTTGGACTGGGGAAGGGGAACATCACACACTGGGGCCTATCATGGGGAGGGGGGAGGAGGGAGGGATTGCATTGGGGAATTATGCATGATATAAATGATGAATTGATGGGTGCTGACGAGTTGATGGGTGCAGCACACCAACATGGCATAAGTATACATATGTAACAAACCTGCACATTATGCACATGTACCCTAGAACTTAAAGGATAAAAAAAAAAAAAAGAATATAAATCAATGCTAAAAAATTACTCAAATCCATACAATTACATGGAAATTAAGCAACCTGCTCCTGAATGACTTCTGGATAAATAATGAAATTCAGGAAAAAATTAATAAATTCTTTGAAACTAATGAGAACAAAGATACAACATACCAGAATCTCTGGGACACAGCTAATGCAGTATTAAGAGGAAAGTTTATAGCACTAAACACCCACATCAAAAAGTTAGAAAGATCTCAAATTAACAACCTAACATCACAATTGGAGGAACTAGAGAAACAAGAACATACCAACCCAAGGGTAGCAGAAGACAAGAAATAACCAAAATCAGAGCTACACTGAAGGAAATTGAGATGTTAAACACCATACAAAAAGTCAGTGAAATCAAGAGTTGTTTTTTTTTGAAAGAATGGATAAGACAAATAGATCACTAGCTAGACTAATATAGAAAAAAAGAGAGAAGATCCAAATAAACACAATCAGAAACGATAAAGGGGACATTACCACTGACCCCACAGAAATATAAAACCCCTCAGAGACTACCATAAACACCTCTATGCACACAAAGTAGAAAATGTAGAAGAAATGGATAAATTCCTGGACACATACAACCTCCCAAGATTGAGTTAGGAGGAAACTGAATCTCTGAACAGACCAATAAGGAGTTCTGAAATTGAATCAGTAATAAAAAGCCTACCAACCAGAAAAAGCCCAGGACCAGAGGGATTCACAGCCAAATTCTACCAGATGTGTAAAGAAGAGCTAGTGCCATTTCTGCTGAAGCTGTTCCAGAAAAATTGAAGAGGAGGGACTGCTCTGAAATCATTCTATGAGGCCCAGTATTACCCTGATACGAAAACCCAGAAGAGACACAATAAAAATAAGAAATCTTCAGGCCAATATCCTTGATGAACATTGATGCAAAGATCTTCAACAAAATTCTAGCAAACTGAATCTAGCAGAGCAAAAAGCAAATCCAACAGGATCAAGTAGGCTTTATCTCTGGGAAGCAAGGTTGGTTCAACATATGCAAATCAATAAATGTGATTTACCACACAAACAGAACTGGAAACAAAATCCACATCATCATATAAATAGATGCAGAAAAGGATTGTAATAAAATTCAACATCCCTTCCTGTTAAAAACTCTTAACATGCTAGGCATTGTTAATAGTCATCTATGAAAAACCCACAGCCAGTATCATACTGAGTAGGCAAAAACTAGAAGCACTCCTCTTGAAAACCAGAACAAAACAAAGATGCCTCTCTCACCACTCCTATTCAACATAGTACTGGAAATCCTAACCAGAGCAATCAAGAAAGAGAAAGAAATAAAAAGCATACAAATGGAAGAGAGGAAGTTAAACGATCCCTGTTGGCAGATGATATGGTATTATACCTGGAAAACCCCATAATCTCTGCTCCAAAGCTCCTTGATCTGATAAACACCTTCAGCAAAGTCTCAGGATAAAAAATGAATATGCCAAAATCAGTAGCATTCCAACACACCAAGATCATACAAGCTGAGAGTCAAATCAAGAATGTAATTCCACTCACAATAGCAGCAGAAAGAAGAAAACACCTTAGGAATAAAAAAAGAACAAAATATGTTAGGAATATAGCTAAGCAGGAAAGAGAGCTACAAAACACTGCTCAAAGAAATCAGAGATGATGCAAACAAATGGAAAAACATTCCATGCTCATGAACAGGAAGAGTAAATATTGTTAATATGATCATACTATCCAAAGCAGATTCAAGGCTATTCCTATCAAATAACCAATGATAATCTTCATAGAATTAGAAAAAAATCTATTTTAAAATGTATATGGAACTGCCAGGCACTGTGGCTCACATCTGTAATCCCAGCACTTCGGGAGACTGAGATGGGCAAATTGTTTGAGCCCAGCCTGGGAAACATAGTGAAACCCTGTCTCTACAGAAAACAAAAATTAGCCTGGTGTGGTGGTGGACATCTCTGGTCCCAGCTTACTGAGATAGGGGAATGGCTTCAGCCCAGAAAGTTGAGGCTGCAGTGAGCCATGATTGCTGCCACTGCATTCCATCCTGGTTAAAGAGTGGAAGCTTTCTTAAAAAAATTCATATGGAACCAAAAAGTAACCTGAATAGCCAAGGCAATCCTAAGCAAAAAGAAGAAAGCTGGAGGCATTAGATTAATTGACTTCAAACTATGCTAAAGGGGTACAGTAACAAAAACAGCATGGTACTGGTACAAAAATAGACCCATAGACCAATGGAACAGAATAGAGAGCCCAGAAATAATGCCGCACACCTACAACCATCTGATCTTCAACAAAATTGACAAAAACAAGGAATAGAGAAAGGAATCAGTATTCAATAAATGCTACTGGAATAACTGGCTAGCCATATGCAGAAGATTGAAACTGGACCTCTTCCTTGCATCATATACAAAAATCAACTCAAGATGGATAAAAGACTTAAATGTAAAACCTAAAAGTATAAAAACCCTGGAAGTTAGCCTAGGAAACACTATTAGGGACAAAGAACCTGACAAAGATTTCAGGACAAAGATGCTGAAAGCAATTGCAACTAAAAGAAAAATTGATAAATGGGATCCAATTAAGCTAAGAGCTTCTGCACAGCAAAAGAAACTATTGAGAGTGTAAACAGACAACTTATAAAGGAGAAAATATGTGCAAACTATGCATCCAACACAGGTCTAACATCCAGAATCCACGAAGAACTTAAACGAATCAACAAGCAAAAAACAAATGCATCCAACAAAGGTCCGATGTCCAGAATCTATAAGGAACTTAAATCAACAAGCAAAAAATAAAGAACCTCACTAGAAAGTGGGCAAAGAACATGAACAGACACTTTTGAAAGAAGACACACACATGACCAATAAGCATATGAAAAAATGCTCCTCATCACTGATTGTTAGAGGAATGCAAATGAAAACCACAATGAGATACTGTCTCACAGAAGTCCAAATGGCTATTATAATCAGAAAACAACAGATGCTGGCCAGGTTGTGGAGAAAAGGGAACACTTACACACTGTTGGTGGGAATATAAATTAGTTCAGCCATTGTGGAAAGTAGTTTGAGAATTTCTCAAAGAACTTAAAACAGAATTACCATTTGACCCAGCAATTTCTTTATTGAGCATATACCCAAAGGAATAGAAATTGTTCTATCATAAAGACACATGTACATGTATGTTTATTGTTCATAGCAACACTATTCACAATAGCAAAGACAACTCAGTCTGGATGCCCATCAACGGTAGACTGGATAAAGAAAATGTAGTACATATACACCATGGAACACTATGCAGCCATAAAACGAATGAGATCATTTCCTTTGCAGGGACATGGATGGAGCTGGAGGCCATTGTCCTAAGCAAACTTACACAGGAACAGAAAATGAAATATCACATGTTTTTACTCATAACTGGAAGCTAAACATTGAGTACATGTGGACACAAAGAGAGGAACAGCAGACATGGGGCCTACTTGAGGGTGGAGGGGGGTGGGCAGAGTATCAGGATTGAAAAGCTACCTATGGAGTACTAGGCTGATTACCTGGATGATGAAATAATCTGTATGTCAAATCCCCATGACACACAATTTACCTATATAACAAACCTGCACTTGTAACCCTGAACCTAAAATAAAAGTGAAAAAAAAAAAAAAGAGAAGAAAATGTGATACACATAAGCCACAGACGACTATTCAGTCATACAAAATAATGAGTTCCTGTTCTTTGCACATAAATGGAACTTTGGACTTGGGGACATTATGTTAAGTGAAATAAGCCAGGCACAGAAAGACAAACAGTATATTCTTATTTTTGGGAGCTAAAAATGAAAACATTTGAACTCATGGAGACAGTAGAACAATGGTTACCAGAAGCTGGGTAGAGTTGTGGGGAGGGGCAGTGGAGATGGTTAATGATTACAAAAATATAGTTGCATAGAACAAGTAAGATCTAGTATTTGATAACACAGCAGGGTGACTACAGTCAACAATATTTTATTGTTCATTTAAAAACCATGAGAGTATGATTGGATTGATTGTAACACAAAGGAAACATGCTTGAGATTATGGATACCTGATTTAGTTTGATGTGATTATTATGTATTGTATGACGGTATCAAACTATATCCTGTAGCCCATAAAATATACACCTAATATGTACCCACAAAAATTAAAATAAATAAACACAAACAAAAAGATGTTATCTCTAGTTTCTATAGAGAACCAAACATCTTATTACTCTAACTTACTTGGGTGACTACTGTCTTAAGCTAATATTACCTTTTGTTTATCACATTGCTCATTTACTTCTCAAGGCTAGCTAGGTGTCTAGAATTTCTCTTGAAGGGGATCAATATTTTCCATTATTTCCATGCTTGGGGGTGCCCAGCAAGCCCCTAAAAGGGGTCCCTGCTCCATCTCAAAAGCACTCTGGTGGCTTCTTGTTCTCCACCTAGATTGAAATTCCATCTTTATCATGGCCAGCTAGGGCCTGCATGATCTAGGCAGGGCTACCTCTGTCATTTCTACTGCTCCCCATTGCTCCCTGTGCTCTGGATGACTGTCTCCTTGCTCTTGCTCTATATGTTTTCAGGCTCTGTACTTTGCTGCTTTTAGAAATAAACTTGTCACCAGCTATTTCATACAGATAATTCCAAAAACACACTTAGAAAGAAAAGAGTAAAAAGAAATACATAGTAGTGTTCTTAGTCACTTATCTTCACAGTGTAAACAAAACATCTTTGTTTTAAGGATGTAAAATTCATTTCTTTGTTACATTTCTGAAGAGTGCAGTTTCTTGCACAACTGTACAACATGAAACTATGCTTACTAAAAAATAACTTTCATTTGTAGAATCATGCTATTAAATAATTGTGTATATTTGTTGCATTAAAAAAATAAAGATTACCTGGAAAGTTTTGATTTTGCCTCTTGCCTCTAACCCAGTGTAGCAACCAAGGCAGAAATCTATAAGGACTCCAAACCTATTTTTATAGTACCAAACAGCTTCAGCATGCATTTTAGTTGTGATTCCCCAGACCCCTTAAGCCAATGAGAAATCAAACTGTTGCTTCTCGTTATGGTTACAGTTGTGGAAAATCTGGGTGAAGCTTCAGGATGTACCCCTACTGAAATGACAGAAGGTATGCCCAACAAGACTACTCCAGATGACAAGAGAAATTGCTTCTACTAGGTTTTTAAATCTCCTGAGAAAATCCTTTGAGTAGGTGCTTTGTAAAGCAAACCACATCAACCCAATTGCAGTCTATACCTTGAGTGTCACAACAATAATTAAAAAATAATAGAACAGGAGGCAGGACTCAGGACTAGCTTGTAGCTCTTGCTTGGATGAACAGAGCAGTGTGTGGAGACACACATTGTGAACTTTTGCTCGAAGAACTTCATCAGGAAAGCTAAGGGAATTCACAGACCCTTTGAAAGAAGCAAATCACTGCTGCAGACTCCCTGAGATGCTGAAAAACTGTGAGTCAGCTTGTTTTCTGAAAAGAGAGATTCATGGTCTGCGGAAAGTTCTCAGCCCTGGTTACTTGCTGTCTGGAAATAGACTTGGAGTTGTCGGTGGGGCAAAGTAGGAGTGAGACCATCCTTTAGGACTGCAGGCTGCGTGGGAGCCAGGTGAGGACTGTGACTGCTGGCTTTTCTCTGGTGACCCGTATGACTCAGCAGAGGCAGCCATAATCTCCCTGGGAATATAATTCCATTGGACTGGGAACCACACCCACATTCCCCCATCCCCCACAGCAGCTACAGCAAGTTCCACCCAAGGAGAGGCTGAGCTCAGACACACCTATCCCTGCCCCCACCTGGTGGTCTTTCTTTACCCACCCTGGTAACCAAAGACAAAGGTCATAATTTCTTAGGAACTCTCTGGCCCTGACCATCATCTGAGAAATCTGAATACTTAACCAGGTGTCCCTAGGGCAAGTTTGCATCCTTCCTATAGGACTTCAGCTGATGGGCTCTTGAAACAGCCATCTCCTGGCTGGAGGCCACCCAACATAAAACCAATGCACTAAACAAAGGACCGAGAACCTTCACAGAGTCCACTTCAGTCCCCTGCTACCTCCACAGGAGCAGGTACTGGTATCCACGGCTACAAGACCTGAAGATAGATCACATCACAGGACTCTTTACAGATACTCCCCAGTACTTGCCCCGAGCCTGGTAGCTCTGCTGGGTAGCTAGACCGAGAAGAGGAAAAACATTCACTACAGTTCAGCTCTCAGGACTCCCTACTCCTAGGAGAAGGGGAGAACACCACATCAAGGGAGCAGCCCATGGGACCAAAGAATCTGAACAGCAGTCCTTGAATCGCAGATCTTCCTTCTGATATAGTATGCCCAAATGAGAAGGAATCAGAAAAACAATTCTTGTAATATGACAAAATGAGGTTCTCTAACACCCCCAAAAGATCATACCAGCTCACCAGCGGTGGATCCAAACCAAGATGAAATCTCTGAATTGTCAGAAAACGAATTCAGAAGGTTGATTATTAAGCTAATCAATGAGGCACCAGAGAAAAGTGAATTCCAACTTAAAGAAATAAGAAACCCGATACAGGATATAAAACGAAAATTCTTTAATGAAATAGATAGCATAAATAAAAAAAAAATCACAACTTCTGGAAATCAAGGACACACTTAAAGAAATGCAAAATGCACTGGAAAGTCTTAGCAATAGAATTAAACAATCAGAAGAAACAATTTCAGAGCTTGAAGACAGGACTTTCAAATTAACTCAAATCATCAGAGACAAGGAAAAGGAATTTTAAAAAAATGAACAAATCCTTCAAGGAGTTTGGGACCATCTTAAATGTGCAAATCTAAGAATAATTGGTGTTCCTGGGGAGGAAGAGAAACCTAAAAGTTTGGAAAACATATTTGAGAGAATAAGCGAGGAAAATTTCCCTGGCTTTGCTCAAAGAATACCTGGGAAATTCATCACAAAAAGATCATCACCTAGGTACATAGTCATTAGGTTATCTGAAGTCGAGATGAAGGAGAGAATCTTAAGAGCTATGAGGCAAAAGCATCGGGTAACCTATAAAGGAAAAACTATCAGATTAACAGATTTCTCAGCAGAAACCTTCTAAGCTAGAAGGGATTGGGGTTCTACTTTTAACCTACTCACACAAAACAATTATCAGCCACAAATTTTGTATTCAGTGGAACTAAGCTTCATAAATGAAGGAATGATACAGTCTTTTCCAGAAAAACAAATATTGAGAGAATTCACCACTACCAAGCCAGCACTACAAGAACAGCTCAAAGGAGCTCTAAATCTTGAAATGAATCCTCAAAATACACCAATATATACCCTCCTTAAGGCATAAATCTCACAGGATCTAAAAAGCAATAACACAATGAAAAAAACCCCAAGGTATTCAGGCAACAAATAGCACAATGACTAGAATAGTAACCTCACATCTCAATACTGGCATTGAATGTAAAGGGCCTAAATGCTCCATTTCAATGTTACAGAATGTCAGAATGGATAAGAATTCACCAACCAAGTTTCTGCTATCTTCAGGAGACTCACCTAATACATAAGAACTCACATAAACTTAAGTTAAAGGGGTGGAAAAAGATATTCCATGCATATGGACACCCGAAGTGAGCAGGAGTAGCTATTCTTGTATCAGACAAAATAAACTTTAAAGCAACAGCAGTTAAAAAAGACAAAGAGGTACATTATATAATAATAAAAGGACTAGTCCAATAGGAAAATATCACAATTCTGGATAATATGCAACTAACACTGGAGTTCCTAAATGTATAAAACAATTACTACTACATCTAATTAATGGGATAGACAGCAACATGATAATAGTGGCAGATTTTAGTACTCCACTGACAGCACTAGACAGGTCATCAAGACAGAAAATTGACAAAAACCAATGGACTTATACCCTACAACAAATGGACTTAACAGATATATACAGAACATTCTACCCAACAATTGCAGAATATACATTCTATTCATCAGCACATGGAACATGCTCCAAGATAGATCTTATGACAGGTCCAAAAACAAGTCTCAATACATTTAAGAAAATAGAGATTATATCCAGTACTCTTTTAGACCAAAGTGGAATAAAATTACATATCAACTACAAAACAAACTCCAAAACCGTGCAAATACATGGAAATTAAATAACCTGCTCCTGGATCAACAATGAAATCAAGATAGAAATTAAAAAATTCTTTGAACTGAATGATAATAGTGACACAACTTATCAAAACCTCTGGGATACAGCAAAAGTGGCACTCAGAGGAAAGTTCATAGAATTAAATACCTACATTAAAAATTCTGAAAGAGCACAAATAGACAATCCTCATGGAATTCGAGAAACAAGAACAATCCAAACCCAAGCTCAGCAGAAGAAAAGAAATAACAAAGGGCAGAGCAGAACTAAACGAAATCAAAACAAAAAAAAAATTGCAAAGGATAAATGAAACAAAAAGCTGGTTCTTTGAAAGAATAAATAAAATTGACAGACCATTAGTGAGATCAAGTAAGAAAAGAGGGGAGAAGATCCAAATAAGCTCGATTAGAAATGAAATGAGAGATATTACAACTGATACCACAGAAACACAAAAGACCATTCAATGCTATTATGAACATCTTTACACACATAAACTAGAAAACCTAGAGGAGATGGATAAATTCCTGGAAGGATACAACCCTTCTAGCTTAAATCAGGAAGAATTAGAAACCGTGAATAGATCAATAACAAGCAGTGAGGTGGAAATGGTAAAACAAACAAACAAACAAAAAAAACAAAAAAACCCCAAAAAACAAAAACCTGCCAACCAAAAAGAGTCCAAGACCAGACAGATTCAGAGCTGAATGCTAGCAGACATTCACAGAAGAATTGGTACCAATCCTATTGACACATTCCAAAAGAGAGAGAAGGAGGGATTCCTCCCTAAATCATCCTATGAAACCAGTATCACCCTAATACCAAAACCAGGGAAGGACATAACAAAACAAAACAAAAAACTACAGACCAGACCAATATCCTGATGAAAATAGATGCAAAAATCCTCAAGAAAATACTACCTAACTGAATCCAACAGCATATCAAAAAGATAATCCACCATAATCAAGTGGGTTTCATGCCAGGAATGAAGGTTTAACTTGTGTAGGTCAATAAATTTCCTACCCCACATAAACAGAATTAAAAACAAAAATCACATGATCATCTCAACAGATGACAAAAAAGATTTGACAAAATCTAGCACCTTTTGATGATTAAAACCCTCAGCAAAATTGGCATAGAAGAGACATATCTTAAGGTAATAAAAGCCATCTATGACAAACCCACAGCCAACATTATGCTGAATGGAGAAAATTTGAAAGCATTTCCCTGAGAACCAGAACAAGACAAGGGTGCCCATTCAACCTAATACTATTCACCCAAGCCAGAACAATCAGACAAGAGAAAGAAATCGAGGGCATCCATACTGGTAAAGAAGAAGTCACTGTTTGCTGATGATATGATCATATACCTAGAAATCCCCAAAGACTCATCCAAAAAGCTCCTAGAACTGCTAAATGAATTCAGCAAAGTTTTGGGATACAAAATTAAAGTACACAAATCAGTAGCTCTTGTTACATACCAAGAGTGACCAAGCTGAAAAGCAAATCAAGAACTCAACCCCTTGCACAATAGCTGCCAAATAAATAAATAAATAACTTAGGAGTATATCTAACAAAGGACATTAAAGACCTCTAGGAGGAAAACTGCAAAACACTGCTGAAAGAAATAACAGGCAATATAAAAAAATAGAAACACATTTTTTGCTCATGGATGGGTAGAATCAAAATTATGAAAATGGCCATGTTAAAAGCAATCTACAAATTCAATGCACTTCCCTTCAAAATACCACCACCATTCTTCACAGAACTAGAAAAAATAATCCTAAAATTCATATGCAACTGCAAAAGAGCCAACATAGCAACAGCAAGACTAGGCAAAGAGAACAGGTCTGGAGGCATCACATTACATTAATATGTATGGCATTCAAACTATGCTATAAGGCCATAGTCACAAAAACAGCATGGTACTGGTATAAAAATAGGCACATAGACCAATAGAACAGAATAGAGAACCCAGAAATAAACTGAAATGCTTAGAGCCAACTGATCTTTGAGAAAGCAAACAAAAACATAAAATGGGGAAAGGACACCTATTCAACAAATGGTGCTGGGATAATTGGAAAGCCACATGTAGAAGACTTAAACTGGATTCTCATGTCTTATATAAAAAAATCAACTCAAGATGGGTCAAAGACTTAAATCTAAGACCAAAAATCATGAAGATTCTAGAAGATAACATTGAAAAGACCCTTCTAGTAATTGGCCTAGGCAGAGACTTCTTGACTAAGAACCCCAAAGCAAATGCAACAAAAACAAAGATAAATAGATGGGCTTAATTAAACTAAAAAGCTCCTGCACAGTAAAAAATAATCAGCAGAGTTAACAGACAGCCCACAGAGTGGGAGAAAGTCTTCATAATCTGTACATCTGACAAAAGACTAATATCCAGAATCTAGAAAGAATACAAACAAATCAGCAAGAAAAAAGCAAACGATCCCTTCAAAAAGTGGGGTAAAGACATGAGTACACAATTCTCAAAAGAAGATATACAAATGGCCAACCAGCATATGGAAAAATGCTCAACATCACTAATTATCAGGGGAATGCAAATCAAAACCACAATGAGATACCACCTTGCTCCTGCAAGAATGGCCATAATAAAAAAAATAAAAAAGTTACAGAAGTTGGTGTGGATGTAGTGAAAACAGAACACTTTCACACTGTCAATGGGAATGTAAACTAGTACAACCACTATGGAAAACGGTGTGGAGATTCCTTAAAGAACTAAAAGCAGATCTACCATTTGATCCAGCAATCCCACTACTAGTTATCTACCCAGAGGAAAAGAAGTGATTATACAAAAAAAATACTGGCACATGCACGTTTATAGCAGCACAATTTGCAATTGCAAAAATATGAAACCAGCCCAAATGCCCATCAATCAATGAGTGGATAAAGAAAATGTGATACACACACACACACACACACACACACACCACACCATGTAATACTACTCAGACATGAAAAGGAAAAAACAATCGCATTCATGGCAACCTGGATGGAATTGGAGACCATTCTAAGTAAAGTAACTCAGCAATGGAAAACCGAACATTGTATGTTTTCACTCATATGTGTGAGCTAAGCTATGAGGATGGAAAGGCATAAGAATGGTACATTGGACTTTGGGGACTTGGGGAAAAGGGTAGGGGGTGGCAAGGGGTAAAAGACTGCACACTGGGTATAGTGTACACTGCTTGGGTGATGGATGCACCAAAAACTCAGAAATCACCACTAAAGAACTTATTCATGTAACCAAATACCACCCCCAAAATCTATTGAAATAAAAAAAATTAAAAATTAAAAAATATACCAGACACTATGCTTATTACCTGGGTGACAAAATAATCTGTACACCAAACTCCTGAGACAAGAAATTTGCCTGTGTAACAAATCTGTACATGTGACCTAAACCTAAAATAAATGTTAAAAAAGTAGCTACAAAATACCAAAAAAAATTAATATTAATATTAGGTTGGTACACAAACAATTGCAGTTTTTGTCATTATTTTTGGTAATGGTAATAGCTACCATAGGCTGTTTACTAAGTGTCAAACACTATTATATATAAGATCTAACTTAATCTTCAGAACAAGTAGCTAACATAGATATTATCCATATTCGCTAGAAGAGGAAACAGGTTTCGAACATTCAATATGGTTAATGAAACTAAGTGGCAGAGAAGAGCTTTGAACCTGAGTTGGCCTAATTCTGAAGTTAGTTGTTGATATGGTTTGGCTGTGCTCCTACCCGAGTCTCATCTTGAATTGTCACTTGTTGTGGGAAGGAGCCGGTGGGAGGTAATTGAATCATGGGGGCAGGCCTTTCTCATACTGTTCTCATGATAGTGAATAAGTCTCATGGGATCTGATGGTTTTGTGAGGGGGTGTTTCCTTGCACAATCTCTTTTTTTGCCTGCTGCCATTCATGTAAGATGTAACTTGCTCCTCCTTGCCTTCCACCATGCTTGTGATGCCTCCCCAGCCACGTGGAACTGTAAGTCCATTAAACCCTTCTTCCTATATAAATTACTCAGTCTCAGGTATGTCTTTATCAACAGCACGAAAACAGACTAATACAGCTGTGCTCTCAACTTCCAAGTTAAACTGACTCCTACTCTCCTCTTTTTAATATTAAAATCTTGTCTTGATCCAAGTTGACAATTCCCCATCAAAGACGAGCTCTTTTTTTCAAAAATTTTATTTTAAGTTCTGGGATACATGTGCAGGATGTGCAGGTTTGTTACATAGGTAAACGTGTGCCATGGTGGTTTGCTGCATGTATGAACCCACCACCTAGGTATTAAGCCCAGCATACATTAGCTGTTTATCCTGATGCTCTCTCCTCCTTCTCTCACACAACAGGCCTCGGTGTGTATTGCTCCCCTCCCTGTGTCCATGTGCTCTCATTGTTCAGCTCCCACTTATAAGTGAGAACACGCAGTGTGTGGTTTTCTGTTTCTTTGTTAGTTTGCTTAGGATAATGGCTTCCAGCTCCATCCATGTCCCTGTGAAGGACATGATCTTACTCCTTTTTATGGCTGCATAGTATTCCATGGTGTATATGTACCGCATTTTCTTTATCCAGCCTATTGGTGATGGGCATTTGGGTTGATTCCATGTCTCTATTGTGAATAGTGCTGCAACGAACATACACATGCATGTATCTTTATAATAAAATCATTTATATTCCTTTGGATATATATCCAATAATGGGATTGCTGGGTCAAATGTTATTTCTGCTTTTAGGTCTTTGAGGAATCATCACACTGTCTTCCACAATGGTTGAACTAATTTACACTGCCACCAACACTGTAAAAGTGTTTCTATTTCTCCACAGTCTCACCAGCATCTGTTGTTTCTTGACTTAATAGTGGCCATTCTGAGTGGTGTGAGATGGTATCTTATTGTGGTTTTGATTTGCATTTCTCTAATGATCAGTGATGATGAGCTTTTATCCATAGGTTTGTTGGCTGCACAGACGTCTTCTTTAGAGAAGTGTCTGTTCGTGTCCTTTGCCCACTTTTCAATGTTTTTGTTTCTGGTAAATTTGTTTAAGTTCCTTGTAGATTCTGTATATTAGACCTTTGTCAGATGGATAGATTGCAAATTTTTTCTCCCATTCTGTAAGTTGTCTGTTCACTGGGATTATAGTTTCTTTTGCTGTGCAGAAGCTCTTTAGTTTAATTAGATTCTATTTGTGAATTCTTACTTTTGTTGCAATTGCTTTTGATATTTTCATCATGATATCTTTGCCCATGCCCATGTCTTGAATGGTATTGCCTAGATTTTCTTTTAGGTTTTTATAGTTTTGGCTTTTACATTTAAGTCTTTAATCCATCTGGAGTTAATTTTTGTATAAGGTGTAAAGAAGTGGTCCAGATTCAATTTTCTGCACATGGCTAGCCAGTTCTCACAGCACCATCTATTAGATAGTGATTTTTTTTTCTCATTGCTTGTTTTTGTCAGGTTTGTAGAAGACCAGATGGTTATAGATGTGTGGTCTTATTTCTGACACCTCTATTCTGTGGTCTTATTTCTGACACCTCCATTGATCTACTTGTCTGTTTTTGTACCAGTACCATGTTGTTTCTATTTACTAAGTTCATAACATTGTACAACGAAAGTATAGTAGACTTCGTTTATGGGAGACATTGTTTTTGCCAATAAAGTAATATGAACAAATAAATATTTCTAAAACTACAATTTCACTATGCTTTCTCCAAGTGTGACATTCTTTCAGAAAATGATTTCCTTCTTGCTTATTATTAAATGTCATTTCACTTTAGAAAGATAGAGAGAGAGAGAGTGTGTATGTGTGTGTGTGTGTGTGTGTGTGTATGGTGTTTTCTTAGAAAAAAATTTTAGATAGAAAGCACATTGTTATTGCTGAAGAGGTCAGCAAATTTGAAACATTTGTCTTTTTGTGAAAGCATTATGTGTAACTCATCTTAAGGTTTGAGAATATTTTTAATACCACATGGTGCCCTAAAATAACTATTACATATTTTTTAAGTTTTCAGGACATCTCCATATGATTTTAAAGCACCTTAATGATTCTTTTAAGTAAGTATCATGCTTTTATGAGACTAAACATACTTAGCATATCCAGTGGCACTTAAAAAAGGTATACATACCAACATAAACAAAGAAAACAAATGAGTGACAAGGCCTCTCTTTTCCTTATTGAACTCCCCTTCTTCCTTGAGAATAACAGAGAGCCATATATGACATATGACCTTCTGATACATGGAACACATAATGAGATGGCATCAAGTCATATATTACACATGAGTAAAATTTAGCATCTCTCAATGAAAGAACTTCATATAATTTCTCATAATTTATCACTATACTCTAATAGATTGTCTTTTACATACCCTGTTGTGGTCTCCCCCGACTTTTCAAGAAGTTGGCTTTTAAAAGGAGATTACCGCTGTAAATTTATTTTCCTTTACTGTGTACTTCGAGACTGTCTTCCAACACACTTCCTCCTTCATCCCTCTGGTGCACGTTTTTCATGCTTTATACAATTAAAAAAAATTACTGTCTTCACCATTAATGTAAACACCATTGAGTTTACCACCATCCACTCCTGGTCAGTTTCCTTCTCCCTGCTCGTCTCTTTCACTGCGTTTTGTAAACCCCCCTTACTCACCTATCAATAAACTCCAATCTTTGTCTTTTTCTTGAACTGTCATTTCCTACCTTATCTAGTCAATATGTGCTGCTTCAACTTTTTCTCACTGCTTCCTGTCTCCACCACTCTATTAAAACCGTGTGTTAATAACTAACCATTAATCTGATGAGTATTCTTGGTTCTTACAGTCTTCTCCATAACTTACGGCAATGTTGGCTACATTCAGGTGCTTTGGATCTGGTCTTTCATTGCCTGCTGTTGCACAGCTTACCCTCTTCTATTTCTATTTTTTTAAAAAGTAGGTTGAACTTCACGTAAGAAATTAGTGATTTTCGGTGTTCTTCACCAATCACACTGCTCTAAATAGTTCACCATACACAGAAAGTAAATTGGTTAAAAAACACTTTTATGATGGATCACTTATTGCCTCACCATAAGGACTATTTTCCAAAGATTTATAACAATGTTAACTATACTAGTTTAAGGCAAAATTGGAAAGGAACATAAGGACAGTGAATAAGTAAATAAATGGACAGTGGCAAGAAAAATTTGTTTTCTTGAATTATAGTCTACCAAATCAATGTAACAGGACCCTGGCAAGGAATAGAGTTTACAATATGAAGACTAGAAAGAATTCAGAATTGAGGGTCTTTCAGAGAGAGATTAGAAATAAAGATTGGTAAAGATAATGTGGTAGGTCTGGCCAGGACTGTTATGCTCAATCCCACTGAGTCCTCATGACACTGAAAATAATTGATGGCATGTGTGCACAGACTGCTTTCATTACATAATTTTAATATGTCTATGAACATAAAGATGCATATTTAAGATGCATAAAAATATTTATTTTTTGGCTGGGTGCGGTGGCTCACACCTGTAATCTCAGCTACTTGGGAGACTGAGGCAGGAGAATTGCTCGAACCTGGGAGGCAGAGGTTGCTGTGAGCTGAGATCGTGCCACTGCACTCCAGCCTGGCGACAGAGGGAGACTCTGTCTCAAAAAAAAAAAAAGTATTTTTTAACTTTTATTTTAAGCTCAGTGGTACATGTGCAGGTTTGTTACATAGGTAAATGTGTGTCATGGAGGTTTGCAGTACAGATTATTCTGTCACCCAGGTATTCAGCCTAGTACCCATTACTTATTTTTCCTAATCTCTCCCTCTTCCCACCCTCTGCCTCAGTGTGTGTTGTTCCCATCTATATGTTGATGTGTTCTCATCATTTGGCTCCCATAACGTGTATACAATTATTGTATACTCATGGCCAATGTAGTAAGATGATGGTGGTGGCGTTATAGGACTGAACCCAGAAACCCAGGTAAATCCAAGTTATATACATGCTTGCTAAAGTCAATTTTTTCAAGCATTTGAACTTTATTTTAAATATTATAGTAATGATACTATAATGAGTCATTTTACTGTTGGAACAATTTTATTATAAGTAAGAACTGAACATATTTAAAATGTTTTTGATAATATACTATACTTTCTCTAAGCTTCTTGAGTGAGAGTGTTCCTCTTCTCCAAAGTTCCCATTTAGTCTCTGGGAGCACTTCATGGAATTTTCCGCTTGAAGGTGATTGTTGTACTAGAAGATGCTTCAACTCTGTAGGCTTCAAGGATCTTTCCAACTGAAAGATGATGTTTTTCTAAGCCATATATTCTTTCACTTTAAGAGAATTGTAGCTTGATTATAGAATTTTTCCAGACGTCTAAATTGGGGAGGGAAAAATAAAAGCCAATTAGCCTTTTATGGTAATTCTTTTTTTTTTTCTTTCTCAGAATGTGTTTATTCATCATGCACTTGATACATTAATTCCATATGAGTACATTAGACCAATGTGAGATAATCAAACTTCTAAATTTTTAAATGATACATAAAATGGGCAATTCTTTTTTTAAAATTTTTTTTTATTATACTTTAAGCTCTAGGGTACATGTGCATAACGTGCAGGTTTGTTACATATGTATACTTGTGTCATGTTGGTGTGCTGCACCCATCAACTCGTCAGCACCCATCAATTCGTCATTTATATCAGGTATAACTCCCAATGCAATCCCTCCTCCCTCCCCCCTCCCCATGATAGGCCCTGATGTGTGATGTTCCCCTTCCCGAGTTTAAGTGATCTCATTGTTCAGTTCCCACCTATGAGTGAGAACAGGAGGTGTTTGGTTTTCTGTTCTTGTGATAGTTTGCTAAGAATGATGGTTTCCAGCTGCATCCATGTCCCTACAAAGGATGAAAACTCATCCTTTTTTATGGCTGCATAATATTCCATGGTGTATATGTGCCACATTTTCTTAATCTAGTCTGTCACAGATGGACATTTGGGTTGATTCCAAGTCTTTGCTATTGTGAATAGTGCCACAATAAATATACGTGTGCATGTGTCTTTATAGCAGCATGATTTATAATCCTTTGGGTATATACCCAGTAGTGGGATGGCTGGGTCATATGGTACATCTAGTTCTAGATCCTTGAGGAATCATCATACTGTTTTCCATAATGGTTGAACTACTTTACAATCCCACCAACAGTGTAAAAGTGTTACTCTTTCTCCACATCCTCTCCAGCACCTGTTGTTTCCTGACTTTTTAATGATTGCCATTCTAACTGGTGTGAGATGGTATCTCATTGTGGTTTTGATTTGCATTTCTCTGATGGCGAGTGATGATGAGCATTTTTTCATGTGTCTGTTGGCTGTATGAATGTCTTCTTTAGAGAAATGTCTGTTCATATCCTTTGCCCACTTTTTGATGGGGTTGTTTGTTTTTTTCTTGTAAATTTGTTTGAGTTCTTTGTAGATTCTAGATATCAGCCCTTTGTCAGATGAGTAGATTGCAAAATTTTTCTCCCATTCTGTAGGTTGCCTGTTCACTCTGATGGTAGTTTCTTTCCCTGTGCAGAAGCTCTTTAGTTTAATTAGATCCCATTTGTCAATTTTGGCTTTTGCTGCTGTTGCTTTTGGTGTTTTAGACATGAAGTCCTTGCCCATGCCTATGTCCTGAATGGTACTACCTAGGTTTTCTTCTAGGGTTTTTATGGTATTAGGTCTAACATTTAAGTCTCTAATCCATCTTGAATTAATTTTCGTATAAGGAGTAAGGAAAGGATCCACTTTCAGCTTTCTACTTATGGCTAGCCAAATTTCCCAGCACCATTTATTAAATAGGGCGTCCTTTCCCCATTTCTTGTTTTTCTCAGGTTTGTCAAAGATCACATGGCTGTAGATGTGTGGTATTATTTCTGAGGACTCTGTTCTGTTCCATTGGTCTATATCTCTGTTTTGGTACCAGTACCATGTTGTTTTGGTTACTGTAGCCTTGTAGTATAGTTTGAAGTCAGGTAGCGTGATGCCTGCAGCTTTTACTTTTGACTTAGGATTGTCATGGAAATACAGGCTCTTTTTTGGTTCCACAAGAACTTTAAAGCATTTTTTCCAATTCTGTGAAGAAACTCATTGGTAGCTTGATGGGATGGCATTGAATCTATAAATAACCTTGGGCAGTATGGCCATTTTCACGATATTGATTCTTCCTATCCATGAGCATGGTATGTTCTTCCATTTGTTAGTGTCCTCTTTTATTTCACTGAGTAGTGGTTTGTAGTTCTCCTTGAAGAGGTCCTTTACATCCCTTGTAAGTTGGATTCGTAGGTATTTTATTCTCTTTGAAGCAATTGTGAATGGAATTTCATTCATGATTTGGCTCTCTGTTGGTCTGTTACTGGTGTATAAGAATGCTTGTTATTTTTGCACATTAATTCTGTAACCTGAGACTTTGCTGAAGTTGCTTATCAGCTTAAGGAGATTTTGGGCTGAGACAATGGAGTTTTCTAAGTATACAATCATGTCATCTGCAAGCAGGAACAATTTGACTTCTTCTTTTCCTAACTGGATACCCTTGATTTCTTTCTCTTGCCTGATTGCCCTAGCCAGAACTTCCAACACTATGTTGAATAGGAGTGGTGAGAGAGGGCATCCCTGTCTTGTGCCAGTTTTCAAAGGGAATTTTTCCAGTTTTTGCCCATTCAGCATGATATTGGCTGTGGGTTTTTCATAAATAGCTCTTATTATTTTGAGATAAGTTCCATCAATACCGAATTTATTGAACGTTTTTAGCATAAAGGGCTGTTGAATTTTGTGAAAGGCCTTTTCTGCATCTATTGAGATAATCATGTGGTTCTTGTCTTTGGTTCTGTTTATATGCTGGATTACGTTTATTGATTTGCGAATGTTGAACCAGCCTTGCATCCCAGGGATGAAGCCCACTTGATCATCGTGGATAAGCTTTTTGATGTGCTGCTGGATCCAGTTTGCCAGTATTTTATTGAGGATTTTTGCATCGATGTTCATCAGGGATATTGGTCTAAAATTCTCTTTTTTTGTTGTGTCTCTGACAGGCTTTGGTGTCAGGATGATGTTGGCCTCATAAAATGAGTTAGGGAGGATTCCCTCTTTTTCTATTGATTGGAATAGTTTCAGAAGGAATGGTACCAGCTCCTCCTTGTACCTCTGGTAGAATTCAGCTGTGAATCCATCTGGTCCTGGACTTTTTTTAGTGGGTAGGCTATTAATTATTGCCTCAATTTCAGAGCCTGCTATTGGTCTATTCAGGGATTCAACTTCTTCCTGGTTTAGTCTTGGGAGAGTGTGTCCAGGAAATTATCCATTTCTTCTAGATTTTCTAGTTGATTTGCATAGAGGTGTTTATAGTATTCTCTGATGGTAGTTTGTATTTCTGTGGGGTCGGTGGTGATATCCCCTTTATCATTTTTTATTGAGTCTATTTGATTCATCTCTGTTTTCTTCTTTATTAGTCTTGCTAACGGTCTGTCAATTTTGTTGATCTTTTCAAAAAACCAACCCCTGGATTCATTGATTTTTTGGAGGGTTTTTGTGTCTCTATCTCCTTCAGTTCTGCTCTGATCTTAGTTATTTCTTGCCTTCTGCTAGCTTTTGAACGTGTTTGCTCTTGCTTCTCTAGTTCTTTTAGCTGTGATGTTAGAGTGTCAATTTTCGATCTTTCCAGCTTTCTCTTGTGGGCATTTAGTGCTATAAATTTCCCTCTACTACAAACAGTCGTTTGCACCTGCAGAGGTTTCTGCTGCTTTTTTTTGTTTTGTTTTGTTTTGTTGTTTAGCTGTGCCCTGTTCCCAGAGGTGGAGTCTACAGAGACTGGCAGGCCTCCTTGAACTGCTGTGAGCTCCACCCAGTTCGATCTTCCCAGTGCTTTGTTTACCTACTTTCGCTTCAGCAATGGCGGGCGCCCCTCCCCTAGCCTCGCTGCTGCCTTGCAGTTAGATCACAGACTACTGTGCTAGCAATGAGGGAGGCTCTGTGGGCGTGGGACCCTCCCAGCCAGGTGTGGGATATAATCTCCTGGTGTGCCCATTTGCTTAAAGTGCAGTATTGGGGTGGAAGTTACCCAATTTTCCAGGTGTTGTGTGTCTCAGTTCCCCTGGCTAGGAAAAGGGATTCCCTTCCCCCTTGCGCTTCCCAGGTGAGGCGATGCCTCACCCTGCTTCAGCTCTCGCTGGCCGGGCTGCAACAGCTGACCAGTACTGATTGTCTGGCACTCCCTAGTGAGATAAACCCAGTACCTCAGTTGAAAATGCAGAAATAACCTGTCTTCTGTGTCGCTCGCACTGGGAGCTGGAGACTGGAGCTGTTGCTATTTGGCCATCTTGCTCCACCCCCCTTCCCCTTTTAAAGTCCTTAATATAAACCTGCTGGTTTTGTGGTAAAGTGGGCATCACGGGCCTACCAATATGTGATGTTACCCCCGATGACCCAGCTGTAAAATTCCTCTCTTTGTGCTCTTTCTCTTTATTTCTCAGACCAGCCGATGCTTAGGAAAAATAGAAAGTACCTATGTTGAAATATTGGGGGTGGATTCCCCTGATAAGAGGAATTTATCTAGGAGGTCTTAGAATCTAAGGGTAAGCTGCTGTAATGTCTTAGGCATTGAATTTGCTAGGCTAGGACATTTCCAAAACTCTATCATGAGGCTAATTTAATAGATTATTGTGGAAAAGCTAAACTGGTAAGGATTTGATTTCAAACTGCAAAAAACATTTCTTTACCATGTCTTTGACATATAATTAAACAAGATGTGTCTCTTTCCTACAATGAGTAAGAAGAATTTTCATTCCAATGGTATAAGCATGAAATTTCTGTGCATAAAAGGTCATACCCTTCATTAAAGCATGTAATTATTTATTACGAATTTCATGATACCTGCTCCGACTGTCACAACTGCTCATCCAACATAGCAGTATGTCATCTTCTTGCTTGGACAGATTTCAAAATGTTTTAGTTTTGGCCTTGGGCACTGGCCATAAATTTGGTAAATAATCTTAGTCAAATATATCCAGAGAAACAATAGGCAAATACTTTTACTCTAGCTGGCCTGAGTTTCATATGCAAAAATAGCATGTCCTGTCTCCATTTACAAAGTAACAGTTGAATATGTCAGTTTAGCAATCTGGAAAGTAAATTTCAACACTGCCACCTTCTACCATCTTCTGTGGACCACAATGTTCCTGAGCAAAGTCAGACACTTCTTTTTTTTGTCAGAAGCAATAGGACCTCACCTATAGTTATTCTCAAAAATACGGCCTCACCTATAGATATCTTTGCTTTTTAAGTATTATGTGTTTTATAAACATATTAGTAATTATTATTATGACTACTAATTTGAAAAATGCTCCTGAGTCACAAGAAATGTGACTCACCAGAGGCTTTTGAGTGTGGCTCCTCAGTCCTCTAATCAACCCTTTATTGTCACTGTTTCAACATTCTAGAACTTTCTCATATGTGTGACTTCTGCACAAAGAGAAAGAGATAAGGAACTGAACACCAAAAGAGTTCTTAGCTATTCTTAGTGGAGCAACATAACAAGGAAGAGATTGAGTTGAGGATCACACATTGCTGGGTTCAAATCTCAGCCCTACCACATACTTGCTGTGAAGATGTGAGCAAATTGTTTAACCACTTCAAATTCCAGTTTCCCCATCTATACAACCTTCCTCATAAGTTTATCATGAAGATTAAGTGGGAAAAAATATATAAAGCTATTAATATAGTGTTGGCATTTAATGAGTACTCAATTCATGGCTGGCTACCTGTGATGGAATCCTGGGTACACAACTTTCTATGTGTAGACCTTGGGTAATCACTAAACTTTTTTTATCTGTCAAGGGAGCTAACAGGACTTACTTCCAGTACTGCTGAGAACAGTCAAGGAGATGACACATATTCAGCTCTCCCCAGGCTACCTGGGCTATAGAACAGGCTTACTAAGTGTTAGCTACAACAATTGCATTGCCTGTACTTTTCCTTAAAGTAAGTAGCAGAACATGCACAGTCGGCTGTTCATTATTCCCTCTCATTACCAATCCCTCACTCAACAAACTCCGAGAATAATATTGATAATAATAATATGGCAGGATATAGTTTTTCAAACTTTCTGTAAATCTAGCTTTTTGACCTTAATAAACAACTTGTTATTAACTCTATTTTCTCATCTGTGAAATAAAGATAATGCCACCTATTTTTTGAGCCACATATTCTTTATTAAATAATTGAAGGTAAAGCTCATAGAAGAAGATTTGGTATACAGTAATATCTTATTAATTTGAGCTTTAAAAAGTGTTTTCATCTGAATAATCTCATTTGACTGTAACAGGTGTTTTTCTAGGTGAGACTCTTCAGTAGGTACTAAAGCATGTTGAATCTCTTAAAAAAGCTATACAAATAGAAATCAATCCAGGCCACCTAAACATTTAACCTGAACTGGGTTTGGCATGGACAAGCCAGTGTGATTTTTTAGCAGTAGAACAGTCCTCCTGTCTAAACATAGTCCTTCTCCACCTATCTGTCAGGCCTGAAAGTCAATAATGACGCAGATATTCCTGGGGTAGCTCTAATTTAAACAACATCAATCATTTACACTTGAGTGTTGATGCATTTATGAGGACATCTCTGGAGAGTTTTGACAGATGTGGTGGGGTTGGATAAAGCAAAGCATCATGAGTGCATGAAGATAGAGCATCTGAGTGCCTCAAGAAGGAGACAAGGACACTAAAAAGGAAAAGGGACATAAATCAGGAAGCTAAAAATGGTACATGACACATGTCACTTACTTAGCACGTTTGCCTGTGGCTGACCTCAAATGTCATCTCCTTCCTAATGGACAGACTTCCTAACTGCATTGGCAGCTCCTCCAAGGATGTTTACTGTTCTCTCCCTATAGAAAGGATAGTCTCATACGTATTCCAAACCACTGAGAGAAAATATGTGTTACGCCACTGAAGAATGTTATTAATACTAAATAAGCCAGAATCCCAAATGTACTTAATCCCAAGTGTCCTTCTGATACCATGGCTTGGAGAAAAACAGCAATTCAAAAATAAATCTTTAGTAAAATGGGGGTGACAATTATGTCTCATGTACTTTGGATGTATCTGTTAAAATTCTCATCTTTTGAACTCTAGGAATTGATGGAAAGGAGAGGAAAACTTCAAATCTCACTTTTATGTGCCCCGACTCCAGAGTTTCAGATTTTCCAGGTATGCAGTGCTGTGCTAGAGCACAGGATGTGATATGGTTCGAATGTTTTGTCCCCTCCAGATCTGGTGTTGAAATGTGCCGTCCAGTGTTGGAGGGGGTGCCTGCTGGGAGGCGTTCAGGTCATCAGGGAGGATCCCTCATGGATGCCTTGGTGCTGTACTCATGGTGATGAGTGAGTTCTCACCCTATGAATTCATGTAAGATCTGGTTGTTTAGAAGAGTGTGGCACTTCTTCTCTTTCTCTCTTGTTCCCTTTCTTGTCATGTGATATGGTTTGGCTCTGTGTCCCCACCCAAATCTCATCTCTAACTGGAATCCCCATGTGTTGAGGGAGGGACCTGGTGGGAGGTGACTGGATCATGGTGGCAGTTTCCCCCATGCTGTTCTTGTGATAGTGAGTGAGTTCTCACAAGATCTGATGGTTTTAAAAGAGGTGGTTCCCCCCACCTTTCTTGCTGCCTTATGAGGAAGCTACTTACTTCTCCTTTGCCTTACACCATGACTGTAACTTTCTTGAGACCTCTCCAGCCATGTGGAACTGTGAGTCAATTAAAACCTTTCTTTCATAAATTACCCAGTCTTGGGTATTTCTTTATAGCAGTGTGAGAACAAACTAATACGCCAAGTGACACACTGAATCGCCTTTGCTTCCACCATGATCGCAAGCTTTCTGAGACCCTCTCAGAAGCAGGTGCTGACACTATGCTTCCTGCGCAGCTTGCAGAACCATGAGCTAATTAAACCTCTTTTCTTTATAAATTACCCAGCCTCAGATACTTCTTTATGGTAACACAAAACAGACTAACACAATGTGCCTTCAACAAGTGGCTGTCACCTGCAAGTTTTAGCTGTCATAGAAGAATCAAAAGAACCAGACGTAGTTTTTTTCTTGCTCTGCATTTACTATGTCCCCAGAAGATGACCCTTACTTACATTTTGGTTGGAGTTTGCTAGAAAGGAAGGAGACTAGAGCAAAGAAAGAAAAGGCAAAGGTGCTTTGGACTAAAGAAAAACAGTAAGTGTCTCCAAGAGTGAGAAAGGACCAGAGATTTAAAAATGTTTCACCTCAAAGCTTGTGTGCAATGTTTTGGATGGGAGAGGTACAAGTTGACTGTGTTGTCTAAAGCTGAGGTTGGTAGAAAGGACCACTGGAAGCAGGAATACTGGACGTAGCAAACAACAAAGAGCAGGACTCAACAGCAGCAATGGTAGCAGAAAGAGTAATAAAATTAATACCAAAGGTTTGTCTTCTGTTTTATTCCAGGACTTGTCTTTCATTTTCTAAGTATCATAAAAGCTTCTTAAATTATTGTGAGACCTCAGGGAGAGAAGCACTCCCCCAAACAACACTGGGACTAAGTTTCCCACACTTTTCACCTGAGGTCAGGAGTTCTAGACTAGCCTGGCCAACATGGTGAAACCCCGTCTCTACTAAAAATACAAAAATCATCTGGGCATGATGGCACATGCCTGTAATCCCATCTACTTGGGAGGCTGAGGCAGGATAATCACTTGAACTTGGGAGGCAGAGGTTGCAGTGAGCCGAGATTGCTCCATTGCACTCCAGCCTGGGTGACAGAGCAAGACTCTGTCTCCAAAAACCAAAACCAAAACCAAACAAACAAACAAGAAAGAAAAAAATGTTGCACACTTTGTTAAATGGTCTCCATGGCATATTTAGTTTGATTTGGAAAACAGAATAATATTTTTCACACCTCTGTGTTGTGGAGCAGATTCTTTCCTATGCTCTGCGAGAACAAGATCCATGTGTCTTTGTCACTGTATTGACATCAACTGTGGAGTACCTGGTATATGAGATCTCAACAAATATTAAAATAAATAGGGCTAAGCACAGTGGCTCATGCCTGTAGTTGCAGAGTTTTGGGAGGCTGAGGTAGGCAGATTGCTTGAATCCACAAATTCAAGACCAGCCTGGACCACAAGGTGAAACCCCATCTCTATAAAAAAAGCAAAAGTTAGCTGGGTGTGGTGGCACATACCTGTAGGCCCAGCTACTTGGGAGGCTGAGGTGGGAGGATTTGTTGAGTTTGGCAGGTTGAGGCTATAGTGAGCCATGATTGTACCACTGCACTGCAGCCTGGGTGGCAGAGTGAAACCCGGTCAAAGAAAGGAAGGAAGGAAGGAAGGAAAGAAGGAAGGAAGGAAAGAAGGAAGGAAGGAGTGGAATGACTAATTGGAAATACAGTAAAATTTAAAAGACTCAGTTGGATCCAAATTTTGTTTCTCATACTGGGTGAAGCTTTGGTGTAAGACAGAGCTTCTCAGTCTGGGCAGTAAAGTATTTGACATTTTTATTCAGATAGTTCATGTGCTTGTATGTGTGTAAGTCTTTCTGTGTGTTCTAGAATGTTTAACAGCATCCCTGGCCTTTGCTTAGATTATATAGGAAAAATCAGACATCTGAAAAGTAGAGTTGAATTTTGTATGTGAAATTGGTTTTCCACAAGTGATTTCTTTGAAACTGAAGCCTTTATTACCTGGAACTATCTGGTTTTCTGAGTTCATCTATCACATAATCTTATAAATTAGTTTGTGTGTATAGAATTAGCTTACACATGGCAGTGATGTTTAAAAATAAAGATAAAAACAACATTCAAAACCTAATTCATACCTTAAAAATAATGGTCTGAGAAATAGGAGTATTGCACAACTACTATGTCATATCTAGAACTGTCCAGTAATGTAAGCACCTCTATCAAAATTGAAAAACATAATATGGAGGAATGGTTCACCATTGCAACCCACAGAAGCAAGGCCAGTCCATTAGAATTACTGGAGGAAGCTTTAAAACTATTGTACTAGACCCTACCTGGAAAAGATTCTGACTTAATAGATTTTGGATGAGACCCAGGAATCTTTATTCATTTTCTTCATTTAAAAATTCTCCCAGGTAATTTTAATACACAATATGTTTTTCGAGAAGTGTTACAAGATAAAATTTTAGATACTTTGAAATATTGCTTTGAATTGTATTTGATATTTCTTAAAGGGCCCAATGAAACTTTAAAAAAGTTTTCAGACCAATTGCTTTAGAACTTAAACTTCCACATGGCAGTTTTATTTTTCTCATGTACCTGAGAAATCAATCGTATTCATTTGTCACAATATAAATCCATAAACCTCAAAGCAGGGAGCTTGCTTCCGTGCTTCATGTTTATGATTCTGTTTCACATACGATGCCTCTGATGTCATTATAATCCCTTCATCAATAGGCAAAGGACTCTGCAGATTTTGAAGGTTGAATTTTACATTCCTATTTTGGGCATACTTTATTCAGCCTATTACGGTGTAATGACCATCTGTCTGCTGCAGCGGATAAGTACTAGATGTCACCTGCACTTTCAGCCAAAATATAAAAATATAAAAAGTCTGGCAAACAGGCACTTGTAAGTTCTGTCCTAACTCTCCCCTGAATTCCTGTTTGTGGTCATCCCACTCGCACAGCTGAATGATTATGATGCAGTGAATACATCGTGGACTTTAGATATGAATTTGAATTCAAGCTTATTTTTCTCATTCATTCATTCATTCATTCAACAAATATCTACTGTCTACCATGTGCCACAGGGTATTCTTGGGCATAGAGATAAAAAAACATGAGACTGTGTCTTCAGATAACTCATGGGCTTGCTGGCAGGAAACAGACAAGTAAACAGTTATTACCCAGAGTGTAAAGTGTCAGAAGGGATGGGAGCATAGGGCGGGAAGTCTGGAGAGGGAGACATAACATAAATTGGTGTTGGGGGTGGACCTGATTCAGAGGGTGTTGGAACTTTTAGGTAGTTCCTGGAGAAACTTTGATCTTAGTTTAAGTTTCAAAGAAATTTTAAGCTGTGGGAGAGGGAGCATGAGGGTAGTTTAGTCCAAACAAATATGTGTGTGGTATGTTTGAGGAAAGGCAAGTAGCTTGGGATAACTGAAGGAAAGGGATGTGAGGAGAAAAGAGATAACAAGTGAGGCTGGAACACTTGGCAAAAGCTGTGTAATAAGAGCCTGTGGACTCTATTACAAAGGCAATGGAGAGTCATTGACTAGGGCTGAAATGATGAGATTGGCATTTTAGGTCACCTTGAAGAGGAGCATAACTAAGCAAGCTATGGAAGTAACTCAGACTGAGGAGGCAGTGGTGCTGGTGACGCTAGTGAGGAAATGGATTTTAGGGTTATTTAGGAAGTTGCTTTGATTGGACTTTTATCTCTAATTTCATGCATGTATGAAAAAGAGGTAGGGCTGGTCATGGTAACTCATGCCTGTAATCCAAGCATTTTGGGAGGTTGAGGCGGGCAGATCACTTGAGCTCAGGGGTTTGAGACCAGCCTGGCCAACATGGTGAAACCTTGTCTCTACTAAAAATACAAAGAATTAGCTGGGAGTGGTGGTGTGCACCTGTAGTCCCAGCTACTCAGGAGACTGAGATGGGAGAATCACCTAAGCCCAGGAGGTTGAGGCTTCAGTGAGCTGAGACGGCCCCACTGTACTCCAGATTGGGAAACTGGAGTGAGACCCTATCTCAAACTAACTAACTAAATAAATGGGAGAGGTAGTAATTTAGGGTGCCCTGCAGTTTTCCGGCTCAGGAAGCAGGGTGAATGGCATTGTCCTTCACCAATGTAGGGAGCATAGCAAGAGGAACCCTTTTGAGAGAGGGTGTTCTGGTTCACTGCTCTTTGAGAGGCCATTTGTTCAAAGATTGACCTAAGCCACCAGATGGCATGGGTTGAATTTTCCCTGTACTGTGTAGCCAAAGCAATAATAACATCAACTCAGAATTGCCAAAGCAAAATGTGTTAGTATTTTTCAGATTAGATATGATGCAACAGCAACATAATATGTAAATATAATGTGTAGTAAATTGCACATAGCATATTGCATAAAGCAGCTTTTCCTATGCCACTGCTGCCCAGCCATCCTGGGTTTGCATATGATCTTAAGAAGTTGGCCAGAAAAAGAAATTAGAAAGAGGAGAAGACTGGTGCTCAGGCAGCATATAGATACATCTTTCAGCCTGGAAGTCTTCCCAGCAATGTGGATGAATTAATTTTTAAATGTCTATGGAATTAAAGGTTGCCACATGTCCATTAACAGATCTGAACAGATATGCAAGGGTCTATCCAATTTCTATTAATCTGAGAAGTGGTCTGTGAAGTCTCTATGGGGCTGGGCATCAGGATAGCCTGGGAAATCTGGGATTTTGACCCTTAATAGAGTCACAAGTGGGTGTAAGCCATACCAGGGTAAATAACTTTACATATATGACACCTGTGCCTTTATCTTAATCAGTGACCCTATCCTGACTTTGCTTCTTGGAGCCAGATTGATTCCCCAGATTACAGGAGCCCATTTTTTAGTGAAATAATTGAAGACATGTTGGCTTAGGGAGAGATTCAAGGGGCAACTGAGAACATAGGTCTAGATTTCAAGATGGTTGTATGTGCTGGATATTTAGGAAGACTTTTCTGTGTGTATTGTGAACATTATATTGGCTACTTTTGACATCTCAAACTCATTTTTTTCTCAGTGTTTTAAGTGATCATTTACCCAAGCAATGTTATAAAGTCCTTTGAAGAGCCATTGTAGTATTACCATTTTAAGTCCAAATACACCTAACCTAAGAAGCACTAGTACTTGGATTTGTAACAGCATTTATAGATTTTTATGTTGTATAGGCAATAGGAAGTTTTCATGTAACTGAAGTGATTTTGCAAGTGGAGAAAATTAATTATGCAGAAATCAAACACTTTCAAACACTTAATTACCTTGAAATGTTTGTAGAGTTTAAATACAACTTATTAAGCTTTTACTTATACAGGTACTTTGTTTTGTGCTATATATAGTCAGCCAAAAATATAGCAGAATCTTCTAAACATTACAACTTAATAAGCAGTAAAAAAGGGAAGACAAACACAGACATGACTATTCCTAATGAAACAATGTGAAATATTAGATGTGGGAGCCCACCGCAGCTTGGCAAAGCTGCTGTAGCCAGACTGCATCTCCAGATTCCTTCTCTCTGGGCAGGCCATCTCTGAAAGAAAGGCAGCAGCCCCAGTCAGGGGCTTATAGATAAAATGCCCATCTCCATGAAACAGAGCACCTGGGGAAAGTGGTGGCTGTGGGCACAGGTTCAGCAGACTTAAACATTCCCACCTGCCAGCTCTGAAGAGAGCAGCAGATCTCCCAGCACAGCAACTGAGCTCTACTAAGACTGCCTCCTCAAGTGGGTCCCTGACCCCTGTGCCTCTTGACTGGGAGACAAATCCCAGCAGGGGTCAAGGGACACCTCATATAGGAGAGCTCAGGCTGGCATCTGGCAGCTGCCCCTCTGGGATGAAGCTTCCAGAGGAAGGAATAGGCAGCAATCTTTGCTGTTCTGCAGCCTCCACTGGTGATACACAGGCAAACAGGGTCTGGAGTGAACCTCCAGCAAACTCCAGCAGACCTGCAGCAGAGGGTCCTGACTGTTAGAAGGAAAACTAACAAACAGAAAGGAATAGCATCAGCATCTACAAAATGGACGTCCACACAAAAGCCCCATCCAAAGGTCACCAACATCAAAGACCAAAGATAGATAAATCCATAAAGATGAGGAAAAACCAGAGCAAGAAGGCTGACAATTCCAAAAACTAGAATGCTTCTTCTCCAAAAAAATCACAATTAGTCACCAGCAAGGGAACAAAACTGGATGGAGAATGAGTTTGATGAATTGACAGAAGTAGGCTTCAGAAGGTAAGTAATCACAAACTCCTCTGAGCAAAAGGAGCATGTTCTAATCCAATGCAAGGAAGCTAAGAACCTTGAAAAAATGTAAGAGGAATTGCTACCTGGAATACCCAGTATAGAGAAGAACATAAAGGACTTGGTGGAGCTGAAAAATATAGCACAAGAGCTTCATGAAGCATATAGCTGAATCGATCAAGTGGAATAAAGGGTAGCAGAGATTGAAGATCAACTTAAAAAGCATGAAGACAAAATTAAAGAAAAAGGAATGAAAAGGAATGAATGAAGCCTTCAAGACATATGGGACTATGTGAAGAGACAAAACCTGCGTTTGATTGGTGTACTTGAAAGTGATGAGGAGAAAGGAACCAAGTTGGAAAACACTCTAGAGTATATTATCCAGGAGAACTTCCCCAAAACTAGCAAGACAGGCCAACATTCAAATCAGGAAATACAGAGAACACCACAAAGATACTCCTGAAGAAGAGCAACCCCAAGACACATAATCATCAGATTCACCATGGTTGAAATGAAGGAAAAAATGTTAACGGCAGCCAGAGACAAAGGTTGGGTTACCCACAAAGGGAAGCCCATCAGACTAACAGCGGATCTCTAAAGAAACCCCACAAGCCAGAAGAGAGTGGGGGCCAATATTTAACATTCTTAAAGATTTTTCAACCCAGAGTTTCATATGCAGTCAAAGTACGCTTCATAAGTGAAGGAGAAATAAAATCCTTTACAGACAAGCAAATGCTGAGAGATTTTGTCACCACCAGGCTTGCCTCACAAGAGCTCCTGAAGGAAGCACTAAATAAGGCAAGGAACAACAGGTACCAGCCACTGCAAAAACATACCAAATTGTAAAGACCATCGACACCATGAAGAAACTGCATCAACTAATGGGCAAAATAACCAGCTAACATCATAATGACAGAATCAAATTCATACATAGCAATATTAACCTTAAATGTAATGGGCTACATTAAAAGGCAGACTGGGAAATTGGATAAAGAGTCAAGAGCCACCATTGTACTGTATTCTGGGTACCCATCTCACATGCAAAAACACACTTAGGCTCAAAATAAAAGGATGAAGGAATATTTACCAAGCAAATAAAAAAAAGCAGGGGTTGCAATACTAGTCTCTGATAAAACAGACTTTAAACCAACAAAGATCAAAACAGACAAAGAAGGACATTACTTAATGGTAAATGGATCAATGTAACAAAAAGAGCTAACTATCCTAAATATATATGTACCCAATACAGAAACACTCAGATTCATAAAGCAAGTTCTTAGAGACCTACAAAGAGACTCAAACTCCTACACAATAATAGTGGGAGATGTTAACACCCCACTGTCAATATTAGACAGATCAACAAGACAGAAAATGAACAAGGATATTCAGGACTTGAGCTTAGCTCTGGACCAAGCAGACTCAATAGACATCTACAGAACTCTCCACCCCAAGTCAACAGAATATATATTCTTCTCAATACCACATTGCACTTATTCTAAAATTGACCACATAATTGGAAGTAAAACACTCCTCAGCAAATGCAAAAGAACAGAAATCATGACAAAAAATCTCTCAGACCACAGTGCAATCAAATTAGAACTCAGGATTCAGAAATTCACTCAAAACCACACAACTACATGGAAACTGAACAACTTGCTCTTGAGTGACTACAGGGTAGATTACAAAATTAAGGCAGAAATAAATAAGTTCTTTGAAACCAATGAGAACAAAGACACAATGTACCAGAATTTCTGGCATACAGCTAAAGCAGTGTGTAGAGGGAAATTTATAGCACTAAATGCCCACAGGAGAAAGTGGGAAAGATCTAAAATCAACACCCTAACATCACAATTAAAAGAACTAGAGAAGCAAGAGCAAACAAATTCAAAAGCTAGCAGAAGACAAGAAATAAGTAAGATCAGAGCGGAACTGAAGGAGATAGAGACACGAAAAACCTTTCAAAAAATCAGTGAATCAAGGAGCTGGTTTTTGAAAAGATTAACAAAATAGACCACTAGGCAGGCTAATAAAGAAGAAAATAGAGAAGAATCAAATAGACACAATAAAGAATGATACAGGGGTTATCACCACTGATCCCACAGAAACACAAACTACCATCAGAGAATACTATAAACACCTCTACACAAATAAACTAGAAATCCTAGAAGAAATGGATAAATTCCTGGACATATACACACTCCCAAGACTAAACCAGGAAGAAGTTGAATCCCTGAATAGACCAACAAGAAGTTCTGAAATTGAGGCAGAAATTAATTGCCTACCAACCAAGAAAAGCCCAGTACCAGATGGATTCAAGCCGAATTCTACCAGAGGTACAAACAGGAGCTGATACCATTCCTTCTGAAGCTATTCCAAACAATAAAAAAAGAAGGACTCCTCCCAAACTTATTTAATTAGGCCATAATCATCCTAATACCCAAACCTGGCAGGGACACAACAATAAAAGAAAATTTCAGGCCAATATCCCTGAGGAACATCGATGCAAAAATCCTTAATAAAATACTGGCAAACAGAATCCAGCAGCACATCAAAAATCTTATTCACCACGATGAAGTCAGCTTCATTCCTGGGATGGAAGGATAGTTCAACATGTGCAAATCAATAAACGTAATCCATCACATAAACAGAACCAGTGACAAAAAACACATGATTATCTCAATAGATGTAGAAAAGACCTTTGATAAAATTTAACACCACTTCATGCTGACAACTCTCAATAAATTAGGTATGGATGGAACGTGTCTCAAAATAATAAGAACTATTTATGACAAATCCACAGCCAATATCACACTGAATGGGCAAAAGCTGGAAGCATTCTCTTTGAAAAACAGCACAAGACAAAGATGCTCACTCTCACCACTCCTATTCAAGATAGCATTGGAAGTTCTGGCCAGGGCAATGAGGCAAGAGAAAGAAATAAAGAGTATTCAGATAGGAAAGGAGGAAGCCAAATTGTCTCTGTTTACAGATGACATGATTGTATATTTAGAAAACCCCACTGTTTGCACATGACATAATTGTACATTTAGAAAACCCCATCGTCTTAGCCTAAAATCTGCTTAAGCTGATAAGCAACTTCAGCAAAGTCTCAGGATACAAAATCAATGTGCAAAAATCACAAGCATTCCTATATGCCAATAATAGATGGAGAGCCAAATCATGAGTGAACTCTCATTCACATTTGCTACAAAAAGAATACAACACCTAGGATTACAACTTACAAGGGATGTGAAGGACTTCTTCAAGGCAAACTATAAACCACTGCTCAAGGAAATAAGAGAGGACACAAACAAATGGAAGAACATTCCATGCTCATGGATAGGAAGGATCAATATCGTGAAAATGGCCACACTACCCAAAGTAATTTATAGATTCAATGCTATCCCCATCAAGCTACCATTGACTTTCTTCACGGAATTAGAAAAAACTACTTTAAATTTCATATGGAACAACAACAACAACAACAACAACAACAACAACAACAGCCTGTATAGCAAAGACAATCCTAAGCAAAAATAACAAAGCTGGAGGCATCACACTACCTGACTTCAAACTATACTACAAGGCTACAGTAACCAAAACAGCATGGTACTGGTACCAAAATAGATACATAGACCATGGAACAGAACAGAGCCCTCAGAAATAACACCACACACTTACAACCATCTGATATTTGACAAACCTGACAACAACAAGCAATGGGGAATGGATTCCCTATTTAATAAATGGTGTTGGGAAAACTGGCTAGCCATATGCAGAAAACTGAAACTGGACCCCTTCCTTACATCTTATGCAAAAATTAACTCAATATGGATTAAAGACATAAACATAAGACCTAAAATCAAAAAAACCCTAGAAGAAAACCTAGGCAATACCATTCAGAACATAGGCATGGGCAAATACTTTATGACTAAAACACCAAAAGCAATGGCAACAAAAGCCAAAATTGACAAATGGGATCTAATTAAACTAAAGAACTTCTGCACAGCAAAAGAAACTATCATCAGAGTGAACAGGCAACCTACAGAATGGGGGAAAATTTTGCAATCTATCCATCTGATAAAAGGCTAATACCAGAATCTACAAGGAACTTAAAACAATTTACAAGAAAAAACCCCATCGAAAAGTGGGTGAAGGATACATACAGACACTTCTCAGAAGAAGACATTTATGTGGCCAACAAACATAGGGAAAAAAGCTCATCATCACTGGTCATTAAAGAAATGCAAATCAAAATCATAGTGAGATACCATCTCATGGCAGTTGGAAAGGCACTCATTACAAAGTCAGGAAACCATAGATACTGGAAAGGGTTTGGAGAAATAGGAAAGCTTTTACACTGTTGGTGGGAGTGCTAATTAGTTCAACCATTGTGGAAGACAATGTGGCAATTCCTCAAGGATCTAGAACCAGAAATACCATTTGTCCCAGCAATCCCATTACTGGGTATATAGCCAAAGGACTAGAAATCGTTCTACTATAAAGACACATGCACACATATGTTTATTGCAACACTGTTCACAAAAGCAAAGACTTGGAAACAACCCAAATGCCCATCGGTGGTACACTGACTAAAGAAAATGTGACATGTATACCATGGAATATTATGCAGCCATAAAAAAGGATGAGTTCATGTCCTTTGCAGGGACATAGATGAAGTTGGAAACCATCATTCTCAGCCAACTAACACAGGAACAGAAAACCAAACACCACATGTTCTCACTCATGTGGTTGAACAATGAAAACACATGGACAAAGGGAGGGAAGCATCACACACTGGGGCATGCCGGTGGGTGGGGGGTCTAGGGGAGGGATAGCATTAGGAGAAATACCTAATGTAGCTGATGGGTTGATGGGTGCAGCAAACCGCCATGACAAGTGTATATCTATGTAACAAACCTACATGTTCTGCACATGTATCACAGAGCTTAATGTATGTATATATAAAAAAGAAATAGGTATAGGTAACTTGAATAGCCCTATATCTATTAAAGCAATTACATTTTAATTAAAAACTCCTTCATAAGAAAAACTCCTGGCCCAGGTGACTTCACTGATGAATTCTTATGAGCATTTTAAAAAGAAAGGTTGGCGGAGCAAGATGGCCGAATAGCAACAGCTCCAGTCTTCAGCTCCCAGTGCCAGTGACACAGAAGACAGGTGATTTCTGCATTTTCAACTGAGGTACTGGGTATATCTCACTAGAGAGTGCTGGACAATTAGTGCTGGTCAGCTGTTGCAGCCTGACCTGTGAGAGCTGAAGCAGGGCGAGGCATCGCCTCCTCCGGGAAGTGCAAGGGGGAAGGCAATCCCTTTTCCTAGCCAGGGGAAATGAGACACACAACACCTGGAAAATGGGTAACTCCCACCCCAATACTGCGCTTTAAGCAAACGGGCACACCAGGAGATTATATCCCACACCTGGCTGGGAGGGTCCCACGCCCACAGAGCCTCCCTCATTGCCAGCACAGCAGTCTGAGATCTAACTGCAAGGCAGTAGCGAAGCTGGGGGAGGGGTGCCCACCATTGCTGAGGCTTAAGTAGGTAAACAAAGCCCTGGGATGATCAAACTGGGTGGAGCTCACAGCACCTCAAGGAGGACTGTCAGTCTCTGTAGACTCCACCTCTGGGGCAGGGCACAGCTAAACAACAACAACAACAACAAAAAGCAGCAGACACCTCTGCAGATGCAAACGACTCTGTCTGACAGCTTTGAAGAGAGCAGTGGATCTCCCAACAGGGAGGCTGAGATCTGAGAAGGGACAGACTGCCTGCTCAAGTGGGTCCCTGACCCCTGAGTAGCCTAACTGTGAGAAATCCTCCACTAGGGGCAGAGTGACACCCCACACTTCACAGGGTGGAGTACACCACTGAGAGGAAGCTTCCAAAGTAAGAATCAGACAAGAACACTAGCTGTTCAGCAGTATTCTATCTTCTGCAGCCTCTGCTGCTGACACCTAGACAAACAGGATCTGGAGTGGACCTCAAGCAATCTCCAACAGACCTACAGCTGAGGGTCCTGACTGTTAGAAGGAAAACAGGAAGGACACCCACACCAAAATCCCATCAGTACGTCACCATCATCAACGACCAGAGGCAGATAAAACCACAAAGATGGGGAAAAAGTAGGGCAGAAAAGCTGGAAATTCAAAAAATAAGAGTGCATCTCCCCTCCAAAGGATGCAGCTCATCTCCACAATGGATCAAAGCTGGACAGAGAATGACTTTGACGAGATGAGAGAAGAAGGCTTCAGTCCATCAAACTTCTCAGAGCTAAAGGAGGAATTATGTACCCAGTGCAAAGAAACTAAAAATCTTGAAAAAAGAATGGAAGAATTGATAACCAGAATAATTAATGCAGAGAAGGCATAAACGAATTGACAGAGGTGAAAACCATGACATGAAAATATGTGACAAATCCACAAGCTTCAGTAACCGACTCGATCAACTGGAAGAAAGAGTATAAGCAATTGAGGATCAAAATGAATGAAATGAAGTGAGAAGAGAAGTCTAAAGAAAAAGAAGAAAGAATGAACAAGCCTGCAAGAAGTATGGGATTATGTAAAAAGACCAAATCTACGTCTGATTGGGGTGCCTGAAAGTGAGGGGGAAAATGGAACCAAGTTGGAAAACACTCTTCAGGATATCATCCAGGAGAACTTCCCCAACCTAGTAGGGCAGGCCAACATTCAATTCAGGAAATACAGAGAACGCCACAAAGATACTCCTCCAGAAGAGCAACTCCAAGACACATAATTCCAGATTCACCAAAGTTGAAATGAAGGAAAAAATCTTAAGGGCAGCCAGAGAGAAAGGTCGGTTACCCACAAAGGGAAGCCCATGAGACTAACAGCAGATCTCTCGGTAGAAACTCTACAAGCCAGAAGAGAGTGGGGGCCGATATTCAACATTCTTAAAGAAAAGAATTTTCAACCCAGAATTTTATCAGCAAACAAGTTTCATCAGTGAAGGAGAAATAAAATCCTTTAAGATAAGCAAATGCTTAGAGATTTCGCACCACCAGACCTGCCCTACAAGAGACCCTGAAGGAAGCACTAAACATGGAAAGGAACAACCGGTACCAGCCATTGCAAAAACATGCCAAAATGTAAAGACCATCGAGGCTAGGAAGAAACTGCATCAACTAATGAGCAAAATAGCCAGTTAATATCATAATGGCAGTATCAAGTTCACACATAACAATATTAACCTAAATGTAATGGAGTAAATGCTCCAATTGAAAGACACAGACTGGAAAACTGGATAAAGAGTCAAGACCCATCAGTCTGCTGTATTCAGGAGACCCATCTCACATGCAGAGACATACATAGGCTCAAAATAAAGGGATGGAGAAGATCTACCAAGCAAATGGAGAACAAAAAAAAAGCAGGGGTTGCAATCCTAGTCTCTGATAAAACAGACTTTAAACTATCAAAGATCAAAAGAGACAAAGAAGGCCATTACATAATGGTAAAGGGATCAATTCAACAGGAAGAGCTAACTATCCTAAATATATATGCACCCAATACAGGAGCACCCAGATTCATAAAGCAAGTCCTTAGAGACTACAAGAGACTTAGACTCCCATACAATAATAATGGGAGACTTCAACAACCCACTGTCAACATTAGACAGATCAACGAGATAGAAAGTTAACAAGGATATCCAGGCATTGAATTCATCTCTGCAGCAAGCAGACCTAATAGACATCTACAGAATTCTCCACCCCAAATCAACAGAATATACATTTTTCTCAGCAACACATCACACTTAGTCCAAAATTGACCACATAATTGGAAGTAAAGCACTCCTCAGCAAATGCAAAAGAACGAAAATTATAGCAAACTGTTCTCCTAGACCACAGTGCAATCAAACTAGAACTCAGGACAAAGAAACTCAATCAAAACTACTCAACTACATGGAAACTGAATAACCTGTTCCTGAATGACTACTGGGTACATAACGAAATGAAGACAGAAATATCGATGTTCTTTGAAACCAATGAGAACAAAGATACAACATACCAGAATCTCTGGGACACATTTAAAGCAGTGTGTAGAGGGAAATTTATAGCACTAAATGCCCACAAGAGAAAGCTGGAAAGATCGAAAATTGACACTCTAACATCACAGCTAAAAGACCTAGAGAAGCAAGAGTAAACACATTCAAAAGCTAGCAGAAGGCAAGAAATAACTAAGATCAGAGCAGAACTGAAGGAGATAGAGACACAAAAACCCTCCAAAAAATCAATGAATCCAGGAGTTGGTTTTTTGAAAAGATCAACAAAATTGATTGACTGCTAACGAGACTAATAAAGAAGAAAAGAGAGAAGAATCAAATAGACACAATAAAAAATGATAAAGGGGATATCACCAGGGACCCCACAGAAATGCAAACTACCATCAGAGAATACTATAAACAACTCTACGCAAATCAACTAGAAAATCTAGAAGAAATGGATAATTTCCTGGTCACTTACACTTTCCCAAAACTAAACCAGGAAAAAGCTGAATCCCTGAATAGACCAATAGCAGGCTCTGAAATTGAGGCAATAATTAATAGCCTACCCACCAAAAAAAGTCCAGGACCAGATGGATTCACAGCTGAATTCTACCAGAGTTACAAGGAGGAGCTGGTACCATTCCTTCTGAAACGATTCCAATCAATAGAAAAAGAGGGAATCCTCCCTAACTCATTTTATGAGGCCAACATCATCCTGATACCAAAGCCTGGAAGAGACACAACAAAAAAAGAGAATTTTAGACCAATATCCCTGATGAACATCGATGCATAAATCTTCAATAAAATACGAGCAAACTGGATCCAGCAGCACATCAAAAAGCTTTTCCACCATGATCAAGTGGGCTTCATCCCTGGGATGCAAGGCTGGTTCAACATATGCAAATCAATAAACATAATCCAGCATATAAACAGAACCAAAGACAAAAACCACATGATTATCTCAATAGATGCAGAAAAGGCCTTTCACAAAATTCAGCAGCCCTTCATGCTAACAATCCTCAATAAATTCGGTATTGATGGAACGTATCTCAAAATAATAAGAGCTATTGATGACAAATCCACAGCCAATATCATACTGAATGGGCAAAAACTGGAAAAATTCCCCTTGAAATCTGGCACAAGACAGAGATGCCCTCTCTCACCACTCCTATTCAACATAGTGTTGGAAGTTCTGGCTAGGGCAATCAGGCAAGAGAAAGAAATCAAGGGTATTCAGTTAGGAAAAGAATAAATCAAATTGTCCCTGTTTGCAGATGACATGATTGTATATTTAGAAAACCTCATTGTCTCAGCCCAAAATCTCCTTAAGCTGATAAGCAACTTCAGCAAAGTCTCAGTATACAAAATTAATGTCCAAAAATCACAAGCATTCTTATACACCAGTAACAGACTAACAGAGAGTGAAATCATGAATGAAATTCCATTCACAATAGCTTCAAATAGAATAAAATACCTACGAATCCAACTTACAAGGGATGTAAAGGACCTCTTCAAGGGGAACTACAAACCACTGCTCAGTGAAATCAAAGAGGACACAAACAAATGGAAGAACATACCATGCTCATGGATAGGAAGAATCAATATCGTGAAAATGGCCATACTGCCCAAGGTCATTTATAGATTCAATGCCATCCCCATCAAGCTACCAATGACTTTCTTCACAGAATTGGAAAAAACTGCCTTAAAGTTCATATGGAACCAAAAAAGAACCCACATTGCCAAGACAATCCTAAGTCAAAAGACAAAAGCTGGAGGCATCACGCTACCTGACTTCAAACTATACTACAAGGCTACAGTAACCAAAACAGCATGGTACTGGTACCAAAACAGAGATATAGACCAATGGAACAGAACAGAGTCCTCAGAAATAATACCACACATCTACAGCCATCTGATCTTTGACAAACCTGAGAGAAACAAGAAATGGGGAAAGGATTCCCTATTCAATAAATGGTGCTGGGAAAATTGGCTAGCCATAAGTAGAAAGCTGAAACTGGATCCTTTCCTTACCCCTTATACGAAGATTAATTCAAGATGGATTAGAGACTTAAATGTTAGACCTAATACCATAAAAACCCTAGAAGAAAATCTAGGTAGTACCATTCAGGACATAGGCATGGGCAGGGACTTCATGTCTAAAACACGAAAAGCAACGGCAACAAAAGCCAAAATTGACAAATGGGATATGATTAAACTAAAGAGCTTCTGCACAGCAAAAGAAACTACCATCAGAGTGAACAGGAAACCTATAGAATGGGAGAAAATTTTTGCATTCTACTCATCAGACAAAGGACTACATCCAGAACCTACAAAGAACTCAAACAAATTTACAAGAAAAAAACAAATAACCCCATCAAAAAGTGGGCAAAGGATATTAACAGACATTTCTCAAAAGAAGACATTCATACAGCCAACAGACACATGAAAAAATGTTCATCATCACTGGCCATCAGAGAAATGCAAATCAAAACCACAGTGAGATACCATCTCACACCAGTTAGAATGGCAATCATTAAGAAGTCAGGAAACAACAGGTGCTGGAGAGGATGTGGAGAAATAGGAACACTTTTACACTGTTGATGGGATTGTAAACTAGTTCAACCATTATGGAAAACAGTATGGCGATTCCTCAAGGATCTAGAACTAGAAGTACCATACAACCCAGCCATCCCATTACTGGTTGTATACCCAAAGGATTACAAATCATGCTGCTATAGAGACACATGCACACGTATGTTTATTGCAGCACTATTTACAATAGCAAAGACTTGGAATCAACCCAAATGTCCATCAGTGACAGACTGGATTAAGCAAATGTGGCACATATGCACCATGGAATATTATGCAGCCATAAAAAAGGATGAGTTTGTGTCCTTTGTAGGATCATAGATGCAGCTGGAAACCATCATTCTCAGCAAACTATCGCAAGAACAGAAAACCAAACACCGCATGTTCTCACTCATAGGTGGGAACTGAACAATGACATCACTTGGACTCTTGAAGGGGAACAACACACATCGGGGCCTATCACGGGGAGCGGGGAGGGGGGAGGGATTGCATTGGGAGTTATATTTGATGTCAATGATGAATTGATGCGTTCTGACGAGTTGATGAGTGCAGCACACCAACATGGCACAGGGATACATATGTAACAAACCTGCACGTTATGCACATGTACCCTAGAACTTAAAGTATAAAAAAGAAAAAAAACAAAGAAACGTTATGAATTCTACCCAAAGTCTTCCAGAAAATTGAAGGCCAGGAAATATTAATTTTAAAAAAGGAAATGTTAGCTGTACCAACATAGCTAAGCAAATTGTTATGTATTGGCCATTTGATATCAAATATTACTAATGTAATCAGGCAATTTACATGTGGAATCAATCTTACTTCTAGTCATCAATAGAAAGAAGCAAGATTATTACATTTTTACCCTGATATTATTTCAAAATTTAAACAGATCTGTTACAAATGGTCACAGTGTAAAAGACCAAAACTAAAACCAAGCCAAAAGCACAACACCGTGTTTTTCCAGTTTCATTCTATCTTTATTCTCACATCCAAATGGGCAAATGATATTGCAAGTTTTTAGGTTAAGTTACCTTGAACTTTAACTAAATTTATGCTGACAATCAGCAAAATACTTTAAAAAACAAAGAGTTTACATTGTTTAATACTTCCCAGTAAATCTCCTCTGTTTCCATTCAGGACCTATGTATAAAGACTTTTAATATTTCATTATATCCTGGCAGCTTTGCTGGCAATGTGAAAGCTATCATTTCCTTTTCTTTTCTTTCCTTCCTTCCTTCTTCCTTCCTTCCTTCCTTCCTTCCTTCCTTCCTTCCTTCCTTCCTTTCTTTCTTTCTTTCTTTCTTTCTTCTTCTTTCTTTCTTCTTTCTTCTCTCTTTCTTTTTTCTTTCTTTCTCTCTCTTTCTTTTTTTTCTTTCTCTCTCTCTCTTTTTCTTTTCTTTCTTCTTTCTTTCTTCTCTCTCTTTCTTTCTTTCTTCTCTCTCTCTCTCTCTTTTTCTTTTCTTTTCTTTTCTTTCTTTCGACAGGGTCTCATTCTCTCCTCCAGACTAAAGTGCAGTGGTGCCATCAGGGCTCACTGCAGCCATGACTTCTCGTGGTCACATGATCCTCCCACCTCAGCCTCCTGACTAGCTGGGACTACAGGCATACCACAATGCCTGGATAGTTTCTTTCCTCTTCCTCTATTGATTTCTTTCTTTCTTTTCTTTTCTTTTTTTTTTTTTGGAGTTTTGGTCTCACTGCCCAGACTGGAATACAATGGTGCAATCTTGGCTCACTGCAACCTCTGCCTCCCTGGTTCAGGCGATTCTGCTGTCTCAGCCTCCCAAGTAGCTGGGATTACAGGCATGTACCACCAAGCCTGGCAAATTTTTGCTTTTTTTTTTTTTTTTTTTTAGTAGAGACGGGGTTTCACCATGTTGTTCAGGCTGTTCTCAAACTCCTGATCTCAGGTGGTCCACCCACCCTGGCCTCCCAAAGTGCTGGGATTACTGGTGTGAGCCACCACTCCCAGCCCTCCTGGTGATATTTTTCATGGGAAAAATGATGTTGCTAAACAATTTGCTTATTCTGTATTTAGTCTACTTTTATGAAGAAAGAGGCTGACGTGAATCTACTTTTTTTGCATTCCTATTAAAATAAACATTCAGCTAATATTATTGAGCTTCACTAAGTGGAAGGAAGTGGTTTTCTCAGGAGTGCCAAGAATATAGTGTTAAACAAAAGAGACAAAGTTTCTGCCCTTATGAAGATTACAGTTTCCTGAGATTTTAGCCAATGTTCTTGTCATTTATTTGCTTCTCTCCTTTTTTCTTATTTTGTGAATATTGTTGAGATTTAGAAAGTAACAGGGCACATCAATCTCACTTCATTTTTCTTCCTTATTCTTGGAAGACTGCTGCCTGCAAAAACCACATTTCACACAGTATGCTTAAGGGGCAGAGCTCTATGTGTGGAGTAATGAGGTTGTCTAGTGCTGTCTGTGGCAAGTGGCAAATCTGTCTCATTCTGGGTTTTAGTACTAGGAAGCCCATTTTTGCTACATGCATAAGCCGAGTTCTATGATCAAGACTTTACTAATGATGGAGTTAATATCTTGATCTTCCTTTATCTGTCCTTATACAATTTGTTGGCATTATTTTACAAATAATCTATAACTTGGGCAGGGAAAATGGATGCTATTTATTGTCCCCCCCAAAATATACACTAGCTTCTTGTGAATGCATCAGCAATATTGAGAGATAGCTCTAGGTGAGCAAAATGATTTTGACTAGCATATTTTTAGTTTGATGTTGCTTTTTCAAATTGGGTTTTGAACTTTGCCATGATTCATCTTGTTCCATGTGGCTGCATTTTACAGGTAGGTGTCCATTTTTAACTGTTATAACCCAGGCAGGCAACTTTACAATTAAGCACTAGTCATATTAGAGTTTTACACTGACAGTTTATTACAACTTAAGATTTTTTTCCCAAAGCAAGGAGCTCTTTTTACCTGGGAAAAAAGATGTTATAGAGATAGAGCAGTACTCATGAGACTGAGCAAGTGATGTATGAGTCTTACCCACTCTTATTGATAGTGTGGGACACAAAACACAAAATACTCTTAAGAAACTTGGGCAGGGAAAATGGATGCTATTTATTGTCCCCCCCAAAATATACAACAGCTTCTTGTGAATGCATCAGCAATATTGAGAGAGAGCTCTAGGTATATTATATTTGAAATTGCCTATTTTATTAGAACTATAGTGTGTTGATGCTAGTGTTTTCTTGATCTTTATAGAACTTGTCAGTGGAAGAATTTTAAAACATTGTTTCATGAATGTTACATAGTTAACAGCAATTGTAATAATGCCATTGATTACAAAATGTATTCCGAATTCAAAAAGGTAAAATAGGAAAAAGCAACATAAATCTTAGAATTGGTGAAATATATAAGTGATTTGAAGGTTATTAGAAGTGCTAAAATAATTAAGTTCTCAGTTGGGTCTCTAAGAAAATTTGTAGGATGATATAGTGCTAGTCCACTGAGAATGCTTCTACTTCCGATATCACACTTAGAGTTATGTTAGAAGCAGGAAGCTATTGCCACCATTATACTTGCTTTTCATACCTAGAAGACTAGAAAATAAACACTAAAACTCTGTTCAAGGAAGATGCACAGTTCCAAACATTTTTGGCAAGAAACACCAGCTAATAGTCATAGAAGACGACCTCTGCTTTATGTTGTTGTTTTTTTTTTCCAGTTTCACCAGAGTTCATATATTTGGTGGAACCTAATTTGCATCAAGAACCCCTGCTTCAAGGGAGTCTGGTAGATTGTGGTTGCAGCTTCTAACCTATTTAATTAGAAGTATAGAATGGGGATTGAATGAGAGAACCCTCAGTATTTAGTACCTTAAGCAAAAGTGAAAGTCTCAGGAGGTGCTGAACAAGTGAGTCTTAGAGTGCAGGTTGTCACAAGTTGACCTTGAACTATCTAGGTGCATATATAGGGGCAGCAAGAGTGCCTCAGTAGGTCCAGGTCAGGTGCTCAGACTTGAGAAGTGGGTGCAGTAGGGGAGGGGGGTGGATTATAGAGAAAAGATTGCCTCATGGGTGGTGTTATCCATCTCAATAGTATGAAAGCAGACACGATTTTGTGAGTAATACGTTCTTTTTGCAGATCAGTAAGTTACTGATATCAACTTCCTATGATAGTCACCTAAGTTTGTTCTTAAGATGTCCCATCTTAAGTTTAAGTGAATATCATAGGAAAATAAATCCCAACAGCTCACTGTTGAACTTAAAACTCAACAAGATGAAAATAAACAGTTTAAAACTTTCGCTCATTTTGTAATAGAATTGTTTATTTTTGTCTTGTTGAGTTTTAAGTTCACTGTTGAATATATTTGATAAACTTACAATTGATTTCATTTTTTTGCCATTTGTAGTTGGTATTAAAAATTAGAATTTCAATTGCTCATTGCTGGTATGTATGAAAGGCAAGACTGACTTTTGTGTATTAACCTTGTATCCTGCAACCTTGCTATACTCCCTTATTAGCTCCGGGTTTTTTTTTTTGTTAATTTTTTTTCAGATTTCCTACATAGACAATCATGTTATCTGAAAACAAAGACAGTTTTATTTCTTCCAACCTGATCTGTATACCTTCTATTTCTTTTTCTTATCATTTTGCTAGCTAGGCCTTCCAGTAACATGTTGAATAGAAATGTTGGGAGAAGACATCTTGTCTTGTTCCTGAACTTAGGGGAAAAACATCCAATTTCTTACCATTAAGTATGCTGTTATGATAGGTTTTTATAGATATTCTTTATCAAGTTGAGGAAGTTCTCTAATATTCCTGGAAGTTTTTTATTATGAATAGGCATTAGATTTTGTCAAATGCTTTTCTGCATCAATTGGTAAGATCATTGATTTTTATTCCTTAGCCTTCTGATGTGGTGGTTTACATTGGTTGATGTTTAAATGTTGAATAAGTCTTGCATATGTAGAATAAATCTCACTTGTTTCCGGTGTACAGTTTTCTAAAAAATACATTGTTGGATTCAATTAGCTAATATTTTATTGAGGATTTTTAATCTATGTTCATGAGATCTATTGGTCTGTAGTTCCTTCTGTGATAGCTTTATCTTGTCATGATATTAAGGTAATGCTGACCTCATAGGATGAGTTAGAAAGTGTTCCCTCTGCTTCTCACTTCTAGAAGACAGTATGAATAGTTGTATCAATTCTTTCTTAACTACTTAGTACAATTAACCAGTAAACTCATCTGGGTCAGACACTTTCTTTCTAGGGAAGGTTATTAATTATTAGTTTATTTAATAGATTTGGTGAATTTAGATTATTTATTCCTCTTCGTGTGGTGGTTTGTGTCTTTCAAAGAACTAGTACATTTCATCTAAATTATCAGATTTGTGGATATTCCTTTATGACCCTTCTTAATGTCCATGGACACAGTAGTGATGATCCTCCTTCAATTTTTGATATTTGCAATTCGTGTCTTCTCTCTTTTTTCTTGATTAGCCTAACTAGTGGTTTATTGATTTTATTGAAATTTGCAAAGAACTGGCTTTTTGATTTTTTAATTTTTTCATTGTTTTCTTGCCTTCAATTTTATTATTTATATTTTTTTAGTATTTCTTTTTTCTGTTTTAGGCTGAAATTGCTCTACCTTCTTTAGTTTTGTAAAGTGAAAACTTAGATGATTGATTTTAGATTTTTCTTCTTTTTCTAATATATAAACTTAATGCATACATGTTTCACTACATTCCATAAATTTTGACAAATTTTATTTTCAATTTAATTTAGACAAAAAACTTTTTAATTTCTCTTGAGTCTTATTTTTTGACTCATTATTATTTAGATGTGTCTTGCTTAATCTCCAAATATCTAGGGATTTCTCAACTATTTTGCTGTTCTTGATATTTAGTTTAATTCCACTGTGACCAAAGAAGATACTTGTGTAGAATTTATTTCTTAAAAACATTTTAAGATGTGCTTTATGGTCAAGAATGTGGCCTATCTTGCTGAATTTTCCATGTGAAGTTGAAAAGAATGTGTATTCTGCTGCTGCTAGGTAGAATAGCCTATAAATGTCTGTTAGATTAAGTTGACTGATAGTACTCTCCAAGTCAACTATATTCATACTGATTTTCTGCCAGTTTGTTCTATCAATTACTGAAAGACAGCTGTTCAATTCTCTAAATATAACAGTGGACTTGTCTATTTCTCCTTTCAGTTCTATCAGTTTTTGCCTTACATATTTCAGTGTTTCGTTGTTAGGTACAAAATGTCTCACTATGTTGTCCAGGTTGGTCTTGAACTCCTGACCTCAAGTGATCCTTCTGCCTTGGCCTTACGAAATGTTGGGATTATAGGTGTGAGCCACTGTGGCCGGCCTCCAGCTTTCTTTTTAATAGTCTCAGTATGTATGTCTTTCTCTATCCCTTTTAGTTTTAGCCTATCTGAGTATTCATATTGAAGGTGGGTTCCTTATAGACAACAGTTATTTGGGTCTTATTAAAAAAGTCATCTTGACAATCTCCTTTAATTGGTATATTAGATTAGTTCCATTAAAAGTAACTTTGACATAGTTGAACTAATACCCACCTTGTTTGTAACCTTTTTGTTCATGGCATTTATTATTTGTCTTTTCCACCTTGTCCACCTTATTTGGTTTTAATTAATTTTTCTTTCTTTCTTTCTTCTTTCTTCCTTCCTTCCTTCCTTCCTTCCTTCCTTTCTTTCCTTTCTTTTTTCTTTTTTTTTTTTTTTTTTTTTTTTTTTTTATTTTATTTTATTTTTTTATTATACTTTAAGTTCTAGGGTACATGTGCATGACGTTTATATCATGTATAACTCCCCAATGCAATCCCTCCCTCCTCCCCCCTCCCCATGATAGGCCCCAGTGTGTGATGTTCCCCTTCCCGAGTCCAAGTGATCTCATTGTTCAGTTCCCACCTATGAGTGAGAACATGCGGTGTTTGGTTTTCTGTTCTTGTGAGAGTTTGCTAAGAATGATGGATTCAAGCTGCATCCATGTCCCTACAAAGGACGCAAACTCATCCTTTTTGATGGCTGCATAGTATTCCATGGTGTATATGTGCCACATTTTCTTAATCCAGTCTGTCACAGATGGACATTTGGGTTGATTCCAAGTCTTTGCTATTGTGAATAGTGCCGCAATAAACATACGTGTGCATGTGTCTTTGTAGTAGAGTAATTTATAATCCTTTGGGTATATACCCAGTAGTGGGATGGCTGGGTCATATGGTACATTTAGTTCTAGATCCTTGAGGAATCGCCATACTGTTTTCCATAATGGTTGAACTAGTTTACAATCCCACCAACAGTGAAAAAGTGTTCCTATTTCTCCACATCCTCTCCAACACCTGTTGTTTCCTGACTTCTTAATGATTGCCATTCTAACTGGTGTGAGATGGTATCTCATTGTGGTTTTGATTTGCATTTCTCTGATGGCGAGTGATGATGAGCATTTTTTCATGTGTCTGTTGGCTGTATGGATGTCTTCTTTTGAGAAATGTGTTCATATCCTTTGCCACTTTTTGATGGGGTTGTTTGTTTTTTTCTTGTATATTTGTTTGAGTTCTTTGTAGATTCTGGATATTAGCCCTTTGTCAGATGAGTAGGTTGCAAAAATTTTCTCCCATTCTGTAGGTTGCCTGTTCACTCTGATGGTAGTTTCTTTTGCTGTGCAAAAGCTCTTTAGTTTAATTAGATCCCATGTGTCAATTTTGCTTTTGCTGCCGTTGCTTTTGGTGTTTTAGACATGAAGTCCTTGCCCATGCCTATGTCCTGAATGGTACTACCTAGATTTTCTTCTAGGGTTTTTATGGTATTAGGTCTAACATTTAAGTCTCTGATCCATCTTGAATTAATTTTATATAAGGGGTAAGGAAAGGATCCAGTTTCAGCTTTCTACTTATGGCTAGCCAATTTTCCCAGCACCATTTATTAAATAGGGAATCCTTTCCCCATTTCTTGTTTTTGTCAGGTTTGTCAAAGATCAGATGGCTGTAGATGTGTGGTATTATTCTGAGAACTCTGTTCTGTTCCATTGGTCTATATCTCTGTTGTGGTACCAGTACCATGCTGTTTTGGTTACTGTAGCCTTGTAGTATAGTTTGAAGTCAGGTAGCGTGACGCCTCCAGCTTTGTCCTTTTGACTTAGGATTGTCTTGGCAATGCGGGCTCTTTTTTGGTTCCATATGAACTTTAAAGCAGTTTTTTCCAATTCTGTGAAGAAAGTCATTGGTAGCTTGATGGGGATGGCATTGAATCTATAAATAACCTTGGGCAGTATGGCCATTTTCACGATATTGATTCTTCCTATCCATGAGCATGGTATGTTCTTCCATTTGTTTGTGTCCTCTTTGATTTCACTGAGCAGTGGTTTGTAGTTCTCCTTGAAGAGGTCCTTTACATCCCTTGTAAGCTGGATTCCTAGGTATTTGATTCTCTTTGAAGCAATGTGAATGGAAGTTCATTCCTGATTTGGCTCTCTGCTTGTCTGTTACTGGTGTATAAGAATGCTTGTGATTTTTGCACATTATTTTGTATCCTGAGACTTTGCTGAAGTTGCTTATCAGCTTAAGGAGATTTTGGGCTGAGACAATGGGGTTTTCTAAATATACAATCATGTCATCTGCAAACAGGGACAATTTGACTTCTTCTTTTCCTAACTGGATACCTTGATTTCTTTCTCTTGCCTGATTGCCCTAGCCAGAACTTCCAACACTATGTTGAATAGGAGTGGTGAGAGAGGGCATCCCTGTCTTGTGCCAGTTTTCAAAGGGAATTTTTCCAGTTTTTGCCCATTCAGTATGATATTAGCTGTGGGTTTGTCATAAATAGCTCTTATTATTTTGAGGTACGTTCCATCAATACCAAATTTATTGAGCGTTTTTAGCATAAAGGGCTGTTGAATTTTGTCAAAAGCCTTTTCTGCATCTATTGAGATAATCATGTGGTTCTTGTCTTTGGTTCTGTTTATATGCTGGATTACGTTGATTGATTTGCGAATGTTGAACCAGCCTTGCATCCCAGGGATGAAGCCCACTTGATCATGGTGGATAAGCTTTTTGATGTGCTGCTGAATCCGGTTTGCCAGTATTTTATTGAGAATTTTTGCATCGATGTTCATCAGGGATATTGGTCTAAAATTCTCTTTTTTTGTTGTGTCTCTGCCAGGCTTTGGTATCAGGATGATGTTGGCCTCATAAAAAGAGTTAGGGAGGATTCTGTCTTTTTCTATTGATTGAAATAGTTTCAGAAGGAATGGTACCAGCTCCTCCTTGTACCTCTGGTAGAATTCAGCTGTGCATCCATCTGGTCCTGGACTTTTTTTGATGGGTAGGCTATTAATTGTTGCCTCAATTTCAGAGCCTACTATTGGTCTATTCAGGGATTCAACTTCTTCCTGGTTTAGTCTTGGGAGAGTGTAAGTGTCCAGGAAATTATCCATTTCTTCTAGATTTTCTAGTTGATTTGCGTAGAGGCATTTATAGTATTCTCTGATGGTTGTTTGTATTTCTGTGGGGTCAGTGGTGATATCCCCTTTATCATTTTTATTGCGACTATTTGATTCCTCTCTCTTTTCTTCTTTATTAGTCTTGCTAGCGGTCTGTCAATTTTGTTGATCTTTTCAAAAAACCAACTCCTGGATTCATTGATTTTTTGGAGGGTTTTTTGTGTCTCTATCTCCTTCAGTTCTGCTCTGATCTTAGTGATTTCTTGCCTTCTGCTAGCTTTTGAATGTGTTTGCTCTTGCCTCTCTAGTTCTTTTAATTGTGATGTTAGAGTGTCAATTTTAGATCTCTCCTGCTTTCTCTTGTGGGCATTTAGTGCTATAAATTTCCCTCCACACTGCTTTATGTGTCCCAGAGATTCTGGTATGTTGTATCTTTGTTCTCATTGGTTTCAAAGAACATCTTTATTTTGCTTTCATTTCGTTATGTACCAGTAGTCATTCAGGAGCAGGTTGTTCAGTTTCCATGTAGTTGAGCGGTTTTGATTGAGTTTCTTAGTCCTGAGTTCTAGTTTGATTGCACTGTGGTCTGAGAGACAGTTGTTATAATTTCTGTTCTTGACATTTGCTGAGGAGTGCTTTACTTCCAATATGTGGACAATTTGGAATAAGTGCAATGTGGTGCTGAGAAGATGTATATTCTGTTGATTTGGGGTGGAGAGTTCTATAGATGTCTATTAGGTCCGCTTGCTGCAGAGATGAGTTCAATTCCTGGATCTCCTGTTAACTTTCTCTCGTTGATCTGTCTAATGTTGACAGTGGGTGTTGAAGTCTCCCATTATTATTGTATGGGAGTCTAAGTCTCTTTGTAAGTCTATAAGGACTTGCTTTATGAATCTGGGTGCTCCTGTATTGGGTGCATATATATTTAGGAGAGTTAGCTCTTCCTGTTGAATTGATCCCTTTACCATTATGTAATGGCCTTCTTGTCTCTTTTGATCTTTGATGGTTTAAAGTCTGTTTTATCAGAGACTAGGATTGCAACCCCTGCTTTTTTTTGTTCTCCATTTGCTTGGTAGATCTTTCTCCATCCCTTTATTTTGAGCCTATGTATGTCTCTGCATGTGAGATGGGTCTCCTGAATACAGCAGACTGATGGGTCTTGACTCTTTATCCAGTTTTCCAGTCTGTGTTTTAATTGGAGCATTTAGTCCATTGACATTTAAGGTTAATATTGTTATGTGTGAACTTGATCCTGTCATTATGATATTAACTGGTTATTTTGCTCGTTAGTTGATGCAATTTCTTCCTAGCCTCGATTTTCTTTACATTTTGGCATGTTTTTGCAATGGCTGGTACCGGTTGTTCCTTTCCATGTTTAGGGCTTCCTTCAGGGTCTCTTGTAAGGCAGGCCTGGTGGTGACAAAATCTCTAAGCATTTGCTTATCTGTAAAGGATTTTATTTCTCCTTCACTGATGAAGCTTAGTTTGGCTGGATATGAAATTCTGGGTTGAAAATTCTTTTCTTTAAGAACGTTGAATATTGGCCCCCACTCTCTTCTGGCTTGTAGAGTTTCTGCCGAGAGGTCTGCTGTTAGTCTGATGGGCTTCCCTTTGTGGGTACCCGACCTTTCTCTCTGGCTGCCCTTAAGATTTTTTCCTTCATTTCAACTTGGTGAATCTGGCAATTATGTGTCTTGGAGTTGCTCTTCTCGAGGAGTATCTTTGTGGCATTCTCTGTATTTCCTGAATTTGAATGTTGGCCTTCCCTACTAGGTTGGGGAAGTTCTCTGGATGATATCCTGAAGAGTGTTTTCCAACTTGGTTCCATTTTCCCCCTCACTTTCAGGCACCCCAATCAGACGTAGATTTGGTCTTTTTACATAATCCCATACTTCTTGCAGGCTTTGTTCATTTCTTTTTCTTCTTTTTTCTTTTGGTTTCTCTTCTCGCTTCATTTCATTCATTTGATCCTCAATCGCTGATACTCTTTTTCCAGTTGATCGAGTCGGTTACGAAGCTTGTGCATTTGTCACGTATTTCTCGTGTCATGGTTTTCATCTCTGTCATTTCGTTTATGATTTTCTCTGCATTAATTAGTCTAGCTGTCAATTCTTCCACTTTTTTTTCAAGATTTTTAGTTTCTTTGCGCTGGGTACGTAATTCCTCCTTTAGCTCTGAGAGTTTGATGGACTGAAGCCTTCTTCTCATCTCGTCAAAGTCATTCTCTGACCAGCTTTGATCCGTTGCTGGCGATGGGCTGCGCTCCTTTGCAGAGGGAGATGCGCTCTTATTTTTTGAATTTCCAGCTTTTCTGCCCTGCTTCTTCCCATCTTTGTGGTTTTATCTGTCTCTGGTCTTTGATGATGGTGACGTACTGATGGGGTTTTGGTATAGGTGTCCTTCCTGTTTGATAGTTTTCCGTCTGACAGTCAGAAGGACTGTCTGTGGTCTGTTGGAGATTGCTTGAGGTCCACTCCAGACCTGTTTTCCTGGGTATCAGCAGCAGAGGTTGCCGAAGATAGAATATTGCTGAACAGCGAGTGTACCTGTCTGATTTTTCTTTGGAAGTTTCCTCTCAGGGGTGCCTCCACCCTGTGAGGTGTGGGGTGTCAGACTGCCCCCAGTGGGGGATGTCTCCCAGCTAGGCTACTCAGGGGTCAGGGACCCACCTGAGCAGGCAGTCTGTCCGTTCTCAGATCTCAACCTCCGCGTTAGGAGATCCACGGCTCTCCCAAAGCTGTCAGACAGAGTCATTCGCGTCTGCAACGGCCCCGCTCTTTCCCTAATGGACTGCAGCTGTGCGCTGTCCACAGAGATAGAGTCTATAGAGACAGGCAGGCTTCCTTGAGCTGCTGTGAGCTCCACCCAGTTGGAGCTTCCCAGCAGCTTTGTTTACCTACTTAAGCCTCAGCAATGGCGGGCGCCCCTCCCCAGCCTCGCTGCTGCCTTGCGTATAGATCGCCGCAGATGGCTGTGTTAGCAGTGAGGGAGGCTCCGTGGGCGTGGGACCCTCCCGGCCAGGTGTGGGATATATTCTCCTGGTGTGCCTGTTTCCTTAAAGCGCAGTATTGGGGTGGGAGTTACCCGATTTTCCAGGTGTTATGTGTCTCAGTTCCCCTGGCTAGGAAAAGGGATTCCCTTCCCCCTTGCGCTTCCAGGTGAGGCGATGCCTCACCCTGCTTCAGCTCATGCTGGTCAGGCTGCAGCAGCTGACCAGCACCGATTGTCCAGCACTCCCTAGAGAGATGACCCCAGTACCTCAGTTGAAAATGCAGAAATCACCGGTCTTCTGTGTCGCTCACGCTGGGAGTTGGAGACTGGAGCTGTTCCTATTCGGCCATCTTGCTCCGCCCCCGTCTCTTTCTTTCTTTCTTTCTTTTCTTCCTTCCTTCCTTCCTTCCTTCCTTCCTTCCTTCTTCCTTCTTTCTTTCTTTCTTTCTTTCTTTCTTTCTTCTTTCTTTCTTTCTTTCTTTCTTCTTCTCCTTCCTTCCTTCCTTCCTTCTTTCTTCTTTTTTTTCTTTCTTTCTCTCCTTCCTTCCTTCCTTCCTTCCTTCCTTCCCTCCCTCCTTCCTTCCTTCCTTCCTTTGATTTTCTTTTTTGTTTTGTTTTGTTTTGAGACAGAGTTTCGTGCTTGTTGCCCCAGTTGGAATGCAATGGAATGATCTCGGCTCACTGCAACCTCTGACTCTCGGGTTCAAGTGATTCTCCTGCCTCAGCCTCCTGAGTAGCTGGGACTACAGGCACACACCACCACACCCAGCTAATTTTTGTATTTTTAGTAGAGATGTGGTTTCACCATGTTGGCCAGGGTGATCTCCACCTCTTGACCCCGTGATCTGCCCGCCTCGGCCTCCCAAAGTGCTGGGATCACAGTCATAAGCCACCGCACCCAGCCAATATGCTTTCTCTTTATCTCTTCTCTTAACATGTCAATTATATTACTTTAAAAAATGTTTTTAGTGGTAGCACTAGAGTTTCCAATATACATTTATAACTAATTTAACTCTACCTTCAAATAACATTATTCTACATCACATGTACCACAAGTATCTTAGAATATTCCCAATTTCTGCTTCCTATCTCTTATGACAATGCTGTCTTTCACTTCACTTATTCATATGCTATACTCACCCAATACACTGTCTGTCTTATTCATTAAGTAGTTACCTTTTAGATCAATTAAGAATAAAAAACTAAAAACTTTTATTTTACTTTCATTCACTCTTTCTCTAATGTTCTTGCTTTATGTAGACCCAAGTCTTTGATGCATGTCATTTTTCACTTTCTTTTTCTATGACACACTTTTAAAATAAAACATTTATTGTTATTCAAATCTTCTGCTGTTAGGGAGTTCCCTCAGTTTTTCCTTCTCTGTGAAAGTCTTTATTTCTCCCTTACTTTTGAAGGATAATTTGACTGGATATAGAATTCTAGATTATATTCCCTTCAACACTTTGAGTATTACAATCTGCTCTCATCTTGCTTGTATGTTTTTTTCTGATGAGAAGTTTACTGTAATTCTTATCTGTGTTCTTCTAAAGATAGGTAAGGTGATTTCTTTCTTTTGGTTTCTTTCAAGATTTTTCTTTGTCTTTGGTTTCCTGCAGTTTGAATATAAAATGTCTAGGTGTGGAGTTTTTGATATTTATCTTTCTTGGTCTTCTCTAGGTTTCCTGGATCTGTGGTATGTTGTCTGTGAATAATTTTGGAAAACTCTGAGCCACTATTACTTCAAATATTTTTTCTGCTCCATTCTGTCTTTCTTCTTCTGGTATTCTATTTACACCTATGTTACAACTTTTGAAATTCTCTCACAGTTCTTGGTTGCTTTGTTCTGGGTTTTAAGTTTTTCATTCTTTTTTCTCTTTGTATTTCAGCTTGGGAAGTTTCAATTGATCTATCTCTAAGCTCACTGATTATTTCCCTGGCCCTGTCTCATGTCCTGATGAACCCCTTAAAGATATTCTTCAGCGTTTTTGATTTCTAGTATTTTCTTTTGAATCTTTGTAGGGTGTCCATGTCTATGCTTATACTACTTATCTGTTCTTGCATGTAGTCTATTTTTGCCATCAGAACCCTTTACATATTATCGTAGTTATTTTCAATTCCCTGACTGATTATTAGAACATCTGTGTTGTATCTGAATCTGGTGCTGCTGGTTGCTTTCTCTTTAGGCTGTGTTTTTCTTGTCTCTTAGCATGACTTGGAATTTTTTTGTTGAAAGCCGGGTGTGATATGTTGAATAATACAAACAGGTTAAGTAGGCTGTTGGTGTGAGGTTTTATGTTAATCTGACTAAAATTGGCAGTGTGCTCATTTTTTTGCTCTAGTTATAGGTATTAAAGGCTTCAGAGTCCTCTAATGTCCTTGTATTTGTCTTCCCTGTTAATATTGGGCTTCTGTAAGAACTCCTTGAAGAGAGAGAGTCTGGGTCTTGCAGCTTTTCACCTGTGATACACTGTGATTATATTATAGCCCTGCAGGTGTGATGAAAGGGCATGGAGGAGGTGAAGCATTTTATAATATTTTGATTAAATATTAATAATGCATCTCGTCTGTGATGCCTGGATTCACCTATCTTTCCAGATTTGAGGGTGATTTTCCCTGTGACCTCAGTTCTCTTATTGATCCAAAAAAGTCATTGACTTTCAGTATGTTTAGCTTTTTCTTGTTGTAAGGACAGGTGTGATGACTTCCACACTCCTTACCTGTTGGAGATAAAACTGGAAGTCCTTCTGGTAGGTTTTTGTGGGAAATGTGACTGGACATAATATAGATGGGTAATAGAATAAGGAGAAAATTTTCGGTTTTGGAGTGAGTGGCCTGAGAGTTATGTTAATTGAGGAGTTATTCAGGAACATTTGAGTGCATTTTCAGGGCAAAATTAACACTGCCTATCAAGGGGCTCAGGTGGATTCCCATAAAAGAAGAAGTTTGTATGGTGCAGTAGCCTCATGAAAGTGGGAGGAGGACCATTGGTAGAAACTGCTGATCTCTTCCTCTAAAGGAAATAACCACACCTTACATTGACTCTCATCTGAATCATTAAGCTCAAATTGCTAGGAGATAAAAAACTGGGGAAATGTCAGGAGAGAACACTTCTTCCCCATGGCTGCTTCATTCCAGGCAACTCGATTAGCTTTAAACTCTGGGTTTATCTCTGTCCTCTCACTCTTCTCCAGGAACCGAAGAGTGGCTTACCCTTGATGAGTTTGGAAGAGAAACCAGGAATGTATAGTTCAGCCCCTTCACTTCTCTTTGGAGCTGGTTACCTGTAGAAAGCACCCATTCTGATCTGCCCCTCCAAGTTGTTTAAAGAGTCAGGCCCCATCTGGGGCAAGACTGCAGTGTTCCATGCTGCCTATACTCAGGTGAGCCTGCCTATTTCTCGTTTTGTAATTCAAAACTCTATTGGTACCCTGTACCTAAGCCATGTCATGCAAACTATGCTTTATCAGCAATAAAATGAATATTATTATTTTTATCTGTTTCACTATTTTTAACGGATTTTTAAAATTTCTGAATACTTTTTGTTGCAGTCTCACCAACGCACCACAATGTAGTAGTCTCTCATGAGGTATTATCCAGAGTTCTTTGTCTCATGACCAAGAAAATTAAGGGGCATAGACAGAAAGGATGAGGTTGGAGTGAAAGTCGAATAAGCGAAAGAAGAAAGTTCTCGGCCGGGCGCGGTGGCTCAAGCCTGTAATCCCAGCACTTTGGGAGGCCGAGACGGGCGGATCACGAGGTCAGGAGATCGAGACCATCCTGGCTAATACGGTGAAACCCCGTCTCTACTAAAAATACAAAAACTAGCCGGGCGAGGTGGCAGGCGCCTGTAGTCCCAGCTACTCGGGAGGCTAAGGCAGGAGAATGGCGGAAACCCGGGAGGCGGAGCTTGCAGTGAGCTGAGATCTGGCCACTGCACTCCAGTCCAGGCGACAGAGCGAGACTCCGCCTCAAAAAAAAAAAAAAAAAAAAGTTCTCTGCCGTGGAGAGGTGACCCAAAAGAGGGTTGTCATTTTACAGCTGAATACTAAGTTCTTATAAACAGGCTAGTAGGGCAAGATATTTCATTTACATAAGACTCTAAAAACTGGTTGGGAGTAGGTGTTTCATTTGCATGAAGTGTGAATTCTTGACAGCTCCTCCCTGTCCTTTTAGTACACATGTGAACTCTTAGCTTAAGTTACCCCATGTTGTTTAATTTCCCTTACTGAATGTGTGTAAGGGGGCAGAATTCCCCATTGCTGGATTCTGTGTTACTCCTCTTAGACATGTTTCAAGCAACCTCCCCTCCCCCTCCCCCTGTGCAAACTCCTTTATCTGAGTATGTCCAAAAGGGAAACAAATGTACTCACTGAAGCCCACTGTGTATATGTAACCCTTGCTAGTTACACAGAAGGCATCTTTATGGTGGACCTTGCCTCCTTATCTATGCTTGAAGTCTGATCTTTCAGGCTGTTCTTTTGTTGATAAAAAAAGAATTCTATGGAGGACTTGTCCTAGTTATCTGCCTAATTGGTTGTTTTTTTCCCCTTCACTTTTAGATTGAACAGAAGAGTTGAAAAGGTAGTATACAGTATTCTGGAATACTGCTGACACAGATTCCCCTATTCTTAATATATTACATTACCATGGTAATTTTGTCACTACTAAGAAACCAACATTGGTACATAATGATTAACTAAATTCCAGGCTTTATTAGATTTCACTGTTATTTCCACTAACGCTTGTCTTCTGTTCCAGGATCAATTTAGTCATCGATTGGTTTAGAACAATTTTGTTTCTTGTTCTTTATTATTTACTGTTTTCTTTTTTTTTTTTTTTTTGAGATGGAGTCCCACTCTGTCACCCAGGCTGGAGTGCAGTGGCACGATCTTGGCTCACTGCAACCTCTGCCTCTGGGGGTCAAGTGATTCTGCTGCCTCAGCCTCCTGGGTAGCTGGGATTACAGGCATACACCACCATACCCAGCTTATTTTTGTGTTTTTAGTAGAGACAGCATTTCATCATGTTGGCCAGGCTGGTGTTGAGCTCCTGACTTCAGGTGATCTGCCCACCTTGGCCTCCCAAAATGCTAGGATTATAGCTGTGAGCCACCATGCCTGGCCTATTTACAGTTTTGAGATGGCCAGGTATTTTGTAAAATGTTCAGTCTGATTTTGTTTAATGTTTTTCTCACAGTTAGACAGATTCAGAATTTTGGGGAAGAATACCACAGAAGTGATGTGCTGTTCTCATCACATCATTTCATGGTACATGCTATCTACAGGAATAATGACTGATGATATAAATCTTGAACCTCTGGCCAAGACAGTGTTTTCTAGATTTAGCCATTGTAAAGTTACTGTCTTTACCCCTCTTTTCTAAACTCTCAGTCACTGATTACAGCTCACACTCAAAAGAGGATAATGCTTAAATATTTGTGGTCTTATTTTGCAGTTAGTTTATGAATCAAGCAAAGCAGAGAGTTGATATTTATCAAACTACATGAAAGAAATTCCAACGTGAGCAAATATACACATACTAGTCACCAGTAGGATGAGTCAGGACAGCAGATCCATTAAAAGGACAGAAGTGACATTTGTGGTCAGATGAAGGGCAGTGAACTTCAGGGACAGGGACTGCTCTGAGAGGAGCAACTGGCAATGCATGGCAAGTTGTACAACAGATAGTGTAGAGGCTAGAAACAAGAGGAAAGGCAGTATGTTCCCACTGGAGGATTTTAGTACATTGATCATCAGTGAAGGAATACATTTGCCCAAACTCACACCAGGTAATCAGTTACTCAATAAGTTGCACAATTGAAAAAGAAAGTCAATTTTTCTGTTTTGCTTTATATGAAAACTCAATGTTCTTTTGCTTCTTTTTCCACATGGACATGTGAGTGATGGCCAGGAAAAAAACCAAATGAATTAAGTTTTAAGGACAACCTCAGCCCCTGGGTCATCTTTGCTAAAGAAAGACAAGTGGGTGGGTGAACAGACAAATTAAAAACCTTCTACTGTCAACAAAGTTATCTCACTTTAGATCAAATACCAAGGGAACCAATTTAATTTTCTGCTGTTTTCATTTGAAGCTCTTTTCCTCTGTTGGTTATTGCTACTATAAAATTGATGTTATTTGTAGCTTCTTAAATCCATAAAGATTATTGGAGGCTTAAAGGTGGGCCAGTGGCTTGCTAGTTGTGTATTTCTTATCCTGCTCCATTTTTCCAAATAAAATAACAAATTTTTATACTTCCTTTCTAACCATGACATTATTTTTTGAAATTTATATTCATCAAAATGTATATCTGAGATGAAAGAGCTTCATAGACAAGAGGGAGAAATCACTCATATATTCAAGTTAATAAGTCAATAATTAAGGTACTAAACCTGGAAATATTTAAATTTTCTGGACCTGCAATATTTTTCCAGAATTTCCTATTTTATTTGTAATGTCTTTGGAGAAAGTTATATATAGCTATGTGTTGTGTATGACTTTCCTTATACTTATTTTAATAATTTTGATTATATAAGCAATACATGCCCAATGTGCAAAAATTAAAAAAACACAGAATAGTAAAATGAAGACTATCTTGAAACTATTTTTTCAACAAAATTTATGAAACATCTATTATGAGAACTGTTTTCAGCACTAGGGACATAGCAATAAACAAAACAGAGAAAAATCCTTGCCCCCATGAAACTTTCATTCCAGTGAGAGGAGATAGACCAAAAGAAATGCATATTTTGTGAAAGAACAACAACAACAACAACAACAACAACAAAAACAGTTTCTCAGGACCATCAAACTTGTTATGCCAAAAGGAAAGTTAAGCCTGGAGAATGAGTCTTACAACACTGCCATTCTTTTCCCAAATGGACATCTGTTACTTCCTAACCTTATGTCAAAGCATTACACATTGGTCAGACCTCCACAGAAGGGTAGAAAGCCTCATACATCTCAGATGACTGCCTCATTAACTGTTCATAAGTAAATTCTTTTCTGGCCTCAGAACCTTTCAAAATATATATTCTCCCCAAAAACAAGGAAATGTCAATTTTAACTTTAGCTTTGCAGTTGAAGTCTAGCTCCTAAAATGAAAGTCTTTTAGATTTCACACTGATAATGTATATTACAAGCTTATCTTCCCAGGTGCAGAACAAAGACAAGATGATATAAATGGTTCCTTCATCTGCCTTGAGACATCTGCATAATTTATTCTTCTTTTACTCCCATTTTCTTGGAAGGTTTACCTTACTTTATGTAAAAGGTAGATTTACTGGGTACTAATTAAAGTCTCACAAAAATGTAGCCATTTTCCTCACTGCTTAACCCTCTCTTCTCACACGTCTTCTCCTCCTCAAAGAAATGTATAAATATGGAGCCTCCTGAAAACCTCTTTAGAGAGCACAGGTCACAGAAACTCTGGCTCAATAAACCTTGACTGATTCAGACCCTTGCCTTAGTCCTTCATTGTGGTTTAACATTTATAAAGTATGTAATAAGTACTATGGAAAAAATAAATACAGGAAGAAAGAACACGAGTATATGTGGGAAATTTTAGCATTTTAAAATGGGGGTCAGGGGAAGCCTCTCTTAGAAACTGAGGAAAGACCTGAAGGAGTTGAGGGAGTGAGTCAAGGTTAAGCCTGGGGCAAGAATATTCTTGCTAGAGTAAACAGCAAGTACAGAGGCCCTGGGCTTTTATTTGAAGTGAGTTGGGAAGCATTAAAGGGTTTAAACAGAGGAGAGATTTAGTGAGCTTAGTTTTTTTTTTTTTAAATTATAAGTATTTATTTTAAAAGTGAGATAGTTAAAATGTGGATGACAATAAGTGGGATATACAGCAAGATGATTACATCAAACAAGAAAATAGTAAATCAGAAGATCAATAGAAAGTCTCCCTAGGGCAGCAGAAATAAAGAGATGGAAAATACAAAACATAAAAATGAAAAGGGGGCACTAAAAGTTAGGGAGGATAGTATTATCAATGCCCAGATAGTATAAATTCCAAAAGCAAATTGAAAGAGGCCACAGATTACCAAAGACGTAACAAAATACCAATACCTAGAAATATAAAGTAAAACTGAAGAAGAGCAAAGACAGAAGATATTATTAAACAATTCCACAAATCTAAATCATTCACAAAGGAATGAAATTTAAAATGCAACTTCACAATAGGAGTATTGGACTCATATTCTCTAAGAGAATATGAACTAATATATTTGTGGTTAAAAAAATTTAACATATTGTATTGTGAAGTATGGCATATAAACATAAAAGTGCACAAAATCGAAATGTGAAAAAGAGGAATTATAAAGCAAACACCAAGGTAACTACCACAGAGGTGAAGAAATATTGCTGGCCACCTATAAAAGTATCTGTAAAAAATGTAGTGTAATCCATTTTGCCTGATTTTAAATTTTATATAAATGAGCGTATACTGTACATATTTTTGTGCACTGCCTCCTTTACATTATGATAAAAATTTATCCAATCTGTTTAGTGTACTTGTCCTTTGGTCATTTCATTGCTATCTAAAATTTACCACACAACATTGTTATTATAAATAACACTACTGCTATTCTTGTATATGTACCCTGAGAGAAGTGTGCCAGAGTTAGTCTAGGGTATATACCCAGGAATGACATTGTTGCCTTAGAAAATGTACACATTTTAACTTTTAGATAATGCCTAACTGGTTTCTAAAATTGTTAAACAAAAGTTTGCTCTTTGAAGTCAGGAATAAGACAATGTTGCCTGCCCTCCCTCCCTTCCTTTTCTTCTCTTTTTCCTTCCTTCCTTCCTTCCTTCCTTCCTTCCTTCCTTCCTTCCTTCCTTCCTTCCTTCCTTCCTCTCTCCCTCCCCCCTTCCCTCCCTCTCTTTCTCTCTCTCTCTCTCTTTCTCTCTCTCTCTCTTTCTCTTTCTTCTGTCTCTCCTCTCTCTCTCTCTCTCTCTTCTTTCTTTTGAGATGGATTCACTCTCTTACCCAGGCTGGAGTTCAGTGGCAGGATCTTGGCTCACTGCAACCTCTGCCTCCCAGTTCAAGCAAATCCTCCCACCTCAACCTCCCAAGTAGCTGGGATTACAAGCATGCGGCACCATGCCTATCTGATTTTTGTATTTTTAGTAGACACGGGGTTTCACCATGATGGCCAGGCTGGTCTCACACTCCAAACTCCTGACCTCAAGTGATCCACCTACCGTGGCCTCCCAAAGTGCTGGGATTATAGGTGTGAGCCACTGTACTTGGTGAAGAACTTCTGCACAGCAAAAGAAACTACCATCAGAGTGAACAGGCAACCTACAGAATGGGAGAAAATTTTTGCAACCTACTCATCTGACAAAGGGCTAATATCTAGAATCTACAAAGAACTCAAACAAATTTACAAGAAAAAAACAAACAACCCCATCAAAAAGTGGGCAAAGGATATGAACAGACATTTCTCAAAAGAAGACATTCATACAGCCAACAGACACATGAAAAAATGCTCATCATCACTCGTCATCAGAAAAATGCAAATCAAAACCACAATGAGATACCATCTCATACCAGTTAGAATGGCAATCATTAAAAAGTCAGGAAACAACAGGTGCTAGAGAGGATGCGGAGAAATAGGAACACTTTTACACTGTTGGTGGGATTGTAAACTAGTTCAACCATTATGGAAAACAGTATGGCGATTCCTCAAGGATCTAGAACTAGATGTACCATATGACCCAGCCATCCCACTACTGGGTATATACCCAAAGGATTATAAATCATGCTGCTATAAAGACACATGCACACATATGTTTATTGCAGCACTATTCACAATAGCAAAGACTTGGAATCAACCCAAATGTCCATCTGTGACAGACTGGATTAAGAAAATGTGGCACATATACACCATGGAATATTATGCAGCCATCAAAAAGGATGAGTTTGCATCCTTTGTAGGGACATGGATGCAGCTGGAAACCATTATTCTTAGCAAACTGTCACAAGAACAGAAAACCAAACACCGCATGTTCTCACTCATAGGTGGGAACTGAACAATGAGATCACTTGGACTCGGGAAGGGGAACATCACACATCGGGGCCTATCATGGGGAGGGGGGAGGAGGGAGGGATTGCATTGGGAGTGAGCTTAGTTTTTAAAATATCAATTTAGCTGCTCTGTGAGAACAGACTCAGCAGGACAAAGATGAAGGCAGGTAGACCAGTTACATAGCTGTTGACTAAGGTTATAGCTTGGTGGTAAGTACTTAGGTATCACATGTTTATTGATGATGGAGCTGACAAGGAATCCAGAGTATCCGATATGGAGTGTGAGATTGAGTGAGAAGTGTTATGGCCACTGTTTGAATTGGTTCATATTAACCCTCCTCTGTCTCCACCTACCTATACACAGAAAACTTTCAAGTCCCTAAGGCAAGTGAAAATGGAAAAAACAGAAGTGTTATATGATCAGTAGTGGTGAAGTCTAATAATCACCAATGAAGTCTATTAATCTTGCTAAGATTTACACCTCCCAGGGGCAGCAGCAGCGGAGCAAATGCAGACCTATGTGGAGAGGCGTATGGTTGGCGAGCCTTTCCAAGCCCTGCTCATTGCCATTTCTCTAAGAGCAGTAGAGTGATTTTATACTGTTTTAAAATGGGCAGAAGGAGGAGCTTGAAAAATATCTCATTCTCTGTGAACTTTCTCTATTCAGCATCTTTGTTTTAAGAGAGATATAGATAGATATTTCACCAAACAACTGAGAAAGAAGAAAAGAAAGTTTGCACAGAAAATGTAGAGAAAAACCTCAGCTCTGACTCAACTCTTTGATGGGTTGATATCAGAAATAGTACTTTATTTATATTTCTTACATATTTTACACATATGGGAAAAAAGATAATGAAGTAGCAATAAAATTTACTTAAGGAAAGAGTCTCATCTACTACTTTATAATCTTGCATCTTACTCTTGTCCTATGCTGCTTTATTTTCAGTTTCTTATCTCTCTATGGGCTTTCTGGTCTTGTTTCAAGGATGCTATTAAGTTTGCCAAATAGTTTTCTAAAGTATTCAATGTACATTTCTTCTTTTGGGTCTCTTCCCTATGTCTGAATCACTTGGTATGTTTTTGTTTTACTCATTCGCAAATAAAAACAAATCTATTGAGCCTGAGAATTAGCCAATGAAGAGTGTTTTTGGAAACAGAGTGCCAAGGATTTGCCTTAAGTCCCCTTCTGTTTACTTGGATGAATTAATTCACTTTTGATTCTACAGCCGGAAGGGAGCTAAATGCGCTATCTCCTAGCTCAGGATCCAATAGTGTTTCATTTGTTTTAGTTTTACTGGACAAAAATAAGATAATATTCTATCTCTGCTATCTGGACAGATGGGATGCACAGAATGCCACAATTTCCAGTTTTCACTGCTACCAGATGGTCTTCATCTTTGCCTCCATATTTATTTGTGAGGACTACACATTCCAGTTTGTAATGTACCACATACTGTCATTTTTTTTTCCAGGTATTACCATCTCCCAATGCATGTGGAAAGGCATTACCATCTCCCAATGCAAGGTTCTGGACCTTGACTATCTTCAAATGAATCTCCATGAAATAAAGGCACACATACTTTTCTTTTAGATGTTGGATGCTTTCCAAAGCTGTATGGCAGGTGTTGTTTTGCTGCTGGTGCTGACACTACCACAAACTGGAGCACCTAGTTTTGCATATGCTTTTGACATAGCTACCACTTAAAAACTGAGCAAAAATGCCCTTCTAAGTATGGGTAACTTTGATGATTGCATCAATAAAATGTTACAGGGGCCAACTTGGTGAGAAGCCTACAGTGGCCCATCTGGCTCTGTAATTCTTGACATCACCCAGCTCCAAATCAGAGACCCTTGTAATGTACGATCATTAGAAGTGTATGGTAGACTATGTGTGCAATTCACCAATCTATTTTTCTTTTATATTTATTTATTTTTTATTATACTTTAAGTTCTGGGATACATGTGCAGAACATGCAGGTTTGTTACATAGGTATACACATGCCATGGTGGTTTGTTGCACCCATCAACCTGTCATCTACATTAGGTATTTCTCCTAATGCTATCCCATCCCAGCCCCTGACCCCCCAACAAGCCCCAGTGTGTGATATTCCCCTCCCTGCGTCCATGTGTTCTCACTGTTCAACTCCCACTTATGAGTGAGAACATGTGATGTTTGGTTTCCTGTGCTATTTTGCTGAGAATGATGGTTTCCAGCTTCATCTACATCCCTGGAAAGGGCATGAACTCATCCTTTTTTATGGTTGCATAGTATTCCATGGTATATGTGTGTCACATTTTCTTTATCCAGTCTATCATTGATGGGCATTTGAGTTTGTTCCAAGTCTCTGCTATTGTGAACAGTGCTGCAATAAACATACGTGTGCATGTATCTTTATAATAGAATGATTTATAATCCTTGGGTATATATTCAGTAATGGGATTGTTGGGTCAAATGGTATTTCTGGTTCTAGATCCCTGAGGAATCACCACATTGTCTTCCACAATGGTTGAACTAATTTACACTCCCACCAACAATGTAAAAGTGTTCCTGTTTCTCCACATCCTTTCCAGCATCTGTTGTTTCTTGACTTTTTAATGATTGCCATTCTAACTGGTGTGAGATGGTATCTCATTGTGTTTTGATTTGCATTTCTCTAGTGACCAGTGATGATGAGCTTTTTTTCATATGTTTGTTGGCCACATAAGTGTCTTCTTTCAAGAAGTGTCTGTTCATATCCTCTGCCCACTTTTTGATGTGGTTGTTTGTTTTTTTCTTAGAAATTTGTTTAAGTTCTTTGTAGATTCTCAATGTTAATCCTTTCTGTTTTTGTAACTAGTGACAGATTTGGCAGGGGCTGGGTCAGGACTTCAGAGGTTTTTCATTCTTCATTGTCTTTTTCCCTAAAATGTATCAATGCAAGAATGCTGAAATTTGAACAGTGGAAGCTCATGGTCCTGAGACTCATACTCTAAATGTCAGTGAAAGACAGGAAGTCTGCTTTGTCTAACCTAGCCCCTGTTTGGCAGCAATCTCATATTAACTTCTTTCTTTCTAGTAGTTTTTTTCCTTCTTTTTCTTTCTTTCTTTTTTTTTTTTTTTTTTTCTGCCAACTTTGCAATCACTGAATCCTAATCAGTTACCTGGTTTAGGGTGTTGCTATGAGTCTTCATCTTTTCTGGTGTTTTCCTAGTCATCCAAAGCAAAAGGCTACCCCATGGTGACTTTCATTGTTCCATAAGGGAATTAGGGCATATAATGATCATATATGATGATTGTACAATGATCAGGTTTTTACTGTGCCCTTTCAGATTTACCGTATCCTGGTTAAGTTGGCGAACTTTCACTTCTGCCCAAGGGAATACTATTTCGAGCTGTCTTATTCAGATTAGAACTATTCTGCCAATAGACAGCCGAATCTGATACTGTGATTTCATTTGCCTCTGGCAGAAATCAAGTACCTTTTTACTAAGTTGTCCTTTCCGGAACACTTCTCTTTTGTACGAAAATATCTCCCACTGGGACTCTTTTCTGTTCCCAGATTTTTCTGCTAGATTGATCTCACATCAGTTAGTATACTCTTTTCTGCCATATGTTGAGACTCTCTAAGTTGGTTGAAATCACTGCTTTTTGTATCCCTAGTATTTTAAAGTTAATGATTCTCAAAGTGTGGTCCTTGGACCAGCAGAATCAGTATCACCTGTCAGTCTGTAAGACCTGCAAATTCTTAGGCCCCACCTCAAGCCTACTGAATAAGAAACTCTGAAGGTGGGGTCAGGCAATCTGTTTTTACAAGTCTTTCAGGTGATTCTGATGCATGCTTTAAAAAACTTTGTAAATACTCATTCTCCCAGGAATGTTAGCTCTGTTGGAGAGCTATTAATAGAAAAAGGAAGAAGGCTAGTGGAAAGAATAAACATAAAACAAATATGGTCTCAGGTTGACTGGGGGCTGGGCACAGCATCTTAGCTCTATAATCTTGCACTCTAGGAGGATTTCTTGAAACCAGATGTTGAAGACTATCCTGGGTAACATAGTGAGATTCTGTTTCTAATAAAAAAAGCCTTAGAGTTTTTGATATGCTAGTCTTCTTTAAGAACTACTACTCTGTTATACACCATGGAATACTAAATGCAGCCATAAAAAAGAACAAAATCATGTCCTTTGTAGAAACATGAATGCACTGGAGGCCATTAACCTAAGCAAACTTATGCAGAAACAGAAAACCAAGCATTGCATGTTTTCACTTACAAGTGGGAGCTAAACATTGGGTATACATGGACATAAAGATGAGAACAATAGACACTGGGGACTCCTAGAGGGGGAAGGGATGGTGGGGTGCAAGGGCTGAAAAACTACCTGTTGGGTACCATGCTCACTTTCTGGGTGATGAGTTAAATCATACTCCAAACCTCAGCATCACACAATACACCTTTGTAAGAAACCTGCAACATACCCCGGAATCTAAAATAAAAGTTGAAAACAAAAAGTACTACTACTTCAAACTGCTTCCCTTTTATCAGCTTTAAAACTAGCCCATATCACCAACTGTCCTTGTTCTTAGTAACCATCTGTCAAATTGTTGTGTCATTTCCAAAATGTATTTTATACTGGATAGGTTTTCATCTACCAGGGAAATAGCAATTATGATATACCTTACCATGAAATTTGGTGAGAAAAAAATATTTTTGCACATAGTTTTCACTCCTCTATAAAATGTGAGGACATAGGACATTAGAGGTGACTCAAACCAAATTATATCTGGTTAACATCTGTTTGTGATCATTACATAGCCTAAAGATGCAGAATTAGTGAGAATTAACTTTACCTGCTGGTGTTTAGCTATTCTTTGATACTTACAGTATTTATGCCTGCTTTGCAATGAAGACAAGTTAAATTGTCTTAGATCTCTTAATCTTCATAAAGACCTTTAGTGAATAAGCCTTTCAAATAAGAAGTCTAAAAAGCATTCATAATTAGAAATTTTAATTCTAATCACATGGAGCTTTTTTTTTTTTTTTTTTTGGCTGGTGAAAAACAACCTGTTCAGCCAGTTGGTTTTATGTTGATTACACAAAGTATGCAATTGTAACCCAGCAACACACACACAAAAGCCAGAAAATTTGGACCAATGGATAAAAAAGGACAGCCATCAGCCCAAGCTGAGTGCTCTGCATGCATGCCTTATATCTCTTTTCCACCTTCCCTGTTTTCTTTTTCTTACTGGTTTTCTACCACCTGCAACATAGTATCTTGAAACAGGAAAATAAAATGCTTGCTCCTAAATGTACTGCTTTCTATGTAATAGCAAAAAATACATAAAAAATGTTAAGTTGACAGTGCCTTAACAAAATGTTCTGCAAAATGATAGAAAGGCTTAGAGGAATTTTCTAAGTGACCTGTATCTAGAACTACCAGGACGATTGTTGGATAACCTATGGCCTATCTCATAAAAAAGGTTGATTCTATGAGGGTTATATTTCATCTATTAAATTATTTGTTTATTGAAAAAGTTTTATTTGCTAAAGGATGCACTACAAGCTAAAGGGAAATAATAATGGCTTGAAATTCAGATCCAAATGAAAGAATAAAGAACTAGAAATGTTAAGTAGGTGGATAAATATAACAGAATCTGTGTTCTAATAATTTACTTGAAAAACAATTGTCCATTTAAAGAAAAATAATACAATAAAATAATGTTGGTAATATATATAGAAGTAAAAGTTATAACAATAATTACACAAAAATTGAGTATATGGGTAAATGAAAGAATACTCTTGTAATATGTAACATTATTAAATTGGTGAAGTGAGGGGTGTAAAGTGTTATGGTAGGCTGATTAATGGTCTCCCAATGTTGCCTACATCCTAATCCATGAACCCCATGAGTATGTTATCCTACAAGAGACTCTGAAGTTGTGATTAAGAATTTTGAGATAGGGAAATTATTTTAGATTTTTTGGGTAGACCCAATGAAATCTCCAGGGTTCTTAGATGGGAAGAAAGAGGATTAGTAGCAGAGAGAGAAGATGTACAGAAATCAGAGAGAAGAGAAGATACTATATTGCTGGATTTTAAGATGGAGGAGAGGGATACAAGACTAAAAACTGTAGTTGACCTCTAAAAGTTGGAAAATACAAAAAAATGGATTCTTTTCTGAACTTCTAAATGGAATGCAGGCCTGTTAACACTTTGCTTTTAGCTCATAACTCATTTTATGCTTCCAGAAGTATAAGATGCTAAATTTATATGGTTTTAGGCCTCAAAGTTTGTGCCTTTTTAAATTTAATTTTTAAAAGGTTTAAATTTTTTATATTTTTTGTGGTAATTTGTTATAGCAGCAATAGGAAACTAATTCAAGTTTGAATTCAAAAGCATCAATATTTCCAAGCTTCTCTAACTTTGTGAAACTCAAACTTTAAAACCCTGTTCCTTAGACAGATATAATGAGAGAAAGGGGAAAGGTGAATTAGGAAATGTGAAATATCAGATGCAAAGTGTGATGTATGAAGACAAAATACTGATTCTAGCCTCTGACAAAATAAGAATGCAAAATGTTAGCTCTAAAATAAATAGATAATGATAGATAACTAAGAATTAAATAGAACAAATAAAATATGGCGCTAAAATATATTTAGTTAATCAAAAATAAAGTGAGAAAGAGCAAAAGAGAAATAATACCAGCAAAAAAATCAAGAGGAAGTAAGGAGGTTGTAGACTTAAACTTAGCCATATTAATAATTACACTAAATGTAAATGGACCAAATAACAGAGCACAAAAGTTCATAAAGCAAAAACTAAATTAATTAAATTTAGAATTACAACAAGATCTTTTAATAATCCTCTGGTTGTAATTGGTAGATGATATAGACAAAAATTTAGTGAGTATATTCATAAAGCACCTTGATTTAATTGATATTTATAGAGCATTACATGTGATTTAAAAGTATATATTATTTTAAAGTACATGTGTAGCATATAAACTAAAGAACTGTACAAAAATTCTTAATGAAAAGTCTCTATGGCAGAATATTGAAATCAAACAGTACATATTCACTGATGATAAGATAACTACATTAGAAATCAACAAAGCAGGACATCTGGATAATTCTACAACACATGGTATTTAGGTCTCATATCTCTAAATAAAAGATAAACATGACGAAAATGAAAGAATTTTAAACTAAATTAAGACAGAGCATATCTAATTTGTAGGATGTGGCTATAGCAGTACTTACAGGAACATATAGAGTTTGAAGTTTTTATGTAAAAAAAAGGTCAAAAACATTATAGAACAAGACAAGAAAAATTAAAACAGTAGAAAATAATGAAATAGAAGATAGATAATTGAGAATATATATTTAAAAAAATAAAATTTGTTCTTTGAAAAGATAAAATTGCTAAACCTACAATTAATCAAGAAAAATAGAGTGAAAAAATAGATTACAATATTAGGAATGAAAGTGGACTTATTACCTCAGATCCTACAGATGTTAAAAAGATAACAAGGGTACATTATGAAAAGCTGCATGCCAATAAATTTGACATCTTTGATAAAATGGAGAAGTTTTTTGAAAGACATGTATTACCAGAACTGACACACAAGGAATATCTTTACATGTTAAATAAATTAAATTTGTAATTACAACATTTCCACGAAGAAAACCAATTCCAGGTTCAGATAGTTATCCTATCAATCATTTAAAAAGAAAAAAAAATGTACACAAAAACTCAGGAAATAGAGGAAGAAGGAACATTTTCCCATTCATTTTTTAAAAGTCCAGCATATCCCTAATATGAATGTCTTATGAAGAAGTCACAAGAAAACGTAACTACATACTCATATTCATTATCAATATACACACAAATATCCTTAGAAAAATATTTTAATTTTTGTTATTTTCCTTTTTATTTGTATAAAATTGTAAGGTACATGTGCAATTTTGTTATGTACATAGATTGCACAGTGGTCAGGTCAGGGCTTTAGAATACTTATCCCCTAAATAACATACATTGTACCCATTAACTAATTTCTCAACCTCCTCTTCCCCTCCCACCCACTGACTCTTTCATGTTTCTCTTATCTATTACTCCACTCTCTACATTCATATGAACACATTTTGTAGCATCCACTTATGAGTGGGAACATGTGATATTTCTCCTTACACCTGGCTTGTTTCACTAAAGATAATGTTCCACTGATGCAAACTGTATGATTTTTTTATGGCTGAATAGTATTCCATTATTATAAATAGATCACATTTTCTTTACCCAGTCTTCCATTGATGGACACTTAGGTTGATTCTATATTTTGATATTGTGAATAGTACTATGATAAACATACAAGTGCAGGTATTTTTTTTTTTTTTTTTTTTTGAGACAGAGTCTCACTCTGTCTCTCGGGCTAGAGAGCAGTGGCCCAATCTTGGCTCACTGCAAGCTCCGCCTCCCGGGTTCATGCCATTTTCCTGCCTCAGCCTTCTGACTAGCAGGGACTACAGGCGCCCACTACCATGCCTGGCTAATATTGTGGATTTTTAGTAGAGATGGGGTTTCACCGTGTTAGCCAGGATGGTCTCAATCTCCTGGCCTCGTGATCCACCTGCTTCGGCCTCCCAAAGTTCTGGAATTACAGGCATGAGCCACCGTGCCAGGCCTATCTTTTTGATATATTGATTTCTTTTCCTTTGGCTATATACCCAGTAGTGGGATTGCTCAATTGAATTGTATTTTTAGCTATTTGTGAAATCTCCATACTGTTTTTTAGAGACTCTGTAATAATTTACATTCCCACCAACATTGTATAAAGCATTCTCTTATCTCCACATCCTCACCAATATCTGTTGTTTTTTCTTTTTTTAATAATAGCCATTCCAACCGGGACAAGATAATATCTTATTGTAGTTTTTATTTGCATTTCTCTGATGATTAGCGTTTCTTCCATATATCTTTTGGCTATTTGTATGTTTTCTTCTGAAAAAAATGTTTATTTGTGTCCATTGCCCACTTTTTAATGGAATTATTTGTTATTTTTGTTGTTGTTGAGGAATTTGAATTTCTTATATATTCTGGGTATTAGTCCCCTATTGGATGAATGGTTTGCAAATGTTTTCTCACTTAATATGTTGTCTCTTCATATTGTTGACTATTTCTTTTGATGCACAAAGGTTTTTGGTTTAATTAAGTCCCTGAATATGGCTTGGATGTGTGGTCCTTCCTAATTTCATGTTGAAATGTGATCCTTGGTGTTAGAGCTGGGGCTTGGTTGGAGGTGTTTGGGTCATGGGGGTGGTTCCCTCATGAATGGCTTGGTGCTGTCCTCGTGATAATGAATGAGTTCTTACTCTGAGTTCACAAGAGACTTAGTATTTTTAAAAATTTTTTTAACATTAACAAATTTTTTTGATTTTTTAAAATTATACTTTAAGTTCTAGGGTACATGTGCACAACGTGCAGGTTTGTTACATATGCATACAAGTGCCATGTTGGTGTGCTGCACCCATTAACTTGTCATTACATTAGGTATATCTCCTAATGCTATCCCTCCCCCCTCCACGCACCCCATGACAGGCCCTGGTGTGTGATGTTCCCCTTCCTGTGTCCAAATGTTCTCATTGTTCAATTCCCACCTATGAGTGAGACATGCGGTGTTTGGCTTTTTGTCCTTGCAATAGTTTGCTGAGAATGATGGTTTCCAGCTTCATCCATGTCCCTACAAAGGACACGAGCTCATCCTTTTTTATGGCTGCATAGTATCTCATGGTGTATATGTGCCACATTTTCTTAATCCAGTCTGTCATGGATGGACATTTGGGTTGGTTCCAAGTCTTTGCTATTGTGAATAGTGCTGCAATAAATATATGTATGCTTGTGTCTTTATAGCAGCATGATTTATAATCCTTTGGGTATGTCCCCAGTAATGGGATGGCTGGGTCAAATGGTATTTCTAGTTCTAGATCCTTGAGGAATCGCCACACTGTCTTCCACAATAGTTGAACTAGTTTACAGTCCCACCAACAGTGTAAAAGTGTTCCTATTTCTCCACATCCTCTCCAGCACCTGTTGTTTCCTGACTTTTTAATGATCACCATTCTAACTGGTGTGAGAGGTATCTCATCGTGGATTTGGTTTGCATTTCTCTAATGGCCAGTGATGATGAGCATTTTTTCATGTGTCTGTTGGCTGCATAAATGTCTTCTTTTGAGAAGTGTCTGTTCATATCCTTCCCCCACTTTTTGATGGGGTTGTTTGTTTTTTTCTTGTAAGTTTGTTTGAGGTCTTTGTAGATTCTGGATATTAGCCCTTTGTCAGATGAGTAGATTGCAAAAATTTTCTCCCATTTTGTGGGTTGCCTGTTCATTCTGATGGTAGTTTCTTTTGCTGTGCAGAAGCTCTTTAGTTTAATTAGATTCCATTTGCAAATTTTGGCTTTCGTTGCCATTGCTTTTGTTGTTTTAGACATGAAGTCCTTGCCCATGCCTATGTCCTGAATGGTATTACCTAGGTTTTCTTCTAGGGCTTTTATGGTTTTAGGTCTGACATTTAAGTCTTTAACCCATCTTGAATGAATTTTTGTATCAGATGTGAGGAAGGGATCCAGTTTCAGCTTTCTACACTTGGCTAGCCAGTTTTCCCAGCACCATTTATTAAATAGGGAATCCTTTTCCCATTTCTCCTTTTTTGTCAGGTTTGTCAGATATCAGATGGTCGTAGATTTGAGGTATTATTTCTGAGGGCTCTGTTCTGTTCCATTGGTCTATATATCTGTTTTGGTACCAGTACCATGCTGTTTTGATTACTGTAGCCTTTTAATATAGTTTGAAGTCAGGTAACTTGATGCCTCCAGCTTTGTTCTTTTGACTTAGGATTGTCTTGGCAATGCAGGCCCTTTTTTGGTTCCATATGAACTTTAAAGTAGTTTTTTCCAATTCTGTGAAGAAAGTCATTGGTAGCTTGATGGGGATGGCATTGAATCTATAAATTACCTTGGGCAGTATGGCCATTTTTCATGATATTGAATCTTCTTCCATTTGTTTGTGTCCTCTTTTATTTTGTTGAGCAGTGGTTTGCAGTTCTCCTTGAAGAGGTCCTTCACATCTCTTATAAGTTGGATTCCTAGGTATTTTATTCTCTTTGAAGCAACTGTGAATGGAAGATCACTCATTATTTGGCTCTCTGTTTTCTGTTATTGGTGTATAAGAATGCTTTTGATATTTGCACATCGATTTTGTATCCTGAGACTTTGCTGAAGTTGCTTATCAGCATAAGGAGATTTTGGGCTGAGATGATGGGGTTTTCTAAATATACAATCATGTCATCTGCAAACAGGGACAATTTGATTTCCTCTTTTCCAAATTGAATACCCTTTATTTCTTTCTCCTGCCTGATTGCCCTGGCCAGAACTTCCAACACTATGTTGAATAGGAGTGGTGAGAGAGGGCATCCCTGTCTTGTGGCAGTTTTCAAAGGGAATGCTTCTAGGTTTGCCCATTCAGTATGATATTGGCTGTGGGTTTGTCATGAATAGCTCTTATTATTTTGAGATACGTCCCATCTATATCTAATTTATTGAGAGTTTTTAGCATGAAAGACTGTCGAGTTTTGTCAAAACCTTTTCAGTATCTATTGAGATAATCATGTGTTTTTTGTCTTTGGTTTTGTTTATATGCTGGATTACGTTTATTGATGTGCATATGTTGAACCAGCCTTGCATCCCAGGGATGAAGTGCACTTGATCATGCTGGATAAGCTTTTTGATGTGCTGCTGAATCCGGTTTGCCAGTAGTATATTGAGGATTTTTACATTGATGTTCATCAGGGATATTGGTCTAAAATTCTCTTTTTTTGTTGTATCTTTGCCAGGCTTTGGTATCAGGATGATGCTGGCCTCATAAAATGAGTTAGGGAGGATTCCTTCTTTTTCTATTGATAGGAATAGTTTCAGAAGGAATGGTACCAGCTCCTCCTTGTACCTCTGGTCGAATTCGGCTGTGAATCCATCTAGTCCTGGACTTTTTTTGATCGGTAGCCTATTAATTATTGCCTCAATTTCAGAGCCTGTTAGTGGTCTATTGAGGGATTCAACTTCTTCCTGGTTTAGTCTTGGGAGGTTGTATGTGTCCAGGAAATTATCCATTTCTTCTAGATTTTCTAGTTTATTTGTGTAGAGGTTTTTATAGTATTCTCTCATGGTAGTTTTTATTTCTGTGTGATCACTGGTGATATCCCCTTTATCATTTTTTATTGCATCTATTTGATTCTTCTCTCTTTTCTTCTTTATTAGTCTAGCTAGCGGTCTATCAATTTTGTTGATCTTTTCCAACAACCAGCTCCTGGATTCATTGATTTTTGAGGGTTTTTTTTGTGTCTCTATCTCCTTCAGTTCTGCTCTGATCTTAGTTATTTCTTGCCTTCCACTAGCTTTTGTATGTGTTTGCTCTTGCTTCTCTAGTTATTTTATTTGTGATGTTAGAGTGTCAATTTTAGATCTTTCCTGCTTTCTCTTGTGGGGATTTAGTGCTATAAATTTCCCTCTACATACTGCTTTAAATGTGTCCCAGAGATTCTGGTATGTTGTATCTTTGTTCTCATTGATTTCAAAGAACATCTTTATTTCTGCCTTCATTTCGTTATGTACCCAGTAGTCATTCAAGAGCAGTTTGTTCAGTTTCCATGTAGTTGAGTGGTTTTGAATGAGTTTCTTAATCCTGAGTTCTAGTTTGATTGCACTGTGGTCTGAGAGACAGTTTGTTATAATTTCTTTTGTTTTACATTTGCTGAGGAGTGCTTTACTTCCAACTATGTGGTCAATTTTGGAATAAGTGTGATGTGGTGCTGAGAAGAATGTATATTCTGTTGATTTGGGGTGGAGAGTTCTGTAGATGTCTATTAGATCCGCTGGGGCAGAGCTGAGTTCAATTCCTGGATATCCTTGTTAACTTTCTGTCTTTTTGATCTGCCTAAGTTGACAGTGGGGTGTTAAAGTCTCCCATTGTTATTTTTCAGGAGTCTACATCTTTTTGTAGGTTTCTAAAAGGACTTGCTTTATGAATCTGGGTGCTCCTGTATTGGGTGCATATATATTTAGGATAGTAAATATCCTCTTGTTGAATTCATTCCTTTACCATTATGTAATGGCCTTCTTTGTCTCTTTTGATCTTTGTTGGTTTAAAGTCTGTTTCATCAGAGACTAGCATTGCAACCCCTCCCTTTTTTTGTTTTCCATCTGCTTGGTAGATCTTCCTCCTTCCCTTTATTTTGAGCCTATGTGTGTCTCTGTAAGTGAGATTGGTCTCCTGAATATAGCACACTGATGAGTCTTGACTGTCCAATTTGCTAGTCTGTGTCTTTTAATTGGAGCATTTAGCCCTTTTCCATTTAAGGTTAATATTTTTATGTGTGAATTTCATCCTGTCATTGTGATGGTTAGCTGGTTATTTTGCTCGTTAGTTGATGCAGTTTCTTGCTAACATCTATGGTCTTTACAATTTGGCATGCTTTTGCAGTGGCTGGTACTAGTTTTTCCTTTCCATGTTTACTGCTTCCTTCAGGAGCTCTTTTAAAGCAGGCCTGGCGTTGACAAAATCTCTCAGCATTTGCTTGTCTGTAAAGGATTTTATTTCTCCTTCACTTATGAAGCTTAGTTTGGCTGGATATGAAATTCTGGGTTGACATTATGGAAAACAGTATGGCGATTCCTCAAGGATCTAGAACTAGATGTACCATATGACCCAGCCATCCCACTACTGGGTATATACCCAAAGGATTATAAATCATGCTGCTATAAAGATACATGCACACGTATGTTTATTGCGGCACTATTCACAATAGCAAAGACTTGGAATCAACCCAAATGTCCATCTGTGACAGACTGGATTAAGAAAATGTGGCACATATACACCATGGAATATTATGCAGCCATAAAAAAGGATGAGTTTGCATCCTTTATAGGGACATGGATGCAGCTGGAAACCATCATTCTTAGCAAACTATCACAAGAACAGAAATCCAAACACTGCCTGTTCTCACTCATAGGTGGGAACTGAACAATGAGATCACTTGGACTCAGGAAGGGGAACATCACACACCGGGGCCTATCATGGAGAGGGGGGAGGGTGGAGGGATTGCATTGGGAGTTATACTTGATATAAATGATGAGTTGATGGGTGCAGCACACCAACATGGCACAAGTATACATATGTAACAAACCTGCACGTTATGCACATGTACCCTAGAACTTAAAGTATAATAAATAAAAAAAAAAAAAAGAAATCAAAATGAAAAAAAAAAAAAGAAATTCTGGGTTGAAAATTCTTTTCTCTAAGAAAGTTGAATATTGGCCCCACTCTCCTCTAGCTTGTAGAATTTCTTCTGAGTGATCCACTGTTAGTTTGATGGGCTTCCCTTTGTGGGTAACTCGACCTTTCTCTCTGGCTGCCCTTAACATTTTTCCTTCAGTTCATCTTGGTGAATCTGATAATTATGTGTCTTGGAGTTGCTCTTCTCGAGGAGTATCTTTGTGGCATTCTCTGTATTTACTGAATTTGAATGTTGGCCTGCCTTGCTAGGTTGGGGAAGTTCTCCTGGATAGTATCCTGCAGAGTGTTTTCCAACTTGGTTCCATTCTCCCCGTCACTTTCAGGTACGCCAGTCAGATGTAGATTTGGTCTTTTCACATAGTCCCATATTTCTTGGAGGCCTTGTTCATTTCTTTTTACTCTTTTTTCTCTAATCTTGTCTTCTCACTTCATTTCATTCATTTGATCTTCAATCACTGATACCTTTCCTTCCAGTTGATCAAATCAGCCACTGAAGCTTGTGCATGCATCACGTAGTTCTTGTGCTATGGTTTTCAGCTCCATCAGGTCTGAAGGACAGTCATTTAAGGACTTCTCTACGCTGGTTATTCTAGTTAGCCATTCATCTAATCTTTTTTCAAGGTTTTTAGCTTCTTTGCAATGGGTTCGAATTTCCTCCTTTAGCTTGGAGAAGTTTGATCGTCTGAAGCCTTCTTCTCTCAACTCGTCAAAGTCATTCTCTGTCCAGTTTTGTTCTGTTGCTGGCAAGGAGTTGCGTTCCTTTGGAGATAGAGAGGTGCTCTGATTTTTGAATGTTCAGCTTTTCTGCTCTGTTTTTTCCCCCATCTTTGTGGTTTTATCTACCTTTGGTCTTTGATGATGGTGACATACAGATGGGGTTTTGGTGTGGATGTCCTTTCTGTTTGTTAGTTTTCCTTCTAACAGTCAAGACCCTCAGCTGCAGGTCTGTTGGAGTTTGCTGGAGGTCCACTCCAGACCCTGTTTATCTGGGTATCAGCAGCAGAGACTGCAGAACAGCGAATATTACTGAACAGCCAATGTTGTTGACTGATCCTTCTTCTGGAAGCTTCATCTCAGAGGCAGTCTGTCCATTCTCAGATCTCAAACTCCGTGCTGGGAGAACCACTACTCTCTTCAAAGCTGCCAGACAGGGACATTTAAGTCTGCAGAGGTTTCTGCTGCCTTTTGTTCAGCTATGCTCTGCCCCCAGAGGTGGAGTCTACAGAGGCAGGCAGACCTCCTTGAGCTGCAGTGGGCTCCACCCAGCTCGAGCTACCAGGCTGCTTTGTTTACCTACTCAAGCCTCAGCAATGGTGGGTGCCCCTTGCCAGCCTCGCTGCAGCCTTGCAGTTTGATCTCAGACTGCTGTGCTAGCAATGAATGAGGCCCCATGGGCGTAGGACCCTCTGAGCCAGGTGTGGGATATAATCTGGTATGCTATTTGCTAAGACTGTTGGTAAAGCGCAGTATTATGGTGGGAGTGACCTGATTTTCCAGGGGCCGCCTGTCACAGCTTCTCTTGGCTAGGAAAGTGAATTCCCTTCCCCCTTGCACTTCCTGGGTGAGGTGATGCCTCACCCTGCTTCAGCTCTCACTCGGTGGGCTGCACCCACTGTCCGACAAGCCCCAGTGAGATGAACCCGGTAGATCAGTTGGAAATGCAGAAATCACCCGTCTTCTGCGTTGCTCATGCTCAGAGCTGTAGACTGGAGCTGTTCCTATTCGGCCATCTTAGAAACGCCTCCTGAGATTTAGTTGTTATAGAGTGTGACACATCCCACACTCTCCTGCTCCTGCTTTGTCTTGTAGTATACTTGCTCCCCCTTTGCCTTCTGCCATGATCATAAGCTTCCTGGGCCCTCACCAGAAGCAGATGCCAACATCATGCTTTATGTGTAGCCTACAGAATTGGAAGCCAATTAATTCTGTTTTCCTTGTAAATTATCCAGTTTCAGACATTTCTTTCTCTCTCTTTTTTTTTTTTTTTTTTTGAGATGGAGAATCTCTCTGTTGCCAGGCTGGAGTGCAGTGGTGTGATCTTGGCTCACTGCAACCTCCAACTCCCTGGTTCAAGCAATTCTCCTGCCTCACCCTCCCAAGTAGCTGGAATTACAGGTGCCTGCCCCCACACCTGGCTAATTTTTGTATTTTTAGTAGAGACAGCGTTTTGCCATTTTGGCCAGTCTGATCTCAATCTCCTGACCTTGTGATCTACCTGCCTCTGGCCTCCCAAAGTGCTGGGATTAGAGGCATGAGTCACCATGCCAGGCTCTTTCTTTTTTCCAGACAGATTCTTGCTCTGTTGCCAGGCGGCTGGAGTGCAGTGGTGCTATCTTGGATCACTGAAACCTCCACCTCCTGAGTTCAAGCAATTCTCCTGCCTCAGTCCCCCAAGTAGCTGGGGCTACAGGTACACACCACCATGCCCAACTAATTTTTGTATTTTTTTTTTTTTAGTAGAGACAGAATTTCATCATGTTAGCCAGGATGGTCTTATCTCTTGGCCTTGTGATCCACCCACTTCAGCCCCGCAAAGTGCTGGGATTACAGGTGTGAGTCACTGCTCCTGGCCTAGACATTTCTTTATAGGTACACAAGAACAGACCTACATAGTCCCATTTATCTATTTTTGGTGGTGCTTTTGAAGTTTTAGTCATACATTTTTTGGTCACTTAGCTCAATGTCCAGAAGAGTTTTCCCTAGGTTTTTCCTCATATTTTTATAGTTTTGGCTCTCACATTTAAGTGTTTAGTCCATCTTGAATTGATTTTTTTATGTGATAAGAGATACGGGTTCAGTTTCATTGTTCTGCATATTGCTATGCAATTTTTCTAGCACCTTTTACTGAAGAGGGTGTTCTTTCCCTAATGTATGTTCTTGTGTGCTTTGTCAAAGATTTGTTGGCTGTAAATATGTGATGTTGTTTCTCAGTTCTCTATTCTATTATATTGATCTATGTGTCTGTTTCAGAAGTACATGCTGTTTTTGTTACTAGCTTTGTAATATAATTTGAAGTCAGGTAATGTGATGCCTCCAGGTCTATACTTTTTGCTCTGGATTGTTTGGCTATTTGGGCACTTTGTTAGTTCCATATGTATGTTAGGATTGTGTTTTCTAACTGTAAAATATGACATTGCATTGACTCTGTAGATTGCTTTGGGTCATTTGACCAGTATTAATTCTTCTGATCTATCAGCATGTGATGTTTTTCCATTTGTTTGTGTCATTTTCAATTTATTTCTCATCTGTACTTTGTAGTTTTCCTTGTAGAGCTCTTTCACCTCTTTGGTTAAACTCATTCCTAGGTTTATTCTCTTTTTGTAGTTGTTGTGAATGGGATTACTTTTCAAAATTTATTCTCAGCTGGATCATTATCAGTGAACAGAAATGCTATTGATTTTTGTATGTTGATTTTTGTATTCTACAACTTTACTGGATTTATTTATCAAATATAAATTTTCTTTGGTGGAGTCTTTAGGGTTTTCTAGATATAAGATAACAGGGACAGTTTGATGTCTTTTTTTTTTTTTTTCTAGTGTGGGTGCTTTTTATTTGTTTCTCTTGCCTGATTGCTCTGGGTAGCACTTCCAGTAATATGTTGAATATGCATACTGAATGTGAGCATTCTTACTGTGTTCCAGTTCACAGATGAAAAGCTTTCAGTGTTTCTCCATTCAATATGATGTTAGCCATGGGTTTATTGTATACGGCATTTATTATTTTGGGATATGTTTGTTGAGCGTTTTTATCATGAAGGTATGTTAAATTTTATCAAATACCTTTTCAGCATCATTTGAGTTGATCATATGATTTTTGTCCTTCATTCTATTGATGTGATGTAGTAGATTTATTGATTTGCATGTCAAACCATCCTTACATTCTTGGTATAAAATCTACTTGATTGTGGTGTATTATCTTTCTGATGTTGTTTTCATCAGCACATAGAACATTCTCCAAGATATCTTTCTGATGTGCTATTGCATTCAGTTTGTCAGTATTTTATTGAGAATTTTTGTGTAAGTGTTCATCAGAGATCTGGGTAGGTAGTTTTCTTTTTTTGTTGTGTCCTAGTCTGTATTTGATATCGGGGCGAAACTGACCTTGTAGAATAAGTTAGGGGAAATTCCCTCCTCCTTGATTTGTTGAACTAATTTAAGGGGTATTGCTATTAATTCTTCTTTGTATGTTTGATAGAATTCAGCTATGAATCCTCTGGCCCTGGGCTTTTCTTTGCTGTGAGAATTTTTTTTTTAAATTGTGGATTCAATCTTGCTGCTCATTATTGGTTTGTTCAGAATTTCTGTTTCTTCCTAGTTCAGTCTTGAGAAGTCATATGTTTCCAGCAATTTATCCATTTCCTCTGGTTTTCCAGTTTGTGAGTGTACAGTTATTCATAATAGTTTCTAATGGTTTTTAAAAAATTTCTATGGTATCAGTTGTAATGCCTCCTTTTTCATATTTTATTTTATTTGGTTCTTCTCTCTTTTTTCCTTCGTTAGTCTAGCTATTAGTTTGTCATCTTTTTGAAAAATTAACTTTTGCTTTGCTGATCCTTTGTGTTTTTTAAATCTCTATAGCATTTAGTTTTTTTCTCTTTGTTATTTGCTTACTTCTGCTCATTTTGTGTTTTATTTGTTATTGCTTTTCCAGTTCTTTGTGGTACATAATTTATTATTGATTTGTAATCTTTCTATTTTTTTGATGTGGAAATTTGATGCTATAAACTTTCCTTCAACACTGTATTTATTGTATCACACAGGTTTTGATAAGTTGTGTTTTCACTTTCATTTGTGTTTTTAAATATTTTAAAATTTTCTTCTTAATTTCTTCATTGACCCAATGGTTGTTCAGAAGCATATTATTTAATTTCCGTGTATTTTTATAGTGTCCAAAGCTTCTCTTGGTATTGATTTCTAGTTTTATTCCACTGTGGGAAGATCCTTGATGTAATTTAAAATTTTTTAAATTTCTTGAGACTTATTTTGTGGCATAACATATGATATATCTTGGAGATTGTTCTATGTGTTGATGAAAACAGCATGTATTCTGCAGGAATTGGGTTGGGTGTTCCGTAAATGTCTGTTAGGCCCATTTGGTCTGAAGTCCAGTTGAAGTCCAGTGTTTCTTTGTTAGTTTTCTGCCTAGATGATCTATCTAATGCTATGACTGAAGTTCCCCACTATTATTGTACTGCTGTCTATCTCTCTCTTTAGGTCTTGTAGTATTTCCTTAATAAATCTGGGTGCTCCAGGTTTGGGTGCAAATATATTTAGAATTGTTGTATCTTCTAGCTGAATTGATACCTTTTTCATTATATAATGACCTCCTTTGCATATATTTGGACCATGTTTTTTAATCTACCTAGTCAGTCCATATTTATAAAGTGGAATGTTTAATCCATTTATAATCAAGGTTATTACTGATATGTGAGTTTATTTTCCATGTTATGTTGTTTGTTGTTTTCTAGATGTTTTCTAAATTCTGTTTCTTTTTATCTTATTGCTAGTCATTGTGGTTTGGTGGAATTCTGTAGGTGGTGCCTTTTGATTCTTTCTCTTCCTTTTTTGTGTGATAGCCACTTCTTCCTACTTTTGAATTTTCTTTAATTGGTGGGGGAGATATTTCCCTGAAGTTGTATCTATGGTGTTCATTAGATAGTGCCCTTTGGCTTTGCTTCTGAATGCATGCAATAGTAAAGTCTCTGTATGATTTCTTTTTTTTTTTAATTTTTATTATTATTATTATTTTTATTATACTTTAAGTTCTAGGGTATATGTGCATAACGTGCAGGTTTGTTACATATGTATACTTATGTCATGTTGGTGTGCTGTACCCATCAACTCGTCAGCACCCATCAATTCATCATTTATATCATGTATAACGCCCCAATGCAATCCCTCCCTCCTCTCCCCCCTCCCATGATAGGCCCCAGTGTGTGATGTTCCCCTTCCCGAGTCCAAGTGATCTCATTGTTCAGTTCCCACCTATGAGTGAGAACATGCGGTGTTTGGTTTTCTCTCTTGTGATAGTTTGCTAAGAATGATGGTTTCCAGCTGCATCCATGTCCCTACAAAGGACGCAAACTCATCCTTTTTTATGGCTGCATAGTATTCCATGGTGTATATGTGCCACATTTTCTTAATCCAGTCTGTCACAGATGGACATTTGGGTTGGTGCCAAGTCTTTGCTATTGTGAATAGTGCCGCAATAAATATACGTGTGCATGTGTCTTTGTAGTAGAATAATTTATAATCCTTTGGGTATATACCCAGTAGTGGGATGGCTGGGTCATATGGTACATTTAGTTCTAGATCCTTCAGGAATTGCCATACTGTTTTCCATAATGGTTGAGCTAGTCTACAATCCCACCAACAGTGTAAAAGTGTTCCTATTTCTCCACATCCCCTCCAACACCTGTTGTTTCCTGACTTCTTAATGATTGCCATTCTAACTGGTGTGAGATGGTATCTCATTTTGGTTTTGATTTGCATTTCTCTGATGGCGAGTGATGATGAGCATTTTTTCATGTGTCTGTTGGCTGTATGAATGTCTTCTTTTGAGAAATGTCTGTTCATATCCTTTGCCCACTTTTTGATGGGGTTGTTTGTTTTTTCTTCTATATTTGTTTGAGTTCTTTGTAGATTCTGGATATTAGCCCTTTGTCAGATGAGTAGGTTGCAAAAATTTTCTCCCATTCTGTAGGTTGCCTGTTCACTCTGATGGTAGTTTCTTTTGCTGTGCAAAAGCTCTTTAGTTTAATTAGATCCCATTTGTCAATTTTGGCTTTTGTTGCCGTTGCTTTTGGTGTTTTAGACATGAAGTCCTTGCCCATGCCTATGTCCTGAATGGTACTACCTAGATTTTCTTCTAGGGTTTTTATGGTATTAGGTCTAACATTTAAGTCTCTAATCCATCTTGAATTAATCTTAGTATAAGGGGTAAGGAAAGGATCCAGTTTCAGCTTTCTACTTATGGCTAGCAATTTTCCCAGCACCATTTATTGAATAGGGAATCCTTTCCCCATTTCTTGTTTCTCTCAGGTTTGTCAAAGATCACATGGCTGTAGATGTGTGGTATTATTTCTGAGGACTCTGTTCTGTTCCATTGGTCTATATCTCTGTTTTGGTACCAGTACCATGCTGTTTTGGTTACTGTAGCCTTGTAGTATAGTTTGAAGTCAGGTAGTGTGATGCCTCCAGCTTTGTCCTTTTGACTTAGGATTGTCTTGGCAATGTGGCTCTTTTTTGGTTCCATATGAACTTTAAAGCAGTTTTTTCCAATTCTGTGAAGAAAGTCCTTGGTAGCTTGATGGGGATGGATTGAATCTATAAATAACCTTGGGCAGTATGGCCATTTTCACGATATTGATTCTTCCTATCTATGAGCATGGTATGTTCTTCCATTTGTTTGTGTCCTCTTTGATTTCACTGAGCAGTGGTTTGTAGTTCTCCTTGAAGAGGTCCTTTACATCCCTTGTAAGTTGGATTCCTAGGTATTTGATTCTCTTTGAAGCAATTGTGAATGGAAGTTCATTCCTGTTTTGGCTCTCTGTTTGTCTGTTACTGGTTTATAAGAATGCTTGTGATTTTTGCACATTAATTTTGTATCCTGAGACTTTGCTGAAGTTGCTTATCAGCTTAAGGAGATTTTGGGCTGAGACGATGGGGTTTTCTAAATATACAATCATGTCATCTGCAAACAGGGACAATTTGACTTCTTCTTTTCCTAACTGGATACCCTTGATTTCTTTCTCTTGCCTGATTGCCCTAGCCAGAACTTCCAACACTATGTTGAATAGGAGTGTGAGAGAGGGCATCCCTGTCTTGTGCCAGTTTTCAAAGGCAATTTTTCCAGTTTTTGCCCATTCAGTATGATATTGCTGTGGGTTTGTCTAAATAGCTCTTATTATTTGAGGTATGTTCCATCAATACCGAATTTATTGAGCGTTTTTAGCATGAAGGGCTGTTGAATTTTGTCAAAAGCCTTTTCTGCATCTATTGAGATAATCATGTGATTCTTGTCTTTGGTTCTGTTTATATGCTGGATTACATTTATTGATTTGCGAATGTTGAACCAGCCTTTCATCCCAGGGATGAAGCCCACTTAATCATGGTGGATAAGCGCTGGCGGTCGGGCGCTTGGCACCAGAAGCCAGAGCCCCTCCGGGCTCGCCGCCCCCCCTCCCCTCCCCGCCCCCCAACGCCTCACCGAGTCAGTGAAAAAATGATCAGAGTAGTGGTATTTCACTGGCCGCCGGCAAGGCTGGTGGACCCCGCCCCCGCCCCTCGCGGGGACGGGGGTTGGGGAGTGGGGGGGCGCTGGGGGCCTCCCACTTATTCTACACCTCTCATGTCTCTTCACCGTGCCAGACTAGAGTCAAACTCAACAGGGTCTTCTTTCCGCTGATTCCGCCATGCCCGTTCCCTTGGCTGTGGTTTGGCTGGATAGTAGGTAGGGACAGTGGGAATCTCGTTCATCCATTCATGCGCGTCACTAATTAGATGACGAGGCATTTGGCTACCTTAAGAGAGTCATAGTTACTCCCGCCGTTTACCCGCGCTTCATTGAATTTCTTCACTTTGACATTCAGAGCACTGGGCAGAAATCACATCGCGTCAACACCCGCCGCTGGCCTTCGCGGTCTCTGTATGATTTCTATAGCTATAATCAGCATTAGTGATATTTGTGGTTTTCTCAATGTGCTAGGGTGGGTTATTAGTGGAGGCAGTAGTGAAGTTGTTCTGGGTACTGAAATGTCAGATTAGCCCATCTTCAGGCTTCAGTGGTAGTGGTAGTGTGTTAATCACGCCTATTCTTGCACTCTGGAATGGCAAATACTGTCTTGGATCTGGGCAGGCCAATTGTTAAGCCTCTAGGTGACTTTCTCAGCTGCTGGTTTTTGTAGCAGTGGACTGGGAAGACGAGTGGGCTCTCAAGCCCCTGGGAAGTTGGTGTGGCATGGACAATGGTGGTAGCAGTAGTGAGATGTTCTTTTGGGTCCAAAGTGCTTCGTGCTTCTGCTGGCAGTGGTTGCAATGGACTGTGCAGCCTAGCCTCCAAGCAAGCCAGTGGCACTTGCAGGAAGAAGGCAACCAAAGTGGTAACAGTGACTATTTGGGCCCAAACTCAGCCCCAAGCAAGGATGCTCAGGTGCTCTATGTGGTCTGTTGGGCTGTTCCATCCCTAGGACTCCAGGTCGCATATTCTGTCTCCAAGGTGGGAGGTGAATCTCAGCTGAGACAGACTGGGCAAGCTTTCACTCAGACCCCCAGCGGTGAGTGCATACACCCATCATGATGGGCAAAACAGGTGGATCCTCAGGCCCCTTGTGGAATGCTTGGGTGAGGGGTAGCAGCCATTACACTGAGGTCTTGCCATGGGGAGGGTTGGGCCAACTCCAACACTACAACCTTGGCCACTGTGTGCAGGACATGCATACCTTTTATGAACTAGTCCCAGTGAGGCTCACTCCCCAGTACCAGCTGTTGGGACCCAGTAGACCCAGCTGAGCTGTCAGGATTGGCAGTTGGTACCTAGCCCACAACTCACTGCCCAGCTCAAGACCAAGCATCCGTAGCAACTTGCATCCTACTCAAACCCCAGGGTGGAGCCTGCTTCCCTTGCTGGTGTCTGCAGCCCATGCCATGCTTGCTTCTTAGTCCTGGCTGTGGGAGCCCACCCACTCCCTGCTTATGCCCTAGTTCCACATCTATAACCTGAGTTTCCCTAAGGACTATGATTGGCTCTGCTGGGTCCTGGGACTGTGCATAGTCTGTTAACTGCTAAAATAAAAAAATGCTGTTTTGCTCTAGCCATTTAGGTTTCAGAAAAAGTGTGGGATCCAAATCAAGCACTTTTCCTAAAACTTTTTCTTCTCAAAATCTCCTGGCATATCCCTAAGTTAGGTTCAGCATTTGAGATAGTTAAGTTGATCTCCCGTGGCTTGGATTTTATGATTTCCCAGTGGGAAAGTAGACTGTGGAAAGTCTCTCACTCACCCTCTCCCTATACTGGAGAGTCGCTCCTGTCCCCTGGCTGATCCTGGCCAAGCAGGCTGCCTCTTTTCCTTTTCCTTCCTGGTTTTTGGTGTTTCCTGTTGCTTTTCTGTGAACTCCCATGTTCTCTCATGGATAATGTATTAAAAAGTTTCATTGTCTACTCACTATCTTGGTTCCCGTAAATGGATGAGGTGAGCATGAAATTCTTCTAGTCAGCCATCTCAAAAAACAAACAAAATATTTTAAAATTAAATCCAGCAACATATGAGTAGTATAATATAACACGGCCAAATAGTTTGTTCTAAAAATACAAAGTTGGTTTATTAACTAAAAACTAATCAATATGGTTCACTACATTAAGAGAATAAAGAAGAAGCACCTTATACTTTTGTGAACAGATGTAGAATAAGCACTTGACAAAATTCAGCTTTTGCTCATGATAAAAAGTTCCTAAAATATGTAAATTAAAGGAAACTTCCTCAACCCAGTGAAGGTCACTTGTGAAAAGTCTACATTTAACTTATATTTAATGGTGTAAGATTGATCACTTTCCTATTAAGATTTGGAAGAGGGCAAGGGTGCCTTCTTACCACTTCTACTTAATTTTGTGCTGGAGGTCGAGTTAGTGCAATAAGGCATTGGAATTGGAAATATATAATTAAAAATGTCTTAATTTAGAGAAGATATATTTTATGAATACTAAAAACCCCAGGGAAAATACTAAAATATGTATAGAAAAAAGAATTAGAAAATATAATTAATATGAGTTTTAATTGCATCCCCAATCAGAAAATTCTTAGAAATAAATTTAATAAAATGTATAACTATACACTGAAAACTACAAAATCATTACGGAGAGGACCCAAACAAAATTAAATAAATGGAGAGATATACCATACCATGTTTATGGACTGGAGGATACAATTGTTAAAATGTTAATTTTCCCCAAATTTATATATAGATTTATATAATATGTCCAAGTATCTGCAGTCACTTCTTGTAGACATTGACAAGCTGACTGTAAAATTTGGAAGTGAGAGGACCCATCATGGCCAAAACAATCTTAAAGAAAGCAAAATTGGAGGACTTGCAATCTCTAATATCAAGATTTCATATAAAGATACAATTATCAAGACAATTTACTACTGGCATAAGTATAGACATATGTAAATGGAATAAAATAAAGAGTCTAGAATTAGAACCACGCATACAATGTGAATTGATTTTAGAAAAGGATGCAAAGGCAATTTAGTGGAGAAATAATGTTTTTAACAAATAGTGTTGAAATAATCAGATATTTGTATAATTTTTTAAAAAGCAAACCTCTATCTTACAGCATACAAAAATTTTAATTGAGATTTATCTTGGACCTAAATATAAAAATAGAGTATATAGCTATGAGAGAAAAATATAGTAAAATATTTTCATGTCCTCGGAATAGACAAAGACTTCTGAGGATATAAAAAGAACAAAAGGCCAGGTGCAGTGACTCACACCTGGATTCCCAGCACTCTGGGAGGCCAAGGCAGGCAGATCACTTGTGCTCAGGAGTTTCAAACCAGCTTGGCCAATGTGGCAAAACTCTGTCTGTACAAAAAATACAAAAATTAACCCGGTGTGGTGGCATACACCAGTAGTCTTAGCTACCTGGGGGGCTGAGGTGGGAGGATCTCTTCAGCCTTGGAGGTCGAGGCTAAAGATTGTGTCACTGCATTCTAGCCTGGGTGACAGAGTGAGATCTTGTCTAAAAATAAATAAATAAGGTAAAAACTTTAAAAAATGTTAAATTGAGCTTAATCAAATTAAAAACTTACTCTCACTTGTATTAAGACTTTCCAGAGAGAAAGAACTAATATCTATCTATATCTATTTTTTAAATTATACTTTAAGTTCTGGGATACATGTGCAGAACGTGCAGGTTTGTTACATAGGTATACACATGCCATGGTGGTTTGCTGCACCCATCAACCTGTCATCTACATTAGGTATTTCTCCTAATGCTATCCCTCCCCTACTCTCCCACCCCACCACAGGCCCTGGTGTGTGACATTCCCCTCCCTGTGTCCTTGTGTTCTCACTGTTCAACTCCCACTTATGAGTGAGAACATGTGGTGTTTGATTTTCTGTTCCGGTGCTAGTTTGCTGAGAATGATGATTTCCAGCTTCATCCATGTCCCTGCAAAGGACATGAACTCATCCTTTTTTATGGCAGCATAAATTCCATGGTGTATATGTGCCACATTTGCTTTATCCAGTGTATCATTGATGGGCATTTGGGTTGGTTCCAAGTCTTTGCTATTGTGAATAGTGCTGCACTAAACATATGTGTGTGTGTCTTTATAGTAGAATGATTTATAATCCTTTGGGTATATACTCAGTATTGGAATTGCTGGCTCAAATGGTATTTCTGGTTCTAGATCCTTGAGGAATCACCACACTGTCTTCCACAATGGTTGAACTAATTTACATACCCACCAGCAGTGTAAAAGCATTCCTATTTTTCTACATCCTCTCCAGCATCTATGCTTTCCTGACTTTGCAATGAATGCCATTATAACTGGCTTGCAATAGTATCTCATTGTGGTTTTGATTTGCATTTCTCTAATAACCAGTGATGATGAGCTTTTCTTCATAAGTTTTTTGGCCACTTAAATGTCTTCTTTTGAGAAGTGTTACTCACTTTTTGGTGGGGTTGTTTCTTTCTTGTAAATTTGTTTAAGTTCCTTGTAGATTCTGAATATTAGCCCTTTGTCAGATAGATAGATTGCAAAATTTTTCTCCCATTCTGGAGGTTGCCTATTCACTCTGATGATAGTTTCTTTTGCTGTGCAGAAGCTCTTTAGTTTAATTAGATCCCATTTGTCAATTTTGGATTTGTTACCATTGCTTTTGGTGTTTTAGTCATGAAGTCTTTGCCCGTGCCTGTGTCCTGAATGGTATTGCCTGGGTTTTCTTTTAGGGTTTTTATGGTTTTAGGTCTTTCATTTAAGTCTTTAATTCATCCTGAGTTAATTTTTGTATAAGGTTTCAGTTTGCTGCATATGGCTAGCAAGTTTTCCCAACACCATTTATTAAATAGAGAATCTTTCCCCATTGCTTGTTTTTGTCAGGTTTATCAAAGATCAGCTGGTTATAGATGTGTGGCATTATTTCTGAGGCCTCTGTTCTGTTCCATTGGTCTATATATCTGTTTTGATACCAATACCATGGTGTTTTGGTTACTGTAGCCTTGTAGTATAGTTTAAAATCAGGTAGAGGGATACCTCCAGTTTTGTTCATCTTGCTTAGAATTGTTTTGGCTATATGAGCTCTTTTTTGGTTCCATATGAAATTTAAAGTAGTTTTTTTCTAATTCTGTGAAGAAATTCAATGGTTGCTTGATGGGGATAGCATTGACTCTATAAATTACTTTGGGAAGTGTGAACACTTTCACAATATTGAATTGAATATTGAATATGCTTCCTATCCATAAGCATGGAATGTTTTTCCATTTGTTTGTGTTCTCCCTTACTTCCTTGAGCAGTGGTTTGTAGTTCTCCTTGAAGAGGTCCTTCACGTGTCTTGTATGTTGTATTTCTAGGTATTTTATTCTGTTTGTAGCAATTGTGAATGGGAGTTCACCCATGATTTGTCTCTCTGTTTGTCTACTATTGGTGTATAGAAATGCTTGTGATTTTTGCACATTGATTTTGTATCCTGAGATGTTGCCAATGTTGCTTATCAGCTTGAGGAGATTTGGGGCTGTGATGATGGGGTTTTCTAAATATACAATTATGTCATCTGCAAACAGAGACAATTTGACTTCCTCTCTTTCTATTTGAATACCCTTTATTTCTTTCTATTGCCTGATTGTCCTGGCCAGAACTTTCAATACTATGTTGAATAGGAGTGGTGAGAGAGGGTATCCTTGTGTTTTACCAGTTTTCAAAGGGAATGCTTCCAGCTTTTGTCCATTCAGTATGATATTGACTGTGGGTTTGTCATAAATAGCTTTTATTATTTTGAGACATGTTCCATCAATACCTAGTTTATTGAGAGATTTTAGCATGAAGGGGTGTTGAATTTTATCAATGGTCTTTTCTGCATATATTGAGATAATCATGTGGTGTTTGTCATTGGTTTTGTTTATGTGATGGATTATGCTTATTGATTTGCATATGTTGAACCAGCCTTGCATCCCAGGGATGAAGCCGACTTGATCATAGTGGATAAGCTTTTTGATGTGCTGCTGGATTGGGTTTGCCAGTATTTTATTGAGGATTTTCATATCGATGTTCATCAGGGAGACTGGCCGGAAATTTTCTTTTTTTATTGTTTCTTTGCCAGGTTTTGGTATCAGGATGATGCTGGCCTCATAAAATGAGTTAGGGAAGAGTCCCTCTTTTTCTTTTGTTTTGAATACTTTCAGAAGGAATGGTACCAACTCCTCTTTGTACCTCTGGTATAATTCAGCTGTGAATCTGTCTGGTCTTGGGCTTTTTTGGTTGGTAGGCTATTAATTACTGCCTCAATTTCAGAACTTATTATTGGTCTATTCAGGGATTCAACTTCTTCCTGGTTTAGTCTTGGGAGGGTGTATGTGTCCAGGAATTTATCCATTTCTTCTAGATTTTCTGGCTTATTTGCATAGAGGTGTTTATAGTATTCTCTGATGGTAGTTTGTATTTCTGTGGGATCAGTGGTTATCTCCCCTTTATCATTTTTTATTGTGTCTGTTTGATTCTTCTCTCTTCTTTATCAGTCTGGCTAGTGGTCTATTTTGTTGATCTTTCCAATAAACCAGCTCCTGGATTCACTGATTTTTTTTGAAGGGTTTTTTTTTTTATCTCTATCTCCTTCAGTTCTGCTCTGATCTTAGTTATTTATTGTCTTCTGCTAGCTTTTGAGTTTGCTTGCTCTTGTTTCTGTGGTTGTTTTACTTGTGATGTTAGGGTGTGGATTTTAGATATTTTGTGCTTTCTTTTGTGGGCATTTAGTGCTATAAATTTCCCTGTAAACACTGCTTTAGCTGTGTCCCAGAGATTCTGGTATGTTGTGTCTTTGTTCTCATTGGTTTTAAGTAACTTATTTATTTCTGCCTTCATTTCATTATTTACCTAGTAGTCATTCAGGAGCATGTTCTTCAGTCTATGTAGTTGTACAGTTTTGAGTGAGTTTCTTAGTCCTGAGTTCTAATTTGATTGCGCTGTGGTCTGAGAGACTGGTATGATTTCCATTCTTTTGCATTGGCTGAGGAGTGTTTTATTTCCAATTATGTGTTCAATTTTAGAATAAGTGTGGAGTGGTGCTAAGAATATATGCTGTTGATTTGGGGTGAAGGGTTTTGTAAATGTCTATTAGATGCACTTGGTCTGGAGCTGAGTTCAAGTCCTGAATATCCTTGTTTATTTTCTGTCTCATTGATCTGTCTAATATTGACAGTGGGGTGTTAAAGTCTCCCACTATTATTGTGTGGAAGTCCAAGTCTCTTTGCAGGTCTCTAAGAACTTGCTTTTTAAATCTGGATGCTTCTGTATTGGGTGCATATATATTTAGAATAGTTAACTCTAATTGTTGCGTTGATCCCTTTACCATTATGTAATGCTCTTCTTTGTCTTTTTTGTTCTTTGTTGGTTTAAAGTTTGTTTTATCAGAGACTAGGATTGCAAACCCTGCTTTTACTTGCTTTCCATTTGCTTGGTAAATGTTCCTCCATCCCTTTATTTTGAACATATATGTATCTTTGCACATGGGATGGGTCTCCTGAATACAGTACACCAATAGGTCTTGATGCTTTATCTAATTTGCCAGTCTGTGCCTTTTAATTGGGGCATTTAGCCCATTTACATTTAAGGTTAATATTGTTATATGTGAATTTGATCCTGTTAATATGATGCTAGCTGGTTGTTTTGCCTGTTAGTTGATGTAGTTTCTTCATAGTGTTGATGGTCTTTACAATTTGGCATGTTTTTGCAGTGGTTTGTACTTGTTTTTTCTTTCCATATTTTGTGCTTTCTTTAGGAGCTCTTGTGAGGCAGGCCTGATGGTGACAAAATCTCTCAACACTTGCTTGTCTGTAAAGGATTTTATTTCTCATTTGCATATGAAGCTTACTTTGGCTGGATATGAAATTCTGGGTTGAAAATTCTTTGTTTAAATAATGTTGAATATTTCCCCCACTCTTTTCTGGCTTGTAGGGTTTCTGCAGAGAGATCCGCTGTTAGTCTGATGATCTTCTCTTTATGGGCAACTTGACCTTTCTCTCTGGCTGCCCTTAATATTTTTTCCTTTGTTTCAACTTTGATGAATCTGATGATTATGTGTCTTGGAGTTGCTCTTCTTGAGAAGCATCCTTGTGGTGTTCTCTGTATTTCCTGAATTTGAATGTTGGCCTGTCTTGCTAGTTTGGGGAAGTTCTCCTGGATAATATCCTGAAGAGTGTTTTCCAACTTGGTTCCACTCTCCTCATCACTTTCAAGTACACCAATCAAATGTAGGTTTGGTCTTTTCACATAGTCCCATATTTCTTGGAGGCTTTGTTTGTTCCTTTTCATTCTTTTTTCTCTAATATTGTCTTCATGCTTAGTTTCCTTAAGTTGATATTCAGTCTCTGATATCCTTTCTTCTGCTTGATCAATTTGGCTATTGATACTTGTGCATGCTTCACTAACTTCTTGTGCCATTCTTTTCAACTCCATCAGGTCATTTATGTTCTTCTCTAAATTGGTTATTCTAGTTAGCAATTCCTGTAACCTTTTATGGGGTTCAGTTTATTGGGTTCCAGTATGCTCATTTAGCTCGGAGGAGTTTGTTATTACCCACCTTCTGAAGCCTCCTTCTGTCAATTCATCAAACTCATTCTCCATCCAGTTTTGTTCCCTTTCTGGCAAGGAATTGTGATCCTTTGAATGAAAAGAGGTGTTCTGGTTTTTGGAATTTTCAGCCTTTTTGCACTTATTTTTCCTCATCTTCGTGGATTTATCTATCTTTGGTCTTGGATGTTGGTGACCTTCAAATGTGGTTTATATGTGGATCTCCTTTTTGTTGATGTTGATGCTATTCATTTCTGTTTGTTACATTTCCTTCTTACAGTCAGGCCCCTCTGCTGCAGCTCTGCTGGAGTTTGCTGGAGGTTCACTCCACGCCCTGATTTCCTGTGTATCACCAGTGCAGGCTGCAATACAGCAAAGATTGCTGCCTGTTCCTTTCTCTCGAAGCTTCATCCCAAAGGGGTACCCGCCAGATGCCAGCTGGAGCTCTCCTGCATGCGGTGTTTGTCAACCCCTACTGGGAGGTGTCTTCCAGTCAGGAGGCACCACTTGATGAGGCAGTCTGTCCCTTAGCAAAGCTCAATTGCTGTGCCTGGAGATCCACTGCTCTCTTCAGAGCTGCCAGGCAGGAACATTTAAGTCTACTGAAGTTGTGCCCACAGCCTCCCCTTCCCCCAGGCGCTCTGTCCCAGGGAGATGGGAGTTTTATCTATAAACCCCTGACTGGGACTGCTACCTTTGTTTCAGAGATGCCCTGCCCAGAGAGGAGGAATCTAGAGAGGCAGTCTGGCTGCAGTGGCTTTGGGGAGCTGTGGTAGGCTCCGCTCAGTTCAAACTTCCTGGCTGCTTTGTTTACACTGTGAGGGGAAAACCGCCTGCTCAAGCCTCAGTAATGGCAAATGCCCCTCTTTCCCCACCAAGCTCGAGTGTCCCAGGTCGACTTCAGATTGCTGTGCTAGCAATGAGAAATTCAAGCCAGTGGATCTTAGCTTGCTGTGCTCCATGGAGGTGGGATCTGCTGAGCTAGACCACTTGGCTTTCTGGCTTCATTCCCCTTTCCAGGGGAGTAAATGGTTCTTTCTTGCTGTTGTTCCGGGTGCCACTGAGGTATTAAAAAATTCCTGTAGTTAGCTCGGTTTCTGCCCAAATGATCCCCCAGTTTTGTACTTGAAACCCAGGGCCCTGGTGGAGTAGGCACCCAAGGGACTCTCCTGGTCTGCCCACAGCTGGTTGGATAGTGCCTATGCTCATTGAAGGTGGATCTTCCTCACTCAGTCTATTGACTGACAGGTCAGTCTCCCCTGGAAACACCCTTGTAGATACATTCAGAAGTAATGCTGCACCAGTTTTCTGCTATTAACGCAGTGAAGTTAATTTGACATATGATTTCATTCAGAATATATAAAGAACTCTTATAAATCAATAGTAGAAAATCCAACTCAAAATGAAAAGGTTTGAACAGATACTTAACAAAAGATACAAAATGGCCACTAAGCACACAAGCAGTATCTTAATATAGTTTTTTAAATCACGAACATTCAAATTAAAGTCACAATGAGGTACTACTACAAAGCTCCTGGAATGGCTAAAATTAAAAAGACTGACAATACTAACTTGTAGTTAGAATGTGAAGCAACTGAAACTCTCATATATTGCTGGTGGGGTAAAATAACACAATTACTTTGGAAAATAGTTGAAATGTTTTTAAATAAAAGTAAACATACACTTACCCTATTATGGCACAGAAATTATACTCCTAGGCATTGATCCAAGTGAAATTTAAAAAAATCTGTATCAAGACTTTTCAAGAATGTTCACTGCAACTTTTTTTCATAGTAGCCTAAAACTGTATTTAATCCATATGTCCATCAGGAGGGGCATGGATAAATAATTTGTGGTGTATTCATACATAGGTCTGCTACACAAAAATAAGAAGAATGAACTGCTGATAAATTAAACAATACAAATTAATTTTTATACACAGTAATGAAAAAGAAAAAGATGATATTTACAGCTGATTCCTTGTATGTGATGTTTTGGAACAGCAAATCTATTTGGAAAGAAGTCAGAAAAGTGTCACCTCTGAATGCTGGTTTGCGAGCTGGGATGAACTCAAAAGAGGCATTTAACAAATTTCTGAGGTTTTTGAAAGAAACTGCATTTTTCATAGGCACATGGATTACATAGGTGTATATATTTGCTATATTTTCTAAACGTCAAAAGATTCATGCTATAACAAACTGATGAACATATGGATTATGCATAAAACTTTTTTTTTTGCCATGAAGCTATTAAGCTATTAGTAAACATTAGAGAATTCTGTAGAAGAGTAAACATAGATAAATAAATAAGCACTTCTTATAGTAGTAGCTTGTAATATTATTATATAAATATAACTCAAAAAAAGTAGCTCTAGTTATAGTTTGTAAGTTTCATGCCAATATTCACATGTTTATATATAATCCATTGATTTTTTACTTCTTAATTTTTCATAAAATCTCTTACTCATCTTACATACACAATTTACATGTCACCAAACCAACAGAAATAAACCTACTAGCTTTGAAATATAGCTCAGAATGTGCTCAGTTTTAACATGCTTTAATGTTTTGTTTATATTTTATTTTTTTAAAATTTATTTATTTATTTTTATTATACTTTAAGTTCTAGGGTACATGTGCATAACGTGCAGGTTTGTTACATATGTATACTTGTGCCATGTTGGTGTGCTGCACCCATCAACTCGTCAGCACCCATCAATTCATCATTTATATCATGTATAACTCCCAATGCAATCCCTCCCCCCTCCCCCCTCCCCATGATAGGCCCCGTGTGTGATGTTCCCCTTCCCGAGTCCAAGTGATCTCATTGTTCAGTTCCCACCTACGAGTGAGAACATGCGGTGTTTGGTTTTCTGTTCTTGTGATAGTTTGCTAAGAATGATGGTTTCCAGCTGCATCCATGTCCCTACAAAGGACGCAAACTCATCCTTTTTATGGCTGCATATTATTCCATGGTGTATATGTGCCACATTTTCTTAATCCAGTCTGTCACAGATGGACATTTGGGTTGATTCCAAGTCTTTGCTATTGTGAATAGTGCTGCAATAAACTTACGTGTGCATGTGTCTTTGTAGTAAAATTTATAATCCTTTGGGTATATACCCAGTAGTGGGATGGCTGGGTCATATGGTACATCTAGTTCTAGATCCTTGAGGAATTGCCATACTGTTTTCCATAATGGTTGAACTAGTTTACAATCCCACCAACAGTGTAAAAGTGTTACTCTTTCTCCACATCCTCTCCAGCACCTGTTGTTTCCTGACTTTTTAATGATTGCCATTCTAACTGGTGTGAGATGGTATCTCATTGTGGTTTTGATTTGCATTTTTCTGATGGCGAGTGATGATGAGCATTTTTTTTCAGTCTGTTGGCTGTACGCATGTCTTCTTTTGAGAAATGTCTGTTCATATCCTTTGCCCACTTTTTGATGGGGTTGTTTGTTTTTTTCTTGTAAATTTGTTTGAGTTCTTTGTAGATTCTGGATATTAGCCCTTTGTCAGATGAGTAGATTGCAAAAGTTTTCTCCCATTCTGTAGGTTGCCTGTTCACTCTGATGGTAGTTTCTTTTGCTGTGCAGAAGCTCTTTAGTTTAATTAGATCCCATTTGTCAATTTTGGCTTTTGTTGCCGTTGCTTTTGGTGTTTTAGACATGAAGTCCTTGCCCATGCCTAGGTCCTGAATGGTACTATCTAGATTTTCTTCTAGGGTTTTATGGTATTAGGTTTAACATTTAAGTCTCTAATCCATCTTGAATTAATCTTCGTATAAGGGGTAAGGAAAGGATCCAGTTTCAGCTTTCTACTTATGGCTAGCCAATTTTCCCAGCACCATTTATTAAATAGGGAATCCTTTCCCCATTTCTTGTTTCTCTCAGGTTTGTCAAAGATCAGATGGCTGTAGATGTGTGGTATTATTTCTGAGGACTCTGTTCTGTTCCATTGGTCTATATCTCTGTTTTGGTACCAGTACCATGCTATTTTGGTTACTGTAGACTTGTAGTATAGTTTGAAGTCAGGTAGTGTGACGCCTCCAGCTTTGTTCTTTTGACTTAGGATTGTCTTGGCAATGTGGGCTCTTTTTTGGTTCCATACGAACTTTAAAGCAGTTTTTTCCAATTCTGTGAAGAAAGTCATTGGTAGCTTGATGGGGATAGCATTGAATCTATAAATAACCTTGGGCAGTATGGCCATTTTCATGATATTGATTCTTCCTATCTATGAGCATGGAATGTTCTTCCACTTGTTTGTGTCCTCTTTGATTTCACTGAGCAGTGGTTTGTAGTTCTCCTTGAAGAGGTCCTTTACATCCCTTGTAAGTTGGATTCCTAGGTATTTGATTCTCTTTGAAGCAATTGTGAATGGAGGTTCATTCCTGATTTGGCTCTCTGCTTGTCTGTTACTGGTTTATAAGAATGCTTGTGATTATTGCACATTAATTTTGTATCCTGAGATTTGCTGAAGTTGCTTATCAGCTTAAGCAGATTTTGGGCTGAGACACTGGGGTTTTCTAAATATACAATCATGTCATCTGCAAACAGGGACAATTTAACTTCTTCTTTCCTAACTGGATACCCTTGATTTCTTTCTCTTGCCTGATTGCCCTAGCCAGAACTTCCAACACTATGTTGAATAGGAGTGGTGAGAGAGGGCATCCCTGTCTTGTGCCAGTTCTCAAAGGGAATTTTTCCAGTTTTTGCCCATTCAGTATGATATTAGCTGTGGGTTTGTCATAAATAGCTCTTATTATTTTGAGGTACGTTCCATCAGTACCGAATTTATTGAGCGTTGTTAGCATGAAGGGCTGTTGAATTTTGTCAGAAGCCTTTTCTGCATCTATTGAGCTAATCTGAGCTAATCACGTGGTTCTTGTCTTTGGTTCTGTTTACATGCTGGATTATTGATTTGCGAATGTTGAACCAGCCTTGCATCCCAGGGATGAAGCCCACTTGATCATGGTGGATAAGCTTTTGATGTGCTGCTGAATCCGGTTTGCCAGTATTTTATTGAGGATTTTTGCATCGATGTTCATCAGGGATATTGGTCTAAAATTCTCTTTTTTGTTGTGTCTCTGCCAGGCTTTGGTATCAGGATGATGTTGGCCTCATAAAATGAGTTAGGGAGGATTCCCTCTTTTTCTATGATTGGAAGAGTTTCAGAAGGAATGGTACCAGTTCTCCTTGTACCTTTGGTAGAATTCAGCTGTGAATCCATCTGGTCCTGGACTTTTTTTGGTGGGTAGGCTATAATTATTGCCTCAATTTCAGAGCCTGCTATTGATCTATTCAGGGATTCAATTTTCCTGGTTTAGTCTTGGGAGAGTGTAAGTGTCCAGGAAATTATCCATTTCTTCTAGATTTTCTAGTTGATTTGCGTAGAGGTGTTATAGTATTCTCTGATGGTAGTTTGTATTTTTATGGGTCAGTGGTGATATCCCCTTTATCATTTTTTATTGCATCTATTTGATTCCTCTCTTTTTTCTTTATTAGTCTTGCTAGCGGTCTGTCAATTTTGTTGATCTTTTCAAAAACCAACTCCTGGATTCATTGATTTTTTGGAGGGTTTTTTGTGTCTCTATCTCCTTCAGTTCTGCTCTGATCTTAGTTATTTCTTGCCTTCTGCTAGCTTTTGAATGTGTTTGCTCTTGCCTCTCTAGTTCTTTTAATTGTGATGTTAGAGTGTCCATTTTAGATCTTTCCTGCTTTCTCTTGTGGGCATTTAGTGCTATAAATTCCCTCTACACACTGCTTTAAATGTGTCCCAGAGATTCTGGTATGTTGTATCTTTGTTCTCATTGGTTTCAAAGAACATCTTTATTTCTGCTTTCATTTCGTTATGTACCCAGTAGTCATTCAGGAGCAGGTGTTCAGTTCCATGTAGTTGAGTGTTTTGATTGATTTTCTTAGTCCTGAGTTCTAGTTTGATTGCACTGTGGTCTGAGAGACAGTTTGTTATAATTTCTGTTCTTTGACATTTGCTGAGGAGTGCTTTACTTCCAATTATGTGGTCAATTTTGGAATAAGTGCGATGTGGTGTTGAGAAGAATGTATATTCTGTTGATTTGGGGTGGAGAGTTCTATAGATGTCTATTAGGTCCGCTTGGTGCAGAGATGAGTTCAATTCCTGGATATCCTTGTTAACTTTCTTCTCGTTGATCTGTCTAATGTTGACAGTGGAGTGTTGAAGTCTCCCATTATTATTGTATGGGAGTCTAAGTCTCTTTGTAAGTCTCTAAGGACTTGCTTTATGAATCTGGGTGCTCCTGTATTGGGTGCATATATATTTAGGAGAGTTAGCTCTTCCTGTTGAATTGATCCCTTTACCATTATGTAATGGCCTTCTTTGTATCTTTTGATCTTTGATGGTTTAAAGTCTGTTTTATCAGAGACTAGGATTGCAACCCCTGCTTTTATTTGTTCTCCATTTGCTTAGTAGATCTTCCTCCATCCCTTTATTTTGAGCCTATGTATGTCTCTGCATGTGAGATGGGTCTCCTGAATACAGTAGACTGATGGGTCTTGACTCTTTATCCAGTTTGCCAGTCTGTGTCTTTAATTGGAGCATTTAGTCCATTTACATTAAGGTTATAGGAATATTGTGTAGTGATGACTGATCCTGTCATGATATTACTGGTTATTTTGCGTCGTTAGTTGATGCAGTTTCTTCCTAGCCTCGATGGTCTTTACATTTTGGCATGTTTTTGCAATGGCTGGTACCGGTTGTTCCTTTCCATGTTTAGGGCTTCCTTCAGGGTCTCTTGTAAGGCAGACCTGGTGGTGACAAAATCTCTAAGCATTTGCTTATTTGTAAAGGATTTTATTTCTCCTTCACTGATGAAACTTAGTTTGGCTGGATATGAAATTCTGGGTTTAAAATTCTTTTCTTTAAGAACGTTGAACATTGGCCCCCACTCTCTTCTGGCTTGTAGAGTTTCTGCCGAGAGATCTGCTGTTAGTCTGATGGGCTTCCCTTTGTGGGTAACCCGACCTTTCTCTCTGGCTGCCCTTAAGATTTTTTCCTTCATTTCAACTTTGGTGAATCTGGCAATTATGTGTCTTGGAGTTGCTCTTCTGGAGGAGTATCTTTGTGGCGTTCTCTGTATTTCCTGAATTTGAATGTTGGCCTGCCCTACTAGGTTGGGGAAGTTCTCCTGGATGATATCCTGAAGAGTGTTTTCCAATTGGTTCCATTTTCCCCCTCACTTTCAGGCACCCCAATCAGACGTAAATTTGGTCTTTTTACATAATCCCATACTTGTTGCAGGCTTTGTTCATTTCTTTTTCTTCTTTTTTCTTTTGGTTTCTCTTCTCGCTTCATTTTATTCATTTGATCCTCAATCGCTGATACTCTTTCTTCCAGTTGACCGAGTCAGTTACTGAAGCTTGTGCATTTGTCACGTATTTCTCGTGTCATGGTTTTCATCTCTGTCATTTCGTTTATGACCTTCTCTGCATTAATTAGTATAGCTGTCAATCCTTCCACTCTTTTTTCAAGATTTTTAGTTTCTTTGTGCTGGGTACATAATTCCTCCTGTAGCTCTGAGAACTTTGATGGACTGAAGCCTTCTTCTCTCATCTCGTCAAAGTCATTCTCTGATCAGCTTTGATCCATTGCTGGTGATGGGCTGCGCTCCTTTGCAGGGGGGGATGTGCTCTTATTTTTTTGAATTTCCAGCTTTTCTGCCCTGCTTTTTCCCCATCTTTGTGGTTTTATCTGTCTCTGGTCTTTGATGATGGTGATGTACTGATGGGGTTTTGGTATAGGTGTCCTTCCTGTTTGATAGTTTTCCTTCTGATAGTCAGGACCCTCAGCTGTAGGTCTGTTGGAGATTGCTTGAGGTCCACTCCAGACCCTGTTTGCCTGGGTATCAGCAGCAGAGGTTGCAGAAGATAGAATATTGCTGAACAGCGAGTGTACCTGTCTGATTCTTCCTTTGGAAGCTTCCTCTCAGGGGTGTACTCCACCCTGTGAGGTGTGGGGTGTCAGACTGCCCCTAGTGGGGGATGTCTCCCAGTTAGGCTACTCAGGGGTCAGGGACCCACTTGAGCAGGCAGTCTGTCCGTTCTCAGATCTCAACCTCCGTGTTGGGAGATCCACTGCTCTCTTCAAAGATGTCAGACAGAGTCGTTCACATCTGCACAGGCCTCTGCTGCTTCCCCTGTTGTTTTTAGCTGTGCCCTGTCCTCAGAGGTGGAGTCTACAGAGACAGGCAGGTTTCCTTGAGCTGCTGTGAGCTCCACCCAGTTCGAGCTTCCCAGCGGCTTTGTTTACCTACTTAAGCCTCAGCAATGGCGGGTGCCCCTCCCCCAGCCTCGCTGCTGCCTTGCGGTTAGATCGCAGCATACTGCTGTGTTAGCAATGAGGGAGGCTCCATGGGCGTGGGACCTTCCCAGCCAGGTGTGGGATATATTCTCCTGGTGTGCCCGTTTGCTTAAAGCGCAGTATTGGGGTTGGAGTTACCCGATTTTCCAGGTGTTGTGTGTCTCAGTTCCCCTGGCTAGGAAAAGGGATTCCCTTCCCCCTTGCGCTTCCCAGGTGAGGCGATGCCTCGCCCTGCTTCAGCTCTCGCTGGTCGGGCTGCAGCAGCTGACCAGCACCGATTGTCTGGCACTCCCTAGTGGGATGACCCCAGTACCTCAGTTGAAAATGCAGAAATCACCGGTCTTCTGTGTCGCTCGCGCTGGGAGTTGGAGACTGGAGCTGTTCCTATTCGGCCATCTTGCTCCGCCCCTTCTTTATATTTTATAACGACTTTCTCCCCCTTTTAAATTATGTCTCTGCATGCGTTTTTAAACTCTGATTCCCTAACTGTGGAAAGGAGTGTCATTTGCAGATCTGACTGAAAATTATGTACTAAATTCTTAGCAAGATTTATTATTTATGGGTGTTTTTCCAAATGATCACATTTTTACAAACAAGCTCTTTTTACTGGTTCTAATTTACCATAATAGAAAAACTCCTTTTCTAGACTAGAGGTTCTTGGTCCTGATTGTGCATTATAATTATCTGGGTGGCTTGAAAATATAGTAGTCCCCCTTCATCTGGGGGAGATACTTTCTAAGACCCCCCATCGGTACCTGAAATCTCGGACAGTACCAAACCCCTACAGAGCCTGTTTTCTTCTATGCATAAGTACCTGTGATAAAGTTTTATTTATAAATTAGGTACAGTAAGGGATTCACAACAATAACTAATAACAAAATAGAACAATGATAACACTATGCTAGCATTGCTACTCTTGCTTTTGTGCTTTTTAAGTAAAATCAGGGTTACTTGAGCACAAGCCTTGTAATACTACCACAGTTGATCTGGCAACTGAGATAGCTACTAAATGATTAAGGGGCAGGTGCTTGCTACTTACAACAGTGCACAATTACTTCTGGAAATTTCCAATTTATATTTTTGGACCCTGATTGACCATGGGTAACTGAAACTGTAGAAAACAAATCTGTGGCTAAGTGGGTACTATTATAAGGACTGAATTTTGTCAATACTGTTCATCAACTGTCTTACATCGAGTCAGGCCTGGCTTGTCATGTAGGTGACCATTCATCTGATATAATTTTACAGGTACAAAAATTTCGTGACTTTTCCTAACAATTTACTTTTCTTCTAATAACACTGGAGTTTTTGTTTTCCGAGAAACAGCATACACACTCTTCCATCAAAGAGGAAACTTAAAGCCAGGTGTGCCTATAGTTCCTTAGAAAACTGAGGCAGATATACTGCTTGAGCCCAGGAGTTCAAAGCCAGCCTGGGTAACATAACAAGACTTCTATCTCTCTCTTAGAAAAGTAAGCTTAAAATACAAATTTTCCAGTGAAGTGCTTTAAGGGAAAAGGGAAGAATCACCCAGGTGGAGTGTGGTGAAGTGGGGAACGGACACTTGCAGGGCTCCTGAAAAGCTCAATGCAGAATTTTTCCCTTCATAATTTTGCCATAAACTAGACTGTTCTGCAGGGAAGAAAACATTACTGAACTCAAATTGTTGTTACAGGAAAGACAGAAGACAAAGTGCCTTCTGGGAGTTTATTATCTAGTAGAAATGAGGGACTCCTCAGAGTTTATGGAATTTACAGAGAGAATGTGGACTCTGTTACTGGCCTTTAACTTTTCTTGAGCATCTGCAAAACTTGTCTCCATAATACACAGGGCTTTCTATAGAAAGGCTGACTCTGCCTTCTTTAACTTGTACTCCAGAAAGTCATTTAAATTTTGAGAAAGTAGAAGAAATTTAACAATAGAATTCTCTGGATAATATTTAACTAGAGAACTGAGAAAGACTTATTCTGTGTTTACTGCCTAAGTACAAATCTTTCCATTCTACCAATCAAAGTGATACTTGTTTCTGATTTGAAGAAGCCTCGATAACATATAAAACATAAAATAATGCCTGAGTTTAGTTCAGGGTTATAAGTTGAATTATAGACCAAACAGATTTATTAAAGTCAAACCAATGCCATCACTCCTGTCATTTTTATCAGTGTTCTCCAAGGAGCTATGTGGTAAAAGTGTTAGAACTTTTATTTATATTTATGTTTTTCTCAAGAAGAAAGTATGCTTTACTAATAACAGATTAATAGTAGTCAATATATATTATGGTTAATATGTAAATACATATTTAAATAGATATTTATACATTGAGGCTGTATGTTTAAAAAGTTTTACTGATGGGATGCATGATTAAAATTTTAATGATTTAAATTATTTTGAAAAATAGTGACTTACATGTCAGGACAACTAGGTCATGTACTGCTGCCTTTTGCAGATGACAGTTCTGACCTAGAGGGAATGGAAGCAGTCTAAAAAGAGTCATTTGCGATGCTCTCTCTTTCCTTACCTGGAACATAAATGGTTTGTAGTTATAGCCATTTGGGGTGGCCTCTGTCTCACCTGTGGTTTGAGGTTTCTGTTCACAGGCAATTGATCTCTATTCACCGGAAGGAGTCTCAAAATGTCACAGGTGAAAGGCACCTCAGAGATTTGTTCTACCGTCTTATTTTAAAGATGGATAAATACGGACCAACGGCAGAGGTAATGAAAATATGTACTTAAAGTAATTCAACTAAGAAAAGAAGAGAGTTGTTGAGTATCACTATAACGGTGCAGTTTTCTATTTTTCTGCAATGCCTAGCATGCTGACCAGTGGACAGTGACTATAAGCATTGAAAGGGCATCTGCTCCCACGTAACCAGACAAAAGGAAATATTGCATATAATTATTGCTTAATATTTCTGACAACGGTAATTACCATCTGGCTGGTAGGACTGGAAGGAATCTATAAATATTTAGCTATTTATTAAAGGAAAAGGGAAAGTTAACATATTCTTTGTCTCTAGTGGAGAATAGGAGCATTTTACACAGAGATTTTTTTTTCATTTTTTTCTACATTTTCTGTGTTATATTTGCTTATGAATATAATGAAGATTGTATCTGCAGGCTGTTTTTTCAATAAAGACAACGTTTGTTATTTCAGTATTTTTCTAGCTTCTACATTGACATACGAAGTGTAAGGTGTATCCCTCAGGAGGCAAAAGTGACTCACGTTAAGTAGTTATTTGATAAAAATATGCCCAATTACATTCCAATTTAGAAGGCATAGACAATATATACTATAAATGTTCTTGGAAATCAATTTGCCTTTCAAATCAATGCTTTCCCAGAGAAATATGGAGAAAATGCTGTAATATTTCATTTCCCTGGTCTCTGACTCCTGAAGCTGTTCAGCTGGGGCTTTTGACAGCAAGTATTTAAGCAATCTTTGTTGCTCCTTTGATTCACATTTAGCATTAACCTCTCTCAGGAAACCTTTGCCTGATGTCTTTCTCTAATCATCCATCCTTTCCAATCAGGCTTTCAATCTGAAATTTCTGGGACCGCTGGGTTCTCTCGCTCTCTTTTTTTTTTTTTCTAAAGCTGTACTTCTTCCAATCCTCATGTGTGCCAGATACTGAAATTCTGATGAGTTTTCTGGTACCCTGTCTTGTTCTGTTAGTTGTTTTTCTAAGGACTGCAGTCTGACCCTGGAACTTCAGTCTTGGCTGGAAACTGCTACTGCATGTTCATAGAGTTACGGTCTGCCCATTGACTGTTAAAGGATCTTATTCATCATAAAAGCTTCACAAAATATGACCCACATTGTTAAGATACTTTTATTAAATGCCTGCAGTATTTTTCACTTCATGGGAGAATTTTTAATGTTTGTTCCCGAAAGAAGTATGGAAACTTGATTCTTCTTGTTATAAAACCATGAGGTTTGGCTCTTGCATACAAGCTCACTTTAAGAGAAAAATAATTAACATTTGACAAATGGACATCAAGCGGGAACACATTTTGTTGTTGACACCAATTTTTAAGTCCCAGATACTTAAAGCAGGTGCAGAAGGTTTTTAGCAGAAAGCATAAAACAACACAGTGCACTTTTAACCTCCAGAATGCATGCAGTAGTTAGAGAAGAATGCAGCTGGTTGTCCTGGCATCCTTGATGCTGTGTTCTGTGTTTTGTAGCTTGGGAGAAGATAGGTCAATGAGTTTGGTAGCAACAGACTATGAAGCAAATGCAAGCCTCTATCAAAATAATAGCTTATTAATATTGAACTTTTTCTTTTGAAGTAATTTCATATTTACTGGAAAGTTGAAAAAGCAGTAGAGAAAACTCTAATTTTTTAAACTTATTTTTTACATTTCTTCATTATGCCCCATTAGCCCTTAAAACTTCAATGCATATTTTCTATAAACAAACATGTTTACTTTCAGAACCATTGGACAGCCATCAAATTCAGTAAATTTAATGCTGATGAAATATTTTTCTCAATATTTCAAATGCATTTAGAAGCATATTGTGATGTTTGATTTATATCCATAAGACCTACCTCATTACTTCTTTCAAAGAAGGCTTATTTGTTTTCTTTTTGGTCCATGTAATCTGTCCTGTACTGAGTGTTGAGCTAAAATTTTTTGTTATTAGTATAGTATTATTTTTATTGCATTGACTGTAATTTTGGCTTTATATAAGTGATTACAGTTTTTTGTATGCATAGATTAAATATATACACATTAATTATAAGTTAATTCACACAACTTCATTGTAAATTGTAGCATTAGCCATTATAAAATAACCTTTCTTAGTCTCAATTAATAATTTTTAGCCTATATTTCACATTGGGTGATATTAGATCACAACCATGCTTTTTTATTGTTTGAATTTTCCTGATATATCTTTGTCTACCCTTTTACATTTTGCCCCTTGAATCATTCTATTTTAAGTGTGTCCATATTGATGGCATAGATAACTTAAAAACGTTAATTGAAAAGCGTTTTAATAGGTAAAGTCAACCCAGGCCTGGGGAGGCCTAAGGAAACTGACAATCATGGAAGAAGGGGAAGCAAACACATCCTTCTTCTCGTGGGGGCAGGAAGGAGAAGTGCTGAGCAAAAGGGTAAAAGCCGCTTACAAGACCGTCAGATCGCGTGAGGACTCAATCTCGCTATTAGGAGAACAGCAGCATGGGAGTAACCATTCCCATGAGTCAATTACCTCCCACCAGGTCCCTCCCACAACACACGGGGATTATGGGAATTAAAATTCGAGATGAGATTTGGGTGGGAACACAGGCAAACCGTGTCAACTGTCTTTGTTCTTGGAAAAAATGCTCCTTTATTATTTAAGAAAGGTTGCATTTAAACTTTCTATAGTCCTCTTCCTCTTAATCCTTTTTTTTTTTTTTTTTTTTTTTTTGCCTGATCTTTTACAGTCTGGTTTGTCAGTTTTTTTTTTTTTGAAACGGAGTCTCCCTCTGCCGCCCAGGCTGGAGTGCAGTGGCGGGGTCTCAGCTCACTGCAAGCTCCGCCTCCTGGGTTTACGCCATTCTCCTGCCTCAGCCTCCCAAGCAGCTGGGACTACAGGCGCCCGCCACGTCGCCCGGCTAGTTTTTTGTATTTTTTAGTAGAGACGGGGTTTCACCATGTTAGCCAGGATGGTCTCGATCTCCTGACCTCGTGATCCGCCCGTCTCGGCCTCCCAAAGTGCTGGGATTACAGGCTTGAGCCACCGCGCCCGGCCGGTTTGTCAGTTTTAAATGATATGCCTTGACTCCAACCTGTTACCGTGCAATAATAATAAATCTTAATTACTTTCCATTTCTCTTCTCCCTTTTTTTCTATTTTATCAGTCGTATTCTTCCCAGTGTTTTCAAACATGTCTTTAAATTTTTCTTCCACCCACACCCAATCCTATTCTTTTTTTTTTTGAGACAGAGTCTCGCCATGTCACCCAGGCTGGAGTGCAGTGGCACGATCTCGGCTCACTGAAAATTCCACCTCCCAGGTTTACACAATTCTCCTGCCTCAGCCTACCGAGTAGCTGGGATTACAGGCACCCACCACCATGGCCCCTAATTTTTATATTTTTTTGAGAAACAGGGTTTCCCCATGTTAGCCAGGCTGGTCTCGAATTCCTGACCTCAGGTGATCCACCCGCCTTGGACTCCCAAAGTGCAGGGATTACAGGTGTGAGACACCGTGCTCAGCCCGTTCCTATTCTTAGTCTTAGTTCTACAATTAAATACATAAAATATGTTAAAATGCTCACCACTAGTCTTTTAGCCCCAATTTTTCCAATTATCACTAGATTGTGTATCATTCTGTAATAGATGTTCAGGAAAGGCACAACTTCTTTCAGTTTATGTGTATTAAAATTTGTTTAGCTTTAATATATGAAGAAGTCATTTAGCTTATAATCTCCTTTCTTGAGCTTTTGAAAATTTTACTCCACTGTTGCCTTTCTTTATATGTTGCTTTTGGTAAGTCTGATGTCAGTACAATTTTCCGCCAATTTTTTACCTTTATATAATTTTATGTTTTTGCCTAGAGACCCAGAAGTTTTTCTCATCGACTTTAAAATGTGGTAGTTTTATTAACCTATATCTTAGAGTAAATCATTTTGTGTAATTTTTTTCTCAGATAAATGGCGGACCCTTTAAGTATGTAGCTCTGAGGTTTCTCCTATTTCTGAAGCCCCTCTTTCCCATTCTTTGGATTACAGATATTATTTATCTCATTATGTGGTTTCTTTTCTGAAGAAATTCAAGTATATGCATGTTGGATCTTTGTCTTCCATTTCAAACATTTTCTGCCCATTGTAGTTCTTTTCTCTATCTCATTTCATTTATCATTTATCACTTGGTAGATTTCCTTTCATTCTTAAATGTATCTTATTAAAGTTTCTTCAAAATATTTATTTTTGGGCACCTTGCAGTTTATCTTTCATTTCTCAGTTTTGTCTTATTTTTCTTTAATCCTTTCTGAGTTTGAAAAAATCTGGTTGCATTTATTCCTTTCTTGGGTCCATTTCTGTTTTTTGTTTTTTAATATTTTAAATGCTTATTGAAAGATAGTTAAATAATTTTAGATTATTGCATTCCATTTTTTTTTTCTTTTTGGCTCATTGGGAAAAGTTTTTTACCAGCTGATATGTTTTGAAATATATTTTATGTTTCCTTATTATGCTAGTTTTTTGTGTCATTGATAGGGTTTCTAATTAGGAGTGTCCTCTTCTGCCAGTCTAGTAAAAGTGTAATTTCCTTCATGGGTGATTTTGTGTGTGTGTGTATGTTGGAGGGTGAAGTGATAAGGAATGATGTTCTTTATTTTATTTCATTTTGCAAGATCTTCACGTTTCCAGTTTTACTTCCTTTTTTCTTGGCCTTTACTGCTACATTTCTAAGGCGTTTTCAACACTTTGTTTTTCTTTTTATTTCATTCTCTCCAGAAATAATGCTTCTGGGACTTGCTCTCTCTTCTCCCACTCATTTTCAAGCCTCTTTCCGGTGGCTGGTTCTTTCAATAAATGCATACAAGACCAATGTCTAGTATTTTATTACATAATGTTGGGCCTTTCCTTCTTACAGTATTTTTTTTTCCTACTTCATCTAAGTTTGTTGCTTTCTCTTCTGTTTTTCAAGGATATCTTAACACTTGCCTCCCTACTTTTATGACCCATAGACTCACAGAGGCAGATAGAGATCCAATGATACCTCTGTTGGGTTTAGGTTTTATTTCTTTAGTGACAGGTATATTGAATGTTATGGTAATCTCTTTTAGTATTGCGGAAGGCATGGGTCATATGTGATTTTTTTTTTAGATGAAATCTCACTCTTGTCCCCCAGCTGGAGTGCAATGGTATGATCTTGGCTCACTGCAACCTGCACCTCCTCGGTTCAAGCGATTCTCTTGCCTCAGCCTCCCTAGTAGCTGGGATTACAGGCACCTGCTACCATACCTGGCTAATTTTTGTATTTTTAGTAGAGACAGGGTTTCACTATGTTGGCCAGGCTGGTCTACGAACTCCTGACCTCAGGTGATCCACCTACCTTGGCCTCCCTTTTTATTCACACCTTACTGATTTTCTGGGGGTAAGGATGAATAAACAGATTATGATCCTCAATAGCCTTGCTATTTTAATAGACTAGTGGGTATTTAAATTGATGCTTTATTACTTAGGGCCAGATGCTATAATCCTGTCTCAAGGGAAGCCACTTATTTTTATATATTTTAATTGAATTTTCTAACAGTTATTCAAATTCTTTAAACATCTATAATGTCCTCAGTTTTATTCTGATTTCTCATTTATAAAGTATTATAAAAGAATCTTAACTTGTAGGGTTGTATGAGGACTAAATGAATTAATCCTCATTAACTCATTAATTAATACACAATTGCCTCATTTATAACCAAATCCATTACATTTAATTTCTGACAAAACACAATTTAAAACATCACACAAAAATAAACTACTAATAATTATTTCTGATGTACAAAAAAACCTTCCTCAAATTGATAGTTTATGAATTTTTTTTCCAAAGGCAAATCAATTTCTGGCATGGACCAGGACACAGATTCTATAAATAAGAATGGTGTTATTAGTAAATAAAAAGTTTCTTCATATAGTTGACAAAATTTTGTCCATTGAGCTGCTACCCTGAATCAGTTTTGGTAGTTGGGTCACCTCTATTCATGCTTGTCACATTATTTTGGTCTTGTCTTAGCTAGGTTCTTGTTTCCTTCCCTCTGTTTTTGTCTCTCATCATTGTGCTGATCCAGCACACCTTGTACCCAAGTTCTGAGACAGAATAAAAGAAATTAGGAGATTAATCAAAGATGTAGTACAATATTGTAATACTGCAATGAACTTCTTAATAAAAAATTGAGCACAAACAAACAAACAATAGAGTTCATAAAGTCTGGAAGTGTCTGTTCCATCAAATGTGCAGACATCAAAACAGAACACAAAGAAATATAAACAAAATCAAAGAATCATGACATCACTAAGTTAAAATGAACACAATAGTTTTCCAGTAACCGTCCTCAAAGAAGTGGAGATTTATTACTTATGTGACAAAGAATTCAAAATCATTTTTAAAGAAAACTCAGCAAAAAGAGAACATAGACAACTCAAATAATTCAGAAAACAATACATGAACAAAATGAGCCATTCACTAAAGCAACATAAATCGTTAAAAAAGAAGTACTGGAGCTGAATATTATAAAAAACAAAACAATGCAATAGAGAGTATCAACAATAGATTTCATCAAGCAGAAAAAGAATTTGTGAGCTAGAAGACAAATCTTTGAAGATACTCAGAGAAAAAAAGGAAAGAAAAAAAAGATAAAAATAAATGAAAATGTCCGTGGGAATTATGAGACAGCATCGAGATAGCTAACTTTTTCACTATAAAAGTCCAAAAGAAGAGAGAGAAAGGGGCAGAAAGCTTATTTAAAGAAATAATGGTTTAAAACTTCCCAAATCTAGGGTGAGATATGGTCTTGCAGGAGCTTGAACTTTAATGATCTCCACTTAGGTTTAATTCAAAGAGGACTTTACTAAGATATATTATAATCAAACTGTCAAAAATTAATTCTAGATATATTATAATCAAACTGTCAAAAATCAATGACAGAGAGAATTTTGAAAACACCAAGAGAGAAGAAAGCTCTTCACATACAAGAGTAATAAGGCTCCCAGTGGATTTCTTAGCAGAAACTTTGCAGACCAGGAGACACTGAGATGACACATTCAAATGCTGAAAGAAAAGAAGAAAAACTGCCAACCAAGAATAGTTAATCTTGTAAAGCTGTCTTTCAGAAATGAAGGAAAGATAGAAATTCCCAGAAAAACAAAAATGCATTAAGTTAATCACCACCAGAGCTGTCAAGGAATGCTAAATGGAGTTCTTCAATTTGGAAGAAAGCATAGTAACATAAAAACCTATGACAGTATAAAACTCACTGGTGAAAGTATTTGGTTAAATTCAGAATACTCTAACACTATATAGGTGGTGTGTAAATTACTTATAATTCTAGTATAATGATTAACAGACCAAACTATTAAAAATAAGTATAGCTACAATAATTTGTTAAGGAATACACAATATGAGTAGATGTAAATTGAGACATCAAGAACATAAAAAGTAATATAGATTTTTTAAGTGCAATCAAAGTTAAGTTGTTATCAGCTTAAGAGAGTCTATTATAACTACAGGATGCTTTGTGTAAGCTTTATGGTAACAGAAAAGCAACAATCTATAGTATATACACAAAAGATAAAAAAACACAGAATACCACCAAAAATAAAAATCGTCAAATTGCAAAAGATGATGGCAAGAGAGGAGGAAAGAAAGAAACTAGGTAACAGCCAGAAAACAATAAAAAATGTCAAGAATAAGTCCCAACTTATTAATAGTTACTTTAAATATAAATGGATTAAATTATCCAGTCAAAACCAAGAGCGATTTAACAGATGAATAAAAGACTCAACTATATGCTGCCTACAGAAAGTGAAAGGATAGAAAAAGATATTCCATGCAAATGGAAACCAAAGAAAAAGGAGGTAGTTATACTAATATCAGACAAATAGACTGTAAGTCAAAAACTGTAAAATGAGACAAAGAAAGTCATTATATAATGATAAAAGGGTAAATGTATTATGTAAATATAATCATTACACATATATATGCACCCAATACCACACTACCAAAATATGTAAAGCAATTATTAACAGATCTGAAGGGAGAGATAGATTATAACGCAATAATAGTAAGGGAATTTCAATATTCTACTTTCAACAAAGGATAGATCCTCCAGACACAAAATCAATAAGAAAATATTGGACATAAACTGTCCTTTTTTTTTTTTTTTTTTTGAGACAGTCTCGCTCTGTCGCCAGGCTGGAGTGCGAGATGGGGTTTCATCATGTTGGTCAGGCTGGTCTTGAACTCCTGACCTCAGGTGATCCGCCCACCTCAGCCTCCCAACGTGCTGGGATTACAGGTGTGAGCCACCGCGCCCAGCGACATAAACTATCCTTTACACCAAATGGACCTAACAGATATATACAGTGCATTCTATCCACTAGCAGCAGAATGCACATTATTTTTATTTTTATTTTTTGTTGGTACATAGTAGATACATATATTTATGGATTATATGAAATATTTTGGTACAAGCACACAACGTGTAATAATCACGTTAGGGTAAATGAGGTATTCATCACTTCAAGGCATTTATCCTTTGTGTTACAAACAATTCAAGTATTCTCTTTGAGTTATTTCAAAAATACATATATATGTGTGTGTGTGTGTATATATGTGTGTGTGTATATATATATATATATATATTTTTTTTTTTTTTTTGAGACAGAGTCTCCCTCTGTCGCCCAGGCTGGAGTGCAGTGGCGTGATCTCCGCTCACTGCAAGCTCCACATCCTGGGTTGACGCCATTCTCCTGCCTCAGCCTCCCCGTAGCTGAGACTACAGGCGCCCGCCAACACACCAGGCTAATTTTTTGTATTTTTAGTAGAGACGGGGTTTCACAGTGTTAGCCAGGATGGTCTCAATCTCCTGACCTTGTGATCCACCCGCCTCGGGCTCCCAAAGTGCTGGGATTACATGCGTGAGCCACAGTGCCTGGCCGATATCCTGTAACATATTTAATGAATTCCCTACCAATAAACAGTTAATGGACTTTTTGTTTTTACGAGGTTGTAATAAATTTCCTTATACCTACATGTACATACACACACACATTGTATTATTTCTTTAGGGAAATTTTCAAGGAACAAAGTAATTAGATCAGATGCATCTTATATTTATACCTACTGCAAATCATTTTCAAGAAAGAAATATCAACTTTCATTCAAGTGTTATAAGAATCCAGTTTGTTTTTAATTTACCCTCATCAGTCCTGGGTATCATCTTTCCTGCAATCTTTTTATTTCCACAGAAAAACCACTACACTATTTTAAGTAAGCATTTAAAAATTATTTGTGATATAATTCATAAATTCACATTTAATTATTTACATATTCACCTTTAATTGCTGTTTGTATTTCTTCTGAGTTACTTGTTCATATCTATTGTCTCACTATTCTATTGAGATTTTTCATTACTTTATATGGTGATCTGTAAGGGTTTTTTGCAAAATTAAGAACCCTATCAGGTCTGTAATTTATGATACATTTTTTCCAGTTTAAAAAAACCTAACTTTATGCTCATGGATAGGAAGAATCAATATCGTGAAAATGGTCATACTGCCCAAGGTAATTTATAGATTCAATGCCATTCCTATCAAGCTACCAATGACTTTCTTCACAGAATTGGAAAAAACGGCTTTAAAGTTCATATGGAACCAAAAAAGATCCCGCATTGCCAAGACAATCCTAAGTCAAAAGAACAAAGCTGGAGGCATCATGCTACCTGACTTCAAACTATACTACAAGTCTACAGTAACCAAAATAGCATGGTACTGGTACCACAACAGAGATATAGACCAATGGAACAGAACAGAGTCCTCAGAAATAATACCACACATCTACAGCCATCTGATCTTTGACAAACCTGAGAGAAACAAGAAATGGGGAAAGGATTCCCTATTTAATAAATGGTGCTGGGAAAATTGGCTAGCCATAAGTAGAAAGCTGAAACTGGATCCTTTCCTTACTCCTTATACGAAGATTAATTCAAGATGGATTAGAGACTTAAATGTTAGACATAATACCATAACAACCCTAGAAGAAAACCTAGGTAATACCATTCAGAACATAGGCATGGGCAAGGACTTCATGCCTAAAACACCAAAAGCAAAGGCAACAAAAGCCAAAATTGACAAATGGGATCTAATTCAACTAAAGAGCTTCTGCACAGCAAAAGAAACTACCATCAGAGTGAACAGGCAACCTACAGAATGGGAGAAAATTTTTCCAATCTACTCATCTGACAGAAGGCTAATATCCAGAACCTATAAAGAACTCAAACAAATTTACGAGAAAAAAACAAACAACCCCATCAAAAAGTGGGCAAAGGATATGAACAGACATTTCTCAAAAGAAGACATGCATACAGCCAACAGGCACAGGAAAAAATGCTCATCATCACTGGCCATCAGAGAAATGCAAATCAAAGCCACGATGTGATACCATCTCAGTTATAATGGCAATCATTAAAAAGTCAGGAAACAACAGGTGCTGGAGAGGATGTGGAGAAATAGGAACACTTTTACACTGTTGGTGGCATTGTAAACTGGTTCAACCACTGTAGAAAACAGTTTGGCAATTTCTCAAGGATCTAGGACTAGAAATACCATATGACCCAGCCATCCCATTACTGGGTATATAACCAAAGGATTATAAATCATGCTGCTATAAAGCACACACACACATATATTTATTGTGGCACTATTCACAATAGCAAAGACTTGGAATCAACCCAAATGTCCATCAGTGACAGACTGGATTAAGAAAATGTGGCACATATACACCATGGAATACTATGCAGCCATAAAAAAGGATGGGTTTGTGTCCTTTGTAGGGACATGGATGCAGCTGGAAACCATCATTTTCAGCAAACTATCACAAGAACAGAAAACCAAACACCACATGTTCTCACTCATAGGTGGGAACTGAACAATAAGATCACTTGGACTCTGGAAGGGGAACATCATGCAACAGGCCTATTATGGGGAGGGAGGAAGGGAGAGGGATGGCATTGTGAGTTATACCTGATGTAAATGATGAGTTGATGGGTGCTGATGAGTTAATGGGTGCAGCACAAATATACATATGTAACAAACCTGCATGTTGTGCACATGTACCATAGAACTTAAAGTATAATAAAAAAAAAACAGTAAATTAAAAAAAAAAACAAGAGTAAGGCAACAGACTTAAACCTAAAACATCAATAATTACATTAAATGTAAATGATCTAAAACTTTAATTAAAAAGCAAAGATTGTCCAAAAAAAGAAAAAAAAAAGCAGCAGCTGATAATGTCAGTCCAGTTTGTATTGAGATCATAGAAATTGGTGTCAGTTGAAACAGAATAGATAAGTTTTGAAAAAAAATTGTTTCTAGCCTCTCATCTAATCTTCCAAAAATATTAATGGGATTTAGGGTTCCACTGTCCTTACTACTTTAAATTTAAATTAGTTTAAATTGAAATGGTATTAATAATCCAATAAACTTAAAATCTTTGTAATTTTGTGTAAGTGTAAATGGAAGCCAAAAATCTATTACTTCATGCCTCTTTCATATACTTTACAACCTAAGTTTTATGCAGTGCATATTATTTCATTAAGACCTAACATATTAAATAAATATACTAAATGGTGAAAAAAAAACAAAAAAACCCCCTAACTTTATGATTTGTATTTTAGAGATTTCAGATGTTTATGGAGTCAAGTCTTTATGCTCTGTGTGTTTGTATAACACTTAGAAAGGTTTCCTCACTTAAATATTATAAGAATAGTTTTCTATGTTTCCTTCCAGTATTTCGTTTTATATTTTTGTTCAAATTTTAACCTGCATATGAAAAATCATGTAATGGATGATAATGTGTAGGTTTATTTTACAAAAAGATAATGATGGGTTGTTAAATATGTTTTTCTTTCTGATTACATTATTTACCATAAGATTAAACAATTGCTCTTAAATTTAAAATGTCATTTGTTTTATCTCAAAATTGTGAGACATAATTATATTAGATTTTGTGTATTTATTCTAGAATCTCATAAAAATTTCAGCCAGAGCAAAAAGTTAATAAAATACACAGTAAATATAAAAAATACGTAAATGATGTATCAACATAGCAAAAGTTCTGCTTGGATTTTCAAAGAAAAATCAGTCTTGCTTCTATAAGACTATCTACTAGTGAGTGAATTTGATTAATCTTTTTTGAATATAACTTTTATTTTAAGTTCAGGGGTACATATGAAGATTTATTATATAGGTAAACTTGTGTCAGGAGGTTTTGTTGTACCAATTATTTCATCACCCAGGTATTAAGCCTAGTATTCCTTAGTTGTTTTTCCTAATTGTCTCCCTCCTCTCAACATTTACCCTCTGAAAGGCCCCAGTGTGTGTTACCCTCTATGTATTCATATGCTCTCATCGTTTAGCTCCCACTTATAAGTGAGAACATGCAGTAGTTGGTTTTCTGTTCCTGCATTAGTTTGCTAAGGAAAATGGCCTCCAGCTCCTTTTCTTTAGCCAGTCGCTCGTTGATGGGCATTTAGGTGCATTCCATGACTTTGTTATTGTGAATAGTGATGCAATGAACATACATGTACATGTGTCTTTACATTAGAATAATTTATATCCCTTTGGGTGTATACCCAGTAATGGGATTACTGGGTCGAAGGTATTAATATTTCTGTTTCTAGGTCTCTGAGGAATTACCACACTGTCTTCCACAATGGTTGAACTAATTTACACTCCCACCAACAGTGTATAAGTATTGCTTTTTTCCCACACTCTTGTCAGCATCTTCTGACTGGTGTGAGATGGTATCTCTTTTTGGCTTTGATTTGCATTTCTCTGGTGATCAGTGATGCTGAGTTTGTTTTCATATGCTTGTTGTCTACCTGTATGTCTTCTTTTGAAAAGTGTTTGTTCATGTCCTTTGCTCACTTTTTAGTGGGTTTTTTTCTTTTATATTTGTTTAAGTTCCTTATAGATGTTGGATATTAGACCTTTGTTGGATGCATAGTTTGCAAATACTTTCTCTCATTCTGTAGGCTGTCTGTTTAATCTATTGATAGTTTCCTTTGCTGTGCAGATGCTCTTTTGTTTACTTAGATCCTATTTGTCAGTTTTTGCTTTTGCAATCTTCATCATGACATCTTTGCCAGTTCCTATGACCAGAATGATATTGCCTAGATTGTCTTCCAGGGTCTTTATAGCTTTGGGTTTTGCATTTAAGTCTTTAATTCATATTGAGTTAATTTTTGTAGATGGTGTAAAGAAGGGGTTCACTTTTAATCTTCTGCATATAGCTAGCCAGTTATCCCAGCACCATTTATTGAACAGGGAATCCTTTCCCTGTTGCTTGTTTTTGTCAGTTTTGCTGAAGATCAGATGGTGGTGAGTGGCCTTATTTCTGAGTTTTCTAATTCTGTTCCATTGGCCTATGTGTCTGGTTTTGTACCAGTATCATGCCGTTTTGGTTACTGTAGCTCTGTAGTATAGTTTGAAGTCAAGTAAGGTAATAAGATGCCTCCATCTTTGTTCTTTTTGCTTAGGATTGCCTTGGCTATATGGGCTGTTTTTTGGTTCCATATGAATTTTAAAATACCATTTTCTAGTTCTGTGAAGAATGTCAATGGTAGCTTCATAGAAATAGCATTGAATCTATAAATTGCTTTTGGCAGTATGGCTATTTTAATGACACCAATTCTTCCTATTCATGAGCATGGAATGTTTTTCCATTTGTGTCATCTCTTTGAGCAGTGCTTTGTATTTCTCCTTGTAGAGTCCTTTTACCTCCCTTTTTAGCTGTATTCCTAAGTACTTTATTCTTTTTGTGGTAATTGTAAATGGGAATTTGTTCATGATTTGGCTCTCTGATTGCCTCTCATTGGTGTATAGAAATGCTAGTGATTTTTGTACATTGATTTTGTTTCCCGAGATGTTGCTGAAGTTGTTTATCAGCTTAAGGTGCTTTTGAGCTGAGACTATGCAGTTTCTAGATGTAGGAACATGCCACTCCAAACTGGGATAATTTGACTTCCTCTCTTCCTATTTGGAAGTGTTTTAAATCTTTCTCCTTGCCTTATTGCTCTGGCTAGGTCTTCCAATACAATGCTGAATAGAAGCAGTGAGAGAGGGAATCCTTGTCTTATGCTTGTTTTCAAGGGGAATGCTTCCAGCTTTTGCCAATTTAGTATGATGCTGGCTGTGGGTTGGTCATAGATGACTCTTATTATTTTGAGGTATGTTCTTTCAATACCTAATTTATTGAGAGTTCTTAACACGGAGCGATGTTGAATTTTACTGAAAGTCTTTTCTTCATCTATTGAGATAATCATGTGGTTTTTGTCTTTAGTTTGGTTTATGTGATGAATCATATTTATTGATTTGTGTATGTTGGACCAACATTGCATCCCAGGAATAACGCCTACTTGATAATGGTGAATAAGTTTTTTGATGTGCTACTGGATTGAGTTGCCAGTATTTTGTTGAGGATTTTTGCATCTATGTTCTTCAAGGAATCTCATTAGTTTCAAAGAGCTTCTTGATTTGTGCCTGAAGTTTTCATTTTTTGTTGTTGTGTCTCTGCCAGTTTTTGGTGTCAGAATGAAGCTGGTCTCATAGAATGAGTTAGGAAGGAGTCCCTGTTCCTCAATTTTTTTGGAATAATTTCAGTAGGAATGGTACCAGTTATTCTTTGTGCATCTGGTAGAATTCAGCTTTACAACTATATGGTCCTGGTATTTTTTGGTTAGTAGGCTATTTATTACTGCCTCAGTTTCAGAACTCATTATTGGTCTATCCAGGGATTCAATTTCTTCTTGATTCAGTTTTGGGAAGTTGTATGTTTCCAGGAGGTTTATCCATTTATCCTATATTTTCCAGTTTACTTGCCTGGAGTTCTTCATAGTATTCTCTGATGGTTGTTTGTATTTCTGTGGGGTTAGTGGTAATATCCCCCTTGTCAATTCTGATTGTGTTTATTTTAATCTTCTCTCATTTTTTTCTTTATTAGTCTAGCTAGAGGTACGTCTTTTTTATTATCTTTTTTCCCCCCAAAAAACCAGCTTCTGGATTCACTGATCTCTTGAATAGTTTTTCAAGTCTTGATTTCATTCAGTTCAGCTCTGATTTTGGTTATTTCTTGTCTTCTGCTAGCTTCAAGATTTGTTTGCTTGTGGTTCTCTAGTTATTTCAGTTGTGATATTAGGTTGTTTACCTGAGATCTTTCTAACTTACTGATGTAGGTATTTAGTGCTATAAATTTCTCTCTTAACATACTTTAGCAGTGTTCCAGAGATTCTAGTATATTGTATGTTTGTTCTCATTAGTTTCAAATAACTTCTTGATTTCTACCTTAATTTCATTATTTACTCAACAGTCATTCAGGAACAGGTTATTCAATTTTCACGTAATTGGTTTTAAGTGAATTTCTTGGTCTTAATTTTTAATTTGATTTTGCTATTGTCCAATAGATTGTTTGTTATTATTTTAGTTCTTTTGCATTTTCTGACAAGTGTTTTACTTTTGATTATGTGATCAATTTTAGAGTATGTGCCATGTGGCGATGAGAAGAATGTATATTCTGTTGTTTTTGGTTGGAGAGTTATGTAGATATCTATCAGATCCATTTGATCCACGGTTGAGTTCAGTTCCTTAATATCTTTGTTAATTTTCTGTCTTTATGATCTCTCTAATATTGTCAGTAAGGTGTTAAAATCTCCCGCTATTTTTGTGTGGGACCTCTTTGAAAGTCTCTAAGAACTTGCTTTATAAATCTCAGTATGCCTGTCTGTATTGGGTACATGTATATTTAGGATAGTTAGATATTCTTGTGGAGTTGAACCCTTTACCTTTATGTAATGCCCTTCTTTGTATTTTTTTTCTTTCTTTGTTTAAACTCTGTTTCACCTGAAACTAGGATTACAACTCATGCTTTTTTTGTGTTTTACATTTGCTTGGTAGATTTTTCTCCATGCCTTTATTTTGAGCCTATATGTGTCATCACATGTGAGATGGACCTGTTGAAGACAACATACCAATGGGTCTTGGTTCTTTATCCAGCTTGCCACTCTCTGTCTTTTAATTGGGGCATTTAGCCCATTTACATTCAAGGTTAGTATTGATATGTCTGGATTTGATTCTGTCATCATGATATTAACTGGTTATTTTGCAGACTTGTTTATGTGGCTTCGTTATATTGTCACTGGTCTGTGTACTTCAGTGTGTTTTTGTAGTGCCTGGTAATGGTCTTTCCTTTCCATATTTAGTGCTTCCTTCAGGACCTCTTGTAAGGCAGGTCTGGTGGCAACAAATTGTCTCAGTATTTGCTTGTCTGAAAAGGATTTTATTTCCCCTTTGCTTATGAAGCTTAGTTTGGTCAGTCTGAAATTCTGGATTGGAATTTCTTTTCTTTAAAAATGTTGAGTATTGGTCCCCAATCTCTTCTGGCATGTAGAGTTTCAGCTGACAGGTCCACTGTTAATCAGATTAGCTTCCCTTTTTCAGTGACTTGACATTTGTCTAGCTGCCTTTAATATTTTTTCTTTCATTTTAACATTGGAAAATCTTATGATTATGTGTCTTGGGGATGATCTTCTTGTGAAGTATCTTACTGGGTGGTCTCTGCATTTCCTGAATTTCAATGTTGGCCTCTCTAGCTAGGCTGGGGAAGTTCTCATGGATGATATCCTGAAATATGTTTTCCAGGTTGGTTCCATTCTCCCCATCTCTTTCAGAGACACCAATGAGTCCTAGATCTGATCTGTTTACATAGTCCCATATTTCTTGGAGGTTTCATTCATTCCTTTTCATCCTTTTTTTTCTCTATTCTTGTCTGACTGTCTTATATCAGAAAGCCAGTCTTCAAGCTCTGTGATTCTTTCCTCCACCCGGTCTATTCTGCTATTAATACTTGTGATTGCATTATGAAATTCTTGTAGTGTGTTTTCAGCTCTATTAGATCAGTTACATTCTTTTATATACTGGTTATTTTGTCTGTCAGTTCCTGCAATGTTTTATCATGAATTTTAGCTCCTTGCATTGGGTTTCAACATACTCCTATAGCTCAATGATCTTCATTCCTATCCATAGTCTGAATTCTATTTCTGTCATTTTAGCCATCTCAGCCCAGTTGAGAATCCTTGCTGGAGAGGTAATGTGGTTGTTTGGAGGAAAGAAGGCATTCTGGCTTTTTGAGTTTTCAAGGTTCTTTCACTGATTCTCATCTTTGTGGGCTTAACCACTTTCAATCTTTGAGATTTCTGACCTTTTTTTTTAATTGTATTTGATGACATTGGGGTTTGATTGTGGCATTAGGTGAATTCAGCCATCTGGCTTTGTTTCTGTAAAATGTTAGGGGGCCAGCACTCAGCTCCTGGACTGTGTGCTCTAACTCTGGAGGACTTGTATTGGGCCCTGACTTTGTTGTCTGCCTCCTCCAGGTTAGAAATCCACTGTGCTGAGGTTGTAAGTGAGGCATGGTCACTGTGTTAGCCAGTGTCCAGGTGCCTGCTTCCCTGTAGGTGTTCACTACAGAGTCTGCTTACCTGTAGGCATTCACCATAGTGGTGGAGGCTACACAACTGAGGGGCAGGTGGAGCAGGAGGCCCCTGCTGGCTACTGTGTGCATAGTCATGCTGGAGGCGGTATAGGCTCAGGGGTAGGGTGCTGGCAAGTGCTGGTATGGTTACCTTCTCCATTTCCTGCAAGTGGGAGTCATCCCTCAGAATGGGCGAGGGATGTTAGCACAAAGGCCAGATGCCTGTCGGGACAGGGCTGGCTAGCTCTGTGCCCACAAAGGGTCCATCTGGCATTGATGGGGGGAGTGAGGGCATACTGCACTCCCATGTGCTGGCAGGGCAAGGAAAGCAAAACCTGCTGCTGCAGACACACGCCAGCAATGTTGGGAGTTGCTGTGCATCGGGGGAAGCTGCAACATGGGGAGGGAGTGTGTGGGCTGGTGCATGGCCATAGGGGTCACCTTGCTGGAACGCTCTGCCAGTCAGGCATGGTCCGTCAGTGCAGAAGCTAGGGTGCTGGCCTTCAGGGCATCTGAGACTTCCCTGCAAGAAGGTGTTGCCAGGCTGGATTCCCTGGAGAGGCCAGCAGACCAAGGGGTACTCAGACTGCCCTGCAGAGTTCAGGTTAGACAGTTCCCCTAGGGTTAATGTCTCCTCTGGGAGCCAGTCGAGCCTGGGGGCATGGCCATCCCTGGCTGTACTCTGCTGTGGATGCTCCTGCACCAAGTCCTCTGGGCTCCACATCAGCTGGCTTGCTGCTCCTACCACTTCTCTAAGCAGATCTCCCTGACAACTCGAGTATCTGTGGTGGTTGAGGGGTCTCCTCCTGCTGGGGTTCCAGAGACCATAGTGAGAACAGGTTGCTTCTTGTCAGTTAAACTCACTCATTCCCCTGGAGCTGTTGGGGGCCAGTAAGGAGTCTGATGTGCCATAGACCCAGGCAGGGTTTCCAGCTTTCTCCACTTCATCCCAACTTCTGTGTCTTCCCTCTGTCCACTCTTGGTACCTTCCTTCTGAACATCTGTTAGAAGCATGCCAGTCGTCTCGGTCCCTCAGCGGGAGCTGTTCTATGTGGCTGTGTCTATTCAGACGTGCTTCTCTCCCCGATTCATCTTAATTTAAGTGAAATAGCTTAGGAAAAAACAGATTTGTCCTTATTTTTTTAATATTACAATTTGAAGCTATTTGAATGCATTTAAAAAGATGTCAAAGTGTAATGCCTATTTCTATACATCAAGATAATATATAAAACAAGGAATTGGTGTTTTTGTGTAGACATATTTCTCTCTTTGAATAAGGTTTTCAATAAAATCAATACAATTTCATTTAAAAATCCAGTTTTTAAGACTTTCTCAGAGCTTAGTGTAAAACATTGTGTTACCTTTAAAACTTTAATACAAGCAGGCATAGGTTTTCACAATGCAATTATAGATGTGTTAATCATTTATTTGATGGATCATTTTAAAGATATTTTTGTGGAAATACAAATGTAAAACAAAGGTTCTTGATACTAACAAATTCCAGTGCCTTCCTCATATTTCTGTTATTGACTTCATCAAGCAGTCTTTGTGGTAGTCATGGAAGTGTGCCAGTTGGGTATTCCTTCATGAGAAAACCTGCACTAGGAGTGCACTTACTTAACAGCTTCTAGGTGTGAGTCATTTCAGGATCTGTCTCAGCTTCAGATACAAGGCCATGTTCTTCTTGGAAACTCCCAGTTGATGACTGAGCACAATGGAGGTACAAAGTTCACCATATCTGTCCATTGAACTCAACCAATAGCCTTCATGCTGAGCTCCACATTGGTCTGGCTGAAAGTTTCCCAGAGCTGATGTCTTTCCTGCCCAATCCTCCTCCACTTCCCACCTCCTTCATAAGTGTCAGACCAGCATTGTCAGCCAAAGGTTGTACCTGCCAACTACAGCTCTCTTAATATAAATGATAAAGATAAATGCTTTCACAACCATTTCCCCTGAGATACACACACACACACACACATACACAGACATACACATGTTTACACTGACATATACCACAATTCTAGCTCTCTCTTGGTCTGGTTCCGAAAGGATCTTATTGACGCATGTATTAAGCATTTTCTATAGCAAGAAGCAGCACTAGATTCAGTAGGATACAGTTTCTTATTGGAGCTCAGAACATGATACCCCATAGTATAGTGCTTTGACATGCTGAGTACTTTGAATTAAAAGAGATTGGAAGGCCTCAGAAGCAAGTTCTCTCCATCCTTCTCCTGCCCTCTGTCTCTCACCCTTCTTTCTCCCGTGAAACAACTTGTAGACAGAATTCATCTTCCACAAGGTGGGTCATAGAAGCTAGAGCCTCCTTTTCCAACAGAAGCCACAATCCCTAGAAATATTATCCCTAAACTTCCTCACCTTTCTGTGTAGGAGGTGGCCATAAAGACATTTTCTCATCTACTTTGCCTAATAGTAGGTCATAAGATCCTTGTTCCAGGAAGGTCCTGCCCCATACCTGGGAGGTAGGAGTGTTCCACAAAGAAGCAAGAAGAATCTGGACAGATAGGCCTTGCTGGGTGCCTCCCTATCACCCAGTCTGTTACCATCAGTTCACACACTTTTTGTCCAATTGCATTTCTGTACAACTTTTCATTCTTCATCAAACCTAAGCATAAAAAAGAATAGTTTTCCCTGGGTCTTTGGGTCTTCATTTTTTAAGTCTCCTATGTTATGTAAAACTTTGATTAAATAAATTTGTTATGATTTTCTCTCATTAACCTGTCTTTTGTTATATGAGTGTTGATCGCGATGCTTATGATGGGCAAGGAAGGGTATCATGGCCTTCTGTCCCTACATCCTAATACCACCAAATTTATAATTTTTCAGAAAAAATAAGATAAATATTAAAATAAGCATTATATAAGTGAAGTGAAGAACTATGAGGTATAAATAATAATGTACAATAATATATAAATATATAATTTGGTAATAATACAATAGTGATTAAAATTTTAATATTTTATCATAGATTTTGATTTTTTATAATATTACTTATCTTTACTGAGTTTTTTGGCATCCTCTTAAATTTTGTACCCCAAGCAGTGCCTCACTCCTCACTCCCCTTACCCCCATCCCAGCCCTTTAAAGCACTACAGAAATATTAGCCATAATTATTTAGAGTAGAGTAAGACAGAATTATAGCTCCCAAAATTAGAAAAGAGTCTGACATGCTTTGACTCATAAGGGCACTTAGAGTCTGTATTTTCTCAAACAGCATTCAAACCCCTCTCGGTGGCCCACACAGTCCTACATAATCGAAGTTTGTTCTCACCATCTCATCTCACCTCTCCCTTCCCTGGCTCATGATGCTCAAGTATCTCTCACCTTCCTTCAGTTTCTTTAAATGCACAAGCCTTTTTTCTCTGATTCAAGGTGTTTGTATGTACTTTTCGTTCTCTCCTTCCCTCCTCCTCATCTTTCAGGTCTCATTTAAATGTTCTTTCTTTAAAGAGAACTTGCTTCTTACTTCATTGTGTCTGGTACAAAACAGAACTCAACAAGTATTAAATTAAAAAATATTTCCAGCTAGATCATTCAATATGTGTTTTCTCTGCGTTGTGAGTTCCAAAGCAAACATATATTTATCTATGATGTGTATACTCAAGGACTGAGATAAAGTTAAAAATAAAAAGAGGCAGATGAGAACAGAGCACAATAGACAAAAATGTATTGAGAGACCACAACTTTGAGTCTCACTGTAACAGTATTTATTGGTGTGATTTATCTGAAAGCATATATATATATATATAAAGATTTTGACCTTAAACATTTCTTGTCAATCTAAAATTTTATAGTTCACTTATTTTTCTCATTCATTTACTCACTCATGGTAATTCAAGCCATGTGCAGGCCCTGGGCTGGTCACGAGGGGTACCAGGCAGGATGAGGTCATCGGGTTGTTCTTTGTGGAATTTATATGCTAGCACTTCTTTCCTTTCAGACCATTTAAAAGAATAACAATAGGTGAGTACATTTTGAAATGATTTCTGTTGTTTTTTATGAGAATCTATCAACTGGATGTAAAAGACAAGAGCATTCTTAAAATTAAGGAGCATTAGTGTCCCTACTTCTTATAAAGATAGCCAGGGAGCATTGGCCCAGGGCAGACTACCCACAGCACATCTTACCCATTTTGATAATCTTCTGTGGCCCCTACATCCTGAGTCTAGTAGCTGTCCTCTTAGTCTTGAAGAGAAAGATAAACTATGAGATACTTCTCTTCCTTTTATGAATTCTAAATAAACGCAACCTGGGTGGATACATTGCTATCCAAAGGGCATACATTCTGTCACATCCACATATTCACATGTAATGCTTCTATACTTTCATCCCAGTAACAAAGCAATTTTCTCATAAATTTGTCAAGAAAAGTGAATGATAAGAAGGTACACAATTCCAACCTGTCACACATCACAATTTCAAGGTAATTGTTCTAGAGAAATGGAAATAATGTTAAGCATCAAAATTTCAGAGTGGAAGACAAGTTAATTTAATTCCATGCCACTAAAGATAATGTTATTAAGCATCAAACAGTTTTGCTAGCTGACTTTTAACACACTTTTAAAGTTGAACTAACTCAATTATATCAGAGTTTGGGGAAAGTTTATGAAAAAGTTGAATCAAGGATAGGCGAGCAGGTAGCAATATTCAAATACATGTAAAATATCAAGTGAAATTGGTAACTGAGATTGAATATAGAAATGAACTTGGAATCATAGAATTTTACTGCCAGAAGGGGCTTTAGAGATGATCTGATTCAATTTTTAGTGAAGCAGGCAAAAGATTTAAAAAACCACCTTTTCCATTAAGAAGATAATTCCACCTCACCTCCATACTCTGCCATCATCACCACAATTTGGACTAAAGAAAAAATGTAATTCTTACTGTATAATTTTATGCATCAGAAATAAAAAAAGATGATTGTGGTTGAATAAAATACAGAAAATAGAAAATCTAGTTGCTTATCTCTGCTATATTTTACTCTGCCTTTGTTAGAAAGATACAAGAAATGTTTGACTGTGTGGGCAAAAAGAAACATATTTCTATATTCAGAGAAGAGTTAAAACAACAACTTTTGGCTTATAAAAGAAACAAAGAACTTGTTCATTTAGTAATATTTGACAAAAAGGAAACATAGTGCCTCTGAGAGGTGACCACTGAAGCACTTAGTATGTTTCCTTTCACTGTTTTTCCCCTATATATCTATTTTATATAGTTGAACTCATACTATTCTAATTCTGCTTAGTATTAAGTTGGTAGAGGGCAGGGTATGTGTGGGGTGACAGTCTATGAGAATGGACCATAGGCCACATAGCATGTCAAACAGGACAGATGATTTAGGCTGGAGTCAGACCACAGAGAACCTCGAACACCACACCATTGGGGAAACATTGTGAGGTATCCTGAGGTATCTCTCTTCTGCCCCTGCTTTCTGCATACTGACTTGGAGGCAAGGACTCTCTAGGGTCACCTATGCAGCAATTACTTATTAAGCCATAAGCTTATAATATTACTTGTCTGCAGAACTTGTTATGCAATAGTTCATTCATTTACCCTGGCACAGATCCCAGCACGATGGACCTGAAGATAACTCAAATAATGTTCTAGAGCAGAACCTCTATTTCTTCCAAACTACATAAACTCTGCACTTCCTTTCCTAGGACAAATACAATATGAGAGGGTATAGTGCTGTCGTTATTGCATTCCCACTCCATAGTCCAATAAAACGTGCCCTAATTTTCAGCTAATTTTGTTGCTTTTGCAAAGTTCTTCAATGCCTCATTTTAAGATTTTTCCCTATCATAATCTGGCATAAAATAATTCCCTAATAAATGGTTCTACCAAAAGCAGAGATAATTAAATGATTAATGAAATTAGAATTTTAAAAGGTCATTACCACAGTTTTGTTTTCATTTTGAAAATAATCAGATTGAAAATTCTAACTGGTCATAATTACAAAGCAATATCATATGCACCATGTTCTTCACAAATTTCATTTGCTACATTAAAGTTGTATTTAGGAGAGATATTTTAATATAGATTAATGGTTTCATTTAAGATTGTTCTGGCTTGAGCATTTATTTTATTTTATTTTTTGTTTGTTTATTTTTAGACAGAGTCTCACTCTGTCACCCAGGCTGGAGTGCAGTGGCAGGATCTTGGCTTACCACAACCTCCACCTCCCAGGCTCAAGTGATTTTCCCACCTCAGACTCCCAAGTAGCTGGGACCACAGGAACGTGGCACCATGCCTGGTTAATTTATTGTATTTTTGGTAGAGCCAGGGTTTCACCATGTTGCCCAGGCTACTTGAATTCCTGAGCTTAAAAAGTCTGCCTGCTTTGGCCTCCCAAAAGACTGGGATTACATGTGTGAGCCACTGCACCAGGCCAGCTTGAGCATTTCTCACAGTCCTAAATATATTTGAGTCCACAGACAAACCATATTTTACTTTCTATTATATTTGTGTAATTACTTTTCAGGAAAAGCCTGCAAGCTCTATCCTGATTACCTTCATCAATATGCAGGAAAAACAGATAGGTGCTCATAGGAGCACTTTTAAGTGAGCAGTAGGAGGAAGCTACTTACTGAAATGGAGAGGCTTAAATGAATGTAATGCACGCACAGAAGCTACTGTTACTTAAAGAATAGCATTTTTTTCATGGTCCAAGGATACATGCTATGTAATTTTTACTGACATTTCAAGTACTTGAGACTTTAAACATCCACCTACTTTCCTGCATAATCAACTCAGTTTCATTCTTAAGCTGCAGTGTAGTTTATTAATATATATCCTGTGTGTGTATGTGTATATGTGTGTGTGTGTGTGTGTGTGTGTGTGTGTGTGTATATATATATATATATATGCAGCAGAATGGCTCTAATTTGTTTTTTCCTGGTACAGATATATTCCTTCAATGTTTTGTTGTAATTCTCTCAACTTGGCAACCAACCAGTCAATATAAAAAAGCCATTACTTGAGCTGTGTTTACTTCAGGGGATCTGAATTGCTCTAAATCCTTTCTCTAGTGTGTCTTTGAAATCATCTTGCTGTAAAATAGCTTTGGTTTGACTAAAAAAATAATTTTAGTGCCAGAAACTATTAATTGCCGGGAGCCTACCCATGAAAGCTGTAAGACTTTTACAAGGTGTTAGAACCATGTACAGGATAAGAGCAAGATTGACATTTAATAGTAAAATTTCACAAATATTAATTCTATCTAGTACTCCTTTTAGGGAGCCATTTGTCATGTCATTTTTTAATCCTGGTAAATAGAGGCAGGCTACACTCAAGAGACAGATAAAAGCATCAGGAAGCCCAAATCCAATGGAAAAACTATGTTCAAGTCCATATTTTGCATTAAACTTAATTGCCAACACTTACCAATGAGAAAAATTATGTTGCAAGTTAGTTTTGATCATTGCAGGTTGAATCTGTAAGATCTGAGAAATTATTCTTTTTTATTTTCATTTGATGCATCACATAATTAGGTTTAATTAAAAGATCATCATGATTTTAAAGAGTTTTGATTATAGGTATTTTACTCTTTGAAAGAACAGACAGTAGAGTTAGGAAACATGAGTGGAAGTTATACAAAGTTGGATTTTTGTCTCAATGTGGAGAAGTATCTTCTAACAATTACAGCTATTAAAAAAAGGAATAGACTGATGTGTAAGGTAGTAAATTTCCTGAGTTTGGAAATTCCAGTCAATGGCTGAGTGAACACTTACCAGAGATGCTGTGGGTGGAACTCTTACTTTGGAAAATCAAGCTAAATGGCTTAATGCACCCAGTGTTCCAGAAAGGCTAAGAAATATGCCTAACCTTAAAAAAAATTGGTCATGTACTCTGTCTCGAATGCCCTTTTTTCTTGAACTTCTACTCTTCCATTAAGACCCAGTTTAATTGCACCCTTTCCTTTTCAACAAAGTGTTTTTCCTTTTGTATTTTTACAGAATTTTGATGGATACATAGTAAATTGTTATTTTTAAAAGTTATGTACTTGTCCTGTCTCTCCTGCCAGACTTGGAGCCCTCAAAAGCAGTGCCTGCATTCTATGCGTGCTTGTATTTCTAATATTTAGCACAATGCTAGACATATCATTTACACTTAGTAATGGCTACAACACAAAGCCACTGCAAATATGGTGCTAGGGCTACACATATTCTACAATATTTTATATACATTTTCTTGAGGTAGGTATTATTTGTATTTCATTGAGGACAAAACTGAAGCTCAAACTTTGCCAAAGTTACCACACTAAATAAGTGGCAGGAGCCCTGGAATCTGAATTTAGGCAGAAATAGTAGCTGAATTCCAATACCATTAATTATTTTCACTTCACAAGCTAGCTTCTTTAAACTACTCTCTGATCTAAGATACTGTGAGTCTCAATTTTGGTTTTGATATAGTTTAAGTATTTGTCCCCTCCAGATCTCATGTTGAATTGTGATTCCCAATGTTGGAGATAGGGCTTGGTGTGAGGTGTTGGGTCATGGTGGTGGATCCCTCATGAATGGCTTGGTACTCTCGCCATAGTAGTGAGTGAATTCTCTCTCTGTGAGTCTACACAAGAGCTCGTTGTTTTAAAGAGTCTGGCACCTTGCTCCCTTCTCTCTCTTGTCACCTCTCACCATGAGATATGCTGGCTTCCTTGTTGCCTTCTGCCATGATTGTAAGCTTCCTGAGGCCTCACCAGAAGCTGAGAAGATGCTGGTGCCATGCCTGTACACCCAGTAGAACTGTGAGCCAAATAAACCTCTTTTCTTTGTATATTACCCAGCCTCGGGTATTCCTTTATGGCAATGCAAATGGATTAATATAGGTTTAAACTAATTAAAACTTTCAGAAACCTCATAAATCTTCTAGGGAGATCAAGTGAAACTTATCTGGAACAATTTGACTTTTGTATTTAATAAATGACTTATGCACTGAGGACAATAATCTATTCCCTTCGATAAAGAAGCTCGCATACTTCCCCCTAAAAATGTAAACTTGCTTTACATAAGAGGTGCTTAGAATGCCTTTAAAAAATAGTAATGTGCTCTTTTTGTATACAAGTTGAGTGTTTCCTTGGAATTAGTTGAGTCTTTTAAACTTCAAATTAAATTAAGTGAATCAGGAAAGAACCATGGTTTCATTGTAACTTTTAGAGAAGACTTTTATAAAACTTTATACATTGGCCTAGGGAGGAAAGAAGACATGCACAGGAGGACCTCATACACCTGCTATTCTCAGAAGATGCTGGATGACATAATGGCTTGAGAGTCAAAATGATTCTATCATCAGCAGTAGAAATGTAGATCACTTTAGAAGGCCAAATTGTCCAGTTTTGATATTGCTTTTTTGTGATGGCAGGAGAATTAAAAAGTCTTGAACATCATACATGTTATTTTGAAAGGTAGGGTTTAATATTTACAGAATTCTAATATATCCCTATTTCTTCTTTCTGTTTATCAGCATAAACATGTAATTTCCTCAATCAAAATTATTTTAGATAATATAATTATCTTAATTTTCTCTCAGCACCCACAGAATGCATATTCTAAACATATTTCTCTCTGTGAAGTAATATTTTCATGCACTTACTTAGTAGTTCTATTTAATGAAGTTTCAATTAACTCATTCTTTGCGTGGTTTACTTCCTGACTGCCTGGAAATTGCTATTACTAAAGTTTTAGGTAAATGTCCTCTGAATGTATCTAATGTAAATTGAATATTAACAACTGATACTTTTGGTTTATATTAATTCTTTCTAATTGCCATCAGAATTGAACTAGAAGATAGATGTTAGCTCATTCTAAGCCCAGTTTTATGGGGCTTGGAAAAAAAATTCCATTTATCACGTTTTAAATGTTTCTAGTTGTCCATGCAAAGCTTTAAAATGCATGTTAAATAACTTTGCTAATTATTATGAAAAACATGTCAGTTAACCATTCAAACTATTAAATTTCAATTATAAATGAAGTAATCCTATCTCTGTCTCTCTCTCTGTCAGTCATCTATCTTTCTACCTATTATCTAGTGCTTTTTTAAAATGACTCCAAAATGGTGCTGTATAATGCTGAAGCTAGGTCACACCTGGTGATACAACTCCCAACAAGTTCACTGAAATAGTTGCATTTGGAGTCTTGGGCTGCCATATAAGGAGTCCAACTCCTTTAAGATTCTAGGGAAGTCAAGCCATGTGGAGAAGCCATGTGGAAATAATCCTGTCAACAGCTCCATTTGGGCTCCCAGCCAATAGCCAAGGTCAGCTTTCAGCCATATGAGTAACCCATCTTGGTCACTGCATCCAGTTCAGCCTTTGAATGATTTCAACCCCAACCAAAACTGAACTGCAATGATACAACAGAACCTGTACAAGAAACTTCCAAACGAGTCATTCTTAAATTTTTGACCCACAGAATCTATGAGCATAATAAAATAGGTATTGATAAAAGGCACTGAGTTTGGGGTAGTTTGTTAGCAGTAGTTGTAATCAAACCAGTCTATATTTAACAAAGCAGAAACTAGAGAGGGAAAGCTCCAGATTTAGTACCCAGCAAAAGAGGGAAACTAAGTTGATGAATATCAACACAGGCAATGATCAATTAATAAATGTGTATTTCAACATATATTTCTTAGAACATCTTTATGAATAGTCCTGTGCTATACTGCACAGGACCTAATGCACCTAATAGTGCTGAATAATTACTAAAAGATAATTACATTACAATCTACCACTAATTACTATGGTATCAGAGAAAGTTGGCATGAGTTGAGGTTATTGGTGAAGTATCATTTAGGAAACAAACTTGAACTAATTTTGAAAGATAGAATGTAGATAAGTAGACAGGAGAAAAGGAGAGCACTCCAGGTGGAATACAGTATAAATAAGCATGTGGAGGGCTTTAAGCATTCCCAGCTTGGTAGCAGTAAGGAATTCTCTGGCTGAAGTAGACTCTGTTAGATTCAGTGGCGAGTCACTAGGCATGGTAGAGTAGAAGAAAACTTGATGGTGATATTTTAGGGAGTTTTGGCTGTATGCAGAGGAAATTCGAAGTAGGAGGCCAGTCTTTTGGCATTTGTCTACCAATCTGAAACTTTGTCCTCTTTACACTTCTGCTTTCAACTAGTCCTAATCTGTATCTTCTATAAGCTTGGTATAGACTTGCGTATTCTTTTCTCTTAAAAAGATTTTGTTTGAGTTGTACCACCTTCAAATACCTGAAAAAATATGTTCTATTGCTATTATTGCTAGATAGCTGATATAGTCAGGGTTGTCCAGAGAAACACAACCAATAGAATGTATGTGTGTGTGTGTGTGTGTGTGTATGTGTGTGTGCATATATATATATGTGTGTGTATGTGTGTGTTAGAGAGAGAGATATATATATTTTAAGTAATTTGCTGGAAAACACAAAATCCACAGGATGAACCAGCAGGCTGGAGACTCAGGGAAGAGCTGTTGCTGCAGTTCAGGTCCAAAGGCCATCTGCTGGCAGAATTCCCTCTTGATTGAGTTGACTTTTTTCTCCTCTGAAAGAAAATGCTGATTTTGGAAGAGAAAGTGGCAAAGTCGTGTGAATCCAGGTTGCACATGTCTTCCTGATCATGCCCATATTTTCATGCCATCACCAAACACTAAATTTGCAGACACCTAGATCTTGGACTTCCCAGTCACCAGAGCTGTGAGAAATAAATTCCTGTTGTTTAGTAGCTCTCTAGTCTATGGTATTTTGTTAAGAGCAGCCCAAATGGACTAAGACAGATGATATATTTGGCTCTGTGTCCCCACCCAAATCTCATGTGGAATTTTAATCCCTACGTGTCAGGGGAGGGACCTGGTGGGAGGTGATTGGACAATGGGGGTGGATTTCTCCCATGTTGTTCTTGTGATAGTAAGTGAGTTCTCATGAGATCTCGTGGTTTAAAAGTATTTCCCTTCCCCCCTTGCTCTCTCCTGCCACCATGTAAGACATGCTTTGCTTCCCCTTTGCCTTCTGCCATGGTTGTAAGTTTCCTGAAGCTTCCCCAGCTGTGTGGAACTGTGAGTCAATAAAACCTCTTCTTTATAAATTACTCAGTCTTGGGAAGTTCTTTAGAGCATTGTGAAGACAGACTAATACAACAGGAAACAAGAGGACCTCTGTTTCAGCCTTATCTACCGCTCATTCTGTCCATTCACAGGCAATTCTTTACAGTTTTTACTTATTTCTTCTGATATTTATTTTCTTATTTCTAAAATGCACTTGCTACCATTTCCTGACTTTTCAGTTTTATACATTACTCGTTGACTTTGAAATAAGAAAGGTAAGAATTTAGGCCCTCCTCACCTCTTATCATTGCATAATATAAAACATGATTAGATTTTACATTATTAAGACTAAATATTAATCTGAGCTAAACCACAAAATGATGTGACATGATATGATTACCTGTCCATTTTTGAACAATTTATATTGTTATGCCCTGTTTTGGGAATTAACAACAATGATTTTTGGCATTCATTTAATTAACTCTGTACTTACCACTAATCATACATCCTTAATTTCTCTACCAGAAGTGTGTACCTGATGTTAAAACCATCAGATAATGTTTAATTTAAAATATTCATAATATGCTAATCTGTGATTAACTCCAATCTGTCCTAGTTGTTTTCTAAAACTGCGATTCTCCTGACATCATGGTGCCTTTCATCTCTGTCATCCTAGAAGTTCCTCTGCGTATTGCATTTTCTTTTTTCTAGTACACTGGGGTTAAATTTTTGAGATCTTGCATGCCTAAAGATATCTTAATTCTATCCTCAGACATAACTGATAGTTGGGTTAGATTCAGAAGTCTAATTTGGATATCATTTTACTAAGAATTTTTGAAGGCATTGCTGCATTTTATCCAATATGTATTTTTCTCTTGTGTGGCACCATATTGATTTTCATTCCATCATGAGTGATTTTTGTTTCTTTGTTTATTTTTTCCTTCTCTGGAAACTTTTAAGATGTTTTATTTATTCCCAGTGTTTCACAAAGTGAAATTTCACATTGAAGTGGCTTTATATTGAACGAAATAAAAATATTTTGCCCCAAAACATACTTCGTTACATATTTTGAGATGGCTCAAGAAAGCCAGCAAACCAAAGTAACCCTGCAAAGCTGTCTTTTGTCACAGAGGAATGAATCTGTAGAGAATCCACATCTATGCAGCCAGGCCTGCCTTGTCCAGACCTAGAAAGGTTATCTGAGAGTCTGGCACTTTTAAGGTCTGAAAGAAACATTTACCATCTATTCTCTGTCAGGGCTGCTGCCTGTGGGGTTTAATTTATGTAACAAGACTGCCTTTGGCTAGTCAAGTCTCCTCTCCCTCTCATAACCTGTCTTGTCACTTAAATATGATTTACCACCGTAACCTGTTTTTGGCCATGCTCTGAGTGTGCAGTGTGCGACCTTTCTTTAACCTTGAGATGGTATATAAGCTTATATTATAAAGTTATATTCTATAACCTCAAGATGGTATATAAGCTTCTGCACCCCACTCTGTAGTTTTCCCATATCTGCACATTAATAAATTTGAATGCATTTTCTCCAGTCAATCTTTTGTGAGGTGATTTTTCAGCAAACCTTCAGAGGGTGAAGAGAAAGTTTTTCCATGGCCTTTAAAATGTGAATCTTTTAAGTTAATTTTCAAGGTATTTGGACAATGTGGGGACTTTCAATACATGTTTTAAATAATTTCCTTGAAACAATTATTGTAAAACTTCATCATAATTTATCCGGTCTCTTTTTCTTGACCCCTCGTTGTGTGATGTGTGTCAGATCTCATTGACAGATTCTCTAACTTTTGTATTTTTCTTTCCTATTTTCAAATTTTGGGATTTGTTCTATATTCTGGAAGATTTATTCAATGTTATCTTTTAATTCTTCTATGAATTTTCCAATATGTTTGTCATTTTTTTTTTTTTTTGCAATGGAGTTTGCCTCTTGTTGCCCAGGCTGGAATGCAGTGGCGTGATCTCGGCTCACTGCAACCTACGCCTCCCAGGTTCAAGTGATTCTCCTGCCTTAGCCTCCTGAGTAACTGGGGTTACAGGCATGTGCCACCATGCCTGGATAATTTTTAGTTTTAGTAGAGATGGGGTTTCTTCATGTTGGTCAGGCTGGTCTCGAACTCCTGACCTCAGGTAATCCACCCGCCTTGATCTCCCAAACTGCTGGGATTACAGGTGTAAGCCACCATGCCTGGTGATATTTTTAAAGTCTAAGAATTCTGAGGGGTTTATTTCTATTTTTGTTTTTATTTCATGAATGAAATGCCTTCATTTATTTCTTAGAAAACATTACATTTTTTTCAAATTTTCTTCTGTGTTCTGCATTGTTTCTATTTCTCTCATATTCTTTTTCCCCCTAAAAGTATGTGTTTTGTTTTATCTCTGTCTTTCATGTAAGAGGCTTTTCTCACATTTCTAGTAATCTTACAGTCATTTTAGATTTTCTTTTATATTTAAGAGACATCAAAAGAGCATTGGAAACTCTGTGTGTGAGAGGAGTTTGTCCAAGGTGACTTTCATTATAGCGAAATCAGGTGAGGGCCTAGACAAGTCGTTGAGGAGATCCAGTGACAGTCTCTCTAGGTCTTTCTTCCCAGGCATGTAACTCACTCTAGATGACTGCTTCAATCTCTTTGCAGTATATGTGCTTGGTTGGCATCTGGGTGTTTAGTAAAGGGACAGGAGATGGGGGCTCTTACACATGTACCCATCACACTCAAGACTGAAGGCATTCAACCAGATGCTGCATTCATAAATTGTTTGGATAAGTCCCACCCCATCCACCATAGCCAGGCCACATCAATGTGGTTATAGTATTCATCTGAAACACAATTCGTGTAGAAAATCTAGTCACTTTAAATTGCAAACAGTCTCAATTCAGTAATTAAAAACGCAAATCCCCAGGCATTTGTAATAATTCAGCCTTCCAATCTTATTCAAAGGTAAAATTTCTCACTCTGTACCTAGTCTGGAATCTCTTATAGGCTGGCATCTTCTGGTGGGAGAAGAAGGTACAGTCATCTCCTTTTTTTCTCAGTTAACTCCACTCCTACTTACTAGTTGCAATTACAGACTCTTCAAAACTCCCAAAGAAATAGAGGTAAAAGGATTAGGATAAGTTGTAGGTGACAAGAACTATTGTAAGATGGCATTGCCCTCCTTGAGACTGATTGTATTTAAAATGGACTTTTCTCAGACATTTGCATATCACTGAGTTCTTCCACCAATTACTGGTGTTCTTTTATTTGCAGTTACTTTTATAAGGCCAAACATTCTCTTCTAGCAGTCATTCACTTCCTTATCCTTCAGAGGACTCTTCCAATGGTGAGGCCAGATTTTGCCTCTGCTTTTACTGGTGTTTTTGATTGTGCCATTTGAAGAGGCTGTAAGAGAGGACCTAACACAGGTCTTATGCCTTTTCTCTAGTGCAAGGTTCACATCTGGCTCAAAAACAAAGCATTATTTACCTAAATTCTGGGAGTGCAGGCCAGTTCCCAAATAGCAGCAACTTTGCTTTGTTCCTTTGCTAAAGCAAGGAGTCATGTACTTAATGGCTTAATGACAGGGATGCATTTGGCGAAATGTGTCCTTAGGTGATTTCATTGTTGTGCGAACATTGTAGAGTGTACTTCTAGAAAGCTGGACGAGATAGCCTAGTGCACACCTAGGCTATATGGGATAGACTTTTGCTCCTGTACTATACTGAACACTATAGGCAAATGTATTACACAATGGCAAATATTTGTGTATCTGAAGATAGCTAAATACAGAAAAGGTACGGTAAAAGTATAATATAAACAGTACATCTGTATAGGGCAATTACCATGAAAGGAGCTTGCAAGACTGGAGATGCTCTGGGTGACTGAGTGAGTGAGTGGTGAGTAAATGTGAAGCCCTAGGACATTAATGTACTCTGCTATGGACTTTATAAAACACTGTACACGTAGTCTACACTAAACTTAAAAAAATATTTTTTCTTCGATAATACGTTAAACTTAGCTTACTGTACCTTTTTACCTCATAAACTTTATTAAAAAATTTTTTGACTCTTGTAATAACACTTAGCTTAAAACACATTGTACAGCTGTACAAACATATTTTCTTTATTTATAACCTCATTCTATAAGCTTTTCTTTCCATTTAAAACATTTTTTATTTTTTACTTTTTAAACTTTTTTTGTTAAAAACTAAGACAAAGACATATACATTAGTTAGGCCAACAGAGGGTCAGGATCAAGAATATCCCTGTCTTCCACCTCCACATCTCCTCCCACTGGAAGGTCTTCAGGGGCAACACCACACATGGAGCTGTCACCTCCTCTGACATGATCACAATGCTTTTTATCAGAGTGGTGGACCTGCCTGAGGCTGTTTACCGTTAACTTCTTTTTAATAAGTGGGAGGTATACACTCTAAAATATCAATAAACAGTATAGTATAACAAATACATACACTAGTATCACAGTCATTCATTTTCATGATCAAGTATTATGTACTGTACATGAGTGTGTGTGTTATACACTTTTGTATGACTGGCAGCACAGTAGCTTCCTACAGCAGCATCACCACAAACACATGAGTAATGTTTGTCCTACAACATTATGACAGCTATGATGTTATTCCCAGACCAAATGGAGGGTTGGCTGCTCTTTCTCATGGCCCAATAATGAGATGCAGATGAACTGGGGAGGAAGAGAGTTTTTATTTCTGTAACCGGTTACAGGGAGAAGGCCTGGAAATTATCACCAGACCAACTCCAAATTACAAAGTTTTTCAGAGCTTATATACCTTCTAAGCTATATATCTATGTTTAAGTGTGCATTCATCCAAAGATATAAGTGATTAAGTTCTTTTAATCTATAACTAAGGTCTGAGTCTTGAAGACCTTCCTCTGGAACCTCAGTCAATTTACTTAATCTAAGTGGGTCCAGGTGCTGGGGTGATGACCCTTATCTTGTCTCCTGCTAAATCACAGAGGTTTGGGGAGTTCCTTCAGATCTCCCAATAAACTTGTTTGTGGGGGATAGGGGAGTTTCTTCAGACACACAATAAAACTTGTTTCATTATGCTTTGAGGTTCAGGAAAGGCCTAGACAAAACTCTTGGTGGGCTTTTGTTATATTCCAGCCTTTGTATGAGGGCACTGGCTTTTCATATTTAACTTAACTACTCAGTACTGAAACAGTTGTTAGAGAGGCCTGTTAGTGAGACATGGCCTGCCATAATGTCACTAGGCAAGAGGAATTTTTCAGTTTTGTTATAATCTTATGGGACCACTGTCATACACATGGTCTGTCATTGACGAAAATGTGATTATGAGGCACACGACTGTATTCAGCCCTTTTTTGGCCTTATAGCTTTGCTAGTTGGGAAGCAAGTACCAGTGAACCTCCCTGCATCTCCTTGGCTGCTGGGGACAGTTATCCAGTTCTCCAAAACGTCAAACCTGACCAGACATAGTGGCTCATACCTATAATCCTAGCACTTTGGAAGTCTGAGGCAGAAGGATCATTTAAACCCAGGAGTTCGAGACCAGCCTGGGCAACATAGCGAAACTTTGTCTCTATAAAACAGGAAAATTAGCCAGGTGTGGTGGCATGTTCCTGTGGTCACAACTACTTGAGAGGCTGACATGGGAGGATAGCTTAGCCCAGGAGCCTGAGGCTGTGGTGAGCTGTGATTGTACCACTGCACACCAGCCTGGGTAACAGAGTGAGCCCCTATCTCAAAAAAAAAAAAAAAAAAAAAAAAAAAAAGAAGTCACACCAGTGCCCTCTCCTCTTAGGTGTAAGGTAAGAATTGGATACTCCATACTCCATACTCTTTCCTCTTGGGAAAAGTGGGAAATTATACTTAGAGTTTACCGTGAAGTATCTTTTAAAAAATTTTCAACTATTCTCTTCATACTCCAGCAACTCAACTCTTTCATATCCTTGGTAAGGGTGGGAGGGTTAGAGTCATGTATCCAGTTTCAGAGAACTTGTATGTTCTACATATAGTTGAGAACTTCCTTTGGAGTACAACATCTGTACTCCAAGTTTTAGTGAAAACTTGTAATTTAATTTAATTTTAAATTAACACAAACAGAACATTATTATATATAGCTCAGATGACTTTATCCAATTGTGACTAATGCTTGGCCACAGATTAGCTTGGTTCATTCCACTTATTGATCATTTTGCAATTTTCTCCAATCTCATCTATCAGAATGTTCAATCAAGTTTTGTACACTTCATAGAGCAATAAGGCCTAATGAAAGCAGGCACTTGCCCAGAGCTTACTATTTTCACACTGTTTTTCATACTTTATACATATTAATTCATTTAAATATTACAATAAATCTAGAAGGCCGGTGCTGTTATTATTCCTGTCCCACAGGAAAGGAAACGAGGGCACAAGAAGGTTAAGTACTTTGTCAGTTTATACAACTAATAAATAGTAGTGTTGAGATTTAAACCCAAGCAGTGTGACTTCAGAGACTGTGCTCTTGACCATTTTTTTGTATTAAATTTGGGCACATACAATTGAGGAACACTTGAAAGACCCACAGGAGGTAGCTCCTGCCTTGGTAAATTGAGAGCTGAAATATAATACTGAGATGTCAACACTATGATTGCCAAGATTTTGCTTGACAATCTTATTGCTTTGCTAGATGGGAGTCAAAGACCAGTAAAACTCCCTGCATCTCCTTAGTTGCTGGGGACAGTTACTTAGCTCTCCAAAAGTCACACCTGGCCACATGTGGTGGCTCACATTAGTTGTAGTTACATCTAACTATAAATAGAAGCTGGCCATAATATATCTAGCCTCCTTCAAAAGTCTTGCTTGGACTGGACATGGTGGTACACGCCTGTAATCTCAGCACTTTGGGAGGCCAAGGCAGGTGGACCAGTTGAGGTCAGGAGTTCAAGACCAGCCTGGCCAACATGGTGAAACTCCATCTCTACTAAAAATATGAAAATTAGCTGGGCATGGTGGCACCCGGCTATAATCCCAGCTATACAGGAGACTGAGGCAGGAGAATTACTTGAACCCGGGAGGCAGAGGTTGTAGTGAGCCGAGATTGTGCCACTGCACTCCATCCTAGGTGATAGAGTAAGATTCTGTCACAAAAAAAAAAAAAAGAAAGAAAAAAAGTCTTGCTTGGATTTTAGTTTTGAAATTAGGTCATGTTTTGAATATAGCATGATATTATCCTAAGATTGATTATATTGATTTGGACTAATATCAAAAAGTAAATTAAATAAAGCTGAGTTTCTTCAAAATGATAATAAAAGCAAGATGAGTTCCAGAAATATTACCAGTGTTTAAAACCAGGTAGAATTATACTGGTGTAGAGATGTTTTATATTTTTATTGCTTCTGTAATAAGAAATCAAAATTCAATACCACTTTCAGAGTTAGATTTACGTCTTGAAGATCTGGGTATTTACACTGGTCTATGAGGTTCTATATTTTTGGTGTTATTGCAATTTTAGGGTAGAAATTAATAAACATAGAGAAGTTGTAAAAATCGGGTTCAACAGTTGGTAACTTTATGTTAGGTAATGAGTTTTTGCTAAGCAAATTATGAAGTATGAAAAAGAAAAATAACTCAGAGCAGTTTGAGCTATGTGGGGTATACAAAATTTATAAGGCCCAGAGAGAGATGAGTATGGGACTTCAGTCACACCCCTCTTACCCTGCATCCATGCCCAGGTGCAATTGTTTAAGACATTCTTTTTCTTTTTTTTCTTCTCTGTAGTTCCCTGACTTGCTGCCTCATCCATTATCTTCATGTTCCTGGACTTTGTGATACAGAGAGCAGTGTATAGCCTAGGAATAGATTATATTATTTTAATGTAAAATCTTAGCAAACAACCAAGGAACTGCCTCTTGCTTTTTCCTTTAAAACCCCACTTGTAACTGCTGCTAATTAGAGTGTATATTCAGGGCTACTTGAATCTATGCTTCAGGTTGCAGTTCTTAAACTTGGTCCAAATAACCTCTCTACTTGTACTAATTTCGCCTCTGTTTTTTTCCTTTAGGTCAACAAGTAGATGCAAAACAAAGGTATATCTTGATCAACTGTTACATTTATCATAGATAAAACATTAAAATAGAGAAAACTGCTAGCATAGAGCTGCAATTCATGTTGTTGGTCAAGCTGGGTACTGCACAGTGGTGTCACTTGCATTGACTATTCTGTGAATGGTGGTCTCTGGAGCTACATATTGTGGTGACCATGATAGTAAAATCAACTGACTTTAGCCAAGTTCAACAATATTTTCTGAGAGGAAAGCTCATATGAGGAAAATACAAGGACTTTTTCTGAGACAAAGAGTTTAAACTTTATCCTAACGAGGCATGATTTTTTAAGCCTGCCATTGTGGTGGTCACACAAGCACCATTAAATGAAAATGTCATGATTCTCTATTGCTTCTGTATTCAGTAGGTTGTCACTACAAGAGCTGGGAAGCTTCCCATAAGAGTCTCTGTATAAAGGATATAAATTGCCAACAAGTCTTAGAAACCTTGCCTACTGACCTGTAGCAGAAAAGAATATGTGACCCCAAATTATGAGTGTAGGAGACCAAAATATGCCAACCCCAAATATGCCTCTTTTGTGTAGGATTATTTTGAGTTGGTTATTTTGAGAAGCTGCAGATATACGAGGAGCTCTGAAAACAGAATAGAGGTTATCTTTTTGTAAGGAAAATTAAAATCTGTAAAGGAAATTTCCAGTGGTAAGAGCATCTTCCTTTCAATACCACAAAGAGAAGAAGATCTCTACATCACTAGAGACTCTTTGTGATGGAGAAGGTATTGACGTAAATCTGCATGAGAGCAATGTGTGTGGCCTTGGACAATTTACCTGTCTGTGCTACAGTTCCCTTATCTCTGAAACAAGTACTTGCATACTAGAGTTCTAAAGCTTAAGTGAACTGATGTAGGAAGAAAATGTATATCCCAGCTTCAGGCACATTGTATGCTCTTAATAAATGTGTACTAGTGATTTTTAGAGATGCTTTGCTCATGAAACATTCCATTCAAATGACTCATGTTCAGAAGCCCAGTCTGGAAGAATAGTAAAATCAGTTTTCCTGGTTGAGATATATTTGGGAACCCTTGAGATTGCTCCTAGAAACCCTCAAGATACCTCAGAATTCACTTGGAAAGCCACCAGTTTACTATAATTTATGATGTCCCAATCCACTTCACAGATTAGAAAAAAATCTTCCTTTCTGAGTTACTTTCTAGAAGCTGTCCAGCTAAGACATGGCCAATTTGTATCCTCATCTTTGAGACAGAAATGAAAGCAAAGTTCAAATTTCCTTAGTTCATATTCTTTAATCTTTCGTTTTGCCACTATTTGTGAATAAAGCCAGAAAAAAGCCCATTCAACTAGAACTGTTACTGGTGGAAGGCATCCCAGTTACCCCGAATTACTGGCAGAGAATCCATACATGTCTGCAGCAACTTTCATTCTTGCCTCCTCAGAAGAAAGAATTCGGCTGAGGGACATAAAGCAGAAGAAGGGACCAAGGCAGATTTCAGAGCAAGGGTGGAAGTTACTTGAAAAGGCTTTAGAATAGGAAAGGAAGTAAGGTGTGCTTGGAGGAGACCATGTGAAGGTTAAAAAGAGCATTTAAACTTGATCCTAGGGCTTTCTTTTTTTTTCTCAGGCAAAACAAATTGATTTTATTGTGAGACAGAAAATTTTCTCAGAATAGCCAAGATCTTATAATAACATATTATTATTATTATTATACTTTAAGTTCTGGGGTACATGTGCAGAATGTGCAGTTTTGTTACATAGGTATACACGCGCCACGGTGGTTTGGGGATCACCTCTTTCCCATGATTCTTCTCTTAGGTGGGCTTCCCGCATGCTCAGTGCCCACCTTACCCTTGGGAATTGAGCATGCGCAGTGTGTTTAGGAAGTTGTACATATGCCCACCTGAGGCTTTCTTCCTTTTTTCTAGTGGAGTGTCCCTGAGAGGTCATACTTCGCCATCTTGTTTCTTAAAGCTTATGCCCAGGAAGTTTCTTCTTCCTGGCATCTGCATTCAATTAACACTTTAATATTTTTTTTTTTTTTTGAGACAGAGTCTCGCTCTGTCGCCCAGGCTGGAGTGCAGTGGCCGGATCTCAGCTCACTGCAAGCTCCACCTCCCGGGTTTACGCCATTCTCCTGCCTCAGCCTCCCGAGTAGCTGGGACTACAGGCGCCCGCCACCTCGCCCGGTAGTTTTTCGTATTTTTTAGTAGAGACGGGGTTTCACCATGTTAGTCAGGATGGTCTCGATCTCCTGACCTCGTGATCCGCCCATCTCGGCCTCCCAAAGTGCTGGGATTACAGGCTTGAGGCACCGCGCCCGGCCAACACTTTAATATTAATAGCTGTGAAGCATCAGGAGATTGTCTTTTCCTGGTTTTAGAGAGGTAGTGTGATAATTATCGAACCACCACCTGATATTCCTAGTGGGTGGGGGGGAGAGCCCTCTGCTGCCTTGCTGATGCCTATCTAACTACCTGTAACAGAATGGCCTAGTACTTAGTGGAAAGGGCACTGAACTTGTAATTTAGATATGAGATCATCTACAGATCTGCCATAGTTTACTACATATCAGCTGAGTTAATCTTGGATGTTTATATCACTCCTCTAGGTCTCAGTTTCCTGGTTTGTGAAATAGGTTTAATGATGCTTTTGACACAGTGTTGTGAGAATGTGATAATATCAGTATACTGACTGCTGGACAATGTGTCAGAGCCCCAGCATCAGGAAGTCTTCCACTTGCAGGTTGGTAGGAAGATTTTACTAACAAAAGTATAGGTCTGTAAAAGGAAAATTTCTTAGAAAGCAAGAACATTGCAATAGGGTGCAGTGGAGTGCCTCAGAGAGACAGGAGTGAGTGCGTCATGGTAGATATTCCTTAGGAGCATTAATGGACCTTAAGGCGGGAGCCAAAGGATAATTTTGACCATATTAGCCACATAGGTTATGATTAATGATTACATTTGTAGACATTTTGGTGCCTTAATGCCAGCAAGGGTTGCACAGTGAATTTTGGCATGCCATTTTGGAGAAGTGCAGGAATTCTAGTTACTTATAATATTTACATTGAAAAGTGGCCTGGAACCAGATGCTGACTTTAGATACTAGAAGTATCTAAATTAAACTAGAAGTTTAATTACTTCTAAATTCCCAGATAAGGAGTTTTGCCTCTGGATGGCTTGTGTGATGGTCACCAGGTGGTCTTTGCCCCCTTCTAAATTCTTCAGATAAGGAGTTTTTGTCTCTAGTGGCCTGTTTAATGGTCACCGGATGACTTTTGCTCTCCTCACATACCTAAGGCCGTACCTGGTACATAGACACTCAATAGATACCAGTAATGCTAATTTCCAATCTAGTTTTATTATGTCATGTGAAGCAGTGGATCAATTTTATTCACTACATATTGGCTAGCGAATAAAGATAGTCTCATCTTCAGTTTGGCAGTCTCCAATACATAAGATAGAAAACTTGTACTAGGAAGCATATCAAGGAAATGAGATTGAACATAACTTATTGACACTGTGTAAAATTTAAATTTGAAATAAACAGGAATACTGTTCATATATAGCTAAAACTGTGTGATTCTTTTCTATTTGCATAAAATTTTTATTTTCCTTATTTTTTAGTAAATCTGTGGAAGCAGCAGAGTCATATGTAAGGTATTCTAAATGATACCACCAAGGATGGTGCATTGACGTGATGAGTATGCTTGAACTAAAGAAACAGCTTCAGAACCAAGGTCTCTCTGACCTTCTCTTGCCTCCCTGTCTCTCACCCTCTGCTTCTCCCAAAGCACAGGAAGGGACTTTCTATGATATTCTCTTTTCTTACTAAGAAAAGTTCTTCCAGAAGGAATGTGATTGGTATGAGCCCCTTCCATTAAATCTACATTAAGCAGAACTGACTAATTCCTTTTGAAGAGGAGACTAGAGTTCTCCACGCCCAGGACACCATATCCAGATAGACTTTTTCACCCCTTCTTCTGTGGACCATTACCTGAGAGACTTTATCTGCATAATAAGACACTTTTGTTCATAGTCTAGTTCCTCCCTGTACCCTCCCCCAACTTGTTGTCACCACCCTCCAGGAGTCTTCAAGAACAGGATTCTTTCTGTTGCTCAAAATGCTATTTAAGCTTCAACCATCTAGCCCTTCTTTGAATCTTATACTTTGTGAGACCCTCATTCATATGCACATAATAAATTTGTGTGCCTTTTCTCCTGCTAATCTGTCCACTGTCAAGTTTATTTTTCAGACTCAAATATTAAAGCTCTACAGGAGAAATAAAAGATTCTCCCACCCCTATGTGGCACTTACATTATACTTAGGGATCTTACTTTACTGACTCATCTCATTAATCAAAAAATCTCAGGTTAAAAATAGTAGCATTTCTAAAGTCATTTTATTATTTTTGGAGAGTTTTAGTATACCTTATGTGGTCAGTACATTACAGTAAGAATCAGCATTTTAGTGAAAAATATATTGTAAATTCCTCAATCCATAAAAAGGCCTTATATGTTGATAATTAATGATATCTAGTAGAAAATCTACTCATGTAATCTTCTTCCAGAGGTTGAAACTTTTTGCTAATTCTACTTTTTACTTGAGGGAGGGTGGTTTGTCATAAATTTTGGAAATCTGTACTGTCTTTCTTGAAGATACCTCACTGTCAAATTATTTCTAATAATTTTTTAGTTATATAGTCTCACATTTCTAGAGATTTAGTTTTTATTTGAAATCAGAAGACCTAGATTTGTGTTGTTTCTTCAACCTTCTAGCCATATGACCTTACATAAATCACTTAACCTTTCTAAAACTAAATTATCAAATCTTGAAAATGGAAATGTAAACCAAAAAATATCTGAGACATGTCTCAATGAATTTAGAATTTTATTTTGCCTAGGTTAAGGGCAATGCCTGGACAAAATAAACACAGAATCACAAAAACATTTTGTGGTCTGTGTCTTTCTCCAAAGATGATTCTGAGGGCTTCAATATTTAAAGGGGAAAAGTGGGCTGGAGAAAAAAAGAGAGAGAATATGGTCACATTACTGAATCCACATCTTGCAAGAGAAATGGAGCAGTCAGGGGAACAGTTAATTATGTATTTGTCTTGCACTTGGTAAATCTGCCACTTTACCTAAGGTAAAGTGAATATAGAGTAGCTACTTATGGAGATATTTAACCTTTTATAGGTAACTGTCAGCTTAGTAATGAAAGAAAAGGCAGCTTCTGGCATGATCCAACTTTCAGTTTAAATTTTTTTTTCTTTTGGCACAGTGACTTGGGGTCCCAAGCTTCTATTTTCCTTTCACAATAATAATGAATTCAGTATTTTCCTTGGATTATTACAACGCAATAAACGGGAATGATGTTAAGGAGTGTTTTGTAATTGCAAAGGGCTATGTAAATACTTTGCCATTTCTTTCTTAATTTGCAAAGGGATGAGGAAAAAGTAAGTATCTATGACTTTTCTCTGACAAGGAGGAATATCTTTCATTTTTCTTATGATATGCTGATATTTATGCATCCTTCCAAATGCAGGTATTCTAGAAAATAGAGAAGTAAATATAATTTAAGATCCGAGGTCAACAATATTTAGTTTGATGCGTAGATGTGAAGTTTTAGTGCATGATACAGATCTAGCATCTGGTCTATCACATACTAGTTTTGTTCCCACAGATGACTTTTAAAGTATTTATTGTGTTTGTATCACTGCACTATGATGTAAAAATGAGACAGTACCAATCTTGCTTTCAAGGAATTTATATTCTTAGTGGGGTAAAAGGAATGATATAATGAGAAATTAGGAAATGGTGATTATTGCACCAAAAATCATAAATAAAAAAGCCAAGGGATTTCAAAGGAAAGAATGATTACATTGATTGTGGGGACTCTAACAGTGACATTTGAGATTGACTGGAATGAGAAGATAAGATTTTGTAAGATAGGCAGGGAAAAATAGTATGGAGATGATAATTATAAGGAGTGTTTGGAGAGTAGAAAGGACCTAGTTTTAAATGAAGAATATAATAGCAAGTTGAGATGTAAGAAGACAAAATTTTGAAAAACATATAGTGGCCTTATTATGTAAGAACTTAAATAACAATGAAAAAATTTTTCTCTTAAGTTTTAGGCAACACATAGTCTTTGAATATTTTTGATCTAGAAAGTAGCATAGGCAGAGATATAAATTGCTGACTGATAAGATGAAAAGGGTTGGAAAAGACTTAATGTATATTACGGTTTTGAGTCAGGGTACTTTGGCCATAAGCATTTTGGTTGTAAGGAAAAGAGAGTTATTTGAAATACCTTATGGAAAAGAATAAGAATTAGAACTGGAGCCAAAAAGCCATAGGGACTGATATGATTTGACTGTGTTCCCACCCAGAATCTCATCTTGAATTGTAATCCAAATTATAATTCCCACATGTTGGAAAAGGGACCTCATGGGAGTTGAGCAGATCATGGAGGTGCAGTTCTCGTGATAATGCAGTTCTCGTGATAATGAGTGAGTTATCATGAAATCTGATGATTTTATAGGGCCCCCCCCACCTCACTTTGCACTTCTCTCTCCTGCCACCATGTAAAGAAGGATGTGTTTGCTTCCCCTTCTGCCATGATTGCAAATTTCCTGAGGCTTCCCCAGCCATGCAGAACTGTGAGTCAATTAAACCTCTTTTTTTTTTTTTTTTTTTTTAATTACCCAGTCCCAGGCAGTTCTTTATGGCAGAGTGAGAATGGAGTAATACAGTAAATTGGTCCTGAGGGAGTGGGGTGGTATAAAGATAACCCAAAATGTGGAAGCAACTTTGGAACTGGGTAACAGGCAGAGGTTGGAACAGTTTGGAGGGCTCAGAAGAAGATAGGAAAATGTGGGAAAGTTTGGAACTTCCTAGAGATTTGAAGGGTTCCATAGACAGGAAAATGTGGGAAAATCAGGAAGTTCCTAGAGACTTCTTGAATGGTTGCACCAAAATGCTGGTAGTGAATGTGGACAATGAAGTCCAGGCTGAGGTGGCCTCACATGAAGATGAGGAACTTCTTGGGAACTGGAGCAAAGGTGACTCTTGCTATGCTTAGCAAAGAGACTGGTGTCATTTTTTCCCTTGCCCTACAGATCTGTGGAAATTTGAACTTGAGAGAGATGACTTAGGGTAACTGGCAGAAGAAATATCTAAGTGTCAAAGCATTCAAGAGGAGGCAGAGCATAAAAGTTTGGAAAACATTGGCTGGGCATGGTAGCTCATGCCTGTGATCCCAGCACTTTGGGAGACTGAGACAGGCAGATCACGAGGTCAGGAGATAGAGACCATCCTGGCTAACATGGTGAAATCCCTATCTCTACTGAAAATATAAAACATTAACAGGGCGTGGTGGTGGGTGCCTGTAGCCATGGCTGGAGTTGAAGCAGCCGGGACACAGCATGCTGTGTCCTAAGGCTGTATAGAGCAAGGGCGCACTGGGCTTGGCCCAGGAAATCATTTTTCCCTCCCAGGCCTCTTGGCCTGCGATGGGAGGGGCTGCTGCAAAGGTCTCTGACAAGCCCTGGAGACATTTTCCCCATTGTCTTGGCAATTGGCATTTGGCTCTTCATTACTTATGCAAGTCAGGAGGCTGAGGCAGGAGAATGGCATGAACCCAGGAGGCGGAGCTTGCAGTGAGCTGAGACCGCGCCACTGCCCTCCAGCCTAGAGGACAGAGAGAGACTCTGTCTCAAAAAAAAAAAAAAAAAAAAAACCGAAAAAAAAGTATGGAAAACATGCAGCCTGACCATGAGATAGAAAGGAAAAAACCCATTTTCTGAGGAGAAATTCAAGCTGGCTGCAGAAGTTTGCATAAGTAATGAAGAGCCAGTTGCCAAGACAATGGGGAAAATGTCTCCAGGGCTTGTCAGAGACTTTTGCAGCAGCCCCCCCATTGCAGGCCAAGAGGCCTGGGAGGGAAAAATGATTTCCTGGGCCAAGCCCAGTGCCCCTTTGCTCTATACAGCCTTAGGACATGGCATGCTGTGTCCCAGCTGCTTCGACTCCAGCCATGGCTAAAAGGGGCCAATAAACATTTTGGGCTGTTGCTTCAGAGAGTGCAAGCCCCAAGCCTTGGTGGCTTACATGTGGTGTCGGGCCTGCGGGTGCACAGAAGTCAAAAATTAAGGTTTGAGAAGCTCCACTCAGAATTCAGAGGATATATAGAAATGCCTGGATATCCAGGCAGAATTTTGGACTCTGCAGGGGCAGAGTCCTCATGGAGAACCTCTGCTAGGGCAGTGCAGAAGGGAAATGTGGGATGGGAGCCCCCCCGCAGAGTTCCCACTGGACACCACCTAGTGGATCTGTGAGAAGAAGACCATTGTCCTCCAGACCCTAGAATGGTAGATCAACCAACAGCTTGCACCGTGTGCCTGGAAAAGCTGCAGACACTCAATGGCAGCCTGTGAAAGCAGCCTGGAGAGAGATTGTACCCTACAAAGCCACAGGGGCAGAGCTGCCCAAGGCCATGGGAGCCCACCTTTTGCATCAGTGTGACCTGGATATGAGACATAGGAGATCATTTGGGAACTTTAAGATTTAATGACTGTGCAGCTGGACTTCAGACTTGTATGGGACTGTATTTTGGCTTTATTTTGGCTAATTTCTCCCATTAGGAACGAGAACATTTACTCAATGCCTGTACCCCAACTGTATCTAGGAAGTAACTAACTTTCTTTTGATTTTACAGGCTCATAAGTGGAAGAAACTTGCCTTGTCTCAGATAAGATTTTGGGTTAATGTTGGAATGAGTTAAGACTTTGGGGTACCGTTGGAAAGACATTATTGTGTTTTGAAATGTGAGGACGCCAGACTTGGGAGGGTCCAGGGGTGGAATGATATGATTTGACTTTGTCCCTACCCAAAATCTCATCTTGAATAGTAATCCAACTTATAATTCCTATGTGTTGAGGGAGGGACCTCGTGGGAGGTGATTAGATCATGGGGGTGTTTCCTCCATGCTGTTCTCATGATAGTAAGTGATTTCTCATGTGATCTGGTGGTTTTTTAAGGGACTTTTCCCCTTTGCTCCGCATTTCTCTCTCCTGCCACCATGTGAAGAAGGATGTGTTTGCTTCCCATCTGCCATGATTGTAAATTTTCTGAGGCCTCCCCAGCCTTGTGGAACTGTGAGTCAATTAAATCTCTTTCCTTTATAAATTACCCAGTTTCAGGCAGTTCTTTATAGCAGCATGAGAATGGACTAATACAGGGACCAAGGAACTAAATTAACAAAAATTTCTTGTTTTTCTCTTTTTTATTCTTTCGTCCCTCCTTCCCTCCCTCCCTCCTAATGTCTCTGCTTTTCTTTATACTTCCGTTGATTCTTTATTTTCTATAACTTGAATTATTTTGTGTATTTAGTTTTCAGTCACTCTGACCCTTAGCTATATACTGCTTGTCATAATTCTAAATGCCTAGAAAAAAATTAAATTCATTGTTTTCATTCTTCTTAAGCAAGTCAAAGTAAATTAGATTGCCTGCCAGGGTATGGATAGCTTCCTTTGCATCTGGGGCCTAGGTCTAAACAATAGTGTCTGGGAGAGCTGGGGATGGTCATATGATCTAGCGTCCAAGCAATTGGACCTGTGAATGAGAATAATTTCCCTGAAAAAGAAATATGGGTAGGACAAGGTATCAATCTGGGTTCTAGCAGTGAAACAGAATGAGTAGGACTCTATCTATCTATCTATCTATCTATCTATCTATCTATCATGTATCTATCTATCTATCCATCTATCATCTATCTATCACAGGGAAGTCTCATGCCATTATGGGGACTGGCTAGGTAAATTTGAAATCCATAGGACAGGCTATCAAGAAGGGCAGGCTGGAAATTCTCAGGCAGGGGCTGATGCTGCAGTCTACAGGTAGAATTTCTGTTTTGTCAGAGAAACCTCAGTTTTGTTCTTCAGGTCTCTCATTTGTTTAGGTGAGGCCCCCTTAGAAAATTGAGGATAATTTCCTTTACTTAAAGTCAGTTGATGGAAGATGCTAATCATATCACAAAATACCTTCACAGTAACACCTAGGTTAGTTTTTGAATAGCAGGGGCCCATAGCTTAGCCAAGTTGACACATAAAACTAACTGTCATAGGCAGGCACTCCAAAACAGGCCTAATACATTGACCATACAAGAAGATGGAAGTGCACTATAAGAAAAAATATTGAGCCTGTTTTTGAACACATAGAGTTTTCAGTGTCCCTGAGTCATTGACATATCATCTTTGTGCTTTTGTACAGTTTGTTCTAGACGATTTCTGAGGCTTCAGTTATAAAATAATTCCTATTATTATCATGTGCAAAAACAATAGAGATGATTAACAAAAGGCAATTGTTATTGCAAAGAGAATAACCTTTCAGAATTAAATTTTTTTTCCTATTTACCACCTCTTCTCATAAGGAAAATAACAGAATGAATTAATTATGGCTAAGAAATAAGGCATTCAGCTAGTCATTTACTCAGCATCCCATAGACCATATACTATGTTAGATGCTACAGATATCGATATGGAGAAACATGACTATAATCTGATGACTATAGGCAAATTGATCATTTCAGTACATGTTACATTCTGTGAGAGAAATGTGCACAGCACTGAGGAGTGACATGTGAATCAGTCCAAGGGTTCAGGGAAGGCTTCCTGGGAGACAGATGTTTTGAACTAAACCTGAAGGTCAGGATTTAGATAGGCGGAGAAGATGGCCACAGGAAGGGGCAGCTACTGGGAACAGAGAAACTTTGAGTAAACCTCTGCTATAGGCTGGTAAGGAGGACAGAAAAGTCAGACACTTTAGCGGGCTATTTAACTTTTTGAAAAGTGCTGTAGGTTTGCAAGGAAAGAAATTAGTGTGTTTGGGGGCAGTGAGAGAAGTTATGTGTCTTGATCAGAGCCTTGAGAGAAGAGAAGGAATTTCTAGGTGCACTATGGTGGTGAGGGTAGCTGGGACAGGCACAACTGGAGGGGCATTTTAGGCAGAAGGTAGAAGACAGTAGGTTTAGGGGTGACAAAGAAAGTGGATTATTAATTTACTTTTGGCTATGTTGTGTCTTTCCAAATATTCTTATGGTAGAGAGAAATAGCCTTATTAGCTAGATACTGGGTCAAATTTCAAAGCTTACGTCATTTTATGGTAATCATATTATACAAAAATTCTAAAGTGATAGGTAATTCTTTCCCTAGATTTATTCATTCAGTTTCAAACAAAATTGTATTAAAATTCTTTTGTCCATTTTGTTTTGTTTTCCCTCCATTGTTTTAGCTCCTTCATCTCTCAGAGTTTTCTGATCGTATTAATGTTCACTTGGATATCAATCTTGTTAAATTTACTTAGCATACCTAACATGCAGTTTCTGAATTGTGATTTGACTCCTGCAGTTCCAATAATTCTCATTTATTCTTGTCATTTTAAATGTGATTGAAAGCAGAAAATTTACATGCTGCTACATTAATGCATTTTGAAAGCTGACTTTGAAATGTCATTTGTTTATTTATACAAACCTTAAACCATCCAAAGGTCTTTTGAATAAGAAGAAATTTATCTGCTCAGGACATACTGCCATGTTGTTTTCATTTATGGAGTTGTGAACTGTCTTCAACCAGCACATCTTCAGAACATCGAGATGAAGTAGATGGTAAACTTTGCGGAGTTGTGCTTGTTTGTTTGTGATTCTTTGTGTCTGTGTATGTGTGTGTGCATGTGTTTTCAGTGGATTTGTCCAGTGAAGTAATACAGTGCCCCAGAGAAATATTAGTACATGGTTTTCTCCATATTTTGTGCTTAAGTACTTTCTGTCCTATGTATGAAATAAGCCATGTGAATGTCCTTTGTATAACTAATGCATCATACTATGGTGAAACACTACTTCTTTTCATTATATTGAAAAAATATATGCATCGTATTATGGTGAAGCACTGCTTCTTTGCATTATATTGAAAAAATACTTCAGACCTTGCACCTCTTACTGCAGTAGAAATGTGCTCTGGTTTGAATGTGTCCCCTCCAAAATTCAGGTGTTCAAACTTAATGGCCAAATGACTAATATAATACTATTAAGAGATATGGCCCTTAAGAGTTAATTAGTCCATAATGGCTTTTCCCTTACGAATGGGGTTAGGTACCACATAAAAGGACTTGACAGAGGGATTTTGTCTCTTTTCACCCTTCCACCTTATGCCATAGAGGACACAGCATTCTTCTACTCTGAGGCGAACAGTGTTCAAGGTGCCATCTTGGAGGAGGAGACCAGACTTTTACCAGATAATGAACCTGCCGGCACCTTGATCTTGGACTTCACAACCTCTGGAAATGTGATAAATAATTTTATTCTTCATTAATTACCCAGACTGATATGTTGTTATCATATCAGAGGCACAGGCTAGGGCAAAACTTATTTGTCCAAATTTAGTATTTAAAAGGTTTTAATGTAACTCCTCTCTTTTTTAGCTTTAATATTTTCCTTCCTTCCTTCCTTCCTTCCTTCCTTCCTTCCTTCCTTCCTTCCTTCCCTCCTTCCTTCCTTTCTTCCTTCCTTCCTTCCTTCCTTCCTTCCTCTCTTCTTGCTTCCTTCTTTTTTGCTTTTTCTTGTCATTATTTCAGTGATTTCATTTCTCCTTTGCCTACACTGTCTTTTTAATATCTGCTACATACAAAGCTATATTCTTGACATTGTGAGAGTTATAAAGATAAAATAAATACTACAAATAATTAAGCACTTTTGAGTACGTATTATGGCACTCTTTCGTATGTTTTACATGTATTAATTTATATAATTTCACAACAGTTGTATGAAGCAAATATGTTATCACTCCATTTTACAGATGAGAAAACTAAGTCTTAAGTCCAATAATTGCCCAAGGCCCCACAGGAGTTAAGGGGCAAAGATTTAAACCCCTATTTTTAATCACATCCTCACTGTTTCATCTAACTAAAACCTAGCAGGAAAAGTGACAGCCACAACAAATACATAAAAAATAAAATAAATAAAGTAGGTACCCTGGGAGACATTCACACAAAGTACTACTGAAGCTCGGAGGAGGGGAGAAGATGTGAGCATGTTAGCCATCGTCATGGGCCTTGATGGATGGGAAAGCTCTTGAGAGAGAATGATCAAGGGGACATTCCAGCAAGAGGGAATGATTTATCTCTAGGATAGGACCATTGAGAACACAAAGGGGAGCAGACAGAACAAAGCCTGGAAGGGCAAGTCAGAGCCATGTTGTGTGAGGCTTTACATCCAAGCAGAGAAGTTGGCATTTAACATGTCAGGCAGGAGGAAAACAGCTAAAGGTTTTAAGCAGGAGCTTGACAGTGATTTGTATCAAATCATTTATTAAGATTCTGTAGGATGGATTAGCATGAGTGAGTTCAGAATCTGGGAGATTGAATTGAAGTTTGATAAGAGAGACTAAAGGCTTGAATTCAAGTGTTGGCTTTGGAAAGATCCGGGGAGAATAAGAGGCCCTACTAGGTCTACAGAACTTAGTAACCTCGTGGAGGAAGAGTGAGGTTTCCCTGGTTTCTAAAGAAGCAGTACAGCTCTGGGAGAATGAGGGTATGGTTCACTTACACAGCAAGACAGTTTTAAGGGGAGCAGAGTGGAGATGCATTCATGTTTTGACCTATTAGTGTCCAAGAAAATATTCCACCATTAATAAGAAATAAATGTGTAAAGTCAAGGGCAAGAACTTTTAAGGATCCATCAGTGCTCAGCCAGATTGTTTTGCCTATCTCCTCTTTCCCCTTTTGCTGTTCTTTCACATTTGACCCCCTGCTATTTGGAAAGTTTCTCAATGCCTGGATGGACTGGCTGCTCACCATTTATCTCCTCCTTCTGATTTCTCTCTATTGTGACAACAAAATTCATGAAATTATACCTCTTAATTGTTTATGTCTGCATGGTGCTGAACCTTTGCTAATAAAAATATGTATTTCTGCAGATCTTTAGCAAAAAATAAAAGCAAAATCATAGCAAAACCAAACCAAAACAGAACAAATAAGCATGCAGCCTAGAGGAAAAGAGAAACTGGAAGCAAGAGAAACCAGGAAGTCATGCAGTCATCAACCTAATAGAAACCAAGCAGAAACTGCCACAGAAACAGCACTGTCTACATTTGTCTCCGTGGATCTTGTCTCAGGTTCTGCCAATGAAAACCTGAGAGTAGGTCTTTTACAATTACCTACATGGTCTGTGGTCAGCAGATTAAATTGGATTAAACAAACAACTCTTGAGTAAGGGAGAATGGAAAACTTTGGTTTTCTGGACTGGATAAGTAGAAGTTCCTTAATGGTGTGAAGAGAGGTCACAGCTGAGTTACTCAAAGTAGAAACATGGAGACATTGTTTTGAAAGTTATATTAAATAATACAAGTTTAGGGTGCTTATGAATAAGTTTATTATGTCATATTCCTTCAATCTCATTAGCTGTCAGCTAATGGCATTAACAGAAAGAAAAGTTTCTATTTTTAATTCTCTCAATCTATAAGGATTTGAGTAAAATTACTCCCTGACAAGTCTCTTGTTGAAAATCATAGTTAGCAAACAGATTTAAGATCAACTTATTTTCTTCAATTAATGGGATTTATTTCAATATCAGTTTTGAGACATCACCTTCTTTTTTTTTTTTCCCAAATGTGCTATAATTCTGAACTAAGAATGTGCCTTTTAGGTTTCTTTCTGGTGTCATGCCAATTGCCTGTTGACCTTCTACTTCTGTCTTCCACAACCATCTCTACACATCATTCTTCTGATCTTATTCTATGTACCTTTATAGCAAGCGTATCTACAAGTCATGTTACCAACAGGTCCAAACTTCTGAATTCACACCTCGCACTCTCTTTATTTTTAGCTATTAACTGCTCGAGAATAGGACTCTTGTCTTTAATCATATCACCATTCTCCCCATCATAATAACTCTGCTTTAGAAACTCAGGGCAGAAATCACTGCCACTGAGGTGGCCTCCCTGACCTTTCTTCTCTAGTTGAGTTAGTTAGGAACTCTTATCACACCTGGTAATCCTTTCGCTCATTGAGTACAGAAGCTGTGTCATTCTCTCTCTCTCTCTTTCTTTTTTATCTTTAGAGATTTGCATTGTTTTCAGCACACAATTGATTCCTCAGTTAAGACCTGTGGAGTGAAAAAACAAAGGAACTACTTATTCGTATCTGTTAAAAAAAATGTGTGCTTCTGCATATTCTTACTCATAGGTGGGAATTGAACAATGAGATCACTTGGACACAGGAAGGAGAACATCACACAAGGGGGCCTATTGTGGGGTGGGGGGAGGGGGGAGGGATGGCATTAGGAGATATACCTAATGTAAATGATGAGTTAATGGGTGCAGCACACCAACATGGCACATGTATACATATGTAACAAACCTGCATGTTGTGCACATGTACCCTAGAACTTAAAGTATAATAAAAAAAAAATGTGCTTTCAAAATGGACTTAGATATAGCTATTGATATAGCTACAAATTAGTTTCATTTTTAGCCTTTTCCCAAATCCCCTTTCTGAGGCGTCTTCCTATATATTGGTCCACCTCCATTGGCACTAGTGCCTTGATGCCACCTTTGGGCATTGCTTGAGACTCAAAAGTGTTCATTTCTCCTCTTCCTATCATCATTTCTGTTCTTCCATTCCTGTGATAATAGCTAGTTGTCAGCAAAAGAGAACACTGTCTTTTAATTCTCATAAAATAACAAAGAACTAAGAATGTAATGATTGAGCTTTCTCAAATCTATTTGAATTTCAAATGCAAGTGTTAATCCTGAAGAATCAATCTCTAATGATAAGATTTAGGGTATCACCTGAAAAACATCTCATAACCTGCTAGTCCATTTGTAAAACCCAGTCTGCACAGCACTGGGGGACATGGGTACTTTGGGACAGAGTAGTTATTTGTGGGGGGTGTGCATTAGGATATTCATTTCTTAGATGTGATCTTTAGCTCCCCAGATATGCTGGGTTAAAGCTCAACTTATGGTAAGTGCTTATTGCAATCCCTGCAATGACTGGCTCATGGAAAGGGAGCCCAGGTTCCTCCCTAGGCTCATTTATTGCCACTTCCCTCTGCACACTCTACATTCCAGTGTGGCTGGCTTTCACTTAGTTTTGTATGTATTGCCTAATCTTTTCTGGACTCGGAATGTACTACTCTGTTATTCAGGAAGGACATGGCCTCCTCTTCTTCGCCTGGTTAACTTCTACTCATTCTACTCATCTCTCTGGTACTAACACTTTATATTACTACAGGGTATATATCCAAAGGAAATCAAATTAATATGTTGAAGAGCTATCTCTACACACATTTATTGCAGCGTTATTCACAATAGCACTATTCATAATATTCACAATGTGGAGCCGACCTAAGTGTCCATCAGTGGGTGAATGGATGAAGAAAATTTGGTATACATGCACAATAGAATACTATTCAACCATAGAAAGAATGAAATCTTCTCATTTGTGACAACATGGATGAGTTTGAAAAACATTATGCTAAGTAAAATAAGCCAGACACAGAAAGATAAATACCACACAATTTCACTCATATGTGGAATCTAAAAAAAATTGATCTCATAGAAGTATAGTGCAGATTGCTGGTTACCAGAGGTTGGGGTGGTTAGGAGGGAAGGAAAATGGGGGGATATTGGTCAAGCAGATCTCAGAGATATTGTGGGATCTGTTCCAGATCACTGAAATAAAAGAAATATAGCAATAAAGTGAGTGATATGAATTTTTTGTTTCCCACTGCATATAAAAGTAAAGTTTATACCATACTGTAGTTTATTAAGTGTGCAATAGCATTATGTCTAAAAAAACTACATACATAAAATAAAAAATATTTTATTGGGCAGGCATTGTAGGTCATGTCTATAATCCCAGCATGTTGGCAGGCTGAGTAGAGAGAATTGCTTGAGGCCTGGAGTTTGATGCTACAGTAAGCTAAGATGGTGCCACTGCACTCCAGCCTGGGTGACAGAGCAAGACTCTATTTCGGGGGAAAAAAAAAAACCAACAAAACCCCCCACAGAATTTTATTGCTAAAAAATATTAATGAACATCTGAGCCATCAATGAGTCATAATCTTTTTAGCAGTAAAGTGTCTTGCCTTGATGTTGATGGCTGCTGACTGATCAGGGTGGTGGTTGCTGAAGTTTGGGGTGACTGTGACAATTTCTTAAAATAAGACAGTGATGAAATTTGCCACATCGCTGTAGCATGTAATGTTGTTTATTAGCATTTTAGCCACTGTAGAACTTCTTTAAAAATTGGAGTAAATCCTCTTAAACCTTGCTGCTGCTTTAGCAACTACGTTTATGTAAACTCTAAATCCATTTTTGTCATTTCAGCAATGTTCACAAAATCTTCATCAGGAGTTAGATTCCATCTCAATGAAACCACTTTCTTTGCTCATCTGTAAGAAGCTACTTTTCATTCATTAAAATTTTATCCTGAGATTGTGGCAATTCAGTGACATCTTCAGGCTTCATGTTTAATTCTTGTTCTCTTACTATTTCCACCACAGCTGTGGTTACTTCCTTCACTGAAGGCTTGAACCTCTCAAAGTCATCCAGGAGGGTTAGAATCAACTTCTTTCAAACTGCTGTTCACATTGATATTTTGATTTCCTCCTTTGAATCCAAATGTTCTTAATGGCATCTAGCATGGTGAGTCCTTTCCAGAGGGTTTTTAATTTATCTTTCTCAGATTCCTCAGAGGAATCTTTGTCTATGGCAGCTATAGCCTTACAAAAGGTATTTCTTAAATAATCAGACTTAAAAGTTGAAATGATTCCTTGATCTATGGGCTGCAAAATAGATGTTGGTGTTGGCAGACATGAAAACAACATTAATTTCCTTCCACATCTTCATCACAGCTCTTGGGTGGCTAGGTGCATTGTCAATGAGTAGTAATATTTTGAAAGGAATATATTCTTTTCTGAGCAGTAGATCTCAGCAGTGGGCTTAAAATATTCAGTAAACTATACTGTAAACAGATGTGCTGTTGTCCAGGCTTTGTTGTTCTATTTATAGAAAACAGGCCGAGTAGATTTAGCATCATTCTTAGGGTCCTAGGATTTTCAGAACAGTAAATGAGCATTGGCTTCAATTTAAAGCAAAGAGCTGCATTAGCCCCTAACAAGAGAGTCAGCCTGTCCTTTGAAGCTTTAAAACCAGTCATTTCCTTCTCCTCTCTAGCTATGGAAGTCCTATATAACATCTTCTTCCAATAGAAGGCTGCTTCAGCTATGGTGAAAACCTGTCATTTAAGGTAGCTGTCTTCCTCAATGATCTTAGCTAGGTCTTCTGAAGGACTTTTTAAAGCGTGTATATCAGCCCTCGCTGCTTCACCATGCACTTCCAAGTTACAGAGACAGTGTCTTTCTTTAAACCTCACGAACATATGCTAATATCACACTTTTCTTCCTCACCTCTCTCAGCCTTCAGAGAATTGAAGAGAGTTCTTCTGTGGGTTAGGCTTTGGCTTCAGGAAATACTGTGGGTGATTTGACCTTCAATCTAGACCACTCAAACGTTCTCCATTCAGCAATGAAGGTGTCTTGCTTTTTTATTATTTGTGTGTTCACTGGACTAGCAATTTTAATGTGCTTTAATAATTTTTCCTTTATATTCATAATTGGACTGTTTGGCTCAAGAGGTCTGCTTTTGGCTTGTCTTTGCTTACAACATGCCTTCCTCATTCAGCTTAATCATTTATAGCTTCTGATTTAAAGTGAGAGATGTATCGCTTCTCAACCTTTTGGCTAAGATCAAGTGTAAAGCGAGAGATGTGCGGCTCTTCTTTTCACCTGAACTGTTAGAGGCCATTGTAGAGTTAATTAGACTAAATTCAATATTGTCATGTCTCAGGGAATAGGAAAACCAAAGGAGAGGGAGTGAGGCAGAGGAACAGCTAGTGGGTGGAGTAATTAGAAACACACATTTATCTATTAAGTTTGCCGTCTTAAATGGGTGTGGTTCTTGGAGCCCCAAAATAGTTACAGTAGTAACATTGAAGAATACTGATCAACATAACAGGTATAATAATAATAATCATAGAGTTTGAACTATTGCAAGAATTACCAAAATGTGACACAGAGACATGAAGTGAGCATATGCTGCTGGAAAATGGTGCCAATAGATTTGTTCAATGCAGGCTTACCACAAATCTTCAATTTGTAAAAACACAGTATCTGCAAAGCACAATAAGGTGAAGCAAAATAGAATGAAGTATGCCTCATCCTACATACAGTTAGACAGGGGGAATAAGTTCAAGAGATCTCTTATATAGCACATTGACTAGAGTTAATGATGATATATTGTATCCTTGAAAAATGTAAAGATAGTGGATAAGTGTTCTTGCCACAAAATGATAGCTATATAAGATTTGCTTTTGTTAATTAGCTAGATTTAACTATTTCACAATTTTTATATACTTCAAACATCATATTGTACATGACAAATGCACAATAAAAATAAAAAAAATAGTGAGCAACTACTGGGCTCAAATCATTGTGCATGGTGACAAGAGAGTTTCAAACACAAGAAATAAGGCTTTTATACTTTAAACAATGTGATTGATTCTCATTTATTCAGAGGCTCATAAGCACAGTGTGACCTAAAATGCAGATGTATGAGTTTGATGGGTACTATGGCTGCTCTGAACCTTTCAGTTCTGATGATTCCAAGGAGACTATAAATGTGTGTAATATGTGTGTAGTGGCAGTGGTGGGAGGCACATTAGATGGATGGGCAGGCAGAGTAATTTTCCCTTCTGTAGAATTTCATAAAAAATTGTTTGCAGCAATAAAACCCCTAGCAGTAAACTGATACAAACATCAAAGCAATTATTTCTTTTGCAACAAAGAAAGCCGAGGGCCTTGTAAACATGTGCTTTCAAGCACCTCTTGCTGTCTAGGTGAGTTTTTATGGAAAGACTGACTGCCAAGTGGATGAGAAGAACAAGAGGAATGGAATAGTAGTTATTACTTTATGTAAGGAATAAAGACAGTTCTGCTGCTCCTTTTTGCTTACTTTCATAACAAAGAGCCATCATGCCAGCTATCTGCAGAGGGCCAACACCTGGGTTTAACATGTTCAAACACACCTCAAATGCCACTGCACTCAGTTATTTCCGATGTCAGGGTTCTCAGTTGTCTCAACCCCTAGTTAATTATTTCCACTGGCTTACCACTTCTACCACCACAGCTGTATACTGTCATGTCCCTAAATAGCTCCCCTGGTAAAGACATCCCCACGAATCTACGAAAATAATAATGATTTGGGTAGGATGTTCATATAAGAGATATTATGAGCATATTTTATTAGTAGTGTTAAAGTAACGACTTTTTTCACTTCTAGCTGCCCAGTAACTCTGTTTCCCTCACATTTAAAGTACTGGTTATCTCTGGTGGAAAGGCTTTTGCCTAAGGCTATAGTTTTGGAGTTATCAGGGTAGTACTTCATTCTGAAACTGCAATATTATGATACATACCAGTGCAGCTGGACATGGTAGCACACAGTTACAGTCCCAGCTTCATGGAAGGCTGAAGTGGGAGGATTGCTTGATCCCAGGAATTCAAGGCCAGCCTGGGCAATATAGCAAGCTTCTGCCTTTTCTTAAAAGTACATACCAGTGGCATGGGCATTGCATAGCATCAAAACACTAGGCTACATGTCCATGAAGAGAAAATTATCACCCTACTTAAGTAAAACATACCTTTATTGGCTTTCATTTATAACATCTCCCAACCTGTCCATATAAATATATTTATCATTTTAGGTATCTGTGGTAGGTGACATTAAGAAAATCTTAAGTCAGTTAAAAGATAAAGTTGTGGGGCAGAGCAAAAGTAGAATCCAGAGAAGTAGAAAGGAATTAGATGATATGGGCCTCACAGAGCATGATAAGGAGTTTACTTTTAAGAGTAATAGGGAAATCATGGAAACATTTTAAATTGAGGATGTCATTGTCAACTATGAAGGATCTAAGACTACTCTACTTGTAACAACCTACACAGTCTCAAATTTTCTGGCAGAGGACATGAGACTCCTGAGTTAGAGACAAATTACTTTATTACTCATGGAAGAACAAACAGCATGAGTATCAGCATATCTGTGTCAAATCCCCTTGCCTCTAAGTCCCACAACTAGAATAGGCCCAAGTGGATGACTATGTACATGGTTTAATTATAGAAGAGAAAACCAGAGCTGGGGGAACCCAAATCTTTTATCATGAGCAATAAGCATGTCTGCCATTTGTTTCCAAAGTGACTTTATTTTTAAAGTGCTGAACAGTAAGCTTACTTGCTGTTTGCTCTGGAAGGAGACATTGTCTTCCAAGACTGTTGGAAAACCTACACTTTGCTCTGGATGGTGACACTATCTTTATTTTCAAAGGCTATTCACTATTCAAAAATTCTTGAAAGGGTAGTCGAGAACAAATAAGTCCCTGCTTGCAAAATGTGTACAAATGTGGAAGCTATGGAGAATTATTTCCCCAAAATATCTATTCCTTGTTTATAAATTGTTTTGATTTATGGAGAATTTTTCCTACTGGAATTTTCCTATCAGTAGGCAACTATATTGGCTTAGTTGACCCACAGAGAATGGGACGAAACACATTCAACATTTTGTATAAAACATTTAATTAAGGCTAATATCAGCAGAACTCAAACCAATAACCTCAACTACACCCTCTGTGTTAGACATAACCAGATGAACAAACTACATAAACAAGGGGGTCTGCTTTTGAAAGTCAGGTGGTTATTTCTTTAAGTTTCTGTATTAACTTTTTCTACTTCTGAAGCACTAATGCAAGTGTAGTAGAATGTAACTGTGATTATACAGACTCTACCATGGCCTACAACAAAGAAGTAGAGTGCAATCCATAGCTACCCTGGTCAGTGACTTAAGTGTGACCTGAATGTCTTCTGAAGCTGAAGTGGTAACATTGATCACTTCAGGTAAAGTCAAGGATAAGTTTCATGTCATCTTTTAAAATTGGCTGATCACATGATAAGGATAACAACTTACAGGGTGTATGTAAATAACAAGTCATTTATTTCTCTAGGAAACTTCTTCAAGTAAGCATCTTTGGCTTTATTTTAGAGAGATCATCATAATTGTCTGAAGACTGCATGATTTACTAGCGGTGTTTCTCTAAATCCTTGGAGTTCTCTTACTCCATCTCTAAGGTGCTAGTTACCACATTTTCTGGATGTAGGAAAACACTCATTATTTTTGTCTTAAAAATAACATCCTGGCTATATGTGAAGAATGGACTGGAGGTTAGCATCAGTAGAAACATGCGGCCAACAGGGAAGATTTGGCAGGCTAGAGATAATGTTGGCATGCACTAGATGTGCAAATGGAGAGAAGTGGACAAGTTCTGGACAAATTCTAGAGGAAGAGCAGATAGAATTTGTTGAGGGGTGGGATGTAATAGAACAAAAGGTATCAAGAATGACTCCTAAATTTATGGCTTGAGCAACTCAGTATATTCCCTGAGATATGGAAGACTGGAGGGAGGAGCAAGTTAGAAGGTAATCAAAAGCCGTGTGTTGAACACAACTTACCACAGAGCAGGCCTATCTTGCTCAACCCTAGATCTTTCCAAAAATATTACAATGGAAGTTCCCAAAGCAAATGCAACTTTAAGATCTTCTTACTGGGTTAGGCAAATGAAACCGACAAGAATGAGAAATACAAAGAAGATTCTCTTTCTCTCCCCCACCCCTGAAAAGTATATGGCACATGGACTCAAATGTGTTTAATCATTTCTTTCTAACACCAGCCCTAATGCCATGGCTCAATAATTTGTTTGATCTTTTCTCTCACCTTTATTAGCCTTTTTCCTCAAGGATAGAATGTTTTGTTGGTTGGATAGGGTGACTGGGACATTCCAATTATTATGGATACCCTTAACTTCCAATAAGTGTTCAAGGGAGCTATAAATGCACAGCAATCATTTTCATTTGTTCTTGTGAACAACTGACAATAACAGCTAAAACTGAAGATCACAATTACCACGTTCAAGTTATTTTCTGAAGTTATTAAGACTACTTCTGCATAATAAAATATTATAAAAGAAAAAGGAGTTTATTTTTATAAAAGTGGTAAGGTCTGGGTTTTTTCTGTATTTCCAATAATTCTATTTATAATAATATTTTAAAAAGAGTGAATACACTCTTTTTATAATAATACACACTATACAAAATTGGGAAATAAGTACATGTATGTATGTATTTATATACAGAAACATATATATATATATATATTTGTTAATAGTGGTTAAGTAGGGAGACTAGAAATTAGGAATGACTGGGCAGGAGGAGATATTCACTTTTTGCTTAACAGCTTATGACATTGGGGTTTTCTTATCCTGAACATTTGTTATAACACACAAAACAAAACAAAACAAAACAAAATTTAAAACTTACAGTGTTTTATAATAACAAGTGAAACAAAGAAAAAATAGAAAGGATAAATACTGCTGATTCATACAGCTGCACAGGATGTACACTATATAAATCAGGGGACAACTTTCACACAATGTGAATAAGGCCCTCTGGAGCTGTACAGTGCATTACCCACAAAACTGTACAGCTCATGGGGCAGCTAGTTCTTCTGATCATTTAAGCAAGTGATTTGTACTGAAACAAATAAACTATGTGTAGGAGAGGAGTACACATGATGATTGATTTTAAGGAAAGAATAGTTAAGGAATGACTTGAATAAACTTCATATTCCTTTTAAAGTTCTTTGTAACCTATGAAAACTGAAACAAATCAAAATGTCACATTTAAACTTCATGTATCTATAATTTGCAGAACAAACGTCATGTCACGTTTGTTGCTTCATTGACATAACTTATTGGAAATGGGGGAGAACAATCTTCAAGGTCATCCATCATAGTGGTTGACACTAGGAAAGGAGGACGCAGGAAAGAGTTGGATATCAACATGTCCTGGAAGACGTTTGACCAATTGACACATGCCTGCCCATCTCTCCTTTCCTCCTTTTTTTCTGCCCTCATCTCTTCCATTCTGAGATTCACATATGTCCCTTAGGGCAGAACATATCAGACTCTGAGGTGGGTACCTATATGGTGGAGTATGTGTGTGTGAACAAGTGTGTGTGAAGTGGGGGAAGACATGAAAGGGGTGTATAGTTTGAAAAATCTTCCAGATGATTCTGACATTTTCACCCCCACATCCCACTTTTTGCCCTCACTCATCCCCATCGAGAACCCTATATGTGTTATGTTAAAAATGGGCCTATTTTTAAGAGAGTTAGCTAACAACCAGTCCACAGAGTTAGCAAATGACAAAGCTGGCAGAAAAATTTTGAACCACAGCTCTTCATTTTTTGGGTTACTTCGCTATGTTATTTCATTTTGACTCTGGAATAAAGTACATTAAACTGTGAATTTTCCATCTGTGTACACCACAAATCACAATATCCTTCATCATAGAACAAAAAGATAAAATCTTGCCACCGGTATTTGACTAATAGCTCCCGTTATGGTGACCTGATTTGAAAAAGACTGTGGCCTTGACGTTTTCTATGGATAAAATTTGTTCTGTAACCCTTTATTTAGCAAAGATTCGTTCCATTTAAAAAAAGTAACATTAATTTAATGTTAAGAAAATGGCATAGAACAAACATACAATTTAGGATTAAAACATGTTTATTTTCATGATGTAATTTTACCTAGAGAGTTTGTATCTAAAGGCAGTAGGATAATTACTTAGAGAAGCAATATTTTAATGCTGTATAAAGATAAGGCTTTGGCTAATTCTCAGATTTAGGTAAAAGTTAAATATGCAATTAGCTCTGTTTTATCTTTTTAATCCAAATAAACATTTTAAAGATTTGATACTACATTTTAAGTTGGTAGAAAAAATATGTAATTAGCTCTGTTTTATATTTTTCATCTAAATAAATATTTCAAAGAACTGATATTACATTCGAGGATTAAGTTCTGGGGTATACCGAATAAGATATTTAGAAAGTACTTCTAAGTATTTTGTCTGTTGGGACCACTGCATTCTTTGCACTGGGCATTATTTCATTACAGGCATGGGGGACCAGGATAACAAAGAATGATGAGAAATTAAGAGATAAAAAGAAGAAAAGAAAAAGACGATGGGGAGAAAAGAGACAAAGGAAATGAGTGAGAAAGAATTAGAAAGTCTTTGAAGAGAAATAAACAAGGAGGGTGTTGGATGGACACAAAATACAGGGTAGGCCAGGTGCAGTGACTCATGCTTGTAATCTCAGCAATTTGGGAGGCCGAGGTGGGAGGACTGCTTGAGACCAGCCTGGGCAACATTGTGAGACCACTACAAAAAAATAAAAACCAAAAATTAGCTGGGCATAGTGGTGCATGCCTGTAGTCCCAGCTATTCCGGAAGCTGAGGTGGGAGGATTGCTTGAGCCCAGGAGGTTGAGGCTGCAGTGAGCTATGATCACCGCACTTCACTCCAGCTTGGGTGACAGAGCAAGACCCTATCTTAATAAATAAATAAAAATAAATAAAAACATAAAAATTGCACAATAAACCAATGAACTAGGGCAGAATAGAGGGCAAAAAAAAAAAAAAAGAAGAAACACAATGAAGCTGAATTTTAATCTGTGACAAAGAGCTATGTGGAGATAGAAAAAAAAGTTTCTGACCCATTTAACTTTTAAAAAAAGAAGAGTTAGGGCTAATGGAAACTTGGATTACTGTGGCATTTAAACATAATTTCTAGAACAGAGTATTTATATTCATCATTATCATCTTCTAACTCCCTCTCTGATTCCACATATTGTAGAGTCTGAAGGATCTCTGTATCCTTAAGAAGTCTTTCAAAAGCACCATTAGTAACATAAAAGCCTGTTGCAGGAAAATAAGCAATATTTTAATTTCAGCTTTAATAGGTGGTTCTTCAGATTTTCCCAGTTAAGTGAGGCAACAGAGCAACAGCACCATTTCTATGTGTTTATTTCTATCCCTTGTCTGCATGGCTCAGCCAAAATGCCACTTTTTTATGAAAACTTTCCCTGATCTTTCACTTCTAGAGGGAATTTATCCTTATTCCTTAACAGCATTTAATCCCAATTATGATACTCTCTACCATTATTGTAGTTATGGTTTTGTTATATTTCTCCTATAACCATTCACATATATAACCAAATATATAAATATTTGTATATAACCTACAATGCTAGAATCTGTACAAACTAACAAGTATTTATTAATGAATAAATAAATGAATTCCTAATTTCTCCAAATGCAAGCCAGAGAGAATTTATTGGCATCTATTTTAAAAACTGCTGTTGTTTATGTAAAATCTACCTTACTGAAAGGCTTAGTACATTTTTTCCCTCTTTAGGAGATGTGTGGATATGTGTGTGTGCATGCACATGCATGCATAACTATTTTGAATAGGATTATTTGATTTGTAAAGAGTGAGTAATTTCAAATTCAGTTTGAAATATTTCCATGATGCCAGTCTGCTTTCTCAAGGGAGATATACTTCTACTACTCAAAGTGAAAATTTAAAAACGTCTGTATCTTATGGGAAATGGTGTTTCCTTGAAGTAGCATACTTTTCTGCTTGCAGGTAACATGAAATGATTAAGATCTTAGACTGTGCAGTAAGACGGAAGTCCAAATCTTCCACTCTGCCACTCTGGATTATCCAATTTTGATAATTTTAGTTTCCTGTTCACTAAATGGAGGAAATATTCATGATTATTTTATAGGATTGTTCTGAGGATTAAATGAGATGTAAAGTACTAAGCGAAGTACATGGGCCAGAGAAAACACAGTGTTAATGTTAGGTATAGTAACATCTATAGAGCTGTAGTTCCAAATGCCCCCTTTTTGGAAACTTCTTTCCACTCTAATATGCATGGTTACTTCCTTATTTGTTCAATGTGTCCTTACCCTTTGGCCAAAGCTAATTGGTTAAAAAATGGACTTCACCCTAAGCTAGGTCAATATAAGTGTCTTCTTTGGGAATGGGAATTTGACACCAAGAGAATAATTTTTTTTCTCAGTTTGAATCGCTATCCCTGTAATGTGGACGTGGGAGCTATCATGCACATGGATTTTGTACATTACCTAGAGAAAATGAGAAAAGTAATCTTAAGCAGCAGAGAGAAGAAAAAAATGGCAGGTTATTGGGCCCTGGTTAAAGATGGTGGATTGAACATACATATTAACCCCACTCTTTCCTGAAATCCTCAAAAAACACTGTAAAGGAGTTAAAAGAAGGCATACATACATAGAGAAAAAAAATTCCAGAACAAGACGAAGGAGGTACATTTCTTCTCATTCCTCCCACTAAGTACAGCTAAGTGCCCGGGACATTAGATACAAAACAAATTGAGAAGACTTTGAAAGGTGGAGTGAAGATAGACTGGTTAGGAATTTCAGGACTCTAGATAAGACAGAGTGGTAAATTTCCTGGGTTTTCTTTTTGCCTCATATATGCTTGTATTTCTGTGTGGTGGAAAAGCCATCAACCTGGAAATGTGAACAATCACAGCCCAAAAGGAAAATTTAAGAAAAGCCTGTTTTTTTTTTTTTTTTTCCCTAGGCAAAACCAAAAAGTAGGCAGTATATCAGTAAAGTTCTAGACAACAATTACTCTAGTGTAATCAAACATCATAGAGAAAAGTGTGGCCCCTCCTATACCCCCAGCAACAAAGGCCTGGTGGGAAGCCTAGGATTCCTCCCTTGCCCAGTTGTGATGAGGTTCCCTCCCCAGCTTGATGTGTTTCCCAGAAGGCCAAGGGGAGCTGACACTTTAATCCCCAACTGGTCATGTCAGTAGAGAACATATGGGGAGCATGGACCTCCATTCCCATCCAGCGATAACCAACTGCTCCTCCTTCTCCCTGCCATGGTGGTGTTACTGAAGGCTGAGTGGGAAACTAGGACCTTTACCTGCTTCCAGAGGTGACAAAGCCACCCCATGGTGTCAGTGGAGGCCACATAGAAGGAAGTAGTAAGTGCCCCTCACTCTTCCAGCCAGGGTTATGTCAGCAGAGGCTTATTGAGAGCCAGAACTACCACCTGCACTCCGTGGCAACTAGGAGCCCTTCTCCCCTTCCCCAGCTACAAATTAAGGCTGAGTGGGGAACTTAGACTTCCACATTTCTTTCTCTTTTTTTTTTTTGAGACAGTGTCTCACTCTGTCACCCAGGCTGGAGTACAGTGGCACAGTTCCAGCTCACTGTAATCTCTACTACCCAAGCTCAAGTGATCCTCCCAACTCAGTCTCCTATTTGGGCTACAGGTGTGCACACTACATTGGCTAATTAAATTTTTTTTTGTTTTTTGTAGAGCTGAGGTCTCTCTATGTTGCCAGGCTGTTCTTGAACTCCTGGGCTCAACTGATCCATCTTCTTTGGCCTCCCACAGTGCTGGGATTATAGGTGTGAGCCACCATGCTGGGCCAAGACCTTCCACATTCTATCTCCACCTGGCAGTAATATGGTGTAAGGCCTAAAATTAAGGTTAAGTATTAAGTGTGATCTTAACATTTGTTGAAACCAGAAGGGCCTCAATTGGCCTAACCACATGTTCCCCTCCCCCTGCTCCTGCAGATAAGGCCCTCTAGCCCAACAATCCCCACTTCAAGAGGATCAGGTGAAGTTCCTGCTTATCCCTGAGTAGCGGGTTTCAATTCCAGCCCCTGGAATTATTCAAACAAGTCAATCATATCCTCTCACAGGAACCAGGGGGCACCCCACTCTCTTGATACTACCAAGCTTTCCTTCCACAGTCCCTGGTTGTTCATTCTGTCTTTGAGTGCAATATCAGTGTGACCTGGTATAGTGTAGTATGTGGTATCCTCCTTCACAGGCTGTGAGTACATGTGACTAATAAATTGCTATCAATTTCATCTGTCTAGTGTTGAGTGTCATGTGTTCAGCCATCTCTATGGCTCTAGGCGGAATCTCTCCCTTACCAATAAGGTGAATATGAGGTCATTAAAACAGGAACAAAACAGCATCATCCTACCCAAACTGGAGCAATGTAGAAAAAGAAAAACAACAACAACAAAAACAGTTAAAGTTTAAAATAGATCTCAAGTCTTATAATGTAACACACAAATCTTCAGATTTCAATACAAAGCAATGCATCATTCCAAAAACCAGGAAGATCACAAATGGAATGAAAAAGACAATCCACAAATTCCAACACTGTGATGACACAGATATTAGAGTTATCTGATAGGATTTTGAAGCAGCCATCATAAAAATGCTCCAGCAAACAATTGTAAATACACTTGAAACAAATTTTAAAAAACCAGAAAATCTCAGTGAAGAAATAAAAAATATAAAGAGGGAATAAATGGACATTCTAGAACTGAAAAAAAAAATACAATAAACAAAATGAAAACTCAGAGAATGAGTTTCACAACAGAATAGAGAGAACAGATAAAAAAAATCTGTGATTTTGAAAGAACAATAGAAATTACCCAGTCTGGAACAGGGAAAAAATAAACTTTGAAAAAAACAGAAAACAGACTTGCAAGGAACTGAACCTCACACCTTGTACAAAAATTAACACACGGTGGACTATCTATTTAAGTGTAAAATATAAAACTCTCAAACTTTTAGAAGAAAGCATATGAGAAAATATTCAAGACTTAGGACTTGGTGAAGTTCTTAGACTTGACAGCAACACATGACACACAGATGCAAAAAAATTGGTAAGTTAGATTTTCCCCAAATTAAAATCTTTCTCTACAAAAGACCCTGTTAAGTGGATGAAGAACAAGGTGCAGATTGGGAGAATGGAATATGTGTATTACATGTTACATACCTAGGTATCAAACTCATATCTAGAATATATAAAGAATTCTTAAAAGTTTACAATAAAACAATGACAACAACAAATAACGATTCAATTAGAACATGGAAAAGAGACATGAACAGACATTTCATGGGAGGATGTATAAATAACAAGCACAGGAAAAGATGTTTCACATCACTAGCTATGAAGGAAATGTAAATGAAGACTAATGAGATATCATTATACATGTTAATATGATTAACATAAAAAATAGTGGCAATGCCAAATACTATAAGAATTTAGGAAAACTAAATCTTCCATACATTGCTGGTGAGAATGTAAAATGATACAGCCACTCTGGAAAATAGTTTGGCAGTTTCTTATAAAATTAAACATTCAACTACCATATAACTCAATAATCACGCTTGTAACTGAACTCAGGTCTGGCCATTCATCACTTGAAAGCCAAAACTCAAGAGACAAGCTTTGGTGAAAAGAAAAGTTAGCTGTATTTTGGAAGCTGGTAACCTGGGGGAGGCAGTGAACTCATGTTCAAAGACCACTTCTCTGATTTGTGTCTCTGCATCAGGGGTTTTTAAGAGGAAATTGGGGGAAGTGCAAATGATGATCAAAGCATTCTAGTAAAATGTGCACAGTCTCAGGCAGATAGTTAATTATTGCTTTTTAGGTCAATGTCTGGTAACCTTCTGCAGGCACCTCAGGCTATTCTTTTCAGGCCAGCCAGCCCATTTCCAGAGTTGTTGGTCAGCATATTTTCTTTATCTTTGTTGAAGGTCCAGTTTTCCTAAGGCTGTTATTAATGAATAATCTACAAACTCAAACAAAGCAGTAATCATTTTCAAACAAATGAGCTTTTCTAGAACATGAAGTCAGTACTGTTACATGCTTCTGGGCATTTATCACAGAGAAATAAAATTTTATGTTACCAAAACCTATACAAGAATGGTTACAGCAACTTAATTTGTAATCACCTTAAACTTTAAAAAAAACAAAACAAAATATCCTTCAATAAATATGTGATTAATCAAACTGTAGCACACTCGTAGCATAAAATAATTTTTTTCTTTGTCTTTAGGCTGATACATGGGAAAACTGAAGACTAAATATGATATATTGGATTCGTTTGTTCTCTCTCATTACAAAAAACCTTTTAAGTTCTCTAACTTAAAATTTCACATTAAGTAGTAAAAGTTCATTTCACATTACAAGAAGACTTGGTGTTAAGGAATTTGCAGTCAAAATATATAAAATTCTCATCAATTAAAATATATTATTGTGATCCAAGTCTACTAAACACTGTGAATAACTAGAAAAATGATTTCCAGCCCTCCTTTTAGTCTTCTAGTAGTTAAAATGCACATCAAAATTTAAAACAATGTCCAAAATCACACAAGAAATAAGTGGAAGAATGGGAATTGTGTCCCTATTTACCTTGTTCCAGAGCCAAGGTCTTAACCTGCATTGTGCATAGAAAGCCTGCAACTTGAGACCTAACCCACTCCAGAGAAGATTTTCCATTGGCCCATTTTCATTTTGGGTAAAGCAAAGCAGCCACATCTTGTCTTCCCCTAATTTTCTCTAGTGCAGAATAAAAACAGCAACAACACTGCTCTATTTTATTGAGCCCTGCCTATAATATCTTACTCTTTGAAAGGTTGTGGTATCTCTGTTTTATCAAATATAATAGCATGTTAAATACAACTCTTCCAGCTGTCTCAGAAATTACTTATAAGCCTCCAAAACCAAAAAGAAGTACCACTAAGGCATGGAGCAAGGAAGAGGTGGATCACAAATATGGTACAGTACATACTGAGCAATTGTGAAGGCTGTTCTGCCAACCTTCAGTTGTTGGCCACATCCAGGTTACATGAGAGAGGCTGAAGAGGCTATTGTCTTTTCCAAATGAAGCATACAGAGGTTGATGTGGTATTCCAAGTTTGGAGGTCCTAGAGATTGAGGCCATGTGTGAATTTTGCCAGGAAATTTCCCAGGAAACTTGAGATGCCTGCCTGGTGACAGAGAGAGGTCTGCACAGAAAGTGAGATGTAATTCATGCTGTGCAAAAGGACCTATCTTTTGGGTATTAGATGTTGACCGAGCAGACATGTGGGTTAATATTTAAAGGGACTCCACAAAGAGGACCATCTGGAGTGGTGAAAAGACTCCAAGAGATGGAGGAACCATTGGAAGATAAAAAGTAGACATGGGGTCCTAAGTGGACAATGGAAAAAACTATCACCATCTGGGAAGTTGATGGGTCTGAGGAATCCTCAAGAGCAGCTAGCAGAGAGGAAAAACTATTTCTCTACTTTGTCATATTCAGTATCTGGGGATCTGTGACTTAAACTAGCAAAAGACAGATTAATAGGAGAAAAGGCATACAATTTTTATTAATGTTTACATTCATGGGAGTTCACAGGGGGAAAAAGTGAAACTCAAGGAGTGTTTAGACTCAGGGGCTTATGTTAAATGGTAATGTTAACAAAAGAAAGGGAGCTTGAACTTTGAGGGATGATAAATTGCAGATAAGTGACTTGGAAACATGAGGAAACTAATGGAAGGTAAGAGTTACTTTCATAGGGTCTTTTGATGCAAACTTATCTTCTTGTTGACTCTGTCTTGAGTGATAATAGTTGCTCTCCTCTTTCTGGTATGAGGAAAGGGTTGTGGGGGAGACATCTTTGCAAAAATAAATTTATGTTCTGCTTTTGGGCAGATAAGGGGAGGGCAGCAAACTCTTCTGCATCTTGATTAATAATAATCCTCAGCTCAAAATACTCTTTTTGCCAAAGTGGCATATTGTGGAGTGGCATATCCTGATCCCCTTCACAGCTCTCCCTATTTCAGGCTTCTGAGCCTGAAGCAGTCTGGAGCAGGTGAATTGAGCTTGGAGTAATGAGCCATTGGATAGGAATTGTGTTATTTGTTATCTGAGAGTGACTGAAAAAGCTAGGGGATTCATTGCAATTTCATTTGGAGGATTGAACAGAGCTCTTTAGTGGAATGAGTTTAATGGAGAGTGAGGGTGTATTAGTCGGGGTTCTCTATGGGGACAGAAGTAACAGGATAGATGTATATATATAAAGGGGAGTTTATTAAGGAATATTGACTCACACGATCACAAAGGTGAGGTCCCACAATAGGCCGTCTGCAAGCTGAGGAGTAAGGAAGCCAGTCTGAGTCCCAAACCTGAAGAACTTGGAGTCTGAAGTTCGAGGGCAGGAAGTATCCAGCACAGGAGAAAGATGTAGGCCAGAAGACTAAACCAATCTAGTCTTTCATGTTTTTCTGCTTGCTTTTATTCTGGCCACGGTGGCAGTTGATTAGATGGTGCCCACCCAGATTGAGGGTGGGTCTGCCTTTACCAGTCTCCTGACTCAAATGTGAATCTCCTTTGGCAACACCCTCACAGACACACCCAGGGACAACACTTTGCATCCTTCAGTCTAATCAAGTTGACACTCAGTATTAACCATCACAGAGGGAAAACATAAAGTTGCTTTCTCCATGCTTCTGATCAATTAAAACCATTTGTGATGGGGAAACTCAATGGAGACAGACACTATGGAATGATAAAAACATTTGCTAAATGTAAAGATTAGCCCCCTCCTAGTCACCTAATAGTGTGAGAGAGGAATATTCCCACACAATATGTAGAGTTAAATGAGATGATAAAGATATGATGAAAAATTCCTTACTGCAAAGGTGATTTAGGAGTTAAAAAGAAATTAGGCAGATAATGAGAGTATGGAAATCCTTGGTAAGGTTTTCTTCACATGAAAAACAGCCCCCAAATTGTTTTCTTTTCTAACAAAAAGCAACCTGTACAATTGGGCTGCAGACATAAACAAGCAAGCAGGAAGCTGGCACAGGTGAATGCTGGCAGTTGTGCCTATAGGAAAAAATGCTACCTGGGACCAGGCATGATCAAAATGGTGATTCCACCTTCTCTTTGTCAGCCATGTGTACAGTAAGGAGCAGAAAAGAGGGCACTGGCCAAGTGGAAAGTCCATTTGCGTAATAAGATTAGGGTGGGGTGTCCAGCCTTCACTGTGCTACGTAAACATCATATCTGGCTAAACCAATGTGTGGGTCCTAGTAAATCAGACACTGCCTCCTCAAGCCTACCTATAAAATCGGCTGCAGTCTGCTGCTTTTCCCTTTTTGGATGTCTCTCTATCACAAGAGAGAGACAGCTGCTCTTCTCTTTCTTTTCTTCTGCCTATTAAAATTTCCAGTCCTTACTCACTCCACATGTGTGTGTCTGTGTCATTAGACTTCTCGGTGGGAGATGATGAACCCGAGGTATTTAGCCCAGACAATGATGTTGCTTCATTGGGAATGTAAGAGATCATGATGTGCCTTTATGTTAAAATGACACTACATATAGATAAGATAATTACAGTAAGAGGTAAGTTATATGGCATTAATTTAGACTCTGGATAGAAGATGAGAACCATGTGTCTACCTAGATAAAGGCATAAAGAAATCATGGTGCAGATGAGTTGGTAGAGGGAATCCTTTGGGAATTTTGGGAGCAGCAGAACAGTATACACTTCCAGACTCATTCAGAGCTAGCATGTAACCTCAACCCAAATGAAAGAGACTACTTTTTTTTGGCCAAAGAAACTTGAAACTGGGAGCAGTGGCTCATGCTTGTAATCCCAGCACTTTGGGAGGCCAATTGAAACTGGGAGCAGTGGCTCATGCTTGTAATCCCAGCACTTTGGGAGGCCAAGGCGGGCAGATTACCTGAGGTTAGGAGTTCAAGAGCAGCCTGGCCAACATAGTGAAACCCCATCTCTACTTAAAAAAAAAACTACAGAAAAACTAGCCGGGCATGGTGGCACACGCCTGTAGTCCCAACTACTTGGGAGGCTGAGGCACAAAGATTGCTTGAACCCAGGAGGCAGAGGTTGCAGTGAGCTGAGATGGTGCCACTGCACTCCAGCCTGGGTGGCACAGCAAGACTTTATCTCAAAAAAAAGAAACTTGAGAACTTATTTTGAACCAGTTATACATGTAGGTTGAAATACAGAAGAAAATGCCAAATTTTAACTTAGAAAGAGAATGAATAAACAAATCTGTTAACAAGGTGGCCTTCACCGGGCTGACACAATTATAGTAACAGATGCATAGCTGCTGTTGCCACATGGGTAGGGGTTAACACCCATCCACTTACCCCTATACCTAAAGGTGATTTGAAATTGAGACATGATATCACACACTTACCAAGAAAATGTGAAAAGATTCATTACTCACGTATGAGGCTCTCTGGGAAGACAAGGCAGGCACCTAAGCTGGTCTGAAATAGCTTGAGTAAAGGGAGAAGTGGCTTTGGTTTTTATTGTGATTAAGGGGTGTGGGCAGGGTTTTTGTGGTTTGAACATCCCCCTGAGCTAAAACAGGGAGATGGAGCTTTCTCATCAGTTTTCCCAGAAATAGGACAAGTCAGGAGGGGAGATAGCTAGGACTTGAAAACTTTCAGCAGCAAAACATCAAAAATGGAATCAGACTCTTTAACGATAACATCTGTCTCCTCACTTGCATACTTTAAAAATTAAGAAAGTTTGCATTTGCCTGGGCACGGTGGCTCATGCCTGTAATCCCAGCACTTTAGGAGGCCAAGGTGGGTGGATCACAAGGTAAAGAGATCGAGACCATCCTAGCCAACATGATGAAACCCTGTCTCTACTAAAATTACAAAAATTAGCTGGGTGTGTTGGTACGTGCCTGTAGTCTCTGGAGGCTGAGGCAGGAGAATCACTTGAACCCGGGAGGCGAAGGTTGCAGTGAGCTGAGATCACGTCATTGAACTCCAGCCTGGCGACAGAGTGAGACTCTTTGTCAAAAAAAAAAAAAAAAAAAAAAAAGATTTGCCCTCAAGGTAATGGATCTGAGAGTGTACTTTGAGGAAGTTTATAACGTAAAATTATAACCCCTGGAGAGAACCTGGAGCTCTTGGGAGGTCGTAATTAAGGTAGAGGGCTTGGTGTTTTAGACTGAAGAGACAAAATTTGAATATCAAAGTCTATTCCTATATTAAAAATGATTTTTATACACTTATCTCTTAATTTTATTACTTCATTATTTTACAAATATTTCTTATTATTTAAATGAAGGTACCTTCCATAAAGTACAAATTTCTTATGACTTAGGGCCAGAGGACTTACTAATTACTTGCTACAGATTTTCTAGTAGTATTTATGACCCACGTAGTTGAACGTCTCACACAAAGTGCTTTTGCCAAAGATATCAAGGACAAAGCAAGTTGGAACTTTAAATTTATAAAGGTCTCATTTGTAATTTAAATCTGCCACTAAGTAGAAGAAATAATGTGATTAGAAATAGGTGACGGGAAACTAGAAAAAGCAAATGATAACTGAACTTTTGAAGGAAGATTGGTTATATTTTCTGGCAGGCTTTTTAAAAAGTATGTAAATGGAATTTTCGGTAACTAGGATAGGAAACTTCATGGTAGGTGAAAGAAACTATAGCTTGCAGGTCAAATCCAGCCCACTGTCTGCTTTTGTATGCCTCACAGGCTAAGAATGGCATTGGCATATTCGAATGATTACATTTTATGTAGTTATCTAAGTATCTATATAATAGTCTCAATTTTACTTCTTGTCCTGCAGTGTCTAAAATATTTACTATCTTGCCTCCTACTGAAGTAAAATTTGCTGACCTCAGTTTAGGGGCTAGAATTTTGAGAATAAGAAAAATAGTCAGAATTGAAGGAACAAAATAATGAGGGGGAAAATCTGCTTCAAGGTAGTATATGTGTTTAGGGCCTTTCCTTCTAACGTGAAATATTATAATCTTACTATTATCTCTTAGAGAATTGCAGTAGGCCATGCAGAGAATCCCACAGTTGTTTTTTAACTGTGTGGCCAGGATCCAGTGAGGTCTTATAATATGTTACCATTGTTCATACTTGATTGTTTCCATATAAACAGGTCTTCATAAAGAAGTCTTCAAAGAAGCAAGGACCTCATTCAAGTTATGGAAGAAAAAGACTTCACTAAAGGCAAGTGAACCACATGAATTGCCTGAGCCAAATAATATATTAGTAGCATAGATGAATCTAGCATGAACCCTGTGGCAGCTTGGCCAACTGACCTTAGTCTGTATGTGCTGGTCAGGAGGGGATAAAAAAGTATGCTGGTGGGCCACAGTGGGTTTTTTTTGATGGGAAAGCTGAGACAAGGATGTGACTATCTCAGGCAAAGAAATGTTCACTGCTGATAAGTGCAACATCACCGAGTTTTGCATGTGCCAGACAGCATAGTAAAGGGCTGGTGCCAATCTTGGGTAGGCAACATTAGATCTGCTGCCTCAAATTTCAGTCTGAGGTCAGCAATAAGGAGGAATTTGTGGAGGAGCCTATATCAGACTCATGTTCTTGTTCACAGGCTCAGAATATTCCTCCTAGTAGTTCGTTCAAATTGGCTCTACTTGGAGAACTTTTCCAGGAGACAGGTTTTAGATATAAGCAGTTCTTTAGCAAGTTGCAATTATTTTGGAGTGCATAAACGGTCAATATGGCATTAGGCCAAACATACCTACTTACATGAAAATCTAGTAGCTTTAAAACTAGATAGTACACCATTTAATTCAATACTGTGGTGCCAAAGGAAATAAAAATTAAGAGATTTGGATGGATGTAAAAGAAAGGTTCCCCAAATACAGCTAGTGACTACAGTTACTACACTTGCAAATTACTAAACTTTGCAAGAAGGGAACAATTTCTCAAATGCCATTCTCTGCAAAAACCAAACAGGGTGAACTGGAGGTTTCTCTTCAGACATGATATATTTGTCATGTAAAACATAATTTGCTTCTGAGAGATTTTTTCAAAATCTTTTCATATTTTCAGGTTACAGGTTCTGCACAACTGGCACAGACTATTTTCTCTGTCTTCCTACAGTTGAAATTACTGAGTCTGTGGCTACTCCAGGTGTTATATTTGGGGAATACTATCTAGTTTGGGATAACAATTTAGGGTGCGAAGAATAATGGTTTGTTTTCTAAATTTCATGCACATGGGTCACTGCTGTGACAGTCTTTCCTTTCCTATTAACTTTTTTTCTGTAACAGTGAGTTTCTTAACGGATGTGACATTGAATTGATGTAACTTCAGAGACCTTTTCCAATCAGGGACAGTCCCGGTTGCAGCTCCTCAAAGAACTCCACCAACACATTAAGATATATTTGAGAGACAGCAGAATTGAAATCTGGGGAGGAAGAAATCAGAACATAGTTGCTTTGAAGTTTATCTCGCAAGGTCAAGAAAATTTGATTTCTAACTTTAATCCCTTTGGTTTTTTAATGTCTGCGAACTTTAGCTTACAAATAGAATTTATTTTTGAAGTTTAAATTCTTCCTGTGAATTTTAAAATGAAAATAGTTTACTTGCAAATTTGAAGCATCTTTGTAATGCTGAAATTTTATTTTTAGAGTGATTTAATGTCATTTGATTTCATGGCATAACCTTGAATAGATTATGTTGGATAATACTGCCATACATAATTTGAGGTGAGATTTCCATCTCTCACCTCAGACTGCAGAGTAAACTTTTGGCCTTGGGCACAGAGAGGCTTAAAAGTTAATTAAATTGGTTTTTTATAGACATATCAGAGACTTCTGGGAAAAATCTGTGCAGCCCACCAGCAGTCCTAGAAAAGTACCCTGAAGATAGTGGTTGACATTAGGTACAGCAGACCTGTTTAGATTTATTACTATTCTCATCCCCAAGGGATAAGTCACAGGCTTTGTATACTATATACTTAATGGTTGAGTTCAAAAGATTTAGAAAGAGAAACTGGGAGATGGGAGCGGGTTGGGGTAATGCTTCTTTCTGACTTCCTTCCAAAGAAACTCAATTCTCTTAGATCATGGACACCATCCATGCCCTTACTAGCTCATGGACACCATCCATGCCCTTACTAGCTCATGGACACCATCCATCCACTTACTCATTGCATTTAGAGACCTGAAATAACATATGTGGTGGTGGATTTGGGGAGGAGAAGTAGGGCAAGTGTAGCCCAGACTCTTCTTCCCTTCTGTGGGAGGGAGACTGCCTTCTGACTGCAACCATTGGTACTACGTCATTTATGCCCAATGTTTTCCAGGTGCTTCAGTGAAGAGGTTTTTTTCTGGGCTTGAGAATCAAAGTTCATCTAATTCTGGGATATAAGTCACATTCTCCAACATGAGGCTTATAAAAAATAAAGGTGACATGTTGGGTTCTTTAATAAATGATTATTTTACTTTATACCTTAATTTGTTCAGCACTTGGTTGGGAGATGGACTATTATTCTTTGGATCCTTTCAAATATCCCAAAACTCACTATGCCAGAACGGCTTATAGCTACACACTTCCTGCCCAATGTCTGGTGGGTTAACCCAATGTCTGGTGGGTTATTTTAGGTTTACTGACTGGCAATTCCAGTTTGTTTACTTTGTCTTACCCTGGTTTATATTTACGAATGCATCATATGGTGAACTTGATCAATGTACAATATTTGACTGTTTCTACGTGGACAAATGTACCACATATTTTAATTGTACTGTACCTTGCAGACAATGTTCTGATTGTTGGTTGTCACAAAAAATGTAAGGGCCCTAAATCCTTTCCTGTGCTCTGTGTTTCTTGTTTCTAACCTTGCCTCCAAATGCTACCCTCACTCTTGAAATTTCTCACTCTTTGGAATGTCTAAGTCAAAAAAAAAAAAAATTCCCTAGATTCTCTTGGTCATAAAATGCTACTGGCACATTAAAGATGCTCAGCATCATTGCTAATCAAATAAATACAAATGGAAATAAATATTATTACTGTATGGCTATTAGGCAAGCAAGATTTAAAAACCTGGTGAGTGCCAAATATTGGTAGGGATATGCAAACATAGAAACTCTCTTGTACTGCAGGAGAGAGTGTAGGAGTATAGGGCCACACTCCAGAGAGCAATCTAGTAATAGGTCATGAGAGTAAATACTGTAGACATACATACTTTGATTCAAAATTATTGTTTTTGCATATAAGCCCAAGAAAATTCCCATACAGTTCCATAAGGAAACATGTATAAACATATTTACTACTTTTGGTGGAGGAGAGTTAAAGAGTACCTGGTTATATGCAGAAGCAAGAAACAAGTAGCTTTCCAGAAACAAGAGAGAGTTTGGAAGACTAATTCTTGTTTTCATCAAAGAAGCAAAATAAGCACAGTTTGCTAGTTCCCTTCCCATGTAAAACCCTGAAAGTTCTGGGAAAAATAGAAGAAGGCAGACCAACACAGGATCACACAAAAAACTAGTACAAAACTGTATATCCCAAAGGGTAACATTTAATAAACTGCAGGAAATAAAAATAAGCTCACAGTAAAAAAAAAAAAAAAAAAAAAAAAATCATGAGATGTCTAGACATACTATGAAAAAAATAAAGCAGAGATAATAAATTATGCCAAAGAAACTACCCTTATTGGAAGAAACATGATGAAATAGCCAAAAACAATAATATGTCATTGGAAACATTAGGGCACTATTACAAATACAAAATACTTATGAAGAAATGGAAATACTGGACATGAAAAATATACTTGCCAAAATAGAGACATTGATTTGGAGGGAAGACAATATTTGAAGAATAATGCTAAAACATTTTTCAGAGCAAAAGAAAGACATGAGATGTAAGAGTGTGCAGCGAAATATATAAGAACAATTTATAATCGGGCACATCAAAAATTACAAGAGCATCTTAAAATTTCCAATAGAGAAAAAGCAAATAATTTTCACAGAAATGAAAATTATACATTTATTTGACAATGATTTATAGAATGTTTGTTATAGGGCTAGGACCTTTCTAGATTCTTAGGATAATTTCAAGTAAACTAAGATCCCTGCCCTTGTGAAATTTACATTGAAGTAAGGGAGATGAAGAGACTATAAATAATAAACATAATAACAGAGGCAATTAAAATGGAGTAAGGGGATTAGAAGTACTATGGAGAGGAGCTTGGGAGATGAGAAGATTGGTGTTAAAATATGCTCATCACAAGAGTCTTCCGTCTCATCTAGCCATTATCCCTTTATGGGTAACCATTATGCTGACTTATAGCAGCATACATTTTTTCCAGTTTGTGTAATTATTTATATTTAATGATTATATGCATACTTAACTTGTCAATTTGACATGTCTGGTGGGTTATTTTAGGTTTACCGACTGGCAATTCCAATTGCTGCTGCTGTTCCAGATGTTATCTTACTACTGGTGTGGATAACACAGAACTTAGTACTTGATATGTGGAAATTATAATGTTATTTTTCTCACTACCAATAAACTGAGAATTCCAAGGCAACATGCTTTCACCAAGCAGGGACAGCAATATTCTTTCTCTATGTTGATTCAGTTCTACATTACCTCTCTGGCTCTATGCCACAATTCAGTCATGAGAAAACATGATCACCTTTCTGTTCAACAGGGCACCATTCTGCTTCACTACTTGGATAAAATCATTCTTATAGGACTTAATTTATAGGAAGTAGCAGATACCTAGATGCTTGTTAAAGTACGTAAACATGGAAGAGGATGAAAGAAGGATCCCACAAAAATTCAGAAGGCTGCATCTTCAGTGATATTTCTAAAGGTTGCCCGTCTGAGGATGTTAGCATATCATATAAAAGTTTTCTGCACTTGCGTCACCTACCAAAATGAAAGGAGCATGTTGTTAGGTAAGATGTTTTGAATCTTGACGGTAATATGTACAACACTTACTTTGCTTCTCTAATCTGTAATGCTGTTCGTTTTGAATATCCGAGAGCAATAGAAGATCAAAACTGGTTCAGGCAGGAATGCAAGCATTTCAGTCTCTTGGCTTTGATGAGATGGCACATCCAGTCACACTCAAAGTATCTGTGGCTTATTGGGATGCCATTTGGAACTTCTATGAAACTTATTTAGGAAAGTCACTGCACAGTTTTTTTTTTTTTTTTTTTTTTTTTTTGAGAAGGAGTCTCGCTCTGTCACCCAGGCTGGAGTGCTGTGGCACAATCTCGGCTCACTGCAAGCTCTGCCTTCCGGGTTCATGCCCTTCTCCTGCCTCAGTCTCCCAAGTAGCTGGGACTACAGGCGTCCACCACCACGCCCAGCTAATTTTTTGTATTTTTAGTAGAGTCGGAGTTCCACTGTGTTAGCCAGGATGGTCTCCATTTCCTGACCTCGTGATCTGCCCATTTCGGCCTCCCAAAGTGCTGGGATTACAGGCGTGAGCCACCGTGCCTGGCCAGTCACTGGACAGTTTTTTTTAAGGTTTTTAAGCAAAGCCATGACCTCTTTGGCAAATTGCTATTTTGCTTTTGTAAATCAGATTTGGCTTGCTTTGAATACCTGGTAGAGAACACCAAAGAATTACCTGAAATGATCTGAATTTTATATTAGCCTATCAAAGACATTGACGTCTATGGAAGAAATGCTTTGCAAAGTTAAATCTCATTTTCTAGAATTATGTTATGTCTTCTGAAATTAAGACAAAATACTTATACTTCTAAGACCATAATAGCTAGGTCTGAGAACTAAGGAGTGGAAGTGGGAGTGGTACCTTTACTATTACACCTAATTACTCACTTGAAAAATATTTGCTCCTCACTCTTTTGCCGTAGAGGTCTTAGTTCCCGAGGGAAAAATGCTTCCACCAGAGAAAACAACAGAAATTCCACTGAGCTCGGAAGTTAAGACTGCCACTTGTTTGTCTTGACCTCCTCTTGTCCTAAGTAACATAAAAAAGGTACTCTAATCAATGCGGTGATTTTGTGACTGCCTTTGCAGAATTATGACAGTAAAACAAATCTGACATAGTTGATTCCACCTTGCTTCTGACCTCCAAGCTGCCCTTGCTCATTTCTGGGCATAGGCCAACCTAATTTTGGGAGGAATTTAGTTTAGAGTTTAACTTAAAAGCAAAGATGATAATAGTCCTTCTCTAAACTTTCTCAGGGATCTACAACTGCCTTTATAAGACTAATGAAAGGCCACAAGAATAGGATGATGGGAGGGGCCTGAACTCTGCCGAAATGTAGGAATGGCTTCTATAATCCCTTACTGCTCAGGTATCATGTGGCTGGAGGTCACAAGATTTGTGACCTCCTCAATTTCTCCTGTAGATAACATCACTATCGTAGAACCTAAAACTGATCTTTTGTGATTTTTTCAATTATATTTTTGAAACTGACCGTCTCCATCTGGACCTGTGATTCATAACTCAGCCATCCTGTGGCCCCACCCAGAGATGGACGTGGTGCACAAGGACCGTTTTCTAAACCCCTATGATTTCAGCCCCAACCAATGAGAAGCACCCATTCCCTAGCTGCCTGCCCACCAAATTATCCATAAAAACTCTTATTTTTGAGCCTTGTGGGAGACTGATTTGAGTAACAACTGTCTCCCATGTGGCTGGCTTCATGTCAATTAAACTCTTTCTACACCGCAATGCTATGGTTTCAGTGAACTAATTTTTTCAGGGGAAGAAGGCAGGAAAAACCCACTGAGTGATGATAATTCATCCTGATTACACAGGGGACACAGGATAGCTACTACACAAAAAGCATGGAAGTATATGTCTAAAATCCAGGAGATCCTCCCAGACTCTGCAAATATTGAAGAGGTAAAATTTAGGTAAACGCTCAGCAACCACATGGGAGCAGGACATTTGGGATTCAGATACCTCAGGAATGAAGGTTAGAATCACGTCAGGTAACAAAACTTGGTCAGCTGGAGTGCCGATTGTGGTAAAAGGAAACATCAAATAGGTAGCAGAATAATGAAGTTACAAATACTAATTGCATTATAAATACTAATTACAGTCTGTGTCCAGTTGCAAAGAGCAAGACTAAATAAGATACCTGTATTTTCTCCTTGATTTACTATGTATTTATGAGTATTAAATTAGTTTCTCTTTTTTCTTATATTTCCCCACATTTTATATGCGTGTTGGTGGTAGGTACGTTTATTATTTAGTGAATCACTCCAAATATGTCAAGACAGAATTGTGACCGAGATAAAGGAAAAAAGAACAGCTCTCAAAAAATAATAGAATGACTGATTTTTCCCAGAGAAGAGGAAGTTAGTTACATTTTTTGGCATTTTGTTATGTAGGAGCAGTTAGTGTTTACTCCATTCCTTATTTTCTCATTTGTTAATTTTTAATTGAACATCTACTATAGGCCAGGTACAATTCTAAGTGCTGGAGGTAACACAATTAACAAGTATAATTATTGCACTCAAGGGTCTACATCTTAGTGGGGAGAGAAGACAATAAATATCACAAATAAAGAAAACACATAGAATGCTAGCATGATGTTGAGTGCTATAAAAAGTAGAAAAGGGTTGGGAGATTCTGAGGGAGGGAAGTTGAGGAGGATACAATTTAGATAAATCGAGCAGGAAAGACCTCACTCATTTGGTGACATTTGAAGTAACATATCCTGAAGGACATGAGGTAAGGAGCCTTTAGAATATCAGGAGAAGACATTCCAGATGGGGAGTGCACAGCAAGGCCCTGAGATGGGAGTGTGCTTGACATACTGACGGAACAACTAGAAGGCAAGTGTGGCTAGAAAAAAGTGTGTGTGTGTGTGTGTATGTGTGTGTGAAATGTAAGGAAATTAATTCAGAGAATTATAAGGAAGCCAGATTGCCACTTGTCAGTCATTCTGATGACACTGAATTTAAATTGGAAGGAGAAAAATAATTTTTAAGAAGATAATTCATTGCTAACGTCAAAAGTTAATAATGGAAAGAATGATACATATTGATGTAGCCAGAGGAAGAATCGTGGTAAATAACAGAATGACTCACTCAACATCTTTCCAATCCTATTCCATTGAGCTTTTTGTATGTTAAAGGCGGAAATTCATACTTTCCCACTAATATTTTCTTATAGCTCTCTTTTGAGAAGTGGCTTGATTTCTGCCAATCACATGCATTTGTGTAAGGATTGAATCTGTAACTGTTTTATATAGGGAGATGGTATCACCTTAGGTGTCTGTTGCAGATTGAGCAGGTGCTATATAGCTCTGGAGACATCAGCTATGACAATGGCTTCCTGGCCCCCAGATTGAAGGTAAGGCAGTATTTTATATGAGTCAACAGTCCTGTTGGTACCTTCTGGATCCCTTTATCTTGGGTAAGACTATGTCTTCCATCAGAAAGCAGTCCTAGCTGTGGAGTCTTGATCTCCAGATCACAGCTAAGGTGTTTGGGAAAGCAATAGCTAGAAATAACGGCTTCCTGGGATGGAACAAGATGGCTGAATAGGTCATAGCTCCAGTCTCCAACTCCCAGCGCGAGCGACACAGAAGACCGGTGATTTCTGCATTTTCAACTGAGGTACTGGGGTCATCTCACTAGGGAGTGCCGGACAATCAGTGCTGGTCAGCTGCAGCCTGACCAGCGAGAGCTGAAGCAGGGCGAGGCATCACCTCACCTGGGAAGCGCAAGGGGGAAGGGAATCCCTTTTCCTAGCCAGGGGAACTGAGACACAACACCTGGAAAATTGGGTAACTCCCACCCCAATATTGTGCTTTAAGCAAATGGGCACACCAGAAGATTATACCCACCCCTGGCTGGGAGGGTCCCACGGCCACGGAGCCTCCCTCATTGCTGGCACAGCAGTCTTCTAACCACAAGGCAGCAGTGAGGCTGGGGGGGGCGCCCGCCATTGCTGAGGCTTAAGTAGGTAAACAAAGCCTCTGGGAAGCTCGTACTGGGTGGAGCTCACAGCAGCTCAAGGAAACCTGCCTGTCTTTGTAGAATCCACCTATGGGGACAGGGCACAGCTAAACAACAACAACAAAAAAAGCAGCAGAACCCTGTGCAGACGCAAACGACTCTGTCTGATAGCTTTGAAGAGAGCAGTGGATCTCCCAACACGGAGGTTGAGATCTGAGAACGGACAGACTGCCTGCTCAAGTGGGTCCCTGACCCCTGAGTAGCCTAACTGGGAGACATCCCCCACTAGGGGCAGTCTGACACCCCACACCTCACAGGGTGGAGTACACCCCTGAGAGGAAGCTTCCAAAGGAAGAATCAGACAGGTACACACACTGTTCAGCAATATTCTATCTTCTGCAACCTCTGCTGCTGATACCCAGGCAAACAGGGTCTGGAGTGGACCTCAAGCAATCTCCAACAGACCTACAGCTGAGGGTCCTGACTATTAGAAGGAAAACTATCAAACAGGAAGAACACCTATACCAAAACCCCATCAGTACGTCACCATCATCAAAGACCAGAGGCAGATAAAACCACAAAGATGGGGAAAAAGCAGGGCAGAAAAGCTGGAAATTCAAAAAATAAGAGCGCATCCCTCCCTGCAAAGGAGCGCCAGCAACGGATCAAAGCTGGTCAGAGAATGACTTTGACGAGATGAGAGAAGGCTTCAGTCCATCAAACTTCTCAGACCTAAAGGAGGAATTACATACCCAGTGCAAAGAAACTAAAAATCTTGAAAAAAGAGTGGAAGAATTGATAGCTAAAATTATTAATGCAGAGAAGGTCATAAACAAAATGACAGAGATGAAAACCATGACACGAGAAATACGTGACAAATCCACAATTTCAGTAACCGACTTGATCAACTGGAAGAAAGAGTATCAGCGATTGAGGATGAAATGAATGAAATGAAGCGAGAAGAGAAACCAAAAGAAAAAAGAAGAAAAAGAAATGAACAAAGCCTGCAAGAAGTATGGGATTATGTAAAAAGACCAAATCTACATCTGATTGGGGCGCCTAAAAGTGAGGGGGAAAATGGAACCAAGTTGGAAAACACTCTTCAGGATATGGGCAGGCCAACATTCAAATTCAGGAAATACAGAGAACGCCACAAAGATACTCCTTGAGAAGAGCAACTCCAAGACACATAATTGTCAGATTCACCAAAGTTGAAATGAAGGAAAAAATGTTAAGGGCAGCCAGACAGAAAGGTCGGGTTACCCACAAAGGGAAGCCCATCAGACAGCAGACCTCTCGGCAGAAACTCTACAAGCCAGAAGAAAGTAGGGGCCAATATTCAACATTCTTAAAGAAAAGAATTTTAAACCCAGAATTTAATATCCAGCCAAACTAAGTTTCATCAGTGAAGGAGAAATAAAATCCTTTACAAATAAGCAAATGCTTAGAGATTTTGTCATCACCAGGCCTGCCTTACAAGAGACCCTGAAGGAAGCCCTAAACATGGAAAGGAACAACCGGTACCAGCCATTGTAAAAACATGCCAAAATGTAAAGACCATCGAGGCTAGGAAGAAACTGCATCAACTAACGAGCATTCTTATACACCAGTAACAGACAAACAGAGAGCCAAATCATGAATGAACTTCCATTCACAATTGCTTCAAAGAGAATAAAATACCTAGGAATCCAGCTTGCAAGGGATGTAAGGGACTTCTTCAAGGAGAATTACAAACCACTGCTCAGTGAAATCAAAGAGGACACAAACAAATGGAAGAGCATACCATGCTCATGGATAGGAAGAATGAATATCGTGAAAATGGCCATACTGCCCAAGGTTATTTATAGATTCAATGCCATCCCCATCAAGCTACCAATGACTTTCTTCACAGAATTGGAAAAAAAGGCTTTAAAGTTCATATGGAACCAAAAAAGAGCTCGCATTGCCAAGACAATCCTAAGTCAAAAGGACAAAGCTGGAGGCATCACGCTACCTGACTTCAAACTATACTACAAGGTACAGTAACCAAAACAGCATGGTACTGGTACCAAAACAGAGATATAGACCAATGGAACAGAACAGAGTCCTCAGAAGTAATACCACACATCTACAGCCATCTGATCTTTGACAAACCTGAGAGAAACAAGAAATGGGGAAAGGATTCCCTATTTAATAAATGGTGCTGGGAAAATTGGCTAGCCATAAGCAGAAAGCTGAAACTGGATCCTTTCCTTACTCCTTATACGAAAATTAATTCAAGATGGATTAGAGACTTAAATGTTAAACCTAATACCATGAAAACCTTAGAAGAAAACCTAGGTAGTACCATTCAGGACATAGGCATGGGCAAGGACTTCATATCTAAAACACCAAAAGCAACGGCAGCAAAAGCCAAAATTGACAAATCGGATCTAATTAAACAAAAGAGCTTCTGCACAGCAAAAGAAACTACCATCAGAGTGAACAGGCAACCTACAGAATGGGAGAAAATTTTTGCAATCTACTCATCTGACAAAGGGCTAATATCCAGAACCTACAAAGAACTCAAATTTACAAGAAAAAAACAAACAACCCCATCAAGAAGTGGGCAAAGGATATGAACAGACATTTCTGAAAAGAAGACATTCATACAGCCAACAGACACATGAAAAAATGCTCATCATCACTCGCCATCAGAGAAATGCAAATCAAAACCACAATGAGATACCATCTCACATCAGTTAGAATGGCAATCATTAAGAAGTCAGGAAACAACAGATGTTGGAGAGGATGTGGAGAAATAGGAACACTTTTACACTGTTGGTGGGATTGTAAACTAATTCAACCATTATGGAAAACAGTATGGCGATTCCTCAAGGATCTAGAACTAGATGTACCATATGACCCAGCCATCCCACTACTGGGTATATACCCAAAGGATTATAAATCATGCAGCTATAAAGACACATGCACACGTATGTTTATTGCAGCACTATTCACAATAGTAAAGACTTGGAATCAACCCAAATGTCCATCTGTGTCAGACTGGGTTAAGAAAATGTGGCACATATACACCATGGAATACTATACAGCCATAAAAAAGGATGAGTTTGCATTCTTTGTAGGGACATGGATGCAGCTGGAAACCATCATTCTTAGCAAACTATCACAAGAACAGAAAACCAAACACCGCATGTTCTCACTCATAGGTGGGAACTGAACAATGAGATTACTTGGACTCCGAAGGGGAACATCACACATCGGGGCCTATCATGGGTAGGGGGAGGGGGGAGGGGGGAGGGATTGCATTGGGAGTTATACCTGATATAAATGATGAATTGATGGGTGCTGATGAGTTGATGGGTGCAGCACACCAACATGGCACAAGTATACATATGTAACAAACCTGCACATTATGCACATGTATCCTAGAACTTAAAGTATAATAATAAAAAAAAAGAGCGTGAACATTCCTCCTCTGCAAATATTTGTGTATAATATTTTTAATGACAACAGAGTGTACAACTGGCATGAATGTAGCAACCCCTTATTATTGTATGGTTATATTTCACTGGGTAGCAGCAGTCATCACTATTATAATAAAACAGCCTCATGCTGAAAAAAAAAAAAAAAAGAAAAAAGAAATAATGGCTTCCCATTTCCTCAGCAACCCTAGAGTCTTTAGTTCATTTTCTGTTGCTATTATAGAATACCAGAGACTGGGTAATTTATAAAGAAAAGTCATTTATTTCTCACAGTTTCAGATGCTAGGAAATCCAAGAGCATGATACCAGCATCTGACAAGGGTGTTCGTTCTGTACTGTAACGTGTCAGAATGGCAAATGGGCATGCAAGACAAAGAGGAAACTGAGTTTAACTCATCGTTTTTTATCAGGAAGCAACTCCTGTGATAACCAACCCTCCACTCCCATGGGTAATGACATTAATCCATTTATGAGAACAGAGCTCTTATGGCCTAATTGCCTCTTAAAGGCCTTACCTCTTAATATTGTTACAATGGCAATTAAATTTTAATATAAGTTTTGAGGGGACATGCAAATCATGGCAACAACTGTTCTTGGAGGGCAGTCTCTTGATAGACCAGTTCTGTGATGTGGTTCTAGTTATTCCTGGAAACTCATCCTAGAATCAACTCTGCAAGCTGTTAAAAGGAGTTTGGAAGCACTGAATTCCTTTTGGCTTTTTTCACAAGGGGGTCTCTATTGCTTGAAATTGAACCATTGGAAGTTGAGGGTTTCTTTCACTCTTGGAGGTACCAGTATGATATGTTATTTGAATCTGTACTCTTTGACCAACCCAAAGACCTTAAATAAGAAACAAAATAGAAACCTCCAAAGAGATGGAGAAGGGTACACTATAATTTGAATCTATGGTATAACGTGATAATATAAAACATCAAATCTAGTGAGAAAAAATAAATTAATAAACTCTCATTCTAGAGGAAGGTAAAAAGACATTTTATAAGCATGAATTCGTGAGCTTTAGACAAATAGTGTATTTTTCCTGTTATGCCATTATATCATTATGCCTACTCTAGTGTCCAGATTTTGATCTTCAATACTCTCCTTTAAATAGTGTCAGAGCTTTTTAGAGAATAAGCAAATATATATTTTAATATTCTAAATAAGCCTACAAACATTTTATCATTGTCAAAAATGAGGATGCTTTTGGAAAGTACATGAAGAGATAAAAATGCGGGTCTGGAAGGAAACTGCTAGAAGTAGTGACAAATTGAAAACAATGACTAAATTACAACTTGTTTTATCTGTGAGATGTCCATGATGATATTTGATGAAGATACATATTATTAATAATTGTATTCCTGTCAAGAACTGTGAAGGAGCTGTGATTTTACCATGTTTGGAAGCTAACAAGTTAGTTAGCCTGTCACAGTCTCACAGTTGCTGACAGAAGACACAAAATTCCTGGGTCAAAGACAAAGGGTGTTGTTACTCACGGCATAGCAGGCAGCATGAACTTGATGTTTACATATGTTCTCCTTACCTCCCAACTTCCACGGGGGCGACACAGGGGCAGGACCAAATGAATGCTGCACACATGGTGTATTTGTGCTGCAGGTGAGGAACACTGTGAGATTAGGAGAACCTAATCCTTTGAAAATGCTGCTACCAAGCCAGATAAATAAGATAATTCATAAAATTAAGATTAAGATAATTAAAATAACTATCCTAATTATCTTGATCAGAAAATAAATCTTTCCTGCACCCTGGAGGGAGACACTATCTCTGTCTTCCATGTCTGTTTACTCTAGATTACCAGTATGGGATACTTCCAAACAAAAAGTTTGTACAAAATGGGAAAAAATGTCCTGGAGAGATATTTAAAATTTATTTTTTTATTTTGAAATGTACAATACATTGTTGCTATGGTTTGAATATCTGTCCCCTCTAAACTCATATTGAAATTTAATTTCCAATGTGGAGAAATGTAATCCATTCATAAACTAATGGATTAATAGGTTAATGGTCTAACAGGTTATCATAGGAGCAGGACTCTTGGCTTTATAAGAAGAGGGAGAGAGATCTGAGTTAGCACACTCAGCCCTCTTGCCATCTGATACCCTGTGCTACCATGGACTCTACAGAGAATCTCCAACAGCAAGAAGGTTCTTACCATATATGGCCCATTGGCCTTGGACTTTCCAGCCTCCAGAACTGTAAGAAATGAATTTTGTTTCTTATAAATTAGCCAATTTCATTCAAGTATTCTGTTATAAGCAACAAAAACAGACTAAGACAATTGTTATTGACTATAGTCACCCTTCTGTGCAATAGATCTCAAAACTTATTTCTCCTGTTTAGCTGAAACTTTGTACCCTTTGACTGACAACTCCCCATTTTCTCCTCTACTGCCCCCTCCCATCTCTTTAAGCCTCTGTTAACCATCATTCTACTCTATACTTCTATGAGTTCAGAATTTTTTAGATTCTATGTACAATTCTCATTTTTCAATTAAAAAATAATAATTTAAAAATGTCATGGAGAATTGTCTCCCAAAGAAATCAAACCATCAAATGTGAGTAAATTGATTGGTGAATGATTTCCCATAAAGTTGAAAAGGGCAAATTATTCAGTTATAAAGGAAGGCACTGTGCTTTGCTTTACTTGATTTATAGAATTCCTTCCCCTGTTGAGATAGTTCAATATTTATTCGAGTTTACTTGATATGTAAGCTATGTTCTATCTGCTGAGCTGTTACTGTGCAATATGGAATTTCTGATTAGAGGAGGATTAGGTATAGATGTCAGTAAAGTCTGAATTCAAGACTGGAGGATATTATGCCTAGAAACTGACCTTGACTTCACCTAGTCAAACAGGAAATTCTTGCCCAAAAGTTATGAGTTTATTTCTCACCAGACCGAGAGCAGGCAGACACGATTTTCGAGTCTTGGGAAAGTTGGGATAGTTGTATGAAACATTTGGGATGGGAACAGCTAGAGGAATATAAACACCATATAAGAATGGCAAAGTGAGCTCTTGCCTTTGGAGAAATCCTCCCTTCATCTATCACTTTACGCAGGTGCCAACATTTAAAGCTGAACTATCCTGCACTTCCTTCTCAGGATCTTTTCTGTTTTATTTAATCATCACTATAACTTTCATATTATTTGTTATTAATATAACTTTATATGTCCCACTTGTATTATACTGTCTTATTATTCAAGGAATATTCCTCTTCTGTTGTGCTACACATTCTCTCTCAATTTTAAACTATTTAGTTCCATATGTATTCCTTGGTATTTTATGTCACCATGCCATTATTCAAATAACACCTCATTTCTCCTACTCATCACTAGGATATAGTTTCATCTTTGAGACACTACCATCACCATGGACTCCTTGAGAAATACAGGAGGAGACAAAGAATAGCAGTGTACTTGTGCCACCCTTCCCCAAACCAGCCAGTGAAGCTAGCAGCAACAAAAGTGATCTCTTCCTTCTGACTGAGGAGAGGAGAAAGGAGAGTAAAGAAGACTTTGTCTTACACCTGAGATACCAGGTCAGTCATAGTAGGACAGGGCAGCAGGCAGAGTTGTGAGGCCCCCATTCCAGGCCCTAGCTCATAGATAACATTTCTAGATACACCCTGGGCCAGAAGGGAACCCACTGCCTTGAAGGAAAGGACTAAGTCCTAGCAGGATTCATCACCTGCTTACTAAAGAGCCCTTGGACCCTAATAACCAACTATAGGAGTTGTAGTAGGCTATAGGAGTTGGTCTCTGAGACACGCTGGCTTCAGGTGTGACCCAGCACATTCCTAGCTATGGTGGCTATAGGGAGAGACTCCTTCTCCTTGAGAAAAATAGAAAGAAAAGTAAAGTCCTCTTTACTTTTCTTGTGCCTTAGCTACCACCTTGGCCATAGTGGGGCACAGCACTGACCCCATGTGGGCTCTTGGGGTCTCTGAGTTCAGCCCTAGACTCTTAGCATTTCTGGTCCTGGCCTGGGCCAGAGGGAGTCCACTGCCCTGAGACGTGAGTCCCTCTGGGACTGGCAGCATTCACCACAAGCTGACTGAAGAGACCTTAGGCTTTAAGTGAACATCAGCGGTGGCTTGGCAGAATCCCATGTTGGCTGGTGGTGGTGACGGCACCCACTCAACTACCTGTGGAAAGAAGAGCAGGAAGAACTTTGTCTTGTGGTACCAGTGTAGCCACAGAATAATAGAATATCAGGTAAATTTCTAAGGCTTTTGATTCCAACCACTAGTTCCCATATAACATTTCTGAACCTGTCCAGACCCTGGGCGAAATCACTTCCCCAAAGGAAAGGACACAATCCTGGTTGACTTTACAATCTGTTGATTGTAGAGTCCCAGTGCCTTCAGTAAACATATCTCAAAGAAATTCAAGATAACACAGAGAAGGAATTCAGAATTCTATCAGATAAATTTACTAAACACATTGAGATTATTTGAAAGAATCAAGCAAAAGTTCTCAAGCTGAAAAATGCAATTGACATACTGAAGAGTGCATCAGAGTCTTTTACTAGCAGAATTGATCAAGCAGAAGAAAGAATTAGTGAGCTTGAAGATAGGCTATTTGAAAATATACAGTTAGAGGAGACAAAAGAAAAAAGAATAAAGCATGTCCACCAGGTCTAGAAAATAGCTTCAAAAGGAAAAATCTAAGCATTATTGGCCTTAAGGAGGAGGTAGATAAAGAGATAGGGGTGGAAAGTTTACTCAAAAGAATAATATCAGAAAACTTTTCAAACCTAGAGAAAGATATCAATATTCAAGAAGAAGAGGTTTACAGAACACCAAGAGGATTAAATCCAAATAAAATTACCTCAAGGCATTTAATAATCAAACTCCCAAAGGTCAAAGATAAAGAATGGATCCTACAAGAAACAAGAGAATAGAAACAAGTAAGATGCAATAGAACTTCAATATATCTAGCAGCAAACTTTTCAGTGGAAACCTTATAAGCAGGAGAGAACACCATGACATATCTAAAGTGCTGAAGGAAAAAACCTTTTACCCTGGAATAATATACCCAGTGAAAACATCCTTCAAGCATGAAGGAGAAATAATGACTTTCTTAGACATACAAAGGATGAGGGATTTTATCAACACCAGACCTGTCCTACAAGAAATGCTAAAGGGAGTACTTCAGTATGAAAGGGAAGGACTTTAGTGAGCAATAACAAATCATCTGAAGGTACAAAACTCACTGGTAATAGCACACAGAAAAACACAGAATATTATAACATTGTAATTATGGTGTATAAACTACTCTTAAGTAGAAGGACTAAATGATGAAGCAATCAAAAATAATTACAACTTTTCAAGACATTGACCATACAATAAGACATACAAAGAAACAACAAAAAGTTAAAAAGTGGAGAGAGGAAGTTAAATTATAGAGTTTTTATTAGTGTTCTTTTTGCTTGTTTGTTTATGCAATCCATATTGTTATCAGTTTAAAGCAATTGGTTTAAGACAGCATTTGCAAGCCTCATGGTAGCCTCAAATGAAAAAACATACAATGGATACACACACAAAAAGCAAGAAATTAAATCATACCATCAGAGAAAATCATCTTCATTAAAAGTTAGGAAGGAAGAAAAGAAGGGAGAGAAGACAAAAAAACTACCAGAAAACACATAATAAAATGGCAGGAGTAAGTACTACTTATCCATAATAACGTTGAATGTAAATGGACTAAATCCTCTAATTAAAAGATATAGAATGGCTGAAAGCATAAAAAAGCAAGACCCAATGATCTGTTGCCTACAAGAAACACGCTTCACTTACAAAGACACACAAAGGGATGAAAACCAATATTCCATGACAATGGAAATCAGAAAATGCTATGTGTATCTTATATCTTATATCAGACAAAATAGATTTCAAGACAAAAAACTATAAGAGACAAAGAAGGTCATTATATAATGACAAAGGAGTCAGTTCGGCAAGAGGATATAACAATTGTAAATATATATGCACCCAATTCTGGAGCGCCCAAATATATAAAGCAAATATTATTAGAGCTACAGAAAGAGATAGATTTCAATACAGTAATAGCTGGAGACTTCAACACCCCACTTTCAGCATTGGACAGATCATCTGGACAGAAAATCAACAAAGAAATATTGGACTTAATCTGTACTACAGAACAATTGGACCTAATACATATTTACAGAACATTTCATCCAACAGCTGCAGAATACACATTCTTCTTCTGAGAACATGGATCATTCCTAAGGATAAACCATATTTTAGGTCACAAAACAGTTCTTACTACATTGAAGAAATATTAATCTGAATATATCAAAACAGTTCTTACTACATTGAAGAAATATTAATTTGAATAATATCAACCATCTTCTCTGACCACAATGGAATAAAACTAGAAATTAATAAGAGAAATTTTGGAAACTATATGAATACTTGGAAATTAATCAATATGCACCTGAATTGACTAGTGGATCAATGAAGAAATTAAGAAAATTGTTGGTGGCATGTGCTTGTAATCCCAGCTACTTGGGGGGCTGAGGTAGGAGGGTGACCTGAGTTTGGGAGGTTAAGGCTGCAGTGAGCCAAGACTGTGCCATTGCACTGCAGCCTGGGTGACAGAGTGAGACCCTATCAAAAAAAAAGAAAAAAAGAAATAAGAAAGGAAGGAAGGAAGGAAGGAAGGAAGGAGGAAGGAAGGAAGGAGGAAGGAAGGGAGGAAGGAAGGGAGGAAGGAAGGGAGGAAGGGAGGAAGGAAGGAAGGAAGGAAGGAAGGAAGGAAATTGAAAAATTCTTGAAACCAATGATAATGGAAACAAAACATACCAAAACCTATGGGATACAGCAAAAGCTGCACTAAGAGGTAAGTTTGTACCTAAAAGTGCCTACATCAAGAAAGAAGAAAAAGTTTAAATAAATAACATAATGACACATCTGAAAGAGCTAGAAAAGCAGGAACAAACCAAACCTAAAATTAATAGAAAAAAAGAAATAAAGATCAGAACAGAAGTAAAAAACTGAAATGAAGAAAAGGATACAAAAAAATAAACAAAGTTAAAAGTTGGTTTTCCAAAATAAATAAATAAATAAATAAAATTGGCTAACCTTTAGCCAGACCATGAAAAAAAGAGAAAAACCCAAATAAATAAAGTCAGAGATGAAAACATAGGCATTATCACTGATATTGCAGAAATTCAAAGGATCAATATTGGCTACTATGAGCAACTGTATGCCAAAAAAAAAAAAAAAAAGGAAAATCCAGAGGAAATGTGCAAATTCCTAGACACAAACAATTTACCAAGATTGAACCATGAAGAAGTTCAAAACCTCAACAGACAAATAACATGTAATGAGATTGAAGTCATAAGAAAGTCTCCCAGCAAAGTAAAGCCTGACAACCGATGTCTTACTGCTATATTCTACCAAACTTTTAAAGAAGAACTAATAGGAATCCTATCCAAACTATTCCAAGAAGTAGAGGAGGAGGGAATACTTCCAAACTCATTTTACAAGGCCGCTGTTACCCTGATACCAAAACCAGACAAAGACACATCCAAAAAAAGAAAACTATACGCAAATATTTCTGATGAACATTGATAAAAAAAATCCTCAACAAAATACTAGCAAAGTGAATTCAACAACACCTTAAAAAGATCATTCAACATGACCAAGTGGGATTTATCCCAGGGAAGTAAGGATGGTTCAACATATGCAAGTCAATCAGTGAGGGGATGGTTAACGAATATAAAAAAATAGCAAGAAAGAATGAATAAGACCTAGTATTTGATAGCACAAAAGGGTGGCTACAGTAAATAATAACTTGATCATATATTTTAAAATAACTAAAAGAGTATAGTTAAATTGTTTGTAACACAAAGGTTAAATTCTTGAAGGGATGGATATCCTATTTACCATGATGTAATTACTATGCAATACATGCCTGTATCAAAGTATCTCATGTACCTCATAAGTATATACACGTGCTATATACCCACAAATATTAAAAAAAGGTAATGCTTGGGCTAATTTTCTGCCAACTAGCAGATGGTTCCTCAGAACAAATATTTTTTGGAAGATTAATATTAGTATTACTATTTTTTGCATTTCAAGCTGGTGAGCCCTGTAGATAAAGGAACTACATATTAGTAATCCCTATGAAAGGTGAGAAGTATATGTATCAAATAATAGTAATTTCAAAATAGGAGACTATTAAATGTAGTGGCATTGTAGTAAATTCTTCCCCCTTTTTATTGTACCTTTTAATTCTGTTAAAGCAAATATAATACATTTTTTATTTTCAGATGACAATGTTGCTACTTTTGCTTTCTATTGAGAGCCTTGATTGCACTTAGGAGCAAATAAATGGGTTATGATAAAAGTGCAATTGAGAGCCGGCAGAGAACGGAACTCAATTCCAATATTATATACTCTCTCTAAATAAGGTACAGGCAAGAAGGGAAAGTCCTTTTGCCCTCTGAAAGTTAACTGAAATGATCTGATAATAGGCAGGTTAACAGGAGAAAAGGTGTACAGATTAATTAAGGAGCACAGGTGGAAAATCACAGGAGAAAGATTACCCAATCACTCAATGAGTTTTAGAATCTTATGTACTCTTCTTCATAGGGGAAATGGGGAGAATGTAGGTAATTTTAGGGGGTGGAAAATGATTTTTAAGAAAATTGAATGGGTCAGACAATGGTTTGTAAATGATTCTTTTTGTAAACTGATTGAGGTGGGGGAACAGAAAATAGTTTGGAACAAAGTTCTTCTGGGCTCTAGAGCTAGTGTTTAATTTCCAGTTTCTTACTCTGTGATATGACTTTAAGTTTTCTCTGGTTAGTGAAATTTCAGAGAGTGGATCAAAGACAGTTGTGTTCCTCTTTGGCAGGTTAGGTGATTTCTAGGTAAATAAGGAAACTTCAGAGAAGACCCTTATCCTGGGCTTTGGTGCAGAGACAGAAGAGTGAGAGGCAGGAAGGGTTGGAAGGTCAGAGAAACCTTAAGCCTGCTTCTTTAGTTCCTCATGTCAAGGCACCATATTTTGGGATGTTGTTTTCTGAGCCCCAACGTAGGCATAAAATGTAATTGTACAGATGACTTAATAACTAATCTCATACATGACAAGTTTCTTGCATTCCTAACATACATATTTTTACAGAAACAGAGAACAGGTTTTGTAAAACACATGCAGGTATTCTCATACAAATGTGTAAAATTGATTTTGTTACTCATTTGTTGCACTTGTTGAATATAAAATGAAGAGATGTGTGTAATGGTATGTGACATGAAATTACAAGGCCTACTGAGAGGCAGTAGAGCTTTGTGATTAAGCGTATGATGTCTGGAGCTGGGCTTTCAATGGTGGAATTATGATTCCACTGCTTATAAAATGTGGGACTGTGAACAAAGTCACTTAATATTATCTTTGCCTCAATTGCATTGTCTGAGAAAATGAATATCTTTTTTTCTTTTAAAAATATGTACTCAGGTTGCTATCAGGATACAACCAGCAGGACTATGCTAGGCAATCTTGTCGGTACTAGGCTTATATATTTGCATGGACTATTTCTATATGCGTGAACAACAAGACATTTGGTAATAATTGTTAACTCTGGAACATGGGAATGAAATGGACGTCTGTGCTGGGGGAAAAACTTGGTTTGTCCTTATACTGTTTACATTTCCTATTAAATTAAATGATCTAATTAATTTGAAAGGATTCAAAATAAGTAAGTGTACGACAGTTTGGTTTTTCACAGCCGTATTGTGTTTACTAGTTGTGGTGTTATGATATATATTGGTTTTCATCCATGGTTCCTGGCTCGTAATTCCCATAGCCCTTGTTACAGTCTTCTGTTATAAGGTTGGGTGTGTTAGGCCTCAGGGGTGGGCCTCTGACCTTCTGCCCTCCTTTCACCTGCCTCAATACAGGACTCCAAAGTTCCCCTCCTTTCTGGTTGTGGATCTTAAGTCCCTCCCATGAAAGAGTCCTGCCCTATACCCTTTGGGAAGGAATGCTGACATCATGAAAATTCCACAGACCCCAAGAGGGCAGCGTTCAGTGAGCTTGCAGATAGGTGCACACCCGGAGGTTCCTGGAGGGTGGTGCACCTAGGGAGGGCATAGAAGTTCCATGCCCCTTCCCCCAAACCTCACCCTACACATCTCTTCATTTGTTTCCTTTGTGATATCCTTTATAATAAACTGGTAAACAAATAAGTGTTTCCCTGAGTTCTGTGAGCCATTTCAGCAAATTAATCAAACCCAAAGAGAGGGTCATGGGAACCCCAACGTGAAGCTAGTCCATTGGAAGTTCTGGAGTACCGGACTTGCAACTGGTGTGCTGGGGGCAGAGAAAGGGCCAGTCATGGGGACTGAGCCTTCAACCTGTGGCATCTGACACTATCTCCGGGTAGTAGTGTCAGAACTGAATTAGAGGGCACACAGCTGGTGTCTGCTGCTGTGTGTGGGCGGAAAATAAAGCCACACATTTGGTCACAAAAACCTTCTTCTGTGTTGATGACTCTTGTGTGAGAGTAGAAGAAAAACATGGTTTGAGAAGAGTTTTTTCCTCCACACTAGTACAATCACAGAAAACTAGATTGCAGGTTTTTATAATTTTGTTTTGGACATTTGGTCATATAATTTCATAATACTAAAACTTGAGAAAATTGTTCTTAGGACTTTTCTATTCTTTGGTATCCTATAAGATTTTCATAAGACTTTCTCCTTTTTAATAGTTTAAATATCTTTTGGGCAATGCATATTTAATATTTTTCCCATATCTAGTTATATATTCAATTATCAACTTGATCTGTTTTGGAGATTCTCGTATTTTGGACAATAGAAAATCATTGATCACAGTACCTCTGCAACCTAAATACTAAAGATGAGTTCATAAAAAAGACAAGATAGTATCAGGCAGCTCTGCCTATGACATTATGAACATGTTTCACAGGGGCTCTCATCTGTTCAGATGTAGCATCTTTTTGTCCACGAGAGAGTAGAGGGTCAGGTTTGAATACAGGTTTATGGTATCTTTGAGTAGGAAAGAAAATGGAATAGATCCAGTTCCCATGAATGGCATTATCCACACACAATGAGTCAGCAGATAGCTGACTTTGAGAAGAGATTGGGCTATTGTATTCCTAAATTTTGAAAGGTAGGGGAAGTTTAGTGAGAAGTGTGGAAGAACACTGCAAGCTGGAGAGGCACTGTACTGTGGACTTTGACTCAAGACAACGATCAGTCTCAGAAGAGAGAGTGAAACATACTTGGTATAGCAGAAAGCTGAAAGCAAGAACATTCTCAACTTTGCCTAGAGGTTTATTATCTTGCCACCGTGTGATTTAAGTCATTTAATTACTACCATCTCTTTTTTTGCTCATACAAAAGTTTGAGAACAGATTGTCCTTACCTAATGCATATATTTTCCAGACTTCTTTATTCCCATGTTGGCACTAAGCATAAAATATTCCTTAATGGGACTTTGCCTTCCAAATATCTCAATGCTTTTTCTTCATTCTCTGGCACCTGACATTTTATCAAATAATGCAGAGAAAATGTCTTTTCCTGTCGCTATAGCAAGCCAGGTGTCAAATGTTCATATTTCTTTCAGGTAACTATACCCAAGAGAACAACACACTTGGCATTTGGGCAGTAGGGGCTGTAGGGTCTGTTCTGATTTGCAGTAAGCACTGGGAGCATTATCCTGGTGGAGACACACTTGCTTCTGCTTCCTACCCTCATCCCCAAGGTGACAGTCAGTAGGAACACAGTGGCATTTGCTTCTTAGGGAATATGTACCTCCTGACTTACCCATTTGATTAACTGCTAAAAAGTCGGGGTCCGCAGTAATAACATATGCAGTACTTTGGGTATGAAAGAAGTGTCTCAGTCACCCTCCAAGAGACAGCTAAAAATCAGTCCTATTTTTATAATTAGCACATGTGAGTTGCAGAGTTAATGTTTCATTTAATCTGTAACCTAAAAATTGGTTGGTGCCTTATAGGCTCCTGACCTGTCTTAGCTTTATCCCTGTCTGAGGCTTTATTCTCTGAAGCATTGTCTGTGTTTCAGCAGTCATTGCGTAGCAAAGGACACATATTGCTGTCCAGAGTACTTCTATGATGACAGCAGGTGATGAATACCTTTTCTATAGGGATGACTAATATGGCTTTAGTTGGGGACCCTTGGTTATGAGGGGCAATAATGCAAAACACTCTAGGACACCTGATAGCCTGAACTCCCATGTAACTGAAATGGCAAAATTGGTCCTATGATCTGGGAATTTGTCCAAGATTTTAAAAATGTATCAGAGAAACTGACTTTCTAATTCATCTTTTTTAGGTGCCTGTCTAGAGTCATATTATATGACAGCTTAGCATATGCAGATTTTATGTCTCAACTTACCTTATTATTATGAAAACAAGACTTCTACTTGCTGCAGAGACTTTCTCAGCTTCTAATGAAAATAAGAGAAGAGAAGAGAGAATAGAAGTATGGTGTAGGCCCCACATAAATAGAAGTAACATGGAAAACAATCAGTGGGAACTGCTGAGGCACTCTAGATAGGGTGAGCCCAGAATTCTTTCTCTATAGCCAACGACTTCTCTCATTTTCCCCCAAAATTGAAGAATAATATGGATTTATGGATTCCATAACACTGTTAAATATGTATCTCAGAATTTTTCTTTTCTTTTCTATGTATGTATGTATGTATGTATGTAAGTATGTATTTATTTATTGAGACGGAGTTTCACTCTTGTCACCCAGGCTGGAGTGTAATGGTGCAATCTCGGCTCACTGCAACCTCTACCTCCCGGGTTCAAGTGATTATCCCGCCTCAGTCTCCCAAGTAGCTGTGATTACAGGTGCCCACCACCACACCCAACTAGTTTTTGTATTTTTAGTAGAAACGAGGTTTCACCATGTTAGCCAGGCTGGTCTTGAATTCCTGACCTCAGGTGATCCGCCCACCTTGGCCTCCCAAAGGGCCTGGATTATAGGCATGAGCCACGTGTGTCCAGCCATAATCTGAGGAACGTTTCTTTTAAATCATTTCTAATCTATAAGCATTTAGATAATCTAACACCATACTAAGTTCTGTTGTATTTTTGTTTTAGTGACAAAGAAGGAAGGCTGCTCAGATATGCAATAGATGTGGCTCTATTATTTATCTAGTGAAATGTTCAGTTAGACATTTCGGATATACAAAGAAGCAACAGAGTTTTCTGTATAAAAGAATTTCTGTGATAAATAAGGATAGAGTTTATCGTAAGAGACAGCTGCATCGGTCTATGTTTCAAGGTCATTCAAAGAAGGGAAAAAGAAAACAAGGAGTTGATAATCTCTACCTAAATATGTGGCAGAAATTCTTGTCTAATTGTCAGAGAAAGGCAAGGCTTTAAAAGAGACTGATGGGAGCAGAAGGATTCTGCCTCCTTTGTGGTTTGCTCTTTCTTCATGGCAGGAACGGGCTCCTCATCTCCATAGTGGCCAGGGGCTTCTTGCTAGTCTTTAGCTACAGAACACTGACATGATCTAACATCTATGAAGTGCTTTAAACAGTGGCTAACACTATTATGCTCAGCACACTATACAGGGCTTGAAAAATCAGTGATAATTAGTACATATTTGTTAAATTAATGCTTCGAAAATGCTGGGTTTGTGGAACACAGATATTCAATATATCTGAGTCCTGGATTGCAGATGTATAATCACAGAAATGAGCTAAAGAATGGAATGGGTCAGATTTGTAACTGTTCACATATTGAACTGGTAAAGAAAAAGGGAAAGGGGTAAATTCAGAGTTTAGAGTCTTTCTGGGTTGGGAATTTTAGCTGTATCTTGGAATAAGATAACAGAGATGCATATAACTGTGAAAGAAAAATAAATCTCATGCCCCCAGAATCACTAAGCCAGAGGGAAAAGGCAAACTGGGAACTGTGTCGGGCAAACCTGCCTCCCATTCCATTCCTAAATAAGATAGCTACAAAACAAACAAACAAACAAACAAACAAACAAACAAAGCTACCTACCTCCCTCACCATTTGCCCACAGGGAAATTCCTTGTGGACAAAGGACAGACAGAACTCAGTCATCCCTCTGCCTATGTGAGACAGACGCATACCTGATTCATTGCTTTGCCCTATTGTTTCACTAAGCCAGACTGAAGCATAAGCGACTATCTCTGTAAACTGTGTATTCAGCGAAAGGCTAATCAGAAACTCAAAAGAGTGCAACTGTTTGTCTCTTATCTACCTATGACCTGGAAGCCTGCTCCCTGCTTCAAGTTGTTGTGCCTTTCTGGATCAAACCAATGTAGATTTTAAATATATTGATTAATGTCTCATGTCTCCCTAAAATGTATAAAACCAAGCTGTGCCCCCATCACCTTGGGTACATGTCCTCAGGACTTCCTGAGGCTTTGTAACAGGAGTGTCTTTAACCTCAGCAAAATAAGCTTTCTAAATTGCCTGAGACCTGTCTCAGATGTTCACAGAGGTAAGAAAATCTCTGAAACATAGTAGTTGCAATACGCTGTAAAGAATAGAACGCTAAGTATGTTTGACTAGACAGGTTAATAGTCTAGTTGAGAGATATAAAAAGGAAGTAGAACAGTAGCACCAAAAGATGTACTGGGGCTCATCAAGTGACACCCTAAAGACTGGGGCTTTAACATGCTGAGAGGTCTTAGAAGCTGCCTCAGGATCAAGGTAGCTTTAACCTTGTCTTGTTATCCCACTTCCCCCAAACTCTTGAAGTGCAGGGAGGGACACTCTCTGTAATTCCCTTATCTGACCAAGAGAGTCTTTCCAAAAGAAATGCAAGTAGAGATTGGGAGTCATCACTACACCCAGATAGATTTTTTATTTATTTTTCTGAAGGCAGCTACAAGAGATTATTTGGAAGACTTTATCTGCATAATAAGAAAACCTTTGATCCTGTGCAGATGAACCCCTCACCATCCCATTGATACAAGAGCTAGAAATAAGTTATTAGGGAGACAGTGATGGTAAAGGAGTCCTCGGCATGACTCTTTTTTTTTTTTTCCAGAAAGCAGCCCCCAAATCATTTATTTTCTAACGAAGAGCAGCCTGAAAAATTGAGCTTCAGACACAGATAAGCAAGCTGGAAGCTTGGACGAGCAAATGTCAGCAGCTGTGCAAATAGAAGAGGGCTACCTGAGAGCCAGGCATGTTCAACACGGAGGCTCTATCTTCCCTTTTCTTTGTCACCATGTGTATGGTAAAGAAACAGGCAACATGGCATTGACCAGGTGGAGAACCCATCTGCATAACAGAAGATTAGAATGGGGCGGCCAGTTTCTTTGTGTGCTTTGTAAATGGCACACCTGGTCCGACCAATCTTTCATGGCCTATGTAAATCCGACACTGCTTCCTAAAGCTCATCTGCAAAAGCTTCTGCATTTCACTGCAGAAGTGGCAACCCATTTTCTCTGGGACTCCTCTCTCTGCAGAGAGCTCTTCTCTTTCTTTCACCGATTAAACTTCTCTTCTTAAACTCACTCTGGTGTATCCACATCCTGTTTTTCCGTGGCTGTGAGACAACAAATCTCAGGTATTTACCCCAGACAACAAGGCCGCTTCACCATAATATCTGCTTCCTGCCTCCTGAGTCCATTTATTCTGCCTAATGATTTACTTCTCCTCAAATAATTGTCTACATTCCCCATATCCCTGTTTCCCTTTTAAAAAGAGCGTATAAGCTTCTGTACCACACTGGGTAACTGAATCATCATTTTTCTGAAACTTGCCTGTGCTATGCATGTTAAAACAAAATATGTGTGCCTTTTCTCCTATTTATCTGCCTTTTGTCAGTTGATTCTCAGTGCAACTTCAGGGGAAAAAGAGGACATTTTCCTTTGGTCCTTACATATGCACATATTTTTATATATATACACATATAGTATTGTATACTGTGATATGCTCTGTATTTTTAAATGTCCTGGAAATGGCAGCATTTATTAATTATGCAGAGTTTATGAAAGATTAGCAAATTCTCATGGAAACAGGAAACAATGAAACATAGGTCAGTGTAATTAAAAGAAGGAAGTCCTATTTCTTTTGAAGAGGTCAGAAAGTGATGAGACTTTAAAAATACCAAATGAAGAGATTTCTTAAGGAAAAGGGTAAAATAAGGTTTAAAGAACAAAAATTGATATTCTTCACTGTAATCTCAATTAAATTATAGACAGAAAAACTATGGGCGAAGAGATTGAGATAAAAATAGCAAAAGCGAAGAACAATTTCATACATTGAGTAATTTTATACATTGGTTTAAGGTTATGAAAATAACACACCAAGAAAAACTCAGAATTCTTTTCACGTAGACACAATGTTTGATAATTGTCTAGGAAAATTTCGGAAGGAATTAAAATGTGGTAAAAACATTGATATATGTAAATAAAAATTAAACAAGAAAAATTAAAAATTGACGATGATATCTTTAAAAGGGGAAGGGAAGTATAGGGAAGGAAGTGATGGTGGTAGGAGGTAGATAAACCCTAGGCAGACAGGGCCAGGTCCCCGGTGAAAGCCGACGTTGAAGCCAAAAAAAGTTTAAAGTCTAGCTACAAGTCCCAGGTAAATGCAGACTGGACTGAGAACTTGTCTTCTCATTTGGCACACTTTCCTCTGATTTATTCTCCACCCTTCACCTATTTTACGTATACCTACACTTTCCTAATTGTTTTTTTATTCTGTCATGCCCACCTTTGAGTGGTGCCTTTGTTTTAGCCTTTTTTGCATACTCACAAACCAATCAGCATGCACTCACCATTCTGAGCCCATAAAAGCCCTGCACCCAGCCACATTGAGAGAGAGAGAGACCACCCAGCTTTGGGTGGGGCACCACCCTCATGTCCTGTCTCCACTGAGAGCTGTTTTATCACTCACAAAATTCGCTTCTACTTTCCTCACCCTTCAATTGTCAGTGTAACTTCATTCTTCTTAGAATGGATACAACGAATGGGTACCAAACGTGGGTACAAAGAAGGCTCTAACACTGTGGCTCTCTGCCTTCTACTGGCAGAGGGTAACCATCCCACATGATGGGAAACAGTAGTGGGGCTGAGCCAGTCTCAGATCTGTGGGCTGGAGTGGGGCAATAGGGCTGACAGAGCTAATAGCACATCATTGTCTGTCAGGCAGTGGATGGTGAGACTAAAAGAGCTAATTAGCATACTGTAACACCCTCATTGGGGTTTCAGGGTTACAGGCACCCCTGCTTGGGCACCACTGTGTTTGCCTCATATGGACACCAGAGTCACTGTGGGAGTTGCTTGTGACATGCCTGGTCCAGCCGCAAGGCCTGCATGGAGCTCACCCCTGTGCTGGCACTTGGACCCCACACTCACTTGCTCACACAGCCTGCCCACCAGGGGCTGAGTGCATAGTCATGATGGCTATGGGATCTGTACCAAGGTGCAAGCCAGGTGCAGCCCATTGGGCCAAATACGTGGGGCATCTCCTGTGGTGAACTTGGGCCTGAGCAAGGCTTGGGCAAGGAAATTAGCAGCTGGAGGTGTCTGGCTGGCAAAGTGATGGAGAAAAATCCTTTGTCAGAAGGAAAAATGATTTTCCCTCTCTAAATAGTTGTTATTTGGGGCAACAACTGCAAAAAACAAAGATTAATAAGAGAAAAACAAACAGAAGTTTAATAACATGTATACCTCATGTACACATGTAGCTACCCAGAAAAATGAGTAAATCTCAAAGATTTGAATTCAGACTTAAATATCATTCCACTGATAAAAGAGTATGTGGAAGCCCAGTAATGAAGAGGTCACTAGAAAAAGCATAGTAAACAAAGTAAGGTTTGTTATGCAGATTTAAGTTGATACCTTCTTCATTGTTAAGAAGTCTGTAGTGATTTAGAGTCATCTTTTATTTCTGATACAGAGACACACACAAATGGAGACTTCCTCTATAGATGTAAATTTTCTTTGCCAAAGGGTAACTCCTACTCTGTTTTCAAAACGTCTCCTGTGTCTCCAGTTTCTCAAAGTAATCAGCTTGAAATAATCCTTATGGCAAAGAAGCATACTTTGGGATGGATTTTTCTGGTCCCCTTCAAGAGAATATTGAAAAATTCATATGATTACAAGATTTTATTAAAAAATGCTTTTGTAGAGGTAAGAAAAATTAGCCCAAATATGAATATCTAAGGTATAGCAATAGATGAAATGGATTATTTCCATGGGAACTTAAGGAAGATAGTTAAAAAAGGTGGGGTCGGAGGGTGAGGGAAATATGTATGTTGAGATCACTGAAATGTTTCTGCACTGAGAAATGCAAATCAAAACTGTAATGAGATATTATCTCACCCCAGTTACATTGACTTTTATAAAAACAGAGGCAATAACAAATGCTGAGGAGGATGTGGAGAAAAGGGAACACCCATACATGGTTGATGAGAATATAAACTGGTATAGCTATTATGGAAAACAGTATGGTGGTTTCTCAAATAAACTAAAAGTGAAACTACCATATGATCTAGGAATCACATTACTGGGTATATGTTCAAAAGAAAGGAAATCAATATATCAAAAAGATATCTGCACTTCCACGTTTATTGCAGCACTGTTCACCACACCAATAGCCAAGATATGGAATCAATCTAAGTGTCCATCCATGAAAGAATGGATACAGAAAATGTGTTGGTTGGTTTATATAACCAATGGAATATTATTCAGCCATAAAAAGGAATTAAATCCTGTCATTTGCAACAACATTGATGGAACTGGAGAACATTATGTTAAGTGAAATAAGCCAGGCACAGAACGACAAATACTTCATGTTCTCACTAATATGTGGGAGCTAAACATATTTATCTCACAGAGATAGAATGACAGTTGTCAGAAGTTGGGAAGAGTATTAGGGAGAGAGGGAGAGAAAGATGGATTGGTTAATGGGTACAATAATACAGTTAGACAGAAAGAGTAATATGTAATCTTTGGTAGTAGAATAGGGTTACTACAGATAACAATGGTATATTTTATATTTCAAAAGAACTAGAAGAGCAGAATTGGAACGCATCTAACACAAACAAATGGTAAGTGCTTGATGAGATGGATATACCTTAATTTGATCATCACACATTTTATGATTGTATCAAAATTTCACATGCATCTTATACATATGTATGATTATTATATATCCATAAAAATAAAAAACAAAATGCTTCTGCTTCAATGTTTTGGTTTTCTTTTTAAGAGTATAGTAAGCCAGTTGTTATAACAGAATATGGGAAGATTTTATTTAATAAATTAATCAGCATCTACATAATGGCACTTGCTATGTTCATAGGCAAGGTAATATAATGGAATAAGCAAAGTTTTTCTTTTGACACACCTGTGTTCAACTCCTCCTTCTGATTTCTTAGGGTATGTGAGTGAGTGACTATGTAACTTTTGGATACATTTTTAAAAGCTTATACTTTTTTATCTGGATAAAGAGAAAAATAAAAATAATTTTTAAGATAATGAGAAACAGATTAAAATGTAAAATAAGTAGTGCAGGATCTGTGCAAAGCATCAACTAATTTGTTATTCTCCCTTCCCTTCCAAATTGCACCTTTTTTTCCTACCTATTTTCTGAAGTTGGGTTATATCTTACAAATGTCAAAAAAAACTTGCTGGCCACCATGGCAAAGAGTTATGCTTTTATTGTTTCTGCTTGTGAAAGCTGATTTTTTTACAGAGATTCTCATTTTTAATGGTTACCTCAGTAGAGATACCTATAGTGATAACTTCACAGGCAATAGAATTTTAAATTAATTCTGTATTCTTATTTTTTGCTTAAAATGTCTTTGAAAAGATTGCATTGTGATGCAGAGTTTAAATGTGAAGTTACATTGTGTATAGAAGACTGTTTGTCACAAGTTAAGTAATTTAAAGATGGAAGAAATGGCCAAATCTCTCAGAATAGAACATAGAACTTTTCAAAGCTAGGAGAGGTTGGAGTGACTGATTAGTATGTTATAAAGGACAGTATCACTCAGGTGCCCATCAGTGATCTGTCAAAGACTTCCAGGTGACTAACAAGTGAAGTGTTTAACTTCCATTAATGTATACTTCAATCGAAGATGTAGAGGTGGAAAGGTATAATACCTTTCCTCACCCATCATAAGGGTCAGGGCTAACATTCCTATAGCAAAAGATAGATTAACAAGAGGAAAACATAACAAATTTATTTAATCAAAGTTTCATGTGATAAGGGGCCTGCAGAAATAATGACCCAAAGGCCCAGGGAAAACGATTTATTTTTGTGCTTAAATTTGAGGAAGAATGGACAGCTCTTTAGAAATGTAACAGGACAAAAAGAGTACAATATAATGGTAATAGACTGAGTAGGGGTGGGGAGGGAGCCCAGCATTGCCTGTCTGTTCAGATCCTTCTTGGCCTCTCTGTGTACCATTCCTTCCTCTGGGAATAGGGCAGGACTCCTTCTGGAATGAGGATCTAATGGTCTATAATCTGTCAAGGAAGGTCAGAGATTTTTTTATGGCCAGCTCCTACATAGAAAGGTGGGGGTAGGTTAGAGTAACATTTTTAGATTTTATAACCTACCTTGGGGGAGGGGAATTCTGGTTCCTATGACTCTCTTTGCGGATGAAAGAGGAGTGGGAAACACGAAGGAATGAGAAGATCAGAGACTTTTCTTTTGAAGCAGCTTCTGAGGCCTCCAATCTCATTTAGTTCAAAGTATTCAGCATGCCAAAGCACCGTGCTTTTGTCATAACTCAATGGATTCTTCTTGCCCATTGCCCAGAAAAGTCAATGTACTGAGAACAGCAGGTACTGCAGCAAACAAAAAGTTTAATGGTCACAAGGCCAGCCAAGCAGATGGATGGGAGGTATTTCGCAAATCTGCTTTCCCAAGAATTTGGAGAATAGGGTGTTTAAGGGTACTTTGGTGGGCAAGCAGCTGGGGAACAGAAAAAACTGATTGGCTGTGGATGAAATGACAGGGGTGTTCAAAATGTTCGAACCGTCTTCAAGCAGCTGAGTCATTTCCTGGGAGGGGGGTCTCAGGACGAGCTGTTGTCCCTTTTTCTACCAAAATGCTAAATCTGAAAAATACCTCAAAGTCTGGCTCTTTAGATGTCACAATAGTGATGTTATCTACAGGAATAGTGGGGGAAGTTATAAATCTTGTGATCGCCAGTTACGTGACTGAGGCAGGTAAGCAACTTATAGAAAAGCAAGCTGAGCAATGGCAGGTTATTGTTTAACTATGCTTGTTCTTTGGCAAAGGTCAAGCTCCTACCATATTCTAACCTTGAATGCAGCTTCAATCTCCAAACAAGGAAGCGAGCCAGTTTTCCTTGTCTCAAAGTTTACAGTTTATAAACTAAATTTACCTTATAAACTAAATTCATCTTATAATTACCTTGGCCTCCACACTAGCCATGGATAGAGCTGGAGCAGCTGGGAACACAGGGTGCCATGTCCCAAGGATGCACAGAGCAGCAGGGCCCTGGGACCCTGAAATCATTTTTTCCTCCTAGGCCTCAGGGCTTGTGGTGGAAGGGGCTGCTATAAGGTCTCTGCAATGCCCTGGGGAAATTTTCCCTATTGTCTTGGCTATTAATATTTGGTTCTTCTATACTTATGCAGATTTCTGCAGCCTTGAATTCCTTTCCAGAAAATGGGTTTTCCTTTTCTAATCCATGGTCAGGTTGCAAATTTTCCAAACTTTTATGCTCTATTTCCCTTTAAAATATAAGTTCTAGTTTTAGGTCATTTCTTTGTTTATGTAAATTGGCATTGGCTTTTAGAAGCAGACAGGCCAAATCTTGAACACTTTTCTGCTTAGAAATTTCTTCCTGATACCGTAAATCATCTCTCTCAAGTTCAAAGTTCCACATGTCTCTAGAGAAGGGGCACAATGCTGCCAGTCTCTTTGCTAAAACATAGCAAGAGTGACCTTTACTGTAGTTCCCCAAAAGTTCCTCATCTCCATGTGACACTACCTCAGCCTGGATCTCACTGTCCGTATCACTATTAGCATTTTGGTCAGAACCATTCAACAAGTTTTTAGGAAGTTCCAAACTTTCTCTCATCTTCTTGTCTTCTTCCGATCCCTCCAAACTGTTCTAACCTCTGCCCATTACACAATTCCAAAGTAGCTTCCAAATTTTTGAGTATCTTTATAGTAATGCCCTACTTGTTTGGTATCAGTTTTGTGTATTAGTCCATTCTCGCACTGCTATAAAGAACTAGCTGATACTGAGTAATTTATAGAGAAAAGAGGTTTAATTGACTCACAGTTCTGCAAGCTATTCAGGAGGCATTGCTGGGGAGGCCTCAGGAAACTTACCATCATGGTGAAATGGCAAAGGGGAAGCAAGCACATCTTCACATGGTGACAGAAGAGAGAGTGAGCAAAGGGGGAAGTGCTAGACCCTTTTTAAAAACCAGATCTTGTGAGAACTCACTCACTATCATGAGAACAGCAAGGGGGAAATCCACCCCCATGATCCAATCATCTCTCACCAGATCCCTCCCCAAATATTGGGAATTACAATTTGACACGAGATTTGGATGGAGACACAGAGCCAAATCATATGAACCATCCATATAAAAAAGATATTCTTGGAGATCTGAGAATGGACAGACTGTATGCTCAAATGGGTCCCTGACCCTTGAGTAACCTAACTGGGAGACATAACCCACTAGGGGCAGACTGGCGCCTCACACCTCACACAGCTGGGCACACCTCTGAGACGAAGTTTCCAGAGTAAGAATCAGACAGCAACACTTGCTGTTCAGCAATATTCTCTCTTCTGCAGCCTCCGCTGCTGATACCCAGGCAAACAGTGTCTGGAGTGGACCTCAAGCAAACTGCAACAGACCTGCAGTTGAGGGTCCTGACTGTTAGAAGGAAAATTAACAAACAGAAAGGACACCCACACCAAAATCCCATCAGTTCGTCACCATCATCAAAGACCAAAGGCAGATAAAACCACAAAGATGGGGAAAAAGCAAGGCAGAAAAGCTGGAAATTCAAAAAATCAGAGCGCATCTCCCCCTCCAAAGGAACGCAGCTCATCACCAGCAACAGATCAAAGCTGGATGGAGAATGACTCTGATGAGCTGAGAGTAGAAGGCTTCAGTCGATCAAACTTCTCAGAACTAAAGGAAGAACTACGTACCCAGCGCAAAGAAACTAAAAATCCTGAAAAAAGAATGGAAGAATAGATAACTAGAATAATCAATGCAGAGAAGGCCATAAACGAACTGATAGAGATGAAAACCATGACACAAGAATTACGTGACAAATGCACAAGTTTCAGTAACTGACTCGATCAACTGGAAGAAAGATTATCAATGACTGAAGATCAAATGAATGAAATGAAGTGAGAAGAGAAGTCTAGAGAAAAAAGAGTAAAAAGAAATGAACAAATCCTCCAAGAAATATGGGATTATGTGAAAAGACCAAATCTACGTCTGATTGGTGTGCCTGAAAGTGAGGGGGAAAATGGAACCAAGTTGGAAAACACTCTTCAGGATACCATCCAGGAGAACTTCTCCAACCTAGCAAGGCAGGCCAACATTCAAATTCAGGAAATACAGAGAACGCCACAAAGATACTCCTTGAGAAGAGTAACTCCAAGACACATAATTGTCAGATTCACCAAAGTTGAAATGAAGGAAAAAATGTTAAGGACAGCCAGAGAGAAAGGTCAGGTTACCCACAAAGGGAAGCCCATTAGACTGACAGCAGATCTCTTGGCAGAAACTCTACAAGCCAGAAGAGAGTGGGGGCCAATATTCAACATTCTGAAAGAAAAGAATTTTCAACCCAGAATTTCATATACAGTCAAACTAAGTTTCAAAAGTGAAGGAGAAATAAAATCCTTTACAGACAAGCAAATGCTTAGAGATTTTGTCACCACCAGGCCTGCGCTACAAAAGACCCTGAAGGAGGCACTAAACACGGAAAGGAACAACCAGTACCAGCCATTGCAAAATTATTCCAAAATGTAAAGACCATCAATGCTAGGAAGAAACTACATCAACTAACGAGCAAAATAACCAACTAATATCACAATGACAGGATCAAGTTCACACATAACAATATTAACCTTAAATGTAAATGGACTAAATGCTCCAATTAAAAGACACAGACTGGCAAATTGGAGTCAAGACCCATCAGTTTGCTGTATTCAGGAGACCCATCTGACATGCGGAGACACACATAGGCTCAAAATAAAGGGATGGAGGAAGATCTACCAAGCAAATGGAGAACAAAAAAAACCAGGGCTTGCAATGCTAGTCTCTGATAAAACAGACTTTAAACTATCAAAGATCAAAAGAGACAAAGAAGGCCATTACATAATGGTAAAGGGATCAATTCAACAGGAAGAGCTAACTCTCTTAAATATATATGCACCCAATGCAGGAGCACCCAGATTCATAAAGCAAGTCCTTAGAGACTTACAAAGAGACTTAGACTCCCATACAATAATAATGGGAGACTTCAACACCTCACTGTCAACATTAGACAGATCAACGAGACAGAAAGTTAACAAGGATATCCAGGAATTAAACTCAACTCCGCACCAAGTGGACCTAATAGACATCTGCAGAACCCTCCACCCCAAATCAACAGAATATACATTCTTCTCAGCACCACATCACACTTATTCCAAAATTGACCACATAGTTGGAAGTAAAGCACTCCTCAGCAAATGTCAAAGAACAGAAATTATAACAAACTGTCTCTCAGACCACAGTGCAATCAAACTAGAACTCAGGATTAAGAAACTCAATCAAAACCACTCAACTACATGGAAACTGAACAACCTGCTCCTGAATGACTACTGGGTACATAGCGAAATGAAGGCAGAAATAAAGATGTTCTTTGAAACCAGTGAGAACAAAGACAGCATACCAGAATCTCTGGGACACATTTAAAGCAGTGTGTAGAGGGAAATTTATTGCACTAAATGCCCACAAGAGAAAGCTGGAAAGATCTAAACTTGACACCCTAACATCACAATTAAAAGAACTAGAGAAGGCTGGGTGCAATGGCTCACGCCTGTAATCCCAGTACTTTGGGAGGTCGAGGTGGGTGGATCACAAGATCAGGAGATCGAGACCATCCTGGCTAAAACGGTGAAATCCTGTCTCCACTAAAAATAGAAAAAATTAGCCGGGCGTGATGGTGGTGCCTGTAGTCCCAGCTACTCGGGAGGCTGAGGCAGGAGAATGGCGGGAACCCGGGAGGCAGAGCTTGCAGTGAGCTGAGATCACACCACTGCACTCAGGCCTGGGCGACAGAGTCAGACTCTGTCTCAAAAAAGAAAAAAAGAACTAGAGAAGCAAGACTAAACATATTCAAAAGCTAGCAGAAGGCAAGAAATAACTAAGATCAGAGCAGAACTGAAGGAGATAGAGACACAAAAAACCCTCCAAAAAATCAATGAATCCAGGAGCTGGTTTTTTGAAAAGATCAACAAAATTGATAGACCACTAGCAAGACTAATAAGGAAGAAAACAGAGAAGAATCAAATAGACGCAGTAAAAAAATGGTAAAGCGGATATCACCACTGACCCCACAGAAATACAAACTACCATCAGAGAATACTATAAACACCTCTACACAAATAAACTAGAAAACGTAGAAGAAATGGATAATTTCCTGGACACTTACATTCTCCCAAGGCTAAACCAGGAAGAAGTTGAATCCCTGAATAGACCAAAAGTAGGCTCGGAAATTGAGGCAAATGGTATTTCTAGTTCTAGATCCTTGAGGAATCGCCACACTGTTTTCCACAATGGTTGAACTAGTTTAGAATCCCACTAACAGTGTAAAAGTGTTCCTATTTCTCCACATATCTCCAGCACCTGTTATTTCTTGACTTTTTAATGATTGCCATTCCAACTGGTGTGGGATAGTATCTCACTGTGGTTTTGATTTCCATTTCTCTGATGGCCAGTGATGATGAGCATTTTTTCATGTGTCTGTTGGCTGTATGAATGTCTTCTTTTGAGAAATGTCTGTTCATATCCTTTCCCCACTTTTTGATGGGGTTGTTTGTTTTTTTCTTGTAAATTTGTTTGAGTTCTTTGTAGATTCTGGATATTAGCCCTTTGTCAGATGAGTAGATTGCAAAAGTTTTCTCCCATTCTGTAGGTTGCCTGTTCACTCTGATGGTAGTTTCTTTTGCTGTGCAGAAGCTCTTCCGTTGAATTAGATCCCATTTGTCAATTTTGGCCTTTTTTGCCATTGCTTTTGGTGTTTTAGATATGAAGTCCTTGCCCATGCCTAGGTACTGAATGGTATTACCTAGGTTTTTTTCTAGGGTTTTTATGGTATCAGGTCTAACAATTCAGTCTCTAATCCATCTTGAATTAATTTTCGTATAAGGAGTAAGGAAAGGATCCAGTTTCAGCATTCTACTTATGGCTAGCCAATTTTCCCAGCACCATTTATTAAATAGGGAATCCTTTCCCCATTTCTTGTTTTTGTCAGGTTTGTCAAAGATCAGATGGCTGGAGATGTGTGGTATTATTTCTGAGGACTCTGTTCTGTTCCATTGGTCTATATCATTGTTTTTGTACCAGTACCATGTTGCTTTGGTTACTGTAGCCTTGTAGTATAGTTTGAAGTCAGGTAGTGTAATGTCTCCAGCTTTGTTCTTTTGACTTAGGATTGTCTTGGCAATGCAGGCTCTTTTTTGGTTCCATATGAACTTTAAAGCAGTTTTTTCCAATTCTGTGAAGAAACTCATTGGTAGTTTGATGGGGATGGCATTGAATCTATAAATTACCTTGGGCAGTATGGCCATTTTCACGATATTGATTCTTCCTATCCATTTGTTAATTTTATCATTGTGCGCCACCTGGAGAGGCTAGACAATTTTATGGCCAGCAAACCCTTTCTTCTTTGTATTTAATAATTCTTCCTTTATCTTATCTCTCTCCTCTCACATTTTACTGTAAGCATCAAGAAGAAATCAAGTGACACCTTCCATACTCTATCTGGAAATCTACTAAGCTAGAATAGATTATCCCATTCATTTGGGCACATTTTCTACACTCACATTGGGCACATTTTGTATGTTTCTAAACTTTCCGCCATATCAAAAATCTTCTTTCCTCTACTGCCAAATGACATTTTCCTCACATTCCTTTAAGCCCTTGCCTGTAGCCTGCTTAATAATTTCTTCAAAGATCTTTAGTTTTTTACTAGCTCTTTCCTTAAAGTTCTTCCACCCCCCACTTTCTGCCTGGTTCAAAAGCCATTCCCATATTTAACAATTTTCTTAAAGCAAGACCTTACTTCTAGTTACTAAAATCTGTATTGATATATATATGTGTGTGTGTATATATATATATATATATTTTTTTTTTTTTTTTTTGAGACAGAGTCTCGCACTGTCACACAGGCTGGAGTGCAAAGGCTTGATCTCAGCTCACTGCAACCTCTGCCTCCTGGGTTCAAGTGATTCTCCTCTCTCAGCCTCTCGAGTGGCCACCACCACACCTGGCTAATTTTTTGCATTTCTAGTAGAGATGGGGTTTCACCATGTTGGCTAGGCTGGACTTGAACTCTTGACCCCGTGATCCACCCTCCTTGGCCTCCCAAAGTGCTGAGACTACAGGTGTGGGCCACTGTGCCTGGCCCTGTATTGATTTTTTATGGTTGCATAATTAACTGAAAACTGAAACCAGCAATAGGTAGTTCCTGTGGGTCCAGAATTTGGGAGTGGCTGTTTTGGTTTAAAGTATCTCATGAAGTTTTATTCACAATGTTGGCCGATTCAATAATCTGAAGGCTTGATGGGGTTAGAGAATTCACTTCCATTTAATGTGGATCACTCATTTGGCTGGCAAGTCATCTTTATTGTCAGAAAGAGACTGTAGTTTATTGTCACATGGTCTGCTTTGTACAGTGTATTGAGTGTCTTCACAAAGTGGAAGCTGCACATAATGGAATATTCCCATAGAACAAGTGATGTCAGAGAATAGGGTAGACACCATGATGTCTTTTATAACCTAGCCTCAGCATCTAGCCACATTCTATTATTTCTGCAATATTCTATTGGTCTCACAGATCAGCTCCACTCAGTGTGGAAAAGGACTACACAGAAACTTGAATCACACGAGGCAAGAATCAATGGGGACCATCTTGGATAATGGTTATTACCAAGAAGATAAACACAATAATAAATACGTAAAAATTAAGTGACTCAAAATCTAAGCTTTCGGATCTTTAAAGTATTTTAAGCCTAAGGGAATATGATTATGAGACCTGAGTCACATGATAGGCAGCCATAACCTAGGCAGCTGCAGTCTGTGTTTCTGTCATTATAGATTAGCCTTCTTCCTTGCCTATATTGTTTAGTAAAATGTTGCAAGTGACAAAAGGGCACCACTCTTCCCACTTCACAGTTGATCTTTGTTATAGATGAGCCTCCCTCTCACCTTTCTCAAAGACTTCATGGCTGTCACATTTTTAAAGATGAAATGTTAAATAACACTCTTTAAAACTGGAAAGAAAATCAAAACAAGCAATAAAGAAAAAAAAACACAATGAGAAAGAAAATCTGTAAATAGTTGTAACTTAAAACTAGCCTTGTATGGAACATATTGCAATTCTGTCAAGTTGCTTTGTTTTCTTCCTACATAAGCGAAAACCTAACTTTTAACTTTGGAGTGCTGATACCATTTCTCTGTCTTTCCTGGATAGCTATTATCAGCTTTGGGCTTGAATAAACTCTACACTTAATTATATTTTCTGAATCTCATTATTTAAAGTTGACAAATAGTTGTAATTTATAAAGGCTACAAAAATGATTTGTTTGAAGGGCTGCAATACTATGGAAGATGCAGTATGCAATTGCTGTGATGTAGCTACAGGGTCAGAAAATCGTTTTCAGAGAAGGTAACATTTGAGATGAGTCATTGTGAATGAGTGGAAATTCGCCACTCAAAAGGAGAGAGAAAGGTCAAGTGTGGCTCACACCTGCAATCTCAGCACTTTGGGAGGCTGAGGCAGGCAGATGGCTTGAGCTCAGAAGTTCAAGACCAGTCTGGGCAACATGTTGAAATTCTGTCTCTACTAAAAATACAAAAATTTGCCAAGCATGGTGATGCACACTTGTAGTCCCAGCTTTTTGGGAGACTGAGGTGGGAGGATGACTTGAACCTGGGAGTTGGAGGTGGCTGCTAGCTGAGATTGTGCCTCTGCTCTCCAACTTGAATGACAGAGGGAGACACTGTCTCAAAGGAAAAAAAAAGAGAAAAATCTTAAATGAGAAGGAGGAGACTAATATTTGGTGTCTAAGTATTAAAATATATTAGGGAAAGATATTGGGGAAAGAATAGATCAAAATAATAACTTATCTATAAAGTGCACATTTTACAAAAAAAGTCTTAAAAATTAATATTTTTATGCATAGCAAAAATTCTGAATCATTTTTATGTTTTAAGAAGTTGTAAGAAGAACTGCCTATAGGGACTAAACACAGAGTATGTAAAGTATGTAAAAAGTCAGTAAAATTAGTTATTTTTTATAAAAATATGTAAATATTGTGATGGCTTAGATAATGTAAGGAACAAATCTCATCTACTATTCAAAGAACCATTGTTATTTCTGCCCAGATTTTTAAAATTTTGATCTCAAAACTTTGAAGATTTGATTTTATACCGTATTTTACATTTTTACATAAGAATACACCAATGGGAGGGGTATATTTAATAACCTGTGTTATTAAAACTCTATGTGATGAAAATAACATTCAACCAAGCTTGTTATGTAGACGTACTAACACTGATTTAAATATAAATTGGTATCCCAGTTTATACATACACAATCATGTGCTGCATAATGATGTTTTGTTAATGATGGACGGTACATATGATGGTGGTCCTATAAGATTATGATGGAGCTGAAAAATTCCTGTCTCCTAGTGAAGTAGTAGCCATTATAACATTGTTGCAGAATGCATTACTCACCTGTTTGTGGTAATGATGGTATAAAGAAACCTACTGTGGCCGGGCGCGGTGGTTCAAGCCTGTAATCCCAGCGCTTTGGGAGGCCGAGGTTGGCAGATCACGAGGTCAGGAGATTGAGACTACCCTGGCTAAAACACGGTGAAATCCCGGCTCTACCAAAAATACAAAAAGTTAGCCAGGCGTGGTGGCAGGCGCCTGTAGTCCCAGCTACTCCAGAGGCTGAGGCAGGAGAATGGCATGAACACGGGAGGTGGAGCTTGCAGTGAGCCAAGATGGTGCCACTGCACCCCAGGCTGGGTGACAGAGCAAGACCCCATCTCAAAACAAAAAGAAACCTACTGTGCTGCCAATCACATAAAAGTATAGCACATACAATTACATATAGTATATAATAATAATAACTGTTACTAGTTTATGTATTTACTATATTTTTTATTATTATTTTAGTGTGTACATGTTTTACTTGTTAAAAAGTTAACTATAAAACAACCTTAGGCAGGTCCTTCAGGATATGTTTCAGAGGAAGGTATTGTTATCAGAGGAGATGACAGCTCCATGCATGTTATTGCCCCCAAAGACCATCCAGTGGGACAAGATGTGAAGTTGGAAGACAGGGATTTTGATGATTTTGACCTTGTATAGTCCTAGGCTAATGTGTGTGTTTGTGTCTTAGTTTTCCTTTTTTTTTTTTTTTTTTTTAGCAAAAATGTTAAAAAAGTTAAAAACAAAAATTTTAGAAACAGAAATCTTATGTAATAAGTATAAAGAAAATATTTTTGTATAGCTGCATAATGTCTTTATGTTTTAAGCCATGGTGTTACAAAAGAGTCAAAAAGTTTCAAAAACTTAAGAAGTTTGTAACATAAAAATGTTACCATAAGCCAAGTTTGCTATTAAAGGAAGAAAACTATTTTTCTTTAAAAATTTAGGGTAGCCTAAGTGTACTGTATTTATAAAGTCTGCAGTGTGTAAAGTAATGTCCTAGTCCTTTATATTGACTCACCAATTCACCCAGAGCAACTTCCAGTCCTGCAAACTCCATTCATATTAGGTGCCATATACAGGTATATCATTTTTTATACATTATGTTAAACATTGCCTACAGTATTCAGAACAGTAACACGCTATACAAGTTTATAGCCTAGAAGCAACAGGCTGTACTATATAGCCTAGGTATGCAGTAGGCTATACTACCTAGGTTTGTGTAAGAACACATGAAATCATCTAATAACACATTACTCAGACTGTCTTTGTTATTAAGCAATGTATGACTTTATATTGCTTATGCAGTCTCTTGTAATTTAGAGTAAAAACAGAGAAAGAAAAAATCTCAACAATAAAAGAAATAAAGACTTACATTCAAAAATTTAGCTTATAATATCTTCACTTTACTTCATAAAATGAAAAAAAATTCTCCAAATCAGAGACAAGAGGATGCTCCTTTTAGATCAGAATCCCTAGAAACAGCCCCTGCGACAGTAAAGATTGTGTGGTTGTTGAGAGAGTGCTTTTAGGAGAAAAAGGTGCTGGTTGTAACCAGAGAAACAGAGCTAATCAATGGATTAGCTCAGCTGGAGCCTAACTTCAGCCTGCGTCAGTGGTGAGCTCTGGAGGACAGTGTACCATGGTGTGGATCCTACACTGAAGCAAGGGGGCCAGATATCTGTACTTCAGGTGCATTTAGGGTGAGATGAGATCTAACCTCCAGGGCAAGGGAGTTTTCTTTTCTTTCATTTAGTATTCTGCAGGAGTAGGTGGCTGATCATGTTTGGTGCTGCAAACGTGTATCCTTAAAGGTTCTGTGTCCTGGTTACTATAAACTTACTAGTCTGTGTTACTAAAATTGACCATTTATAGTTAAAACTGTAATATGGGAATATAAGAGACAACCAAATGGAACACTTGAGGGCCAAGTATATTTCTACCAACGCCCATATGTAGTAACAGCCTTTGATCATGACGATCGGGATCAATTATTCCTGCCAGTGCCTGCTGGTAAATTAGAGACCAGGTGGCTCAAATCGACGCAGACCCCTGGGAAACAAAGTGCCATCAGGCCCCTCTATTAGAGTGTGGGCCTATGGAGTTCAGATTATAAATGAGATCATCCATCTCACAGTGGGTTTAAGGAGTCTACAGATATATTTAGTGATTTCATAATTCCCAAGCTTATAATTGGAATGGACATACTTAGAAGTTGGCAGAACTCTCAAATTAGTTTCTTAACCTGTAGAGTAAGAGCTAGTGTAATAGCAAAGGCCAAGTGAGAGCCTTTGAAATCCAGCCCACTTCCCCAGGTCAACCTAAATGAAAAACATCTGCAGAGAGTTTTAAGCGATGTCCCCAAAAACTCTAAGGATAAGGAGTATGGTCTCTATCACAGGTCTGCCCCCTCCAAAAACCATATGGATTATAACACATGACAATGGACTCCTGTACACTTGGTCACATAGTAGCACCAACTGCTAAATTGACATAATATGCTCATATCTCTATTGATTTTGTTATAAGCGCTAGACAATCTTTAACTCCCTGTTATGAAGAGGAGAATTTATTTCACCTACATGATCTGCATTTTCTTCACTCAGATGTTTGTTATATAATCATCTGGGTTCTTCTTTGGACACTATAATTTTCAATAATAAATGTACCCCTATTTTGTGTTCAAATAACATTTTCCAGTATCTTGCTTCAAGTCTATAAAATGAAAATTATTATCAAACCTGTGATACAACACCCTCCTTCTTGCTTTTATGTTTTCTTTCTGTTATAACTTCACTTTTATATTACAGAAGCTTCCAATATTTGTATTTTATTTTGCAACCCAAAGTGAGGCTTTAGTGAATTGTCCACGGGTTGACTTCAGAAGTTGAAAACTCAGAAACAGGATTTGCTTTATGTATATGGTTTGCTGCCAGATCAAGAAGTATACAGTGATGACTCAATATTATTAAGAACCTTCTATGTGTCAGGGACTATTCTAGGCACAGGAGATACAGGAGTAAGCAGAAGAAACAAAAATCCATTCCCTTAGAATTCTTGTATTTTATACTCTATGGAGCCAATATCACTGCCACCTGCATACTTGAAGGAGAGTGTTTCTAACATGAAGGTCTGAGAAATTTATTTTAGTCATAGGCCACCAATTGCTTAAAATCATACCACATTTTATTTATTTACTATTTATTACAGAAATGGGGGTAACTAATTTGACAATAATGTGCCAAGTGTTTTGCTAAATGTTTCATGTATATTATCTCATTTTTCTAGCAATATTCCTATGAGATGGCATTGGTACTATCATTACTCGGTACATAAGGAAAAGGAAGTAAGAAAGGTTACATGGTCCAGAAGGAACTATGAAGAGTCACTAAATATTCATAGTGAAATATATGAAAAAACTGTAAAGATATAGGGAAATATTTTCAGAAATGCAATTAGATGGAATACTTTTTCAGACTTTAAAAATAAATGTCAAAAATAATTACAGAAAATAGAGGAGCTAAATAATAAGACATTTGAAATATGTAAAAGAACTTTTATAATGCATATATGGAGATGATATGACATTTTCCAAGTAGCAATGGAATAGCTATACATATTTTATATAGTTTAAATAATGACTTAAAATTGTATTCCACTACAATCTTGTATATAAAAATGTACAAATTCCAAAAATTCAGAAGTTACTGAGACCATATTTTTTCTCTTCTTGTCTTCTTTCCCACCTAGAATATTTAAGTGATGACCAGTGCTCCAATAACCATGTTGGAACATGAAGCAACCTTGAAGATGAAAGCTATGCACTTAGAATGAGCAGTAGAAACTTAAACACTAAGGACCAAGAAACAGCAACACTAATCCTGAACTCTATTTCAGGACTTCTTAAAAAAAAAAAGAAAATATTGCATACATTTAGCCAGTATTATTTCGGATTCTATTATTTTTGTTACACATAGCTATTGATGTGAAAGTTAAGAAGAAATTATTTAGGCAGATAGTGAAGGTAAGGAAGTCCTCAGTAAGGTTTTCCTTTTAATGAAAAGCAGTCTCAAATAATTTCTTTTCTAACAAAGAGCAGTCTGTAACATCAAGCTGCAGACACAGGCAAGCAAGCTGGGAGCTTGCATGAGTGAATGCCTGCAGCTGTGCCAATAGGAAAAGGCTACCTGGGACTACTCATGTTCAAAATGGCAGCTCCATGTTCCCTTCTCTTGGCCAGCCATGTGTACAGTAAGGAGCAGACAGCATAATGCTGGCCAAGTGGAAAGCCCATTTGCATAATGGGGTGCCCATTTGCATAGTGGGGTGGTCAGCCTTCCCCACGGGCTATGTAAACGTCACACCTAGCTGAACCAATCTGTGGGCTGTATGTATATCAGACACTACCTCCTCAAGCCTGCCTATAAAATCTGGTGCACTCCACTGTGGGCCAGAATTCCCATTCGGGTGCCCCTTTCTCTCACAAGAGAGAGAGAACTGTTTTCTTTATCTTTCTTTTTCCTATTAAGCCTCTGCTTTTAACTCCTTTCTCTTCCTTTTGCCTATTAAACCTCTGCTCCTAAACTAACTCCTTCTTAGGAGTTAGTTTGTGTCTGTGTCCTTAATTTTCTTGGCACGAGACAAAGAACCTTGGGTGTTTACCCCAGACAACGAGGCTGCTTCACTATCATTCTCATTGATAGATAGTATTGGTGCCACTTTGACCCTATTTCAAAGCTGACTAAAATGGTCTGAGGTGACCTGTTCTATCAGTGATATTGTCTGCCAAATAAGATCTTGATATAGGAAATGAAAGACTATTGCATATCCTTAACCACTCACTGCCTTGGATAGATTTAGGGAGACCACCTAAATTTTAGATATATAATCCTTCATTTTTGCTATTATACTCTTTCCACAGACTTGAATACTGTTCAACTTCACTTGGGCATTGTCACTTCTTTCTGGTGACCTGTTTGAAGTGCAGAGACAATAAAATAATTATAAGTGAAGAGAAGTCTAAGGAATCTCTGTGTGACTGGAAGTTATCTGATGTTTAATGTGTTTTATAACTACAGAATACAAAATATGACTACAATTTAAATAAGCTGTTTAGATTTCTGTCAGAAGTTACATTTAACAGAAAAATATTTTTGAGAGGTAAATGAAAAATATATATACTTATTCAGAACCCATGGGAGAGGGCATACATTACCATTGAGTAACAATGGGTATTTTGTTAATCATTAAATTATCTCAGTATTTATGAGAATTTAAATGCTCTACTCTATCCACAAGTGCTCTTGTTTTTCACTTTAATAAAAATAAATGTTACACAGATTGTTCATTTATATTATAAAAATATACATTTTACAGAATCTTTCTTCTGTTTAACAAATTTAAACACACTACTGTGAGGCAGATTTGAATGAGAATGATGAGAAATGAATAGATTTTTTGCTGTGATCTTTTTGACAGTGTTGCAATTAAGCTGCCAAAAGCAAAGAGAGAGAGAGAACACATGCACATGCTGTATTTGACTAAAAAATGGTTGACTAAAAAGAGCACATTTTGTACGAGAAACTCAAGGAAACAATTAGCATATCTGACATACAATAGTTAGGTGATCAGCCATAAGCTATTATTCACTGGCAATAGCAACACTAGAGCTTACTCACTTTGCATAGTTTGAAGTCTTAGCCCTTTGTGTCTGAAGTGAATAAAATATAAACACATCTCAATAAATTAATGATGTAATGAATGCTGCTTTAGAGAGAGTGAAGATTTGCATGTTTGTGTAACCTCCCTCTTCATTCTCATGTACCTCAATGGTGCATGGATAGGAAACTGAAGACTAAATTTCAGTTGACAGTTTTGGGTTCTCAAAGCAGCCACCTTTACCGGCAGGTTAACTGATTCTCTTGCTTTCATATTAACATCTTTGTGGACTCAGAGCTCAACAAGTGTTGTAAAAAAGAAAATTTCAATACAGATGTGTCTCAGTTCATTTTCTGTTGCTTATGAAAGAATACTTGAAACTGGGTAATTTATAAACAAAAGGAATTTATTTCTTACAGTTATGGAAGCTGAGAAGTTCAAGGTCAAGGGGCCACATTTGGAGAGAGTCTTCTTGCTGGTGGGGACTCTGCAGTCTGGAGGCAGAGCAGGGCATCATACAGTGAGAGGACTGAGTGTGCTAACTCAGGTTTCTCTTCCTCTTCTGATAAAGCCACCAGTCCCAATCTTGTGATAACCTATAAACCCAATAACCCATTAATCTATTAATCCATGAATCCGTGAAGAGCCCTCATGACCCAATCCCCTCTGAAAGGCTCACCTCTCAATACTGTCACATGGGGGGATTAAGTTTCAACTTGAGTTTTAAAGGGACCAAATATTCAAGCCATAGCAAGATGTTAGCAGCTTTTGTTATCTGAAAAGGATGCTTGGTTTATATAGCTCATCTTCTGCAAATGTCCTTTACTATAAGCTATTTGTATTTAATATATACATATTATACAACATTTAAATATGTATATATTAAATATGTATATTAATATATAAAATATAATATGTATATATAATAAATAAATATCTAATATACATTTTAAATATATTTAAATATTATGTATAATGTTATATATTTATATAAAATATAGATAATATATATTATATATAAATATATAATATAAATATAATAATTATATAAATGATATAAAATATAAATATATATACTTAAACATCTTATATAATATAGATATTTAAATATACATATTAAATTTTATGGCCACTTGTATCTGTTTTTTAATGTTAGTGGGAGAACTAAAATCATAAAGGAAAATTCAATGATCTAAGGAGTGACAGTTAATATAGACCAAAGCATTTATTTTCATATGTTTCTCCCTTTTTCGAAAAGAGATGGATAATCTCAAGAGGTTGTAGCATCAAGAAATTCTTATCTCAAAGGGGCAGAAGAGTTGTAGGGGCTTGAATTACCTTAATTTGACTCATTCAGCTCAATTTAACTGAGGTAGCTATATTACCACGTACTCAGTAATAAATCATGCCAGTGTCTTTCAGAACATAGCAGAATGCTTTAGCCTGGTTTTATCTTTCTTATCACTCATGTCTTAGCTCTATCACAACTCTAATGATATAAAAATGTTATTTATACATTTTAAGGTAACTATTTTTAGCTCTCTTTACAGATTTACATTAATGAGTAGGTAATAAATAAGAACATGAAAAGATGTTAATATTATCAGCCATCAGAGAAATGCAAATTAAGACCACAATGAGCTGCCACTGCACTCCTACCAAAATGGCTAAAAGTTAAAAAATAGTAAAACTGTCAGTAGCGAGCGCTTTCTCATATTACTGCTGAAAATAGAAAAAGGTACAGTCAATTTAAAAACCAGTTTGGTGACTTCTTACTAAAAACGTTTACTTCTCTTATAGCTTCGCAATCCTACTCCTAGGTATTTATTGGTTCCCTTGAAATAAAATCTTAATATTCATGCAAAAACCTGTATGTGATAATTTATGTCAACACTATTCATAATTGTCAAAAACTAGAAACAAAATATCCTTCAATTGGCGAATGATTAAAACCTGTGGTAGATTCATACAGTAATATACTCCTCAGCAATAAAAAGGAATGTACCACTGATACACACAACATGGAGATTTTGTTAGGGAGGGGGAGAGGGGGAGAGAGAGAGAGAGAGAGAGAGAGAGAGAGAGAGAGAGAGAGAGAGAGAGAGAGCTCTTGTAACTAGCACTTAAGCTATGAGTACACTGAGATATTTACAAATAATGTCAAAATAGGGCTATTGAAATTTTATTTGCACATAGAACCCAGGGATTGGTAATGTAAGAGATGTGACTAAAGCAGAACCTACAACTAGGAGTCAAGACATCAATTGAATTATTTATAAGTCAGAGTTAATGAGAAAAATAGCCTCTCAAGACATTTGACAAAAAGCAATCCTAGGTCTTCATGAACTCATGTGAAACCTATCATCCCTTGAACCAGCAGGGTAGAATTTGGGGTTGAAATTTCCCTGCTTTTTTTTTTTGGCAAGGGCTAAGTCATGGAAAGCTATTTATTTCTTTGCCAGTTGTTTGTTTGTTTATTGACTTGCTCATTGATTTATTTACTCACACATTTATTCTTCTATTCCCTGTTTTGCAGCATAAAGAATGTGAAGTGATTCTTAATATCAATAAAAATAGAAGTGTATAAAACTAAAACAAAATTAAAATTGAATAACAAAGATAAGAGAGCAGGGGTGAGGGGAAATAAGAACAATTATTACAAGGCTGGGAGCGGTGGCTCATGCCTGTAATCCCAACACTTTGGGAGGCTGAGGCAGGTGGATCACCTGAGGTCAGGAGTTCAAGACCAGGCTGGCCACCATGGTGAAACCTGTCTCTACTAAAAATACAAAAATCAGCCTGGTGTAGTGGCATGTTCCTGTAATCCCAGCTACTTGGGAGGCTGAAGCAGGAGAATCACTTGAACCTGGGAGGCAGAGGTTGCAGTGAGCTGAGAATATGCCACTGTACTTTAGCCTGGGTGACAGAGTGAGACTCTGTCAAAAAAAAAAAAAAAAAAAAAAAGAAGAATTATTACAATAGAATTATTTGCATTGTCTGTGCAAAAGGAAAATACTAGTATTTCAGGAAAAGCAAAATGTTTTCTTGCCTTAAGAAATGAAAGTAAACTCTTTTTGGGAATATTCAGTTCAGAGATACACTTAAGGACAACCTAAGAGTCAACAGAATTGTCTGTTCCACACAGCAAGCTCTAAAACCTCCCTCAACTCGAGCTAAGGATGTAACAACAATGCATAAGGATGAGAAAGGAAATCTGTAGATGACCAAGAATATCTGTGGGTTTCAGGCCTCAGTTTCCTGATATTCTAGGTGTATCATTTAAGAAACATGTAAATCATTAGAAACCAGGTCAATATAGAGTGACCAATTAAAAAATATATAACAAACTAAGTAGTAAATTCATTATGATGATGCTGGACTTTATCATATTCCCTTGACAAGCCAGGCATTTTTAATACTCTAAGCCTTAATGCATACTATTTCATTTGTCTGAAAAGATCCAACTTTCCCAATTAACTTATCAAACTCTCAGTTGTCCTGTTGTAAAGCATGGTGGTTTAGTGTGCTAAATTTCCAAACAAATGAACTTTGTTGGAGTTCGGACCTCATGTGAGTAATTTCCCTATACCTCTGTCTTCTTATCTGACAAATGAGCCTTGTGATGGTTAATTTTATGTGTCAACTTGATTGGGCCATGGTGCCCAAATATCCGTCTAAACATTCTTTTAGTTGTTTTTGATTGAGATACACATTTACCTCAGTGGACTTTGAGTAGAGATTGCCTATAACATGGGTAAGCCTCATCCAATCACTTGAAGTCCTTAATAGAACCAAGAGGGACCTCCCTTGAGCAAGAGGGAATTCTGCAGCAGACTTCCTTTGGACTGGAACTGCAGCACTGGCTCTCCCAGGGTCTCTAGTCTGCCAGCCCACCCTGCAGATTTTGACCTTGCCAACCTCTGTTATTGCATAAGTCAGTTTTGAAAAATAAATATCTGTCCATATATAGACTTATCTATGGGACACCTTATCTGTGTGACAGGTCTTGGCATTCTATGGGAATATGTTTTCATATATATTTTTTAACATCCTATTGGTTCTATTTCTCTGGAGAACTCTAATACAGATATACTAATAGCACCTTCCACAATGTCCCAAGAAATACTTTACCTAGTGCTTGGCCTACAGTAAGGCTCAATAAATTCTAGCTTTTAATAATATTTGAGAAAGTTTGTGACTAATTTATATAAAATATTTGGAAGATAAAATAGATCTTGTAGAAAAGTGGGAATAAAATCAGTCTTATCTTAAAAGACTGCCTTGATAAAACTTAGTTTTCTTTTAAAGTTTTTGCAGTTTTCTGAATGACATACCATTCTTTACTTTGTTTTGGCAGCATGTGACTGACTCCATTTGAATATGTATGTACGATGCCTTATTTTAGCAATGGGTCAGCAAAATAATTAAAAGATATAAGCTTTCTTATTTCATAACAGATGATCTTAAATCCTAAAGGTCTTGAGTTTAAAGTAACTAAACACTTAGGCTGACTTTTCTTTTTCCTCTTTTTGGGAAAGGGAGTATTTCATACTTTTTCATGTTTAGTTTCAGAGTCATCATTGATCATTGATGATATGCATGTGTGTGAACTGAACCAGTGACTATGTATTCTGACTACATTTAATGAATTTGACCAAAGGGGAGCAATTGTAACTTCTTTAAGCATAAACTTTCCCCCAATATTTTCAGCTTCTCTTCTGAATTTAGCTTTGTAAAACTCCTTATAACATCTCCAACTTCCTGAATCTGATATTGTATATCCTCTGAAACCAGAGCAAAGTGGTTGGTCTCTGTCCTATTGAAAAGGAGACTGGACACCTGAATGCTCCATGGCACTGTCAGGACAAAACCACCTTTTTGTCTGTTTCACTTGTTACCTGGGCCAATGTCATATTCTCAGGCTTGTGGTTGATCTAGAAGTATGTTTGGAGGTTGGGAAGTGAAAAGGAGACTTTCCCTGCACCACCAACCCATTTTTTGGACTACCCTTCTTCCTATAATTATCTAGGGGTTGAACCATGTTTCTACTTTTCCATGCCTTGTAGCTCTTGTAATTTGAACTTGATTAGTCCTTGGAGTGGTCTTTTTCTTTCTCCTGTCTCACTTGTCCCTAGAAATCCTAAAGACATTTATTTCAAAGAAAACTCGACTAATTAAAATAAAACACATAGCACATCAAGATATTATTACTCCCAGATAATATATTCTAGCTCACATTGATCTCTCTTTTGTCCAGCCTTAGGATTGATTAATTTTCTTGAAAGTCAGGTTTTGTCCATGGAGAAAATGATTTCTAGATTTCTAAATTTCTTTAAGCCTTTTTTGCATGTCAAAGCAAATTTAGAGATCTGGAAACAGATTTTTTTTTTTTTTTTTTTTTTTTAAGTAAAATGACGGTATAATTTAGCGTCTGAACTGGGACACTTTTGAGAGCAAAATGGCACACTAAATGTAATCTGGACCAGATTAAACCAGGAATTACAGTGAATTAGATACATTGTAAGAAGAATTCTTGTCAAACATTGCAGAAATTGTAATGCCAGATTGATCCAACCCAATGAAATGTAGTGGCTCTTCCCCTTCTACCCAATACACACGCTTGGTGGCTCTTTGTGAAATGGTGCTATACAAACATTCACATGGGTTTGAAGAGACTCAATATATTTGGTGCTAGTAGCATTCTTACTGATTCAGAATCTGGAAAGGTAATAGGCTTCTAAGAAGATCCTTGCATTGGGCTTTGTGTCATTTCCATCATTGGTGATTAGAGGTGGCTGGGTAAAGATGTCACAACACTGGTGCTTGCAGGTGACTGGGAAGAAGGGTCCACAAGTTCCTTCAGGCTCTGATCTGTGGCCAGTGAAGTGCCAAGATCAATGTACCCAGGGGGAATTAGAGTTGGGAAAAAACCCAGCATGGTATATGGGAACTTCGTGATTAGAAATAAAGGGCCAGGGTCGCAGACTTTAGTGTCAGGCACATGGAAATTCTCTGAAAGCCCAGATGAGCAGTTGCATGTCAGTAAACATCAGTCATGGACCAAACCTATCCCAGAACCCGGAAAATACCAGAGAGAAAGCATTTCTCCGACATCCCTTCTTCCATCACCAACACATTTCTTAAGCTCTTACATGCATCCAGATGCCATTTTGGGGATCAGAAGAAGAAGGAAAAAGTCTGAAAACAAGCACTTACCCAAATGAGATTGAGTTCCCTACAAAACTTTTAAAACTGAATCTATACACTATTACCCTCCACTTTCCCACCTGCCTTTCAAAGGGTTAGCACTCGTGAGAAAGATAAAATCAATTATGGAAAGTAAAATGAAAAAAAAGGAGAATTCTTCTTACACAGATCTGGGTAACAATATGCTTGTGAGTGTGCAACATGAGTAACACCAGCTATAGGCAAGCTGCTTCGACTCTCCAAACCTTAGTTTTTCTTCTAAAAAAAAATATGGGGTCACATTAAATAAATTAAGATTTTTTCAAAAAATAAATGTCATAATTTTTCTTGGTACATTGCACAATTTCCAAAATCAACTGAGAAGTCAAAGATTCTTATCTTATTTTCTTTCTTGTGATGAAAGGGGAGCACAGAGAGATACATACCCTCACTGACACTGAAACATAAAACATCTTCATTTACTCAGTTATTTACCAATTATTAATTAAGCAGAACCTAGCTGCCAGATCCTGTCCTAGTAGAAAGGGACCTAACAGTATACAAAACAAAAAGCAAATAAATGCATATTAAAAAAAGCACAGGAAGAGAATAAAGCAAGGCAGCGGAAAATAAATTGGTGGTGACCATTGTGTGTGTGCATAAATAACTGTGTGCAGATGTGTGCCTGTATGCACATGAGTGCAAGACAATGTGTAAATACTGAAATGGTAATATTCAAACTATTTATTAATGAAAACAGCACAGATGGTGAATAATCAGAATGAATACCTGATCTGTAAGAAGAGGCTCCAAAGGGGAGGCTACATTTGTCTCTGATGGCAGCGGAGACATGGTGGGTGTGATATAATTCACATAAGAAACAAGATGATCTAAAAAGAGTCTGAAAGGGAAATCATATGACCTTCCTCACTGGAAGAAGTGTAGGAAATATTTAGGTTAGTGCCATATTTTAAACAGTCATCTGTACCTTTGATAAAAAGGCATAAAGAGTGTTGGATTTGTTTTAAAATTAAAAGGTTAATTTTTAAGTGATACTTTCACATTGAGGTTCATGGTCTCTGTGACTTAAAATGTCATTTTACACCAGCATGAAACTAGCTCTGATTTTTAACTACATTAAAAAAAAAAATGCATCCTGTTTTCTTCGGTCCTGCAAGTATTTTTCTTGAAGACTTTGTGTGACAGGGACAATGCTATGTGTTTACCAAATTCCATTTCACTTTCCTCCTTCCAGGCACATGGCAGTTTTCCAAGCTCCCTTGCACATTATGGCCACTTGCCAGGGTAAATCACACCTAGGCCTGTCCCTTAAAAACAACTCATGCAACAATTTTTCTCGTCTCTCTTCTTCTGAAGCGGGGACTTTGGAAATCATACATTATCGAGGTAGCTATGAGATGAAGGAGGGGTGCCTAATTTGCACTGGACTTGATGTGAGCAAGAAATAAATCCTTATTGGATTAAATTACTAAAATTTCAGATTTCTTGTATTTTTCTTTTTACCAAAGTATAGGCTAGCATATCATGACTAATTCAACTTTCAACAAACATTGTATGCTAAATCTGTATAGAAGTCTATACAAAAAGGATGTATTCAGAATTTAAAAATTTTTGTGTAACTACATTTCACAACATAAGTCAATATTTTCTATAGTACTCTTATGTCATCCCAAAATTATATATTTTCATCCCAAATATATATATGTCATCCCAAAATTATATATTATATATATTTTGTCAGATAAATGTTAATGAATTAATGCCAGGAAGAACAAAAATTGTTTTTGAAACACCAAAATGCAGATTGGAGAAGTTTAAATATGTTTAAGAACATTGAATAAGGCAACATTAGCTGTGATTATATTTAATTATATGGTAACAATTTGGGGTTAACAAATTTGAGAAAATAAATCTTTGACAGTTGGAGTATTGTTTCTTTAAAAAATATTTAACTAGCAGATGAAAAGAATAATACTGCCATTTTAGATAGATAAACTCAAAGTGCTAATAGACTAAGGAATCTGAGGAATACTTCTAAACCTAATACAACTAAATTAATATATCTTCAATAGAAGTCATGATAACTAATTGATGGCATTTGTAATTTTCTTCTTTATAGAAATCATCTGCAGAGCTGGTAAACTTAAAAAAAAAAAACCTGAAGTATAAGCAATCAGGCAGCCATTAACTTTAGTACACAGGTCACTCTGATATTACATGAAAAACAAGAAGCTATAAATCATCAGGGTGCAGTTAAAGACCATTGCCGTTATCACAGTCAACTTTAGATACATTTAATATACATTAAGATCCTTGGGTAATTTGCAAGATTGAAAGGACTACGGACAAGTTTTCCTAAAGAAAATTGGGTGCTAGTCTGTCAAATTCATTCCTGCCAATTTGTAGGAATTGTACATTACATGTGGTGCATGACATCAATTTTCAATGGACAAGATCAACTTTGAGTTGCATCATGATTATGCTATTGCCATTTACAGGCAACCAGCTTTGATTTGTGGCAGCTGTTAGAACAATGTGTACCGTACCATGATTAAGTAAAGATCACACAATTTAATTTTAGGGCCTATTTTCCCACCACAGTAACATTTACGGTTTTTTGAAGTAAAAAAGAAATTAAAGACTGACACAATTATAGACAAAATATTCAAGGATCAGTGTAATACATTCGAATTTGAGTATTGTATTCTCTTCACAACTAAACTTTGCTGATGGAACACTAATACTACAACAGCATGAGTCAGGAATTTCTAAAATATAGCCTCTTTTGGCTCTTTGCCCTTCCTATTCTTAGTTACTAAGGTATATATTTTTCATTGTTGTTTATTTTGCTTTTTTTTGAGATGGAGTCTTGCTCTGTTGCCAGGCTGGAGTGCTATGGCGTGATCTGGGCTCACTGCAAACTCTACTTCCTGGGTTCAAGTGATTCTTCTGCCTCAGCCTCCCAAGCAGCTGGGATTACAGGTATGTGCCACCTTGCCTGGCTAATTTTTTTTTGTATTTTTAATAGAGACGTGGTTTCACTATGTTGCCCAGGCTGGTCTTGTACTCCTGACCTTGTGATCCTCTCGTCTCAGCCTCCCAAAGTGCTGGGATTACAGGCATGAGCCATTATTGTTTTATATTGCCTAAAGAACTAAAGAAAAAACAAGTCTGACCAATTACAGCCAAATGTTAAGACATTTGCCATGAAACTTCCCTTATGCAAAAGAAAACATAAAATCCTTAAATTTTTAGAACTTTCAGATCACTAAATTTTTGCTAGGGTATCCCTATCAGTAATCTTTAACGATGTGTCTCATTTTTTCCAGGTTGACAGGTTGAGAGAGTCAACAGTGTACTTGGTGATGGCTGTTGCCGACATAACTTGTATAATTGTATTAAGAAAAAAATGTACAGGTGCTGGAGAACAATTGGAGGTCTCTGACAAACCAGCCAGGGGAGCAAAATTATAAGCTCTTGCTTTTGTTCAATTTGTACCACTTTCTAGATATCCATCAGAACTTCCTCAAGGTCCTCTCAGAATTAGTATCACCTTTCTTTAAATGAGCTAGTGAATATGCCAGTGTTATGTATAGAGATTGGCAAATAGTAGACACTTTACAAATATTTGTATCTGACACAATTGCATTGTGTACACTTTTAATAAGCCTCTTAAGACATTCTGCTTGATGTTAGCATTAGTAGAAGATTTGTCTCTGCTAGGAAATTGTCAGCTTGTTCAGGGTGGGACTTGATTTTGTTTTCACACAACTCCTCCATTCTACATTGTTATGTCTCATGTTCAGGCTGTCTTGCATGGGCTTATTTATGGCTTTTTCCTCCTCCACTAGATTATGAGTTCCAGGAGGACTAAATTGTGTCGTCTTTATTTTTATGTTCCTCAAAGTAACTGACACAGCTTGGTACATAATGAGTCTTTAAAAACTATGTGTTGAATTTAAGCGTTATCTCCTCTGGGTAATTTTATTTTCAAAACATTCACTTTTGAATAGGACTTGTTTTATCACAGCAACTTATTTTGCAGATTAAGGAAACTGTGAATTAAACTAGAAGACATGAAAAACTTTAAAGGGCTGCTTCAAACTTCATTAGAGATTTAACAGGAACAGTACCGTATAGTAGAATGCATACTTGTCACTTGATACCTAGTCATTTTCAGATTGTATTTTCTCTGAGAGGGTCACACAACTACCTCATTGGGCTTTTTTTTTTTTTTCTTTTTTTTTTTTTTTTAATTATACTTTAAGTTCTAGGGTACATGTGCATAACGTGCAAGTTTGTTACATATGTATACTTGTGCCATGTTGGTGTGCTGCACCCATCAACTCATCAGCACCCATCAATTCATCATTTATATCAGGTATAACTCCCAATGCAATCCCTCCCCCCTGCCCCCTCCCCATGATAGGCCCCAGTGTGTGATGTTCCCCTTCCCGAGTCCGAGTGATCTCATTGTTCAGTTCCCACCTATGAGTGACAACATGCGGTGTTTGGTTTTCTGTTCTTGTGATAGTTTGCTAAGAATGATGGTTTCCAGCTGCATCCATGTCCCTACAAAGGACCCAAACTCATCCTTTTTTATGGCTGTATAGTATTCCATGGTGTATATGTGCCATATTTTCTTAATCCAGTCTGTCACAGATGGACATTTGGGTTGATTCCAAGTCTTTGCTATTGTGAATAGTGCCGCAATAAACATACGTGTGCATGTGTCCTTGTAGTAGAATAATTTATAATCCTTTGGGTATATACCCAGTAGTGGGATGGCTGGGTCATATGGTACATCTAGTTCTAGATCCTTGAGGAATCGCCATACTGTTTTCCATAATGGTTGAACTAGTTTACAATCCCACTAACAGTGTAAAAGTGTTCCTATTTCTCCACATCCTCTCCAACACCTGTTGTTTCCTGACTTTGTAATGATTGCCATTCTAAGTGGTGTGAGATGGTATCTCATTGTGGTTTTGATTTGCATTTCTCTGATGGCGAGTGATGATGAGCATTTTTTCATGTGTCTGTTGGCTGTATGAATGTCTTCTTTTGAGAAATATCTGTTCATATCCTTTGCCCACTTTTTGATAGGGTTGTTTGTTTTTTTCTTGTAAATTTGTTTGAGTTCTTTGTAGATTCTGGATATTAGCCCTTTGTCTGATGAGTAGATTGCAAAAATTTTCTCCCATTCTGTAGGTTGCCTGTTCACTCTGGTGGTAGTTTGTTTTGCTGTGCAGAAGCTCCTTAGTTTAATTAGATCCCATTTGTCAAGTTTGGCTTTTGCTGCCGTTGCTTTTGGTGTTTTAGACATGAAGTCCTTGCCCATGCCTATGTCCTGAATGGTACTACCTAGATTTTCTTCTAGGGTTTTTATGGTATTAGGTCTAACATTTCAGTCTCTAATCCACCTTGAATTAATCTTCATATAAGGAGTAAGCAAAGGATCCAGTTTCAGCTTTCTACTTATGGCTAGCCAATTTTCCCAGCACCATTTATTAAATAGGGAATCCTTTCCCCATTTCTTGTTTCTCTCAGGTTTGTCAAAGATCAGATGGCTGTAGATGTGTGGTATTACTTCTGAGGACTCTGTTCTGTTCCATTGGTCTATATCTCTGTTTTGGTACCAGTACTATGCTGTTTTGGTTACTGTAGCCTTGTAGTATAGTTTGAAGTCAGGTAGCGTGACACCTCCAGCTTTGTCCTTTTGACTTAGGATTGTCTTGGCAATGCGGGCTCTCTTTTGGTTCCATATGAACTTTGAAGCAGTTTTTTCCAATTCTGTGAAGAAACTCATTGGTAGCTTGATGGGGATGGCATTGAATCTATAAATAACCTTGGGCAGTATGGCCATTTTCACGGCATTGATTCTTCCTATCCATGAGCATGGTATGTTCTTCCATTTGTTAGTGTCCTCTTCTATTTCACTGAGCAGTGGTTTGTAGTTCTCCTTGAAGAGGTCCTTTACATCCCTTGTAAGTTGGATTCCTAGGTATTTTATTCTCTTTGAAGCAATTGTGAATGGAAGTTCATTCATGATTTGGCTCTCTGTTGGTCTGTTACTGGTGTATAAGAATGCTTGTGATTTTTGCACATTAATTTTGTATCCTGAGACTTTGCTGAAGTTGTTTATCAGCTTAAGGAGATTTTGGGCTGAGACGATGGGGTTTTCTAAATATACAATCATGTCATCTGCAAACAGGGACAATTTGACTTCTTCTTTTCCTAACTGAATACCCTTTATTTCTTTCTCTTGCCTGATTGCCCTGGCCAAAAATCCAACACTATGTTGAATAGGAGTGGTGAGAGAGGGCATCCCTGTCTTATGCCAGTTTTCAAAGGGAATTTTTCCAGTTTTTTGCCCATTCAGTATGATAGTAGCTGTGGGTTTGTCATAAATAGCTCTTATTATTTTGAGGTACGTTCCATCAATACCGAATTTATTGAACGTTTTTAGCATGAAGGGCTATTGAATTTTGTCAAAAGCCTTTTCTGCATCTATTGAGATAATCATGTGATTCTTGTCTTTGGTTCTGTTTATATGCTGGATTACGTTTATTGATTTGCGAAGGTTGAAACAGCCTTGCATCCCAGGGATGAAGCCCACTTGATCATGGTGGATAAGCTTTTTAATGTGCTGCTGGATCCAGTTTGCCAGTATTTTATTGAAGATTTTTGCATCGATGTTCATCGGGATATTGGTCTAAAATTCTCTTTTTTTGTTGTGTCTCTGCCAGGCTTTGGTATCAGGATGATGTTGGCCTCATAAAAAGAGTTAGGGAGGATTCCCCCTTTTTCTATTGATTGGAATAGTTTCAGAAGGAATGGTACCAGCTCCTCCTTGTACCTCTGGTAGAATTCAGCTGTGAATCCATCTGGTTCTGGACTTTTTTGGTTGATAGGCTATTAATTATTGCCTCAATTTCAGAGCCTGCTATTGGTCTATTCAGGGATTCAACTTCTTCCTGGTTTAGTCTTGGGAGAGTGTAAGTGTCCAGGAAATTATCCATTTCTTCTAGATTTTCTAGTTGATTTGCGTAGAGTGTTTATAGTATCCTCTGATGGTAGTTTGTATTTCTGTGGGGTCCGTGGTGATATCCCCTTTATCATTTTTTATTGCATCTATTTGATTCTCTCTCTTTTCTTCTTTATTAGTCTTGCTAGCAGTCTGTCAATTTTGTTGATCTTTTCAAAAAACCAACTCCTGGATTCATTGATTTTTTGGAGGGTTTTTTGTGTCTCTATCTCCTTCAGTTCTGCTCTGATCTTAGTTATTTCTTGCCTTCTGCTAGCTTTTGAATGTGTTTGCTCTTGCCTCTCTAGTTCTTTTAATTGTGATGTTAGAGTGTCAATTTTAGATCTTTCCAGCTTTCTTGTGGGCATTTAGTGCTATAAATTCCCTCTACACACTGCTTTAAATGTGTCCCAGAGATTCTGGTATGTTGTGTCTTGTTCTCATTGGTTTCAAAGAACATCTTTATTTCTGCTTTCATTTCATTATGTACCCAGTAGTCATTCAGGAGCAGGTTATTCAGTTTCCATGTAGTTGAGCGGTTTTGATTGAGTTTCTTAGTCCTGAGTTCTAGTTTGATTGCACTGTGGTCTGAGAGACAGTTTGTTATAATTTCTGTTCTTTGACATTTGCTGAGGAGTGCTTACTTCCAATTATGTGGTCAATTTTGGAATAAGTGCAATGTGGTGCTGAGAAGAATGTATATTCTGTTGATTTGGGGTGGAGAGTTCTATAGATGTCTATTAGGTCCACTTGGTGCAGAGATGAGTTCAATTCCTGGATAACCTTGTTAACTTTCTGTCTCGTTGATCTGTCTAATGTTGACAGTGGAGTGTTGAAGTCTCCCATAACTATTGTATGGGAGTCTAAGTCTCTTTGTAAGTCTCTAAGGACTTGCTTTATGAATCTGGGTGCTCCTGTATTGGGTGCATATATATTTAGGATAGTTAGCTCTTCCTGTTGAATTGATCCCTTTACCATTATGTAATGTTTTTCTTTGTCTCTTTTGATCTTTGAGGGTTTAAAGTCTGTTTTATCATAGACTAGTATTGCAATCCCTGCTTTTTTTTGTTTTCCATTTGCTTGGTAGATCTTCCTCCATCCCTTTATTTTGAGCCTATGTATGTCTCTGCATGTGAGATGGGTCTCCTGAATACAGCAGACTGATGGGTCTTGACTCTTATCCAGTTTTCCAGTCTGTGTCTTTTAATTGGAGCATTTAGTCCATTTACATTTAAGGTTAATATTGTTATGTGTGAACTTGATCCTGCCATTATGATATTAACTGGTTATTTTGCTCGTTAGTTGATGCAGTTCTTCCTAGCCTCGACGGTCTTTACATTTTGGCATGTTTTTGCAATGGCTGGTACGGTTGTTCCTTTCCATGTTTAGTGCTTCCTTCAGGGTCTCTTGTGAGGCAGGCCTGGTGGTGACAAAATCTCTAAGCATTTGCTTATCTGTAAAGGATTTTATTTCTCCTTCACTGATGAAACTTAGTTTGGCTGGATATGAAATTCTGGGTTTAAAGTTCTTTTCTTTCAGAATGTTGAATATTGGCCCTCACTCTCTTCTGGCTTGGAGACTTTCTGCCTAGAGATCTGCTGTTAGTCTGATGGGCTTCCCTTTGTGGGTAACGTGATCTTTCTCTCTGGCTGCCCTTAAAATTCTTTCCTTCATTTCAACTTTGGTGAATCTGGCAATTATGTGTCTTGGAGTTGCTCTTCTCGAGGAGTATCTTTGTGGCATTCTCTGTATTTCCTGAATTTGAATGTGGCCTGCCCTACTAGGTTGGGGAAGTTCTCCTGGATGATATCCTGAAGAGTGTTTTCCAACTTGGTTCCATTTTCCCCCTCACTTTCCGGCACCCCAATCAGACGTAGATTTGGTCTTTTTACAAATCCCATACTTCTTGCAGGCTTTGTTCATTTCTTTTTCTTCTTTTTTCTTTTGGTTTCTCTTCTCGCTTCATTTCATTCATTTGATCCCAATCGCTGATACTCTTTCTTCCAGTTGATCGAGTCGGTTATTGAAGCTTGTGCATTTGTCACGTATTTCTCGTGTCATGGTTTTCATCTCTGTCATTTCATTTATGACCTTCTCTGCATTAATTAGTCTAGCTGTCAGTTCTTCCACTCTTTTTTCAAGATTTGTAGTTTCTTTGTGCTGGGTACATAATTCCTCCTTTAGGTCTGAGAAGTTTGATGGACTGGCCGGGCGCGGTGGCTCAAGCCTGTAATCCCAGCACTTTGGGAGGCCGAGACGGGCGGATCACGAGGTCAGGAGATCCAGACCATCCTGGCTAACACTGTGAAACCCCGTCTCTACTAAAAAAAAAAAATACAAAAAATTAGCGGGCGAGATGGCGGGCGCCTGTAGTCCCAGCTACTCGGGAGGCTGAGGCGAGAGAATGGCGTAAACCGGGAGGCGGAGCTTACAGTGAGCTGAGATCCGGCCACTGCACTCCAGCCTGGGCAACAGAGCGAGACTCCTTCTCAAAAAAAAAAAAAAAAAAAAAAAGAAGTTTGATGGACTGAAGCCTTCTTCTCTCATCTCGTCAAAGTCATTCTCTGACCAGCTTTGATCCGTTGCTGGCGATGGGCTGCACTCCTTTGCAGGGGGAGCTCTATTTTTTGAATTTCCAGCTTTTCTGCCCTGCTTTTTCCCCATCTTTGTGGTTTTATCTGCCTCTGGTCTTTGATGATGGTGACGTACTGATGGGGTTTTGGTATAGGTGTCCTTCCTGTTTGATAGTTTTCCTTCTAACAGTCAGGACCCTCAGCTGTAGGTCTGTTGGAGATTGCTTGAGGTCCACTCCAGACCCTGTTTGCCTGGGTATCAGCAGCAGAGGTTGCAGAAGATAGAATATTGCTGAACAGCGAGTGTACCTGTCTGATTCTTCCTTTGGAAGCTTCCTCTCAGGGGTGTACTCCACCCTGTGAGGTGTGGGGTGTCAGACTGCCCCTAACTCCCACCCCAATACTGCACTTTATGCAAACGGGCACACCAGGAGAATATATCCCACACCTGGCCGGGAGGGTCCCACGCCCACAGAGCCTCCCTCATTGCTAACACAGCAGTCTGCAGCAATCTAACCGCAAGGCAGCAGCGAGGCTGGGGGAGGGGCTCCCGCCATTGCTGAGGCTTAAGTAGGTAAACAAAGCTGCTGGGAAGCTTGAACTGGGTGGAGCTCACAGCAGCTCAAGGAAACCTGCCTGTCTCTGTAGACTCCACCTCTGGGGACAGGGCACAGTTAACAACAACAACAACAAAAGCAGCAGAAACCTTTGCAGACGCAAACGACTCTGTCTGACAGCTTTGGAGAGAGCAGTGAATACTCCCAACACGGAGGTTGAGATCTGAGAAGGGACAGACTGCCTGCTCAAGTGGGTCCCTGACCCCTGAGTAGCCTAACATGCAAATTAATTCTAATACATCTTTAGGTGAAATGCAATACATGCCAGCAATTTTCTCATTGTTTTGTGAAGCTGGACTCCTACATTTTTTTGTTTGAGTGTGAGAAGTAGCACTAGTTTTACTAGATATACCTACTAAGCACATATCAAATAACAGGCCCTCAATTTGGAGAAGTAATGTTGAATAAAGCATATGTAACAGATGATGCTTGTGGAATGAATGAACAATGAATCCATAAATCAATGACCATACTTGAAAAGTTAGAAAGTTTTTCTCCTCTGAACAGTCTGAGGGCAAGTGGCATACATCAGCCCTTTATCCCTAAATATTTTAATATGCATTTTTGTCAGAGTGAAAAATCATATGGTTTTAATTACTCTTTTAATCAATTTGATGGCTTTCTAGAGTGAATGTGGGGAGATTCAGAACTGGGTGGTTGCTATTGTTCTCCTGTTTCTATTTTCCTACTTTCCATCATTGTGTTAATTATTCCTTCACTTTCTTTTATATCTGAGTTCTGATTTTGACTCATGTTCATTCTCTTTTATTTTTCCTTGCTTATGCTTACTGCAGTTTTCAAGGAAAGTTGTTTATTAATAAAGTGTTTTCTCATACAGATATAACCAGAACAACACACTGGGCATATGCCTGTGTGCCCCTTCCTTACCTCTCAGGAAATCACAATTTGTAAGAGATCAAGCTCTCACGTTCATCATATTCTTTCTAATGTGCTAGTGGTATGAGCAGACCATGAAAATTGTTCACAAAATTATTTTCCTCATGTAACATTAATAGTAATAGTGGTTCCCTTCAAATCTTAACTCCTTCTAGCAGAAATATACTCTCATTAAGCTATTCTCCACTAGTTAATTACCTCCTGTATCCAGTTCATCACAACTGCCACTCACTCCCATTAGCACCCCCTATTGTGTTCTCATGGGCCTGGGAATTCCGTTCTCTATTCCCCTCTCTTATATATGGGTCACTAGGGTATTGCTTGAGCATTGTTCTCCCTACTTTTCTCATGTATTAACTTTAGTCACATTTTTATAGTTTCTATTTTCCTACTTTCCATCATTGTGTTAATTATTCCTTCACTTTCTTTTATATCTCAGTTCTGATTTTGACTCTTGTTCATTCTCTTTTATTTTTCCTTGCTTATGCTTACTGCAGTTTTCAAGGAAAGTGTTTAATGTTAAAACTCTGAGGACACCAATATATTATTTACTGGCTCTTCTGAGAAGTTTTTCTAACTCTTAGAGGATTCCATTGGTGGCTCCAGAAGACAGGAGGAGGCCTGGAAGGATTGAAGTTTGTGTGAGTTTCCAAAGATACCTTAAGGGAGAATTTGCAAACTCATTACTGGCAGGTCAAATCTAAGCTGCAAGATTGGCATTTCTTTATTCCTTTTTCTTTTGAAAAAATTGGCCCACACAGTAACTTAAACAACTTTCAATTAGTTTCCAGCATTTATCATAGACATTTTGGCTTCTCTTTAAAATATGTGTCTGTAATCCTGCAGGGTAGCAATAAGCTGCAGCTGAGAAGCTCCTGACCTTTTTAGATGGGATATATAATTCGGAGTTTGCCACAGACTCCATCAGACCCATTTTAATTGTTTCTATTCCCTTCCTGACCCCTGTAGTCATTGAATTTTTCACATTTGTATTAAAGTCTTAGGAGCAGCCTGTTTCGAGAGGTGGAGAACAGGGCCCTATCAAGGTGATAATTGTCCTCCAAGGACACAAAGAACTCGGAGTATTTCCGCTGTGCTCCTTTGCCTTGTTCCCTACATTTTGGTGATATTTTGTTGAAAATGACTGACTAACTGAAATATCAAGAATCGTGGTGATACCATAATTTTATAAACCTCTGAAAACTCAGCAGACTTAGTGTGGAATTTGTAATCCTTTCAGTTCTTGACATTAAGAGTTGTAAGGGAGGAAGCGGTGCTCTGGCTTAGGCACAATATTCTCGCATGAGGCCAGGTCCAGACTCAAACATTTGGCTTTATTTTATTCTTTCACTTGGCGACGTTGCCATATTCTTGCTGGCATTGGATTGGCTATTTCTTTCTTTTCTTTTTTTTTGAAATGGAGTCTCGCTCTGTCGCTCAGGCTGGAGTGCAGTGGCTCTATCTCGGCTCAGGGCAATCTCCGCCTCCCGAGTTCACGCCATTCTCCTGCCTCAGCCTCCCAAGTATGGATTGGCTATTTCTTAAAAGGTAGGTCATTAGGGGTGAGGAAGAAACAAAAAAGTTACTGCAATTGGTCAAAAATAAATAAATAACTTCATATTACAATCTAGATTAAAACTCTTCGTTGGACTCTGGTTGCATTTGAGGAATGTCACAACTCCTTGTTAGTGCCTCCTGCCTCCTCACTTCCCCCATTGTAGCTCCAGGGTAATCTATACTACTCTGTCCCACACACTTCACGCAGACCTCCAGGCCGCCTTCAGATTTTCGACATCTACGTAAAATGCTTGGAAGCAGCCTGTTTGGGGAGGTTTTATGTCAAGTTAATAATTTATCCTAGAAGGACGGAGACCCTGGAGCAGGTTCCTCCACCACATCAGTCTCTTCCCTGCCTCAGGGACTGGGATTTGCTGTCTGTCTGCTTTCATTTTTAGCTCATCTCTTGAATTTTTCTTCTCAATTTTTAGGTCTTGGTTTAAATGTGCGGTCCTCAAAAAGATATGCGAACTGGAATAAAAAAATAAAAAAATAAGAATAAATAAATGCAGACTGGCTGGGGATGGTGGCTCACACCTATAATCCCATTATTTGGGGAGGCTAAGATGGAAGTATTGCTTAAGGTCAGGAGATTGAGACTCTGCCTGGGAAACATAGTGAAATGCTCCTCTCTACAAAAAATAAAATAATTAACTGAGCATGGTGGCATGTGCCTATAGTCCTAGCTACTCGGGAGAATTGTTTGAACCCAGGAATTCAAGGGTGTGATGAGGTATGGTCATGCCACTGCACTCCAGCCTGGGTGACAGAGCAAGACCCTACGTCTTAACAACAACAACAACAACAACAACAAGAAGTGGACCACATATTGAATCCCTTTTGTGCCTTTGATATTTCCACTTCTAGTAATATAGTGTGTAGAGACAAAAGATAATATTGGCATATATTAATTATTTTCACCATACATATAAATTAAGAGTGCCACAGTATCAAAGAAGACTATAATTTACTCTAATCAAATATTGATACACTTTTCTTAAAATATGAATCATGAGTGCCATCTACTCCAATTTCTAGTAACCTTCTCACTTGACTCCTTTTGGAGGTGTTAATAAATTTAAAAACCGGAGAGCACACCTTTCATGCTAAAAAAAGCCCAATAAACTAGGTAGTGATGGAACATATCTCAAAATAACAAGAGCTATTTGTGACAAACCCACAGTCAATATCATACTGAATGGGCAAAAGCTGGAAGCATTCCCTTTGAAAACTGGCACAACACAAGGATGCCCTCTCTCACCACTCCCTTTCAACATAGTATTGAAAGTTCTGGCCAGGACAATCAGGTAAGAGAAAGAAATAAAGTGTATTCAAATAAGAAGAGAGGAAGTCAAATTATCTCTGTTTGCAGATGGCATGATTGTATATTTACAAAATCCCGTTGTCTCAGTCCAAAAACTCCTTAAGCTGATAAGCAACTTCAGCAAAGCCTCAGGATACCAAATCAATGTGCAAAAAATCACAAGCATTCTTATACACCAATAATAGACAAACAGAGAGCCAAATCATGAGAAAATTCCCATTCACATTTGCTACAAAGAGAACAAAATACCTATGAATCCAACTTACAAGGGATATGAAAGACCTCTTCAAGGAGAACTACAAACTACTGCTCAAGGAAATAAGGGAGGACACAATCAAATGGAAAAACATTCCATGCTCATGGATAAGAAGAATCAATATTGTGAAAATGACCATACTGCCTGAAGTAATTTACAGATTCAGTGCTATCCCCATCAAACTACCGTTGACTTTCTTCACAGAATTAGAAAAAAAACTACTTTAAATTTCATATGGAACCAAAAAATAGCCTGTATAACCAAGACAATCCTAAGCAAAAAAAAGAACAAAGCTGGAGGCATCACACTACCAGACTTTATACTACAAGGCTACAGTAACCAAAACACCATGATACTTGTACTAAAACAGATCTATATACATTTATATAAATGTAGTAGAACAGAGGCCTCAGAAATAATGTCACACATCTACAACCACCTGATCTTTGGTAAACCTGACAAAAACAAGCAATGGGGAAAGGATTTCCTATTTAATAAATGGTGTAGGGAAAACTGGCTAGCCATATACAGAAAACTGAAACTGGATCCCTTCCTTACACCTTATACAATAATTAACTCAAGATGGATTAAAGACTTAAATGTAAGACTGAAAACCATAAAAACCCTAGAAGAAAACCTAGGCAATACCATTCAGGACATAGGCATGGGCAAAGACTTCATGACTAAAACACCAAAAGCAATGGCAACAAAAGCCAAAATTGACAAATGGGATCTAATTAAACTAAAGAGCTTCTGCACACGAAAGAAACTATCATCAGAGTGAACAGGTAACCTACAAAATGGGAGAAGATTTTTGCAATCTATCCATCTGGTAACAGTCTAATATCCAGAATCTATGAGGAACTTAAACAAATTTACAAGAAAAAAAAAAAAAACCCATCAAAAGATGGGCAAAGGATATGAACTGACACTTCTCAAAAGAAGACATTTATGCAGCCAACAAACATGAACAAAAGCTCATCATCACTGGTCATTAGAGAAATGCAAATCAAAACCACAATGAGATACCATCTCACACCAGTTAGAATGGTGATCATTAAAAAGTCAGGAAACAAGAGATGCTGGAGAGGATGTGGAGAAATAGGAATGCTTTTACACTGTTGGTGGGAGTGTAAATTAATTCAACCATTGTGGAAGACAGTGTGGTGATTCCTCAAGGATCTAGAACTAGAAATGCCATTTGACCCAGCAATCCCATTACTGGGTATATACCCAAAGGATTATAAATCATGCTACTCTAAAGACACATGCACATGTATGGTTATTGCAGCACTATTCACAGTAACAAAGACTTGGAACCAACCCAAATGCCCATCAATGTTTGATTGGATAAAGAAAATATGGCACATATACACCATGAGATACTATGCAGCCATAAAAAGAATGAGTTCATGTATTTTTCAGGGACATGGATGAAGCTGGAAACCATCATTCTCAGCAAACTAACACAGGAACAGAAAACCAAACACTGCATGTTCTCACTCATAAGTGGGAGTTGAACAATGAGAATATATATGGGCACAGAAAGGGGAACATCACACACCGGGACCTGTCGGAGGGTGGAGGGCAAAGGGAGGGATAGTATTAAGAGAAATACCTAATGTAGATGATGGGTTGATGGGTGCAGCAAACTACCATGGCAGACGTATATCTGTGTAACAAACCTGAACATTCTGCACATGAATCCCAGAACTGAAAGTATAATTAAATAAAATAATGATAAAATAAAGAAGCTGGCTAAAACCCACAGAAACCAAGATGGTGATGTGAGTGACCTTTGGTCGTCCTCACTGCTACAGTCCTATTAACGCCATGACAGTTTACAAATGCCATTGCAATGTCAGGAAATTACCCTATATGGTCTAAAAAGGGGAGGCATGAATAATCCACCCCTTGTTAGCATATAATTAAGAAATAACCATAAAAATGGACAATCAACAGCCCTCAGGGCTGCTCTGCCTATGGAGTACCCATTCTTTATTCCTTTACTTTCTTAATCAACTTGGTTTCACTTAAAATAAATAAGTAAATAAATAAATATTGCTATCTTCCAAAGTTTTTGTTCCACTGAAAACACTTAGAGAAAAAAACTGTAAGAGTTTGGGATAGTTTCAATTCAAAAATTCGTCATTGGTTTTAAGTTTCTTCAAATCATGTTTTCCCCTATTGTTTCTGCCTGAATTTGAATATGCCAGAATTACTTAGAGAATTATATAGTTAGGAAAATCCATCAGCTTTTAAGTACTCTAAACTTAAAAACAAAGATGAAAAAAAAAACATGCTGGCCATATAGCCTTATAAATGTATATATTTCACCTTATCTGTGATTTTCATTTCTTTGCCTTAATAATAGACATTGGTATAATTAAAAAAAAAAAAAACAGGGGAGTAAACTTTTTGGATAAGGTTATGTCAAGACAATTTAATTTGAAGCATATTTATTTGAGACATATGAGACTGTGTTCATCACATGAACTGTATGATTATCAAATAGGTTTTAATATCAAACTAAAATTATTTTAACTCAATGTATTCTTTGTAATGATAATAGTGCTTTATTTCTTTGTTGTCATAGGCATTTTTCATTCTATAATTCTCATTTATTTATTTTAAAAAACTAGCCAATTTGACACTCGGAGAATGTAGTGGCTTTTGGAATGTACACCTTTATATTTCTCTAAGTATAAAATCTGAAGTCATTCAATGCCTGCTGGAGGTGAAGACATAGTCCAAATTTAAGTGTAAATCCTAGCATAAGGCAAAATAAATGTGGGAACCCATGTGTATTAGGCCATTCTTGCATTGCTATAAAGAAATACCTGAGACTGAGTAATTTTTAAGAAGAGATTTAATTGGCTCAAGGTTCTGCAGGCTGTACAAGAAGCATAGTGCTGGCATCTGTTTCTGGGGAGGCCTCAGGAAGCTTACAATCATGACTGAAGGTGAAAGGGGAGCAGGCATCTCACATGGCAGGAACAGGAGCAAGAGGTGGAGGAGATGCCACACACTCTCAAACAACCAGATCTTCTGTGAACTCAAAGGGAGAATTCACTCATCACCAATGGGACAGTGACAAGCCATTCATGAGGGATCAGCCCCATCATTCAAACACCTCCCACTGATGCATCACCTTTCAATACTGCAGACTACATTTCAATGTGAGATTTGGAGAGGACACATATTCAAACCATATCATCATGCCAGTTTCATATCTATTCAGTATGCCCAGACATTTCCAACCATAGTGATGAGCTTTGCTGCCCATGAAGGCATAGAGCACATCTATAGTCAGTCAGTCTCTTACTGGCTGTTAGATTTTTCCAGCCTTCCATTTGTTGCTTTCCCCACCATTGTTCTAGATCTTGTCCTTTACTCTTGTTTATATTAACGTACAAATTATTCTATCCCCCTTTGGACATGCACCATGTATATGAGAAAGATTGGTTCTAAACACATTGGTCCTTTCATTGTGTTTCCTGTGATTTTAGTGACCGCATCATGCTTTGAATTACTTTTACAAATAAACCCAAGTGAAAAATACAGATATCATTGCATTTATATGATTCATTTTGATTTTTGAGTCTCATTTAGGAATAGAGCATTGAAATTTTTAGACATTCTTATTTTGATGATAGTTCTCTTGGTGAGTTACTCCATAGCTACTTCACCTCTTATTGAGTTATCCTTCTCGTTTCCAATTTTCTTAGGTCCACAGAAATGTCATTAGTATCATTACTTATACTCATAGCATTGTCCAGTACCAGTTCCACAGGGAATCTGATCTAAAATCTAGCCAAACACCAGTGAAATCCTATCTCAAACTATCGATTTTCCCTCACTTCATTATGATTACCTTTGATTTCCAGTTTTAGCAAATCTCTATTCTCTGTGATAGTGCTGACTACCAAGTTGAGAGGGTTATTTCTGTGATTAAAATTTCATGGTTTCTTGCATCTAAATTCTTTGCTAGAGAGAACACTGAATATTCTCTGGAGGGAAAAAAATACAGCTAACAATTTTTTGTTGCAGAAATTTACCATTACAAATTCTAGGGAGTGCCCTTTCATTAGTTCTCTGCAGGAGAAGTCAAATAATGGTAATAAGCTACAAAGCAAGGTTTTGACAATTTGTTTATAAAACTCAATAATATATTTTGCATATACACAATAATGTTTTATCAAGATTTTTATTTCCAGGACCAAATAGAAAATATAACATTTGAAACAATTAAAACAAGAATGCTCTATGAAAAATTGAGTACTACGTTGTGCTATTTCTGGTTCTCTATGGTTTATTGACCCTGCTAATATAATCATGCATTTTTAGCATTAAAAAAAAGCCATTTTTTGTGCAGTTAAGAATTCAGAGGGATATTGTTAATTGAACTAATAATTCTCAATTTTTGAATCAAAGCAACAAGAATTTCTTATAATCCTGATGTGTGGCTAATTCTATGTCATATAGTCTAAAGAAATACATGGTCTTTGTTGCTGCAAGTTTTATAATTTTGACAAGAAAGCAAGTAGAAAGAGAAGTCATACATACACACACACACACACATATATAATAAAGTTCTTTTTTTATAGTATAAAAATAGCAAAATTAAAAATATTCTGCCTGCCAGAATCTTATAGAGGCATTAATGGAGGGGCGTGAGATTTTGACTGGCCTTAGAGTGTAGGAGTTAAATTAATGCGTGGATGAAGAAGGAAGAGTAGGGGACACAGTAGAGGAGAGGTTAGTATCCATCAAAAGGTATGCCAGCTCCTTTCCGCTAGGACTGTAGATCTTTGCCTAACCCTCAAATTTTGTTGGACAAACTCTCCGTGATATGTATAGTGTTCTCTTGAGAGCTGTAGGATTTTAAATTTCTTGTCTTCCTTAGAAATGGATGGGTTTGCTGAGGTGATTTATAGCAAGTGAATTAGATCAAGTCCAGTGATGTTCAATTTTGCCAAATGTGTAGACACAGCCATAGCTCTGGAAATTATTTAGATTTTGTGTCAATAATAGGAGGTTAACAGGTAAGGTCACTTTGTGATTCAGAATAGAAAGACGAAATGTTCTGAACTGGATAATAAAATACAGTTGGACATGTGACCAAGATTGTTCTTGGGTACTGGTATCTGAAACATTTTTTTGTAATGCTGGAGAAAAGCAACAACATAATATGGTGAAATATGCCACAGATAAGAATTAACATCTGATGTTGCCATTGTCTGCTTATAGTATGCATCTGACTTCAAGTAGCTGCAAAGAAGAGGAGATTTTTGGAATTGAATAGAAATATTACAGATCCAGTGTCTTCTGGGTAGTAAGAAAACCAATTTTTTAGGCTCTTGAATTTTGCATTTTTTTAAAGCAAAATTTCAGGAGCTATAGATCCTTCCTGGTACTGTAGTGCAGATAAGGAAGAAAATAAAAAATAGAAAGGAAAAGATACAAAGATGATGGAGCTAGAGACAGACAGCGATATAAAGACAGAGAGAAACAGGGAGAGTAAGACCGAGGGAAAGACAGAGACTGGATGATACATATGTATGGGCTGTCAGCTCCCTTCCTGAACCTAAACCTAATACTTAGTTCTATGAGCTGAATTGTGTTCCCTCTCCCCTAGATTCATATGTTGAGGTCCTAGCCCCCATTGTGATTATAATTGGAAATAGGGCTTTTAAGGAGGTAATTGAGGTTAAATGAGGTCTCAAATTGGAGCATGAATCCATTAGAACTGGTGTCCTTTGTCTATAAGAAGAGGAAGATACACCAGGAGTCTATTTCTCTGCACAAGCACAGAGGAAAAGCCACGTGAGGACACAGGGAGGAGGCAGCAGTCTGCAAGCCAAGAGGAAAGGCCCACCCTGAAACCAACCCTCCTGCTACCTTGCTCCTTGGACTTGTAGCTTCTAGGACTGCAAGAAAACAAATGACTATTGTTTCAGCTATCCAGTTTGTGGTAAAGTATTTTGTCATGGCAGCCTGACCAGACTGATACACTCACTATGCCAGTAAAGGAACAGTGCAACTACCTCATCCTTGAATAGCCAAGTCATTTTCTCTGCCAAAAGGAGAATGAGGAGTGCATCTCGGTTTGTGTCTAAGTGAGTTTGAAGGGACATCAAACTGGAGTTGGCTCCAACTTTGCTGGCATAAAATAAATATGTTAGATGATCCAGCAGCTCAGGAAGATCTTCAACTGCATCCCCATCTGAAATCAGTTACAGTGACTTTCCCTAACTTTAATTCTATTATGTGTCTAATCTCAAGGAATGCAAGTCAGTTGGTGGTGGTTGGAATATATCAGTAGAGGTCCAAGCAGCAGTACAGGATAAGTAGACAGCATTGCCTGTTGGGTGACGCGTAACTCAGTTTAGATTTGGCTGTGATCTAAGGGAAGCCCTCTAATCAGCCTGAAGCATAACTGCTAGGAATGGGTGATGGGCAGGATGCTTGGAAGAGTGAGAAGGGCACTCCCACTCTTCTGCCTACTGCCGGGTCCTTGGATAAAATGCTCCTTCGGCAGGTTCCTTTGGTTTATAATCCCTCATTCCTGACCATATGATTTATTCGTGGCCAGCCTTCTAATCCTGCACTCAACTCCCCTACCACCCAGTCTACAGCAACTTGTAGTCTCATAGGAATTGAAGTTCTTCCTCAATTTGACTATGTCCTCTCCATGCCTCAATGAGCACAGGCTTTTGAAACAAAAAGACCAAGAAGAAACTCTTGTTTTCCTCTCTTATATTCCTCCCCTGAGAAAATAATCATGGAAAATCCAGCTGCTTTGACTGTGGGAAGCAGAAGAAGAAAGGGATGGAGTCAACTCCAAGGAGGAAGAAAGAAAAACGGATCATATTGGTAAATATCTAAAAATATTACTCTTTCATACTTGTTATGCCACCTGCTATACATATGCATATAAATTGTTATAAGCTCCACTTTCTAGCTCCTTAAAGAGGAATTTAGAGAACCAGTGGCCAATCGGGGCTACTACAGATATGTCACACTGACTTAAACCATGGAGGAAGAAGTAATGTCATTAGATCAGTGGTTACATATTTTCAGGTGTTACAGTCCTGTCTCATTTAATGAGAAAGAATGAGGGATGCTAGATGTTCTGCAATATTTAGGGCAGTCTGCACAAGAAAGAATTATTCAGCATCCTGAGTGACTTTCATATCTTAATAATTAAAAATTTAAAAACTTGTTCAAATAGACAAAAATTCTGTTTGTGGTGTACAGCATAGTGTTAAGATGTATGCACATATTGTGAAATGGCTAAATCAAGCTAATTAACATGCATTATCTCACATACTTATCTTTTTCATGGTTAGAACACAAAATTGACTCCCGTAATTTTCAAGTATAAAATATATTGTCATTAACTATAGTCACCATAATGTACAATAGGTCTCTTGAATTTATTCCTCCTGTTTAAGTGGAAATTTGTATCCTTTCACTAACATCTCCACCATTCCCCAAACTCCAGCCTCTGGTACTCATCATTCTGCTTTCTACTTCTATGAGTTTGGCTATTTTGTATTCCACATATAGGTGAGATCATGTGATCTTTGCCTTTCTGTGCCTGGCTTGTTTCACTCAACATAATGTCCTCTAGATTCATCCATATTGTCACAAATGACAGGATTTGCTTTTTTTTTTTTTAAGGCTGGATAGTATCCCATTGTGAATGTATGGCATTAAAAAAATCTGTTCAACCATTGATGGCTACGTCAGTGGTTTCCATGTCTTGGCTATTGTGAATAATACTACAATGAATATGGGCGTGCAGATATCTCTTCAACATAACAATTCCAATTCTTTTATATATGTATTCCAGGAGTGGGATTGCTGCATCACATGGTAATTCTATTTTTAGTTTTTTTGGGAACCTCTATACTGTTTTCCACAATGGTGGCACTAATTTACACTCTCACCAACAGGATACTAGAGTTCCTTTTTCTCCACATCTTTGTCAAAACTTCTCTTTTGTCTTTTTGATAATAATCATTCTAACAAGTGTTAAGTGATAGCTCACTGTGGTTTTAATTTGCATTTCCCTGATTAGTGATGTTGAGCATTTTTTTCATATACCTGTTGTCCTTCTGCAAATCTTCTTTTGAGAAATGTCTATTTAGGACCTTTGCCCATTTTTAAATTGGGTTTTTTGTTTTCTTGCTATTGAATTACTGAATTCCTTATGTATTTTGGATATTAACCCTTTATCAGACATACTGTTTGCAAATATTTTTTCTCATTCAGTAGCTTGTGTCTTTACTCTGTTGATTATTTCCTTGGCTGCACAGAAGCTTTTTAGTTTGATGTAATCTAATTTGACTATTTTTGCTTTTGTTGTCTGTGCTTTTGGGGCCATATACAAAATTATTGTCATGACTAATGTCATAGAGCTTTCCCTCTATATTTTCTTCTAGTAGTTTTACAGTTTCAGGTCTTAAGTCTTTAATTGATTTTGAGTTGATGTTTGTACATGCTGTGAGATAAGGCTCTAAATTGTCCCAACCTATTGGCTAAGGTACAAATGAGGCATAGGTTTCAGGCAGAAGTTCAGTTAAGTAATAAACATCTGGCTGAAGTGTTTTTTGTTGCTGCTTCCCTTGGGAAGCTCAGAGTATGGCCTTTGTTTGGCACCTTCCGCACACAGGTTAGCAGTTATCTAACAGCCTAACTCTTATAACTTTTCATATCCAGAGTGGAAAAACTCACATTATGTAAAGTGATTTTGAAGTGTTTAGTCATTGCTTTCATGATATAGGTACAATTTATGAGAGTATGCACATGATTCATTTGGCCAAAATGGGTTGCACAAATTGGCTTTTATCAAAAACAACTTACAATAAAAGAATTGGTTAATGGAAGACTGTATGATACCTCAGCTGAAGAGTCTCCATTTGTGATGGAGGTACATACCACTTTATCCAAAGTTAAATGAATTTAAGTAGCAGAAACTGAAATTTCATACTTTACATTAGAGAGTTTGTTTTTTAGATCTGCCCACAGGACACAGAGGTGGTCCTTAGGGATGGAGTGACTCATGCTCCCAATCATAACTAAAAGTTGTTAATCTTTCTTCTTTTCCAGAAAACTGTTAACTTTTTTAGAGAATTAAATTACGATTCAACTTGTTGGATAATGCAATTTAATACAAGAAAAGCTTCCCAGGAGCTTCCCACAGCTGTCACCCCAAGAGATCAAGAAAGCATGCTCCCTGCCTTATCACAAAGAACCAGGCACCCTTCCCAGACTTCAGCAGCCCTGGGGAACTGAGAGCCCACCACCCTCCAGAGTCTACTGGGATAAAAATCTGCTTGGCATTCCTGCTATTCTCAGACCTATATTCATCCAACCACTCCCGAATGTTTCTCGTAATGCCCTGGGGCTCCTCTCCACTGATAAGGTTTCTTACTCCTCTTACAGTCCCCTAACCCCTTTCACTGTACTATTTGGTATTCCTGATCTATGATCAGGAAATTCTTACATAGTCTTGGCTTCTTCCACATATTTGCCTTAACCAGACCTCCTCCTGCAGCATTCTCAAGCAGAAGTTGCTCACCTACTCACCTCCGGGCCAGATCATGTGAACCATGCAGGGTATTAATGCCTTGACCACTTGTCTCAAATGGTGTTCTCCCATCTACGGCACATTCTCACTTCCATGGGTGTGTCTTGTACCTTTTCTCACCCCAAACTGTTCCATCTTAAAATCCCCAATGCGTTTCATTGAAAGGCCATAACTGTCTGTATTTCTTATTGGCTTAAATAACCTATTGGAATAATAGTTTTATTTTTATGCTGTAGCTCCTCAGCACCAGTCTTAACTTATGTGGCTTTCTCATAACTACTTCGGAATTTTACTCTCTATCCGCAAAGACCTAATCCCTTTCCTTCCTTCCCCCTTATTCTTAGCAAATGATTTGGACTTTGATATTTATTTACTTGACATAGACATTTAGATGTCTCAGTAACTTCAAATTCAGTATGTAGAAAAATACCTTTTGAACTCTCCTCCTCCATCAAAAATGTCCCTCCTATCCCTTGAGTCCAGGAGTTCGAGACTGGCTGCAGTGAGCTATGAATATGCTACTGCCCTCCAGCCAGGGTGACAGAGTGAGACTTTGTCTCTATAAATAGATAAATAAATAAATTCCCCTCTTTCAGTGTTCTCTGTCTCTCTTTCTCTCTTGCACACCTCTGATCTAGTCACTCAAAACTTTAAAACTGTAAACTTGAAATGTTCCTGTCTGCAGGCATTCCATTGCCCCTGTTGGAAAGGCCATCTTCTTAGTAGGAACATGGGCTGGTTCCTACCTGTTTCCCTCCAGCGTCATCTTGTGCTAGCTGCTCCTCACTCTGGAATCTTTTTGTTCCACTCATAATCACCATCTTTCATTTCTTCTGATGCACTCAGCGTCTTTGCACAGGCAGTTTTCTCTGTTTACCACTATACCAGCAACCAGCTTACCCTTTTCATTCTTCATGTCCCTGCTAAAATACCCTTTCTTCCAATTAAACCTCCACTGACCAAGCTCTCTACAAGATTAGGTTAAGTCTTCCTGAAATAGAATATAATAAAAAGTTGCATGTCTCAATTAGAATGATTGATTATTAATATTTATTTCCTACCCTCAAAATAAGCATCATAATACCAGAATCTGGGGCCACTGGATTCATCTATATAGATTTTCAATAACATCCATGGAAAAAACAAACAGATGACTTTGAATCAGTCTGTTCACTGTATTTTATGAAGTGTAAGCATGATGTCTTTATTGTGACTCACAGGGGCATAATTTTCTCTCCTCACAGAAGATATGAATAAATGCAACCTCTCTATCATCTCAATTTAAAGCACTTTGCTCGTGGATCACTATCTCCTATCTTTCCAGATCACTTCCTCTTTCTCTTCTATTCCAAAACCCCTGGAGCTGAGCATGACAGGAGAAAAAACATACAACAATACTGACTGTTCCCACTTTAAATTCATTCATAAAAAGAGACCCTTAGTTCTGCCTAGCAGGAGGAGTGCCTTCCCCTTGGATGTTCATCCTCTCATTTTCCTGGAAGATTTTCCTACCCCCTCCTTTCTCATCCTTGGAATCCTTCCCTTGCGACTTTCCTTCACAACTGGCATTCTTCCTTCACTAAGAACACTGAAGCATGCAGAGAGGGAGAAATTAGCATGGGAAAAGTAACATCATGCTTATGTGGTGCTTGGAATAACAGTGAAATAAGGACAGTATAATGATATGAGACAGGGGGCAGAATTTCTGGAGCAATGTCTTTACATAGGTGAACACAAAAGCACAGTGTTATTTTTCCCATCTTAATTTCTCTTAAAAATCTATAAAATAATATTCCAATACAATTATTTTCTGAAATGCGATTTTTAAAGTGCAGTATGTCATAATTTATTTTGGCAACGTCATATTGTTGAAAATATATTTGTGTTTCTAATAGTATTTGCTATAAATATGTGGGGTGTTCTATTTGTTTATATTAACTAATATTTAATCTTATGTTATCTTTTTATAATGTACTGTTTTTAGTGCTTTCTTGTTTTCCTTCTTTTTTTTTTTTTTTTTGCTATCTAGACTATTTTGTTTTTAACCCCTATTAGTATATTCATTGTTTTCATTGTAGATATATGCTTTTAGGTAAATATAGTGTAACTATTATTTTTAAAAATATTAGTGTCTATTAGCCACCCATGTATTATAATAAATTCAACCCCCTTTCTTTTCTTCCATCTCTTCACTCATTTCATATCTACTTTTGTGGTGATGAAATCTAAAATTTTCGTTCATGTTATCATTTCATACATTTTATATTGTGTTTTCTTTTTCAAGATTTTTCTACTATATTTTGTAGTAAATTAGTATTTATTCAAGCAATTTCTATTTCAGTAGTTTTATTTCATAGAGACAATTTCTTTATATGATGATTTTTCTATTATTAAAATCTTTGATTTTTTATTCTTTTCTCATTTTGTTGAATAACTTCTTCAAGTATCTTGCATTTAGCATATGGGTATGCTATACTCTGAACACTTGCACATTTAAAAATATATTTTCTTATTCTTATAGTTGAATGCAAATTTAGCCTTGCGTAGAGTTCTTTTGTTGAAACTCTTTTTTACAACACAATAGCAACAAAAATAACATTGAAAAACTTCAGAATATGTGACATTAAATACATTAGAAATGAATGTAATTAAGGATTGATTGCCAATTTCATGATAGAACTTTACTTATAATTACAATTATATAATTACAATTAAAATTAAATTAGCTAATCACTTACAACAGGTTAAACAAATAGAACACACCTGAAATTAATAGCAAACCATGTTTATATTTAAGAAAGACCAGATGTGGTGGCTCAAGCCTGTGATCCCAGCACTTTGGGAGGTCAAGGCTGGGGGATTGCTTGAGCCCAGGAGTTTGAGACGAGCCTGGGCAATATAGTAAGACCACATCTCTACAATTTTTTTTTTTTTTTAATTAGTAAGGCATGATGGCACCTGCCTGAAGTCCCAGTTACTTGGGAGGCTGAGGCAGAAGTGAGTTGTGATTGTGTCACTGCACTCCAGGCTGAGCAACACAGCAAGACTGTCTCAAAAGAAAAAGAGAAAGATAGTGTATTTTATTGTGAATACTCTCCATAATAGGATAATTTTTTCAATGTATTAGTTCATAAGATGTTCCTACAAAATTGTGCAAATTCAAAATAGGATTATAAGGATTAGAATGCCATATGACATCGGTAACTATATCCTTGTTGGCTTATTTAGTAGTTTCTGGTGGAAATACAGATGTACAAATAAATGACAGCTGTCACTTCAGGTAAGACAGCTGAATATCAAAATTTATTTAAAAAGAGATTCTTAAATTTTATTGTTGTTGAAAAGAGAGATGAAAACAGTATCAGTAGTTTCTTAGAATGAATCTTTAACAAATCAACATTCATTTGAAATAAAATCTGTGGGCCGGGCGCGGTAGCTCAAGCCTGTAATCCCAGCACTTTGAGAGGCCGAGACAGGAGGATCACGAGGTCAGGAGATCGAGACCATCCTGGCTAACATGGTGAAACCCCGTCTCTACTAAAAAAATACAAAAAACTAGCCGGGCGAGATGGCGGGCGCCTGTAGTCCCAGCTACTCGGGAGGCTGAGGCAGGAGAATGGCGTGAACCCGGGAGGCGGAGCTTGCAGTGAGCCGAGATCCGGCCACTGCACTCCAGCCTGGGTGACAGAGCGAGACTCTGTCTCAAAAAAAAAAAAAAAAAAAAAAAAGAAATAAAATTTGTGCTTATATTTAAGGCATTTACATAGGTTTACATTTTGGTAGGGATGTAGAAAATACATCCGTACTAAACAATTGATTGAACAGTGGTGAGGCTTCGTAAGGAGTAAAATAATTCCAAAATGTTCCAGACTTTATTTATTATTATTTTTTTTTTTTTGAGACAGAGTTTCACTACTATTGCCCAGGCTGGAGTGCAATGGTGCAATCTCTGCTCACCACAACCTCTGCCTCCCGGGTACAAGCGATTCTCCTGCCTCAGCCTCCCAAGTAGCTGGGATTACAGGCATGCGCCACCATGCCTGGTTAATTTTGTATTTTTAGTGGAGACGGGGTTTCTCCTTTTATATAACACTATGCATCTGAGATATGGCAGGCATTTTGTTTCCCAAAATATTTGTGAAAAAGGCAAATGTGTACCATGTAGGAAATGACATTGTTTGTTGAAAACACATATCGAATTGTATATCGTGGATTACATAAAACAATGTTGCGAAAATGAAGCTTGGCTAACTATTGGAATGGTTTGCTGATATTGGCTTTCAGATTTGAATTGCATGTTATCCTTGAAACTTCTATATCACATATGAAGGGTTTGGAATTTTGCCATAAAAGTGCCAAAGTAAAAGTAATGTCATTCCGTTCTTTCTTTCCAAAAGTAGAAGCATTAAAGAGAAGCAAGCACACTTAGGAGAGTAAGGAGAAGTTTTGCAAAATCAAAAACCAAAACCCCAACAACCAAAAGGTAAACATAAAATTCTGATATATTTCAAAGTTACAAGAATTATAAATAACAAAATGAAAATTTTAAAATTAAATATTTTGTAAGATTACTTATAAACAATGTTATGTAAAATAATAACACTCTTCCCAATCTCTACTCCACTGTCAGTCTTTATGTGTCAGCTTTTGGCCAGCAATGTTTCTATCACCACTCTTTCTTTCCTTTCCCCACAGTCTTTATTATTATTATTATTATTATTGTTATTATTATTATTTTTGAGACGGCTTACTCTGTCGCCCAGGCTAGAGTGCAGTGGCGTGATCTCGGCTCACTGCAAGCTCTGCCTTCCGGGTTCATGCCATTCTCCCACCTCAGCCTCCCGAGGAGCTGGGGCTGTAGACTCCCGCCACCACACCCGGCTAATTTTTTGTATTTTTAGTAGAGACGGGGTTTCACCGTGTTAGCCAGGATGGTCTCAGTCTCCTGACCTCATGATCCGCCCGCCTCGACCTCCCAAAGTGCTGGGGTTACAGGAGTGAGCCACTGTGCCCGGCCAGTCTATGTCATTATTAAGACTGTAGTGGTAAATGAAAATGGACCAGGTAAATTTTAAAGGAAATATGAATACGGGGTAGATAGGAACAGTCAGAGAATTAACATGGATGTAGTTTTTGCCTTTATCTTGGTTGAGTGAGATTTTAGAGATCAATGCCTGTTCGTTTTTGCATTTATCATTTTAAGTAGTAAAATTACATTTTTTTCTCTCTCTCCTTTTTATTGTTTTATTTTATTATTATTATTATTTTTGAGATGGAGTCTTTCTCTGTCACCTAGGCTGGAGTGCAGTGGTGTGATCTCGGCTCACTGCAATCTCCACCTCCTGGGTTCAAGCGATTCTCCTTCCTCAGCCTCCGGAGTAGCTGAGACTATGGGTGCATGCCATCACGCCCAGCTAATTTTTGTATTTTTAGTAGAGACAGGGTTTCACCATATTGGCCAGGATGGTCTTGATCTCTTGACCTTGTGATCTGCCTGCCTCAGCCTCTCAAAGTGCTGGGTTAACAGGAGTGAAACACCGCGCCCTGCCCATTTTTTCTCTCTTTAACAGAATTAATTAACTACATTTGATTCACCGATCCAGTTTTGTAAACTGAGATGTGATACATAAAATATAACAAGCTAGATGTTAATTATATTAAAAATGGACCTCAAGTTTATAGAATTGTGTTCATCATAATGATTGGTTTGTAGACAAATTATTTTCATTGGTCCATGTAAAAAAGAAAGTCCTGTTTTATTTTATGTATGCAGATAAGCGTGTATGTATTTGTTAATATAAAGAGCGACCATGAACTCAAACCTTAATAATTAATTATACTGTGGCACACACCTGTAATCCCAGCTACTTGGGAGGCTGAGGCACAAAGAATCATTTGAGTTTGGTAGGCTGAGGTTGCAGTGAGCCGATTGTGCCACTGCCCTCCAGCCTGGGTGACAAAGCGAGAATCTGTCTCATAATAATAATAATAATAATAATAATAATAAACTAGATCATTCTAGTTATTTGTATGAATATACTTATTCATCTTCATTCTATCATTCTAGGTACCACCTCCAAATAAACTCTGACCTTAATTTTATGTCTATCATTTTCTTGCTCTGTTTTTTGATAACAGCATTATTCAAATATAATTCATATAGCAATTTACCCACATATATATGTGTTTATATATATATAATTATATAATTAGTGTTGCATTTACATGGTTATACAACCATCACCACAATCAATTTTAGAACATTTTTATCAATTCAGAAGGTAATGCTATATCCTTTGCAGTCATCCTCAATCTTCTCATCTACTGTAGCCCCAGGCAACCACAAATCTACATTCTGTCTCAATGGATTTGTCTATTTTGTATGTGTTATTTCATATAAATACAATCCTAAAAATGTGTTGTCTTTGGTAACCAGTTTCTTTCACCTAGTATAATGTTTTCAAGCTTTGCATATTATGGCATGTCCCAGTATTTTATTCGAAATAAGATAGTCCATTGCATGAATATACTATGTTTCAGTTATCCATTCATCAATTGTTGGGGATTTAGATTGTTTCCTCTTTTTTGACTATTATCAATAATGAAGGTATGAATATTCATGTACACTAGGAGTCCCCAACCCCCAGGGTACAGACTGGTACCAATTCATGGCCTATTAGGAACCAGGTGCACAGCAGGAGGTAAGTGGCAGGCAAATGAGCATTACTGCCTGAGCTCTGCCTCCTTTCAGATCAGTGGCAGCATTAGATTCTCATAGGAGCTCAAACCTTATTGTTAACTGCACATGTGAGGGATCTAGGTTTCATCCTACTTATGAGAGTCTAATGCCTGATGATCTGAGGTGAAACAGTTTTATCCTGAAACCATTCCCACCCCAGTCTGTGGAAAAATTGTTTTCCACAAAACCAGTCCCTGGTGCCAAAAAGGTTAGGGACTGCTGATGTACACTTTCTTTGGTGGACATATGTTTTTATTTCTCTAAGGTATATATTTAGGAGTGGAATTGCTGGTCATATGTAATTTTATGTGTAACATTCCTATCAACAATTTATGAGGTTTCAAATTTCCCCATATAGATGGCAATGCTTGTTATTATCTGTCTTTTTAATTATAGGCATTTTAGTGGTTGTGAAGTAGTTACTTATTGTGGTTTTGATTTCCCTGGTGACTAATGATGCTGAACATCTTTTCATGTGCTTATTGGTCTTTTGTATCTCTTTTTGGAGAAATGTCTTTTCAGATCTCTTACCCATTTTAAAATTGGATTCTTTGTCTTTGTATTATTGAACTACAGATGTTCTTTGTATGACTTACATATAATTTCTCCCATTTGGTGGGATGTCTTTTCACTTACTTGATGGTGTCCTTTGAACCACAAATGATTTTAATTTTAATGAAATCCAATTTATCTATTATTTCTTTGAAATTATTGCCAAGTCCAAGGTCACAAAAATTTATGCTTATGTATTCTTCTAAGAGTTTCATAATTTTAGTTTTTATATTTAGGACTTTGAATCACTTTGAGTGAATTATTGTTTATGGTGTGAGGTAGGGGTCTAACTTCATTCATTTGGATGTGAATGTCTAATTATCCTAGCACCATTTGTTGAAAAGATTATTGTTTTCCCATTTCATTGTTTGACACCCTTGTTAAAAACCATTTCCTCTTTCTAAATTATTTATACTTTACAATATAATTTTGAGAATTTTCATTTGACATTTGAATGCCACTCAAAGTTGAATTTAGTATGTAGACTGAAAAGAGGATCCATGTTTATATTTTTCCCATTTTTAAAACTTGCAGTTATTAAATAAACACCCTTGTTAAAAAATGATTGACCATAAATGTGAAAGTTTTTCCTGAATTCTCAATTTGCTTCCATTGATTTATTGTCTATTGTTTTTCTATTATCAGTCTTTATTCTCTTGCTCTTTTGAATAAGTTTATGTGTAGTTTTTGCTTGCAGTGACACAATATTCTTTAGCGATTTAAAAAAATTTGTGTAAAGGTATAACTATACATATTCTTTAAGGTGAGTGTTTTCAGTCACCATTTTCTAAGATTTATTAAGAGTTTAAATTAAAGCCAGGCACATTGGCTCACACCTGTAATCCCAGCACTCTGAAAGGCCGAGGTGTGCAGATCACTTGAGATCAGGAGTTTGAGACCAGCCTGGCCAACATAGAGTAACCCTATGTCTACTAAAAATACAAAAACTTAGCTGAGTGTGGTGGTGAGAACCTGTAATCCCAGCTACTCAGGAGGCTGAGGAAAGAGAATTGCTTGAACCCAGAAGGCAGAAGTTGTGGTGAGCCAGAATTGCACCACTGCTCTCCAGCCTGGGTGACAGAGTGAGACTCCATCTAAAAAAAAAAAAAAAAAAGAGTTTAAATTAAGATTTATCCATATTGTAGGTAGAAATAATTAGGTGATTCCACTATTGTTTAATATTTTATTGCTGAATATACCACACTTTCTTTATCCATTACCCTTTTTATTGGCATGTGAGTCATTTCTTCTCTCCCTTCATTGATTTTGTGTGGTTTTCCTATTAAAATTTGGTATGTATCTCCTAATCCACATGGTTGAAGGTTTTTCTGGGTATAGACTTAGGAGTGGAATTGCTCCATCCCATATATGTAAAAGTTTAATAGATACTTCCAATTTGTTTTCTTAATATCACTCTCCTAATAGAAATGTATTAGAAAGTCTATTGCTTTACCACCTTTTTGGAGTTAGTGTTGTGAGACTTTGTGACATTGTCAATTAATATTATATATTGTTCTCATTATAACCCTGATTTACATTTCTTGATTATTAATGAGATGGAGTACTTCTTTATGTGTTTACTGCCCATAAGCATTCCCTCCTCCATTAAAACCTTTCATGCTTTTGCTCACTTTATACTGGATTACTTAAGCTCTTCTTATTGATTTGTAAGATTTGTTTACATAAGTTTACATAACATGCTATGGACTGTTTATTAGTTATATGAGTTGTTAATATCTTATCCTCAATTTGTAGCTTGTTTTCACCCTTTTTTGTTTTTTAATTTTTTTAGAAATGGGGGTCTCGGCCAGGTGCAGTGGCTCAAGCCTGTAATCCCAGCACTTTGGGAGGCTGAGATGGGCGGATCACGAGGTTGGGAGATCGAGACCATCCTGGCTAACACGGCGAAACCCCGCCTCTACTAAAAAATACAAAAAAACTAGCTGGCGAGGTGGTGGGAGTCTGTGGTCCCAGCTACTCGGGAGGCTGAGGCAGGAGAATGGCGTAAACCCGGGAGGCGGAGCTTGCAGTGAGCTGAGATCCGGCCACAGCACTCCAGCCTGGGCGACAGAGCAAGACTCTGTCTAAAAAAAAAAAAAAAAGAAATGGGGGTCTCGATCTGTTGCCCAGGCTGGAGTGCAGTGGCATCATCATAGCTCACTGCATCCTTCAACTCCTGGGCTCAAGCAATCCTCTCCTCAGCCTCCTGAGTAGCTGGGACTACAGGCCTAAACCACCACATCTGGTTGCTTTTTTACTCTAAATGTTTGTTTTGATAATGACAACTTGTTTATTTAATGTAACAGTATTCATCAGTCTTTTGCAATGTAGAGCACATTTCATGTCTTAAGAAACCATTTCCTCTTTCTAAATTATTTATACTTTACAATATAATTTTGAGAATTTTCATTTGACATTTGAATGCCACTCAAAGTTGAATTTAGTATGTAGACTGAAAAGAGGATCCATGTTTATATTTTTCCCATTTTTAAAACTTGCAGTTATTAAATAGTTCCATTGTTTTCTCACAGCTTAATATGTCCCCTCTGTTATATTAATTTCCATATCTATGTGGCATGTTTTTACTCTCTTTATTTTGTCAGTTTGCCTAAGTTCATACTGTACCACACTGTTTTGACGACTGTAACTTCAAGATAAGACATGATTTTTTTTTTTTTTAGGTGAAATCTCAACTCCTCTTCTTCCTTTTCAGCAGAATGTCTGTTCATAGACCTTTACTTTTCCATATGCCATTTAAGAATCAGCTTATTAGGTTCCATTAAAACAAAAACAAACAAACAGAAATCTTGTTGCAGTTTTGATTAGAGTTGCTTTGAAACTCTGAGTTCTTTGTGGTCCATTTGGAGGAAATTTAAATCTTTACTTTTGTTTGTTTCTATAATTGTCTTTGCTCAGTTCTAAGAAACTAGAAAGTTTTGGCCAGGTTTGCCTACTCCAAGGTCACAAAGATATCCTGCTTTGTCATCCAGAAGATGTACAGGTTTAAGATATCCATTTAAGTGTGATGTAGATGAAATTAATTTTTATGTATGATATGAGGTAGGGGTCAAATTTTATTTTCTTATGGATTTCCAGTTGTTCCACTACTGCTCGTTTTCTTTTTAAGATCCATATAGGGTTTTTGAGTAAAGATATGGGATGCTCAGAGATGCATTTTCTGGAGATGGAGCTGTATAGTGGAGAGTGAGTGACCTTTAGGAAAATCTAGACATTTTTAAACCAATTAGCAAGATTTATAAACATCAGAAAAGAAGTTTCATAGCCTCAGCTATGGTAGTGGCAACGGGAGAGGTTTTTTTTCTTTTTTTCTGAATATGATTAACAGGAGTCTATAGAACTTGAACGTATTGTCTAGGCTCCTTCTCTACTCTTGATTGCTTTTTTTTTTTCTTTTTCTTTTTTTTGGTAAGGTCAGGGTCAATTTGGCATTTACTCCCTTCTTAGCCACTTCACCTGCACAAACACCTATCTTATGGCTTTTAAAAATATCCCATCCATGGGTTCTTCCTATTAATGACAGGAATGAAGTTGGTGCAAAAACTAGTACCTACTATTTGCAGAATATTTTACATATTACAAGATGGTACATACATTAACTAAGTGGTAGGTCAGACAGAAATAACTAACCTCAATTTATAGATGAGTAAAGTAAGTGTTAATTAGGTTTATATAACTTTCGTCTTAGTGATTTATCTAAAGAGGCAAAATACCTTTAAGTCTTATTTTGTTTCATAGTATGAAGGCAACCAGAAAAGCAACAGGTCATAAAATGTGCATGTAGTTTGAGGACTGAAGACCTAGATTTGAGGCCCCATTCCAGTCTACTACAATACCTTGGGCTTTCATTTAAACTCTGTTAACTATGATTATCTTCTCTGTTAAATGGGGGTGATGAAATCCACATGGCTTGTGGTAAGAATTAAGAAGCAATATATGTGAACATATTTTAAAATTGTATCAGTATTAGTTGTTATATCTCATGTCCTGTAGAGATTAAAAGCCCTGATTTAGGAATGAGTTAGCCATGTTTGCAAGGTTGTACTCTGCCACTGACTACAGGTGTATCCACTTAATCAATCTGAGCCTCAATTCCCCCATCTTTAAAAAGGTCACAATAATACATCACAGACATTTTGTACACATAGATTTGGAATACAATAGGTAATAAGCACAGTGCTTGGTGCATAGCACGTATTCTGTATGTTTTAGGTAACATGTCCAATAAAAAAACTCTCCTTTAATTCTCAACTCTAGCTTTCAATTTTAGCTTCTGGTTGAATTAACTTTGTACCTATTAGTGCTACTTATATCTTATTATTTACTAATTAGAGGTGGTTAGAGTTGTGTGTTCCTGGAAGCACCATTTACATAGACTATAGGCTGTTTTATTCCTCCTGGGGTTGTGCAATTTTGTGGCCTGTTTGTGCCTTGTGTTCTCTGTATGATTTCTATCTATTAGCTCTTTCAGTTTCTGGCTTGAGTTTCTGTTACTGACTTAGGTCTAGCTTCCCATTTTTTTTTTTTTTTTTTTTTTTGAGGCGGAGTCTCGCTCTGTCGCCCGGACTGGAGTGCAGTGGCCGGATCTCAGCTCACTGCAAGCTCCGCCTCCCGGGTTTACGCCATTCTCCTGCCTCAGCCTCCCCAGTAGCTGGGACTACAGGCGCCCGCCACCTCGCCCGGCTAGTTTTTGTATTTTTAGTAGAGACGGGGTTTCACTGTGTTAGCCAGGATGGTCTCGATCTCCTGACCTCGTGATCCGCCCGTCTCGGCCTCCCAAAGTGCTGGGATTACAGGCTTGAGCCACCGCGCCCGGCCCTAGCTTCCCATTTAAGGTAAGTTTTTTACTCATGTATGTTCTAAAATTAATTTAAAAATTAGTTGCTCATGAAAATGCACACAATCTAATCAGACTCACTAAACGCATTCATAGTGGGAATTCATTTCTCTTCACACAATTTATACTCATAGTTGGAACTTGAATGAATTTTTTTCACTTGGAGAACTTTTTTTTTTAAAATTCTAACTATAGCATGAAAATGGAAACTTCTGTCAAATGTCCTATTTGTGCTTTCTATTTAGATTTTTGATTTTATTCTCTGTGGACGTTACTGGATACAACTTTACCCCATTCTGTGTCATTGTACGAGTGGATAGAATCAAAACTATTCAAATTTAGCACAACAAGGGATTTTTAAACAATAGCATAAATAATGGGTTATTTTTTTCTACTTCTTTCAGACACACTGGTGGGTGACAGCCGAAATCATCCTGGAAACTGTCAAGATAAGGACTTGTGCTTTTCAAGAGAAGATAACTTTTGTTTAAACTTTGCTTTACATTTCCTCATACATATATTTAATATGTATTTTTTATTTATATATATTGTATAAATGTCCTTTATAGATTATAACCTAATATTTTGATATCTACTTTGAAGAATGATTAGTTTGAGATATGCTTATATGAAAAATTTGTCTGCATTCAAAAATGAAATAAAAACCTTTAAAAATAAATAAGGAAGAAAATCCCAATGGAAGAATGCGAAAAGACTTAATGAAATCCAAATTGCCAATAATTATGTAAAATATGACCTATTCCACTGGAAAAAAAGGAAATAGAAATTAGAACATTTTTTCATGTTCAAATTGGCAGATTCAAATAATAATGCCAATTGTGGATGAGGGTACCTGGAAGCTCTCTTATATTGTTAGTGGGAATACACATTTTAAACCAGTGGGAATATGAACACTTCCTGGGGAGAAATTTGGGAACACTACTAAGAAACAAGAAAATCTTTAAAAGTGGCAATCTGGCTCCTTTTCTAAAGCATCAACTTAGATTTCACTCAGGCTCTTCATACTGTTTGGATATACGGATTTAAACAAGGCCAGACAGGTCAGGTCATTGAGTTTTTATCCTGCATCATTCTGGGAAGAGGCATATATATATATATATATATTTTTTTTTGAGGTGGAGTTTCACTCTTTGCTCTTGTTGCCCAGGCTTGAGTACAGTGGTGAAATCTTGGCTAACTGCAACCTCTGCCTCCTGGGTTCAAGTGATTCTCCTTCCTCAGTCTCCTGAGTAGTTGGGACTACAGGTGCCCACCACCACGCCTGGCTAATTTTTTTTTTTTTTTTTTTTTTTTTTTTTGTAGAGACAGGGTTTCAGCATGTTGGTCAGGCTGGTCTTGAACTCCTGACTTCAGGTGATCCACCTGCCTCAGCCTCCCAAAGTGCTGGGATTACAGGCATAAGCCAACACGCCTGGCCATATATATATATTTTAATAAACAATAACTCTAGGTATAGAACATCTGATTTGCCAACAGTTATGATTTTCTTTGAGTCAGTGCCCTGTTTACTGTCTAAAACTAGTAGCTATGCCTATATTCTTGATGAAAATATTTTGAAAATTGGAGGCAAAGCAGAAGCAGACAAATGATCCAGCAAAATATCTGATACACCCCAACTGCTGAATCACCTACTAAGGTTTTCTAGGGGCTTGGGATTTTTTTTGGAAGGTAAAACAAATTTAGCTAATGTGTGTAAATGGCATTTATGGCTTTTAACACTTGACTCATGATTGTTTCATTGCTTCTTAGTGGAAATAATCAAAAATTTAAATGAATAATTTTGTGATAAAAATGACATATATTACAGAAGACCTTTAACATATATTCAGTGCCTGAATTATTGGATTATTGATAAACATATCATTTTGCACTACTAATGAATGCCACAGATAATGTCTATTAGAGAAAACCTTAATAATATAAAGGTCACAAAATTAAATCTGGAAAATATATTTTCTATAAACAGAGACAAAGATAATTTATAATCACTTTATTTCTTTTGCAAAGTACATACGAAACAGAGTAAAATTATATTTCAAATGCTTTCCATTTTCTTTTACAAAAGTAATCATAAACTGTATACTTCATAACAGCTTTGAGGTTTAATTGTTACGTAATTCATCTGAACCTGACAAATACAGTCACACATTCTAAAGAAGACATTGCAAAAATACTGCATTGTGTAACATCTTTTAAAGGTGGTTGCAAAAAATTTGTTCTAAGTAATACAATTATATGCTGTCAAGTTTCACAAATGACTGTTTACAATGTACAAAAGCCAGAAACACGAATTTCAAAAGATTTTAACATTTCTGTTCTATAATACGGAAATCAAAGATACTGATTTGAACAATGGCCAAGTATCAAACCACAAAATTCAGCTGAAAAGTCACCTAATGAACAAGGACTAAAGGTACAAAAAAATCAGATATAATGGATCAAAATAATTTGATGTTATAAGTGAAATGATGGATTTTAGTGGTTCCTGGCAGTTTAGAATAATTGATAATTGGCAACATCTTGGACTATTCGTTAGTGGGCTCATCACATTTACAATGTGAGGCAGTTCTTTTCGACTTTGACCTCTTCATCCTGAAATAAAGGTTTCGCTTCATTGTCCATAATTTCTCCATATTTTGCAGGTGAACCCGATCACTTCTTTCAGTCAGAAAGGTCAATAACAAGCTAATGTGAATGACGCCCCTTGGGTTGGACATTTTGTCAATAAAACAAACTATAAATGCAAATAGTTTGTATATTAGAGTTGGTCTACCTGCTTATTTATACAGTGATAAAATTTATGAAGCTATTCACACTGGAGATTAAGACGTTATTTAAGTGGAAAACTTCCAGGGTATTTTTAAAGAAAAACAAAAATTATAATGAAACTCACAAAATGATCTATATAAATATAAATAGAACAAATCATGCAATTTTTATACAGAATAATTCAATGACCAGTTTGTGAATAACCTAGGGATTATAGGTTGTTTTGGGTCCACAAACTTTATTCTATGGAAAAATCATAGCCAAATATAATTCATATACTGATGCTCAGATTAGGAAAATTAAACAAAAAATTTTGAAAGGGTTGATGAAATAAACAGCTAATGCATTAACCTTCCAACATTGAGATTTATTTCTCTTAACACTTTTGGCTCATATCTATAATATTCATTAATATCTAATAAATTATTTTTGAGGGAAGAAAAACGTGAAATTGAATAACTGAAATCCACCACCCTTTGCAGTAAATAAGGGGATCTGTACACATACAACAGATTACACTTACAGCGACATTTCAGGAGAAAATGGCGTATTTTTACTCTCTGGTGACAAGATCAGGCATAACTTTGCTTTTTGGAGAGGGTTCTCATGGTCCAGGTGAGTTTAGAAGAAATTATTGTCAGTTTGAGATAAAAATATTTCCATACAAATGTATCTGTCAATAGCAAGTCATTTCTAGTGAAGCAGTAGAGAATCATCCTAATCAATTCCTCCTGGCAGGAGTGTATTTAAATCATTTCAGGCATGAAAAAGGCTATACTTTCTCTTAAACATTGTCTACTTATTTTTCAGTCACCACTTTTAGTATTCGAAATGTTTGCATTCAATAAACTGTTAAGTCCCACTTCCACTTCAGCCTTTAATTTAGTGCTTTATTTTTTTAAGTCTCTGTAGCATGATGTTGTCATGCCACCAAATTATACCCTGGTTTCTTATGTTCACGATGAACAGGGTGAGAGTGAAAATAACTTTTTACTTTGATGAGAAGACACTTGAACTGAGTATTAATTAACTGCCACTGTTCAAATACACATCTTTTTGGTTAACTGTTAATGGTAGATGACAACTAATTACTAATACATCTTTTATTAAATTATCATTCACTTTAATTAACAGAATATTGAGTACATATATAGAAGTCTTATAATAAAACATAAAATTCTTACCTACAAGGGTATCACTGAATAATGTATTGGAAACAACATTTAGTTTAATTAACTGTTTCTCATGGAAAATACAAGCTCATTCTTTTCTTTGAAATAATGGGTCTTTACAGCAGGTTCAGATGAATCATATCCTGACCCATGTCACTGAGTTAACAATTAAATGCTCTGTCATAGGTTTTTTGGGAACAATGTTAAATTATATACATTTCTCTAAAAGTTAAAACATATACCTGTTTTGATTTTGCATCTCAATATCATATTTCCATATGCTTTAGCTTCTTTTCTCAACTGTCATGTAATTATTTCACTTTCATTTTTGAATCATGTCTCATTGACAGCAATATATTTTTAGCCTAAAGTTTATAAAAATTTAGATCAAGTAGAGTACCTCAAAACAACTAGAGCAGCTTCAAAAACAAGTGAAGAAAACTCTGCATTTTCTTTTTATTTAGCAGAAGTCAAATGATGTTCTCAAATCCTTAACAACTCCAGGTGTTCTTTATTATCAGGCAATTAAATTACCTGGTAAGTATTACAACTAAGGTGGCAAAAAAAATCAGACTAAATTCTATAAAAATATACATTCTTAAATAACTTCAAGTACTCTTTTTGAGGAGCTAAAGCAATTACCACATGTTCAATGTTAAGATTTTGTGTCCCTTTATTTGTAATAGTCTTTGGCTCTTTTGGTAACTGATCCTCAAATAAGGTATATTTTGTTTTATGGATAGTGAAAGTTGACCACAGGGTTGGAAGTTTGGCTTTTTCCATTTTGCAGTAATTAATCATTAAATGAATTCTTTAGGAGATTGATACCTCTATATTGAGTTGCAAAAATTTATAATAATAAACATCAGAGGAGAATAAACACAGTTGAGAATGTCAATGAAATATCACCACCAAATAGGTTCAAATATATTTGCTTTTATTTATCAAAAACCTGAGTCAGTATTGATCAGTTGTGATCTCCCTGCAGTAACTACAACGTGCACACACTTCCCAAAACTGCATAAGAAAGTGAGTGCTTGGCTCTGCTTTCCTGTCTTTATTCCCCTAGCACTAGTCTTAATGATATTTGTTGCTGAACTGTGAATATATTCAATATGGAAATGTTTACATGTTAAATGAAGTATCAGAAACACAGGGTTGGCCTGACAAAAACAATTGTTGGGAAAAATATTATTAGGAAACCAGTGTGAAAAAAACAATGTTTTGAGTTTTATGAAAAGATATACTCCACAAACATGAATGTTCTTTTCATATTCAATTCCCTCATCCCCATGATTGCCTGGTGAATCAGGTAAAAACAACAACACATCCCTCCCCTAAAACTAAAAAGAATATCAGTGTTGTTATGCTAATGAATCAACCCTTACTCTTTTTTTCCCTAGACTTATATTTGGTAAGTCCCTGAAGAAGTCCCTGAAATTAGATATTCATTATATACCTGAACTGCAACTTCATAATGTGTCAGTACTGTCATTAAAATGTGATGTCCCACACAAATGAGAGGAGATTTGTAATATCAACCTTATTTTAAATACTGAAACTAAAACTATTTCATCTTCAATTACAAGCAGAAAGATGATAAGTTATGTGTATATGAATGTGTGGGCTGTAGAGAGTGAGGGTGTGTTGTATTAAAAGTGTTAGGATTACATTTTAATAATATGAACTGTCGTTTTTAACAATCATGCCTTATTAATCTGAGTGTAAACCTACCTCCTGAATTACATGAAAGATCAGTTGCGGTGAATTTCCTCTTCTTCATCTCTTTCTCGGGATTAACACATATCCTTGCATGATGAGTTTATTCTAACTTCAAGGAAACATTTAAAAAATTATTTTAAAAACTTATTTTCATCTACAATTGCCATATTAGAGTCTCTGGATTGGCCAATGGGTTCACAGTTTTTCATCACAAGCATTGGCTTTTTCTCCTTAGGGAGTAAAGAAAAGCGAGTTTCTAAGAATCAACAAAAAGTCCTTCAAATATGTTTTTGGGTGAAAAGAATTATACTCACTTAGGAAATGTAATTGTTAATTTACTTTAAGCTTCAGTTATATCTACTAATAAAACAATTGTCTCCAAAAATGTCATTCTATTAATAGCATAACTTTGTCTTCCCATTTGAAAAGTTTTATTTCCCAATAAAACAAATTCAAAATGCAAGTGTCATCTTTCATTTTACCTATAGCAAATAATTCTTTTAGGCTTGACAAGGTAGCCAAGTGTTTCCAAACAGCTTTCTTCTATTATTTTAAATGAGAAAATGTTAGCTAGGAGTACCTGTTTTCCCTTAGGGTGGTATAAGCATTTTTGAAAAATCTGAGGCAGAACTATGTTTGCCTTTAAAATGTTAATGTGCAAAATATTTACCTCTTAATTAATAGTAATGCCATCACTATAAGAGATGTCAACAAAATGTTAATGCTTTTAAAACTTTTTTTAATATTTAGAAACAATGGGATTTTACAAAAATAAAAATTTCATAACCGCTGATAAAATTTTCTCATCCAGGTAAATATGTTTTTATTTTCTTGCCTTTTTTTAAAAAAACCACCAATTTTGAAATAAGCTTGAAATATATACTATCTACACCACGTATCTCAAAAGTAAGGTTGAGGTAATTCAGTATAGATACTTTCCAACAGGGCCTGAAAATGGGACAAAATATGTTGACCTGATTTAAAAGAAAGTTCTGTCTTGTAAAAACATTTGCATAGTTTTTACATGTAGTGGCCTGAACCTTGATCCTTATGAAGGCAAATGCCTTTCATGCAAGGACTGGAGGCCTGGGCCTTTAGAATTAATGTGTTTATTATTATTAAGCATTGAAGTTGTATTATTAATATTTATGGTATATTTCTATATTTTGCTGAAAATAAATCATCTTTTCTTTACAAAAGTACCCAATTCCAATGATTAGCTTCTGACTGGTTTTAAGAGTCACCATTACCGTGTACAGTCTAAACGATGATGAACACAGACAGTGTTGTTGTTCCTTTGGTGTCTGTTAGTATGGTCTATCAGAAATACAGGATCTATATGACAGCTTCAAGTCACAAAAAATACATGTCACAGTACTTGAGAACCTTACAAACACTTAAAAAATGAACTTCTGATTCTGTTCACTTAGAAATACTAATGCTACATTTGAGATGAAGATTATTAGAATTTAAAAAATATCAGTGAAACAGTGCAACAGATATTTGAGCTAACGTCACAGTAAAACAGTATAAAATGGTAGCCACAATGGCTCAGTGTCCGTTTTTCAGCCAGTAAGCATTACTTCCGAAATTTATATTCAAAATGATTCTTTAAATTTACAGCTTTGTTTGTGTGTTTTAAAGAACAAGCCGGAGAGACAAAGTTTTGAGATTAGCAGAGCCAAACCTTACCAAGAAAGTAATTTTCGGAGAATGAAAGAAACTATTATCAGATAAGTAACACTAATTTGATTGTGCAAAGATTTGTTGTGTAAATTAAGTTCAAAATCTCCTTTTAAGTTTATATAGAACCACATGCACAATTAGAAATGAACACAGTATAACAAAATCAAACCCATAGATATGTGACAACTGCTACTTTATACAATAGCAGCATAAACTATATTTAATTTTAGATAAGTATGAACTGTTTAAAAAAACATTTCTTTGCTTATGCAAAGAATTACAACATAGTAAAACACTCTGTGCTAACAGGCATTTGACGCGAAGGATAAAATGCCTTATGCAATGAAGGACTATATATATTCAAGTAAAATGTATTGATGTTCAAAGTTAAAAAATCGACAATAAAAGTAAATAAAAAAGTGCACATCAAGTTCGTTCATTACTATAGATATATTTTAAATGAGGAAATCAAACCTTCCACTTTTTTTTCTGATTCAATGAGCACGTGATCCTAGGTTCTTAATATCATGGTCTTATTTTGGAGGCATTATGGTGTGGAAGGTGGTTTAGGAGAAGGGCAGGATCCTTGACTATCAAAACTGGTCGCCCGGCCAGGTAACTGAAAGACAATAATTTCATAACATATGATCTAGTACAGAAACAGAATACAGTGGTGAATCATGCTCCCTTTTAGTAGTGAATATTCAACCATAATATGCGAATCTCTGAAGAAAAGAAATACATAACTCCCTTTGCCCTTCAGAACTTACCTTCTCTGCTACCATGAAGGGACATGGATGTCTCATAGAATGTAGGCAGAGCATGGTACACAGACGTACATAGAGCAGCCCTGTGTAGACAACTATTTATAAATGCAGAATAATTTCAAATTTTACAACAGGGTTTTAGCTTTTTTTTTTTTACAAAAAATAAATGGTTTACTTTAGTAAACCATTCATCTCGGCTCACTGCAACCTCTGCCTCATGGGTTTAAGCGATTCTCTTGCCTCAGCCTCCCGAGTAGCTTGGATTACAGGCGCCTGCCACCACACCCGGCTAATTTTCGTATTTTTAGTAGAGACAGGGTTTCACCACGTTGGCCAGGTTGGTTTACTTTAGTGAGGGGCAATTTCTAGGAAAGAGCAGTAAGAGACTAAACACAAGAGAACTGAAGTAAATACAAGAGACTGCATTCCACTTGCTCTAAGGCAGGAGGTGATCATGAAGGCAGTTAATGAGATGAGGACAGCATTTGGCAGATGGGAGCCTCAAGTGACAGAGATACTTTTGCACAATCCTTAAATGCCTATGTGTATTTAAAACGTTTAATTACAACAAAATGAATGATTATCTAGATAAAAGGAACCCGATTTTCTTTTTCTTTTCTTTTTTTTTGAGATGGAGTCTCACTCTTGTCACCCAGGCTGGAGTGCAGTGGTGTGATCTTGGCTCACTGCAACCTCCGCCTCATTGGTTTAAGTGATTCTCCTGTGTCAGCCTCCCAAGTAGCTTGGATTACAGGCGCCTGCCACCAAGCCTGGTTAATTTTTGTATTTTTAATAGCGACGGGGTTTCACCATGTTGGCCAGGCTGGTCTTGAACTCCTGACCTCAAGCGATCCACCCACCTTGGCGTCCCAAAGTGCTGGGATTACAGGCGTGAGCCACTGCGCCCGGTGGAGGAACCCGATTTTCTACATGATACTTTAGTCTTTGTTGTACCAATGGACACAACTCTCGAATAACTCTTCCCTTCTCATATTTATGCCTTCTGTGACAACAACATATATAATTACATACTTATTTTTCCTATAATGCACAATCCAGCTAGTTCTTAGGTCCCTAGTCCATATATTCTGTTTGACCAACAAATGTAGGAACAGGGGTTAAAAGGAGCTATTTTGCTGGAGAATGTACATGTACACAATCTTGTTCTCAATAACTATCTGGGATCTTTTTCTGATGACTATATCGTAGCTTACCTTCCTGTATATTCTATTATGACAAAAAAAGTGTCCACATGTTCCCGAACACAAACATGTGCCTATTACAGAATCCCCCTTTAGCAGAGAAATGTAAAGGTGCTTATTAAGCACTAATAAATGATTACTATGCCTTGGTCATAAAGCACCTTTCTCTCATTCCTTAAGAGTTCTTGCTCACATTATCTCATTTCTCCCTGCATCATCCTTGTGAAGCCTGTAGAGGCATGCAGTTCTATTTTTGTGAAATACGGAGAAGTGTAGTTGGAGATGGAGTAAACAGCCTGCTCAGAAGTAGACAGCCAGAGAAACAAAATTAGAATCTCCACTCAGAGTGAGTTCCTGCCCAACATGGCTTTACTCTCCTTTTTAGATTTTTAGAATTAATGTTCACTTTTCACACGAAACGATGAGAATCAGGAAAAGAATACTAATCATACAATAAGAAGTAAAGTGTACTTTAGACAACATTCACCGTTTGAAACAAATAACTTTCTAAGATGCGAGCTACTCAGAGAAGACACGTCTATACTTATGAAGTTCTAGGGGAAAACACCAAGTGACTGGGTATCTCTGTGTGTGTGTGTGTGTGTGTGTGTGTTTGTAGACGCATTTGTGTGTGTGTCTCTATGTTTTATGATTTATACTGAATGAAGTCAGATAAAGAATTGACACATTCACATATAAACAGATACTGACGACGACAGTTCACCTGTGTGAGCATGCAATGCTCATTCGGTGTTCATCCTATTGCCCTTACAATGGCCTTAGTAACACAGCCAGGGTCGTGTTCTTTTGTGACCAAACTGAGATTAGAACCTGGTCCCACTGACACTTAGTCAATTATACTGCACAGCCTCTCCCATTCAATCCAGTCCCTAGTGCCGGAACAAGAAGCACTAAGCACTTAATATTCAGCATTTCTTTAGTTTTACTCTGAGTTTACCACTATTTCAGAGTCAGAGCAGAAACACAGAGGGTAAAGTAACTTGCCTGAGGTTTTACAATAAGCAGTCACACAGCAGAGCCAAGCCTTGAACTCGACTAAACTGACACCTCAATATTTTTAAAACCTGTGGGCAGTTTTACTTCCTGATCACAGTTGAGAGAGACATACCTTTCCTGTTACGCAGAAACGTTATATTAGGTGACAGCACCTTTATTTAAGGATTGTGGAAAACTCTGGGTAAGGTGACTGTTTCTTACAGAAGAGAAGGACAAAAATGCAGTTTCCAGTTAGTAATAAACTTACTAGATTGCTCCAGCATTCACAGATGTAAGTTTTCAGACTATGCAAAAAAACCAAAAAACAAAAAACAAAAAACAAAAAACTTGCAAATGGCTTACTGTCCAAAAGAATATGAAGCCCAGAAAATGTAGTGTTTTTTAAAATCCAAGAAGGCACACAGAACTTTGAATATTAAATGTTAGATAATGTGGGACAAAAGCAAGAACAATCTTTTCTATTTTTTTTAACAAGGATGAATACATAAAATATCAGATAAAAGTTAGCAGATAAATAATATTTAAGTAAAAGAGACAACAAAAAGAGCAGATGTAAGGAACTCACAAGCTTACCTCCAGCAAGGGGTGCCAGTGTGTTATTGGTTTTCGATGATAGGCCAGCATTTCATTCCAGTGGTCTCGCCCAAGCCCCTCAGCATCCAGTCCTGTTCTGCATACTCCTATGACCTCATTGTGTCCTACCCTATGATTTGTGGAATATTATACTTTCATTTCCAACATTCAAAGATAAAGGGAGTTTCACAAATCTTAGTAGCATTTTAAACATATGATTAAAACATTAGATTCTGTAATTTTGCAGATTATACTACTTCAGACCGAAAGAAATCTCTTAAGTAAATCAACATTTACTAAACAGTATCAACATTCAAAACATGAATGTGTATAAGAGGCACACACAAACCATTTCAGTGCTTTGTAGTTTAAGCACATTTCATCATAATAAAAATGGCATGAATGAGAAATACCAGTAGGTCTTTAGCTATATGAGTGTCTTTCTTGCAAACAGTCTTATTTAAGATAAGTGATGTGAAGCAAATCTTGTTCTTTCCATGAGGCTTAATGTTTTATAACGATGTTTAGATTTCTCATCAAGAAATACAGTACCAATTTTCTTTAATTGGCTCTAAATGATATGTCAGTGTGTTACCACTTGTATTACAATTAAATAGGGCAGGATTATGTTCAGTTGCATGGCATGTGATTTATTTTTGCATAACAGAAAACATACTGGACAACATTTGTATTTTCTATTCAGGTCCTGCTTTCATAGCAATGAATCAAGATGATAATAATAACAGTTAATATTTTTGAGAGCTTATTATGTGTCAGTGTTCTAAGTAGTTTAAATGTACTGACCCACTTAATTCTCCCACCATGACCGTGAATATCATTATTATCATTCTCTCGTTTTACAAATAAACTAAATGCCCAGAAGGTTAGGAGCTGGCCTGATTTTACACACTTAGTAAGAGGCAGAGACAGGAGCTGAATCAAATGAGTTGTTGACTCAAGAGCACATGTGGTTAAGCTGCTTCTCAAGAATGGAATGTTATTGGAAGGAGCTTTCAATTTTGACAGACACCTCCAAAGATACTTTTGAGATGATTTTAGAACAATTTCATTACTTTTTTCCCATCACTGATGCAGATATGTATATGTAGTATTATTTTCTTTAATATGAAATTTCCCCAACAAGCATGTTTTTAGGCACAAAAATTTTGTCTTCCTGTGCATATCTTGTTAGCATCCATTTCCATAACACTGCCCACAGTGACAAATGCTCAGTTGCATCCACCTGCACTTCCTGCTGTGAGAAATCAATGGGGGTAACTGGCAAAGCAGAATGGGGTTCCTGACAAAAACATCTGCAGCTTTTTTAGGTTTGAAATTCCAACTACTTCAAGAGTTCTCTCTCTTTCTAAATAGTAGTCACAAGTGAATTTTTTTAATTATACAGTTTTAAAATTATAATTTAAATTTTAAATTATAAATGTTCTAATAGATGGTGCTTGCAAATGTTATTTTTCAGTGTTTTTTCCCCCTAGCTCTAAGCCAGAGGTGAGCACATTAATTTCTCTCAGTTATAGGGTCCTGGTGATGATACTATAAAATGGACACTTTGTGTTTGTTTGTGTGTTTTAGAACAAAATAAATGTACTAAGCTACTCTTTATGCACTGATAATTTTGTAGGTTAAAAACATAAGCATTCATTTCCAAAGACTGTATAAATCTAAAAGGCAAAATAATAAGAGGAAGTATACAGTAAGGCCCAAATAAGAGACACAAACTGTTGATAGGACAAGAGTTCAGAGGAAGAAGAGGATTGGTCAGCAAAGCAAGACTTACAGAGGTGCTAACATAAGCAAGGATGTGGGGTGTTGGTGGGACAAGATACAGGAAGCTGGAGGACAGTCCAGGCAACGGGGAGAGTGGGAGGGCAAAGGTAAGAGCTGCAGTGGGAAGGATCTTCAGAGCTGCATAGGGGAGGCTGCAATGTTTTCATGAAAGCAGGAGTGACTCAAACTGTGTGATCTGGAAGCACTATCCATAAAGCAATGCTTTAAGATTAATGTGAAGGCATCAAAGCTGTATCCTTATGGCTACTATTCACTTTCTACTCTTATTCCTCATTGTTCACAGTTCTATAGGATGCTTAAGTTTTACAAATGGGAAAAGTGATTCTCAAAGTGATTATGTAATATGTCCTCTCATGCAGCTAGTTAATGATAGAGCTCGGGTAAGCACCATGATATTCATATTCCAGCCTAGTTGGTAAAATAAATTCTGTTGATTATAATCTCTGTTGTTACTGTAAAAAGACTCCACAATCGTGCTTTCCTGAATATGTTCTATACCACTTCTGGACCCATTCTTTCACCAGTGTCAGGTGAATTTTAATTTAAAGATGACTTCTTTTGGAAATGAAAATCCACAACACTAACACAGAAAACAACGAATTTTGAAGGAATCAATATTCCCTCCTCCAATTTAAATTAAAACTGTTGTAGCAGTAAATGACCTGAAAAGCTGAGTTTGGCTTGTGCATGACTACACGTGGCTGCCGTTCAGTGAGTAGAGAGAGACACATACCTATCGTAATCCATGACTGCAATGGAGAGGCTGACCTGGTCCACGTTCTCTGGAGGGATGTCAAAAATAATGGCCTCATTGTACACAGGGTTTAGAGTGTTTTTCTTTGTAGTTGTTTTCCTCTTTTTTAATCTTCGACCTTCACACATCAGGGACACTTTGACATAAGGATCTAGGAATAAGAAGATAACTTTATTAGAATAAAAGTAATAGTACGAAGTATAAATAAAACTGCAGTTTATTTTTACTAAATAAGACATATAGTACTAAGGCCTATATTAAGACCTTTAGTATTACCAATTTTAAATTTGTCTCCAAAAAAAGAATAATTCTAGTAAGGTTAGTTTCTTTCAAAATGGTCTAGAGTAAGAAGATCAAAACTTGGGAAAGACTTAGCAACACTGTACCTAGACAGATAGAGATCACAATAAGCAGCAATTTGACAGCAAAAAATATACTTGGAATTTCCTTCAATTACTGGAAAAGGACCTAAAATTAAAAATATCATTTGCTTAATAAGGAACTTCAATTGAAAAAAATGATACTTACAAGTGATTTATTGCATGCACAGCAGGAAATGATAAAAAAGGGGATATTTGGTTTAAAGATGGCCACACAGGAAGAAGTCTCCTGATATGACATTGTCTATATCATGCCAATTACAGGAGAAAAATTTAGTTGGGCTACATTTTTATAGGCCAAAGGGAGCAGATAATTGTTAATAAGTTCTGCTACAGCTGACTTGATATCTCTCCTATTACCCTTACCATCTTAAATTGTAAAACTACTATAGTATTATAGAAAACTATATGATGGTTATACAAAATTTCCAACAAGCCTTACTTTTGCACCTTCTATTCAAAGCAGGTATGGTTTTGGGAGGTGATATTGACATTGGGTTGAGCACGCTAGATAGTTAAACAATCAGTGTCTGCTATCTTAATTTTTTTTCATTCTGACCATCCTCTACCTGTAGCACCAATATTTCTTTTTTCCTATTTCCACAGTAATACATTTTATTTCTATAGAATAAACCAAAATGATGGCAATATTAATTTATTTGAGCATGTGAATGCTTCTTAAACTCTTGAAATATGTATCTGTATATTTCCAAAGCATTCCTATCAAGAAGCAAGGTATTCGTGGCTGGAAATGGGGTATATAGAGGAAAACAAGAAAACATGTTAATCTCTGTTTCCTATTTATTTTTAAATTTTTTAAATAGCAGGAAGTACATCCTAAGGAGAAGCTCATTTCTGTGATACAGCTTTGTGTTTGAGCCCACAGGCCTAGGCCTTCTAATGAACAACTGGAATGAGAGGCATAGATTACCCTTTGTAACTCCCATCACATCTCCGACTACACTTCTCTGCTTGTGACAAGGATAGTTTACTGGCTCTTTAGTTGATTCACAAGCCTGTTGTGAGGATTAATGAGGAGGTGCTCTCAAAGCAATCACTTCTGATGAAAAGTTTCATATAAGTCAAATGGAATCTTGCACTTAATTATAACTTTGATGTTGCTTTCTTGTCTCAAAATTTGATCTCTTTTCATACATGGTAAAAAAGAGTAGAATAAACAATTTGCAGAGTTATATACACTGTATATATATACACTGTTTATCTTAAATTCTTCAACATTTACTGACCCAAGACTGTTTCACCAAAATTAATGTAGAATTTATTTGTTGTTCTACTTTCACATACACACTATGTATTGCACATTTTAAAAAATGAACATCATGACATAGTTCAAAAATCCATGATAGATATACAATAAGTAGTCTCTCTCCCATTTGTCTTCAACCTTCTTCATCCCTTAGTTTTTGTATATCACTTCAGTATTTTTAATACAGATATTAGCAATATGAGTATATATATATTCCAAATTTTCCCATTCCTACACAGAAGGGTGCATAATATTCATGTTAATTTTTTACCTCTTTTAAAAAATCCACTTGTACATCCTGGAGCTATTTCCACACCAGAACTTACAGTTCCCTTATGTTTTTTGTGATGCAAATTTAGATTTTGTTGTTGTTCTGCAAAACCACAAATTATAGATCTTCCCCAAATGTCATCCTTTATTTCCACCATTTCTTATTTCTGTTTAATACAACAAATGCGTACCAGTCTCCCTACTCTTCCCTTATCATTTTTCTTCCACAGAGTTGTGCCAGTGTTTATGTATTAAATTCTAAATAATTACCCAGAACTGCAGTGAATTAAATAAAGGGATGAAGAAACATGATGTGTCTTTATCTTTTTATCAGAGTTAGCACAAGGGGCATTTCCTTCAAGAATTTCTTTCAGAATCTTCAAGAAGCATTAATTTATTTTATTATTTATTTCAGACACTACAGATGCACACATTTTTAGTTACGTGGCAAAAATGCAAATGCAAATGATGGTCATGGAACCATGGTTATTTCTCTGCAGATCAGGTGAGGCGAATAAGTTCAGACTAAATATATCTTCACATGGCCTCACTCACCACTTAAAGCCTAAGAATCTTCCTTTATAAACAACTGACTAGCTGAAAGTAGGGGAGTAGATGGTAAATTATGTATTTTTGAGACAGTACTAAATTGGTAGAGGAAGAAATAGAAACAAGAACCCAAATTCAGATCTATTTGATAACACCTTTGAAAAATTTCATAATGATAATGTAAATAAAAGAGATGAATTGGAACATTTAAATTTGTAATCTTTTTTTTTTTCTTTTGTAGTACCCCATCATAGACAAATAATTCAGCAGTCATGTGTCATTTTAGATACATGAAATATTTTATTTGGGATTGTGCTCTTGGTCCTTTGTGTACATACCTGATGAGCCAGTAATATCCATCGCCTTCAGATTTCTGCACTTAATGACTGTCAATGTCATACGCCCTGCCGTCGGCAAGTAACAAAGGGAAAACATGATTTCACCCAGGTCTACGCTTTCCTAGAAAGGCAATCAGAATGTTAGCAACTTCAAACACTGAAGGGTGAAAACAAAAAATAATGAAAGATGTTGAATACAAAACCACTTTAGTAGAATACTGGAGTGTCATTTTAAATTATTTTATTGAGGATAATACAGATAACACTGCAAGAAAGCTATTCTGAATGCAGTAAGCAAAATGATTGTATCCCAGCTGCTTATTTGCTATCTCCACTTGTATTTACAACAAGAATCTCAAACTTAACATAGTCAAAACCAGACTACTGATTCCACCCATTCCCCATCATCTTCCAAAACTGATTCTCCTGTCAGCGTTTCCACAATCAACAAACGGCATCATGATTCACCCAAAGGCTGATGCCGAAAACCCAATAGTGACTATTATTCTTTTATCCTCACCCCTATGAGCAACCTATGGGTAAGTCCTGTCTACACTATCTACAAAATATATCCCAAATCGGTGACTTTCTTTTCGGCTCTATTACTGCCATTCAAGCCATCATCACTGCTTGCCAGGATTACTTCACTAGCCTCGAAAACAAAACTCTCATTCCAGAAGTTAATCTTCACACAGCAAAGTGAACATTTATGAAATGCAAATCTCTTGCTTAAAACTGTCTAAGGGATCACAACTGTAGTGGAATAAAATCCAAACTCCTTACTTTGGCATATAACTGGAATAACTTCAAGTCCTGATGTGCCTGGAACATTCCTGGTTCATACCTATTATTATGGGGTAATTATTAAGAACATCCCCATCCACATTTGTTTTTTGAGACAGAGTCTTGCTCTGTTGTCCAGGCTGGAGTGCAGTGGTATGACGAGTGATTCTCCTGTCTCAGCCACCTGAGTAGCTGGGATTACAGGCATGTGACACCATGCCTGGCTAATGTTTGTATTTTTAGTTTCGACTGTTGGCCAGTCTGCTCTAAAACTCTTGACCTTAAGTGATGTGCCCACCTCAACCTCCCAATCTGTCCACACTTAAATATGTCTTTCTTTGGCTAATACATTAGAACGTCACACATAAGATTTCTGTCTTCTGGGCCCTACCTTTCTCTCTAACGTTTTCTCATTCCTTTCCCCTCCAGGGTCTGATGCAGACACAAATGTCTTTGTGTGTGTGTGTGTATGTATGTGTGTGTGTTACTCAAACAAATGAAGTTTGTTCCTGCTTTGGGGCCTCTGTTTGTTTTTTTCCCTTTGATTAGCACTTCTTTCTCTTAAATCTTTATATGGCTGACTTCTTACCATGCAGAACTCAATTCAAACAGCATTTCTGTACTGGGGCTTTCCCCATCATTCATTCTGAGACTGCACACCCTTCATATCCTATACTCACCCCACTCCCAGACCCTTCACATATTTTTGGTAGTACTTATTGTCTGATATCATCTTTTAAATTCTTTTTTGTTTGTTTCCCTGATTCCCACATATAACACCCAGGAGAGCAGGGTTCTTGGCTGTCTTACTTTCTACAACGTACTGAAGAGAACGGTGCATAGCTGGTACATACCAGTACGTATTTTTTGAAGAACTGAATATATGATTTAATGAATCTGGATAAAACCTGGCCTGTTTTGTTTCATTTTTATAAAGCAGAACTGTCCACAGTACTCTGATGTCGATTTACACGTGGTCTTTTACTGCATAGATGGTGGACACACGAAAATGAATGTGGACAAGGGACAATTTAGGATGCCCCTTAAAGAGCTGTTTACAGGATTCAATGAAATCATGCCTGGCAAGAAATTCGTGGCAGGTTTACTTTTGGGGGGAATGACTTGCTGATTATGCACCCAGGTCCACAGAGCTGGGGTCTTAAACTTTTTTCATGATACACTATTAACATCTATTGGGCTTACTCATATAGCTCAGGTTCTGATTTACATGATTCTCATTTCTTTATTCATGGTCTAGAAGTTGGAGAGACCAGTAATTCAGAGAAATAACTTTAATTAAATTTGTGTTTGACCCCCAGTTTTCTACTTTCTAAAAGTGAGATCCTGGGAAATTCAATTAAGTTTTTAATCTCCAAAATTTCATTTTCAAATTGAGAAAAACGTCCACTTCACAAGCGTTGTAAGCATTAAAGGAGATAATGTAAAGAAAGCATAAAGCATTTTATACAGCATTTGGCATGTGAGAAGGAATGATGTTTTCTTTACTACTGTATTGCTAGCACATAGAGCAGTGTCTTACATATATCAGGAATTCAGTAAGTACCAGATAAATGAAAAGCTTAATAATGGAAGTGATTATTATTTTGCAAGAATATTAGCAAACAAAAAATATTTTGAAAGAAAGGCATATCCAACTGGATATCCTTTGGGCTAGTGGATTGCTGTAGACCAAAAATCCCACAGAAGAGCATTGAGGAAAAACAGGAAGAACACAACCTCCTGCTGAAGAAGGAACATACTCCTCCTCCTTCTAATCCTTTTTTTTTTTTTTTTTTTTGAGACGGGGACTCTCACTCTGTTGCCCAGGCTGGAGGGCAGTAGTGCAACCATGGCTCATGGCAGCCTCAACCTCTCCAGCTCAGGGGATCCTCCCACCATAGCCTAGCTGGGATTACAGGCATGTGCCACCAAGCCCAGCTAATTTTGGTATTTTTTTGTAAAGACAGGGTTTTACCATGTTGGCCAGGCTGGTCTTGAACTCCTGGGCTCAAACGATCCACCTGCCTTGGCTTCCCAAAGTGTCAAGGTTACAAGGATGAGCTACAGCGCCCAGCCACCATCTAACAATTTTTGAGCATTATTTGCCAGGCGCAGTGGTAGGTGCTGCAGACACCAAGATGGACATGACATGGTTCGGCCCTTGGAGGTCTCAGTTGAGAAGGAAGTGAGTAGGCTTTAAACGGCTAAGAAAATATGTCTGAATGACATTTTTATCTGTTGATTCTCTCCTTGTTTCTCTTTCTGCTTCTTCGTCCAATTGTTTCTTCAGGCTCACTCTAAGGGTTTAAATTTTCCGCCTGACAGCCATTCCCCTTTCCCTCATTGGGTATGTCTCTTTTCAGTTACTATAAATAAGTGTAGGCATATTTTGTTGCCAGCTGGTCAAATAAACGATCTCTTAATGAATGTAGATCATGACACCAAGTTCTACTGAGAAACATGGTGGGGGTGGTAATGGAGAAGCCAGAAACAAAAAAATAGGAGACATGTCTCAGGCACGAAATGCTTAGATTCCAATAGGATACAAACCACATGAAGAGAGGGAAAAAAAGCACACAATGTAATCTATAGGAATTAACAGATAAAACATATTTCACATGTCTGACTTATATGGTTTTACTTTTACACACTAAACCATCTGTGAAAGGGATTTTTCTACTCCTCTAGATACATTACGTGCTTATTAGCTGGAACAAAGAAAGTTCACTATGTTTAGTTCCATCTTTTAAAGATCTTTTATATGGATTCAGTTGTAAGTTAATTTTGACCATCTGTTATTAACAGGTATTTGATAAACATGGAGAAGCTTGACTGAGGATTGGCCAAAACACTAACCCAAATAAATTTGAAGCACAGATCATCATTAAGGGGCATCTTCCAGCAGCTCTTTAGTACAAGGTGGTTGGCTTTATGCCTATAGCACTAGGAAGAACTCCACTTAAATATTAAACTCAGCTGGCACGGTGGCTCATGCCTATAATCCCAACACTTTGGGAGGCTGAGGTGGGCTGATCACTTGGGTCAGGAGTTTGAGAGCAGCCTGGCCAAAATGGTGAAACCCTGTCTCTAGTAAAAATACAAAAACACTAGCCAGGTGTGTTGGTGCACAACTGTAGTCCCAGCTACTCAGGAAGCTGAGGCAGGATAACTGCTTGAACCCGGGAGGTGGAGGTTGAAGTGAGCCGAGATTGGGCCACTGCACTCCAGCCTGGGCAACAGAGTGAGACTCCATCTCGAAAAAAAAAAAAAAAAATCAGTTAGAGACCAGCCTGGCCAACATGGGGAAACCCTGTCCCTACTAAAAATACAAAAATTAGCTGGGTGTGGTGGCTCATGTCTGTGATCCCAGCTACTCAAGAGGCTGAGGCAGTAGAATTGTTTGAACCCAGGAGGCAGAGGTTGCTGTGAGTCGAGATCATGCCACTGCACTCCAGGCTGGGGAATAGAGCAAGACTCCATCTAAAAAAAAAAAAAAAAAATTCAACCTCCATGTAGCCAGGAGTTTTAAGAAAATTGAAATGAATTGGGTGGTAAAAATTAACATAAGGGATGCATACATAATAACTGCACAAAAATTTAAGTCTTCATTAAACTAATTTTTTATTTCAAGAAGTGTGAATGTTAAAGAACAAACTGCCAACATATTGCAAAGGACAGAGTACTCTCTAAGGTAAATATCAATATTCTTAAGCTTTCAAAATCTGGAAGTGATCTAAAAGATTACCATGAGAAGATGAAATTAATGAAGGTAAGTGGCTGCATGACCTTAAAAGGGCCCTATAACATATGTAATGCAGAACTCTAGAATGTGGTAACTGCTCTGAGCTACTATGTGAGCTAATTCTCACTACCTTCCACTAAGTCTATGCCCTTATTGATAGTTCAACTCCAACGAACAGGTAGAGTCTTAAGGGCCGCCTCTTCTGTCTGCCACATACCACTGTGGTTTAAAAGGTCATTCTCATCCCCAACAATCCAAGCACTTTAGAGACCAGTCAAGAACCAAGAAACAAATTGAAGGGTCTCTAAACATATGGCATAAATATAAGGAAATTATACAATAAAGTTATTTATATAAGGAGTTTATATCACTTTTTTCAACACCCATTTGCTATTATTTTAGACAAAATTTTAGCAAGAACGTTTACTTGCTATATCAATCTACTGTAGGTCCAATCTCACACATGCAATGTGGAGATGGGGAAATTAACAGCAGTAGGTCTAGTGCAGACAGCAAGAAAAAATAGCTACAAAGACACAAAACTACTAAAAACAAAAAGCAGATATTCTAAAAAGAATAGCAAATTGGAATCATTTTGTATTAGGGGTATTAAACAATAATAATGCCTCAGGAATTTGAACTCTATATTTTATTACAGACTTGAACAGTAATTAACATTTAAAGTAATGACCTTGAGTCATCAAGGTAAGGAAATATATCCTATATGTTCTGTTCAAGAAAATAGAAACATGTACACTATTTTTCAGGATTATTTTTATCAAAAATGCTTAAAATGTTTAAAGTGGTATTATATTTCAGCTCAAAATGAGTAAGGCTTTGAGTTTCTGAAAATTGTGTGGTCTCATTTTTCTACAATTTTATATAAACATGAGTTTTCCATATCAACCTCTGAAGAATTCTTGTATTTTGGGGCAAATAACCATTTGAAAGCCTATTACAAAGTCTAGGATGCAGTGTTCCATAAAATTTATTTTGGGTAAGAAGATTTTTATTCCATTCTCATACACATTAATTTATCTGGCTGAACAATCACAATAATAATCTTCAGAGTTCCTACTTGGAAAAGGGGCATATGAAAAAAGGGTAACACTGAAGCTGGTTTAGAGGTTATAAATTTCATTTCTTCATGCTGGCTCCACCAAAATGGAGCTGGGTAGATAAAGACCATTTTTTGATGATTGGCTAGTCAACCTCACAGACCGAGTCACAGTTATACAGTGTTTTCCCTGTAGTCTTTTTCCAAAATAAAAATAAAAGTCACTGGAAAGACAAATTGACATGCAAATATTTGCATTGCACATCCTATTACAGGACTAATAGTAAAATCAAGCTGTAGCAATGGAGTGTAAGAGATGGAGAGAAGGGAGATTAAAGGCTCCATAACTAGAAGGTCTATGAACCAAGAGAAGTATTCCTGGAGGGCAATAATCATTAGGTTGGACTTGAAGAATTAACCAGATGGGATTTCACAGGGTAATGAGGAATAAAGTTGTATGTGAGTACTGTGATTATACTCAGAAGTAAAAATGGTCAGTATGCATTGAGAAATACGGAGTTTGGAAACATGTTGGAGGAGGGTTAAGCTTGATGTAGTTGTTTGATGTCTTCTCTGGGCAATAGGGTTACCAAGGTGTTGGTGACATGAAAGTGTGGGAGCTTGGCAGAGTGGAAAGGGCACAGATTCCTGGGTCAAAAAAACTGGAGTTAAAAATAACAAATCTTCCATGTTCTATTCCAAAGTACATGGCAAAAATACTTGACTTCTCTGAGCTTGAGTTTAATTACAGACAAAATGGAGACAATAATAAGTAACTTACAAAGTAGATATCAAACATGTAAAGTGCCTAGTGTAAACAGGTACTCAAAAACAATAATGATGTTAATGAAAATAATATTTGAAAAAAATTTTCTTTATCTTGAGTAGGCTAGATTAGAATGAAAAAAGACATGAGAGAGAGAGAGGTCATTGAAGTAAAGTTGGTGTGGGAAGATGTTGGCTGAGGAAAAGTTTGAATTCAGTGATATATTAGGAAGTTAGAATCATTAACATGTATTAAAAAAACTAAACAAACAATTGGTTGCTATGGTGATAGCAGTCATCACATCAACTTAGCACCTTAAACGCAGCCTGTCGTCCACATTTCCTTGGTGGTAAGAAAACAGATGGTTTTCTTCACACTGTTAAAAGTGAGATGTAGAACTAGATCAAATGAGCTTCTTCGTCAAGTTACTAGTCCTTCATTCATCTGCCCACAAAATAAGCTACAACAAAATACAGACCCAGAGTGGATCTATTGGATTCAAACTACTGTAAAATATATTTCTCCCTGACCTACACTTCTCATTCACCTGAGAAAATCATGGAATTTAACCTTGAACAATCTACTTAACCTCACTTGACCTCAATTTCCTTGGTATAACATGAGGTGCTCAAAGAGATGAGCTAATTTATTTTCCAGCTCTAAAATTCTGTAATTTTAAGCACTGGTGAAAAATGAGAACTAAATAACACATATAGTTTATGCACGTTCGAGAATGTCTGGACAAGCCCTTTCAGGTCCTGTTTGTTATACTCCTGGTGGAGTCTCCTTGGAAAGACCACAAACAATCATTTGGTGTGAATAGATAAATTTAAAGGTCAAGAACAAGTAGTCATAAAAAATGGCTATCATTTAAACTTCCAGATAATATGCTAGAGGAGGAAGTATCCAATCCTCAAGGCTGAGAGTATCAGGCTTGATCTAGTTGGGGATTCATGAGGAAAGGCCATACAGGATAATAAACGTGCGATGTCATTTATATTATCTTCCGGCTCCACTAAAATTCTCAAGAGGATTATCTGATGCGTGCGGAACACACAGAGGATACAATACAAAGTCCAAACTATTTGATATGACACATGTGGTCCCTACTAATATGGTCTCTACATTTTTTTTCTGCCTTCATCTTACAAATTTTTTGTTTTGCTCCCACAACCCAAAACCTCTGCCCTCCATATATATAAAATAAGTAACTTGTAAGGTCGATATCAAACATGTAAAGTGCCTGGTGTAAACATATATATATGTATGTATATATGTATGTGTATGCACACACACACAATGTCTGGTCAGTCTCTAAACTTTCATTCATTCATTAGCACGGTCATGTTTACTGAGTGCATAAATAATGCCAGGCACTCTTCTAGGCATTGAAGAAACACTGATGACTAAGACAAAATTTTTCTCCTCCCAGGGCTTATATGTGATTTCGGACAAGTTGCTTAACCTTGAAGAACACCGTACAATTAATTAGGGATTAATTAGGGGACAAGCTTTAATGGTAACACAGGTCTGCATAATTTTAAATTACTTATTTATTTATTTATTTTTGAGATGGAGTCTCCCTCTGTTGCCCAGGCTGGAATGCGGTGGCAAGAGCTTGGCTCACTGCAACTTCTGCCTCCTGGGTTCAAGCAATTCTCCCACCTCAGCCTCCTGAGTAGCTGGGATTATAGGCACATGCCACCACATCCAGGAAATTTTTGTATTTTTGGTAGAGACGGGGTTTCGCCATGTTGGCCAGACTGGTTTTGAACTCCTGACTTCAGGTGATCTGCCCACCTTGGGCCTCCTAAACTGCTAGGATTACAGGCATGAGCCACCACCCGGCTGCTTATTTTTTAATTTAATTTAATTTATCTTGTGTTGTAAATGTTTTCTAGAGAGATACTTGGATTTTAATTATGGGAACAGTGATGAAAGATATTTGATTCTTTGCACGACGATCGAGGAGGGCATTAGAGGTGGGTGACAATCTAAATGTTGAAAAATGAGTAAAGGCAAAGGTAATTAAAAACAGAGGGGTCAGCTTATAAGAAGGCTGTGAGGGGAGGCTTAGAGTGCTCAGTGATGACCAGAAGGCCAAACATTGGCTCTGGCAATGCCAGACTATGATTTGAATGGCAACACAGTGGCCTTATTCGAAATGGCCTCTCCTCAGGAGCACATAATCAAATCACCTCTGCAGTCAGGATGAGATCCATTTTTATGGCTAATAACAATTACGTGGAGGGGTTGCAGTTATATTTAAAAGGGAAAATACACAAAGATAATATATGTCAGACTGCAGTTTGCAGCCTGACACACAGTAGGTGCCAGAAAACATACGACTTTTTTTTTTTTGCTCAAAACCATGTTTCTGAGGTCAGTGATTAGCATAAGGTGAATGTTCATTCAAAAGCTTACTAAATGAGTAAATAAATAATAAGGTATCAGGCCAGGTCATGACTTCTGTTAGTTGCAGGAGAGGCATCTACTGCTTGAAGGAGTGAAAGTTACCGGCAACTAGAAAACAAGTGACAAAGACACTTTTTACGGGTGTTGTGGTTTGTGTGAATGAAATTTTCTACAATTGTGCAAGTGCTTGCCCACACAGGATGACCTTGAGAATACAATAAACCAGTCATAATAGTTTTGAACTATTTAAAGATACATGCAAGATTTGGGGAGCTACAGTTAGAGGATACTTATCTATTAGCTTTATTGGACCTTATTTCTCTATAGATCTCTCTAGTCTTGTGTGATATGGGATTACGTTTGCTATAATTCTATAGCACACTAAAATTTCAGAATCAAATGCACCCCTAAGGTCTGTAAATTGCTCTTTTTCCTTACATATCTGGTAATTTCTCCCAACCAGCCAGCACATGCAGTCTAGTGACTAAAGATGGCAAATGGGAGGGAGGAAGAGGCAATTTGATGGAGTACAATTAGGAAATGTGATTATCATTGTAATCCTTTTCCAGTTTCTAGCCCACTTGCTCTTTTTCTTTCAAAGAACCACAATTTTTGGACAACATGCCCTCCCTGCCTTTCGTCTTCCTCCCAGTGATTCTGATTCAATCAGGTTTCATTGTGTTCCATAGAGTTCAGGGAAGAAACAGGAAAAGGAGACTTCTATCACAAAACCTAGTGAGATTCCTGGATTTTTACATCATATTTTCATTATTCACTCTTTTCTGCCTTCTCTACTTGAAGATAAAGAAAATGCTCACCAGGTGCCTTTCAGCAGGACTTCCTTGTATTTCTGCATGAAAGAAGCAATGAATTTTATACTAAGCACATAATCTTAAGCATTGTGCTTGGCCATGGCACTAAATCCAGGTGAAGCATAGCTGAGGTCAGGGCAGGAACGGGGCAGAGAACATGGCTGTGTTAGAGACAGGATAATTACAAAACCCCTCTGGACATTAAGCGATTAACAGCAACCACCCAGAGCTACTATTGCCACGACACTGTTTAAGAGTGCCCATGTCACTGCTCAATGGGAGATCCATGTTCAGTTCCCTTCCAAATGGGAAACAACTACTAGTTTGGTGCAAAAATAATTGTGGTTTCTGCCACTAAAGAAAATTGCAAAAGCTGCAATTACTTTTGCACCAACCTCATATATGCCAGAATGGTTTAGCTCTTGTCCTATCCAACATAACCAAGGACTGCAGCTATCAGGAGCCACAAAGTGACAGAGCTGAGGCCTTAAAACAATCCTTCCTTTATTTAACTAATCAAGTCTCAAAATTAGCTGTGTAATGAAGACAGTGAAGTAGGAGGGAATAGCCCCACATAGATACTGAGACAAGAGCAACTTGAGACACAAAAAGAGGATACAAATTTCATAACAACTCTTCCCTTCATCATACTGGATAAGAGATAATCATAAGCTTATTGGTGCAAAAAAACAGAGACTTATTCTCAAACTTCCATCATCATTTAAATAGGGGCATGAAAACCTGTGCAATAAACTATATACAACTCTCCTTAGAGTGTTTGATGCTTTTAAATATATTTACAAAATTCTTAATTAAAGGAGTCCCCGTAAGTATTGCTGTATATAGACACCTAGACTGGATGAACTTGACTTCACTGTTTTAGAGAATTGATTGACATTGTTCCACTTCTGGCTCTCAAAGCTTATTCTCCACATAATAGCCAGAGATCGTATTGATTCTAAGGGAGTCTATGGTTCACTTCTCAACAAAAGCCATCAATGGCCTCAAACGTAACTCAGAATAAAACCCAAAGCTCTTTCCACGGCCTGAAGACTCTAGATGACCTGACGCTCGACTATCTCTCTGATTTCATCTCCCATCACTCCCATCTGAGAGTTCTTATCTGAGCACTCTATCTAGGGTGACCTCCACTCTACTACCACTGCCTACTTCCTACCCTGCCTCATGTTTCATATAGTACATGCCTTCATTCATGTGCATATTGTATATTTGCTTCATTATTTTCTGTCTTCTTTTCTGGAATGTTGGCCTTCTAGAAAAGGAACACTTTATGTCCTGAGACGCTGGGAAGAGTGTTTGGTAAACAGGAGAACTAAACAAAAGTTTGCTGGGTTGATGGGGGTAAGAGCCTTGCTCCTCTCTATATAAACAGATGCAGTCTACTTGTTATGATAACAGTGTGTTTGGGCACAATTTTCTGTGTCCAGTTATCTACATTTTTCTGTAGACTGGTATTTGATAGGTGCCAGCTTCCTTTTACTTACCATAGGATGCGAGACAGTAGATATTGAAAAATCTAAAAGCACTGTAAAAGCATGAATAAAATGGATATCCAGTCAGTAAGGTCTCTGGTTTACTGAATTAAATGTGCAGGACTTAATGCAATATATGTCATGGCATAGTCTTGAATAATATTGTCACATTTTGTTCTATTTTTAAGATTTAGGAAAAGAGTTAAGGCATCAGTATCTCTCATTCATTTTTTCAAAATATGAGGGTAATACATTTAAGAAATCTAAATATTAGGGCAAGAACTTTAGGATGTAGAAGTAGCTGGGATATCAGCAGTTGAGTGGATAACAAGGTGTTTTCTTTGTGTGCAGCATGGTAGCATGTCAGGGATAACTGACAACTAGAAACTTTAAATTTTACAAATATTTTACATTTATCATCTAATTTTACTTTCAAAATATTCTTGTTGGGTTGATATTATTATAAATCTCTTTTGGTGGATGAAGAAACAATTTCAGAAATGTTCAGCAACTTATTCTAAGTGATACAGCTAAAGGTAACCACCCCAGGATTCTAATGAAAGTATACTCATTAGCATTTTAACTCCTGTACTTTCCTGCTTCACTCTGTGGCTTTACCTAATAGAAATGGTGCCTACAATTTTAGTGGCCAGAAAAACCAAATTGTTTTTGTGGTCTTAGATTGCAAAGTCAGCAGATAAAGTACCAAAATTTTTTTTAGAAATTAGAAAATCAGATACTTAATTGATAGCAAACTCCTTACTGCACTCTGTTATAGAAAAGGAGAAGAATTATTCTGAACATTTACATTTAAAAAAATCTGCATATTCTTGTCACTATATAAGAGTGTGTTAATAACTAATAATTACACTGGTTAAATGCAAAGGAGAAATAGAACAACTTTAAACAGTATCTTTGGAACCACATTAAATTCCTAGAACTTGTAACAGGCCCAGCTATGCTGCTGGAGCATTAGGGAGCTAAATAGCTTCTCTTTATTTCCTGCAACCTTCAAACATTAAAATATACCAGGACACAGCTGATAGAATAATAACCCAAATATGCATTTTTTTGTTAATTCCATCTAAGAGAGAAAAATTACCTGGATATTTTCTGAAATAATATTGACTCCAATTGATTTTTAAAACAAGGCAAAGAGAAGCATTGCTTAGTTCTCTATGCATATCAATCACAGTTTTACAAGACAGATTTGACAGGATTACAAGTTTTAAAGGCCTTATGCATACGTTTTTGCCACAAATATTATGTTACAAACTTCTGTAATTCAAACTATATTAATTTTAGCGATTCCAATTCTGTAAGCCAATAGTTGAACTTCCGTGTTTCACAAAAAAATTCATTTCTTTTCCTTTCTCTTTACTACATTTCAAGTATGGTAAAACTCTAATATCATTCAGGGTGAACAACTGAACTAGGAATTAAAGATTTAAAACCTAGTTCTGGCTCTTCTGCTAATCAGCTTTGTGAATTTAAATTATTTTCTTAACATCCTTGGGCTTCAGTTTTCTAAACTATAAAAAGAAAGGATTAAACGTGGACTCTCTACCAATTCTAAAATAATGATTATATGATCTAAACATAAGACTCTCAAAATTCTGCCCAGAATATGCCCATGAACTTTTAAGGTAGTATGAAAAGACTTCTGACCTATTACAAATCTTATGTACTTTACTCTGACAGCAAGATCTCAGGTCATTATTTAAGATATTGATCTTATTTATATATAATTATATAATTTGGGTATTTGATTATTCAACCTGAAAGCAATGAATTGGAGCAGTAAGGAAAGCAGGAAGCGTGCAAACTTAAAATAGACATGAGATATTTTAAATATAAGAGAGCATTGGACAGAAATGAAAATCTGCTTTTTAAATTTATATAGTTAATGGTCATAAAGATCACGACTGTTAATAAAAGGATAATTTACATTCAGAATACTCTAAAAAGCAGAAACATCTGTGGTATTTTATAAGTATTTATATTTTAAATTTCTAAGATAAACTGGGAACATAAAAATATGTTTTGGAACCCATGAAATTAACATAGAGAGCTATTTTTCCAGGCTATTTTAAATAAATGATGTATATCTGTGTCTGAAATCTTAATTTTAAGAGGCATAAATTCTTACTTTTTCAATTGCAATGAAATGTGGAATTCCACTTTTGTTTTTTTTTTTTTTTTTTTTGAGATGGAGTCTCGCTCTGTCGCCAGGCTGGAGTGTAGTGGTGTGATCTTGGCTCACTGCAACCTCTGCCTCCTGGGTTCACGCAATTCTCCTGCCTCAGCTTCCCAAATAGCTGGAACTAGTAGAGAAGAGGTTTCACCATGTTGACCAGGATGGTCTCAATCTCTTGACCTCGGGATCCACCTGCCTCGGCCTCCCAAAGTGCTGGGATTACAGGCATGAAGCACTGCGCTAGGCCCAGAATTCCACATTTAAGGAGATCCTTTGAAGTTCTTTATGTAATAAGGAGTAGAATGTTTTAGCAATGATCATGGCTCTTTCTTACTTTCTGTGGTTGAAGCCTTGTCTTATCATCAGCCTTTACAGGACAAATTTGATTGCTCCTAAGGTAATGAGCATGTAGACGTACAGTCAGATACACAGCATGGTCCAGAAAGGTTATAGGTAATTAACCTGTTTGTAATTAGGAAACATTTTCTTTCTTTAGAGTATCAGTGAGAGATTCAGCGGGAAACAGATGGCACACACAAATCAGAGTAATTCCAGAGGGCTTCATGAAGGGCTAGTCACAGAGATGTGAGCTGGGAGGAGGAACCACAAGAGACAGCTACCCTGGAGTGGTAACAGCAGAGGTTGTCATGACCAGTAGCACTTAAAGAGCAAGTGGGGACAGTTACCTGGATTCAGAAAGTAGTCAGAAGAAAAGCCTGCTTTGAGAAAAACCGTACCCTCAGATGAAGGGCAGAGACAGCCTGAGGTTTTCTTGCAGGGGAAGAGAGCAATGGACAGAAATATATTTCCCAAGGTCATTCTTCCGCTTTAATATTTCTTGCCAGAAGGCAGAGACTCTTGCCTCAGGACAGAAAGTCTGAACCAAATCAACCAGCCTTTTGAGGCACCAACAAGGTGGAGAACAGCAGACACTGAACCTAAAGACACACCTAGGAGATATCCAGCATCTTCAGCTTCTGAGGTTTTATAAGATGCAGACTGGTGAGGGAACAAAGAGGGAACAAAGTGCCTAACGGAAAGGGAAGAGAGCCCTCTTCCCTTAGGAAGAAGCCCAAAGAGCCCTCTTCCTTGGGAGAAGTCTGATTCTCAGAATATGAATCTGAATTGAAAATGAAAAGATGAGTGAGGCTTCCCAGGCAGAAACAGGGACAATGGACATTTCAGGCAGAGGTATCAGTCAGTAAGAAAGCTTGCGGGCCTGGAAACATATTGCTTTGAGTGAGGTGAAATTGATGCAGAGAAGTCACATAGGAGAGTGGTGGAAATGAGTAGGGAAAGTTAGAACTAACTGCCAGTTCATAAAGAATAGGTAGAGTCAGAAATCAGAAGGGATAGGAAGGATAGGCAGTGGAATATGGTGCTCAGGAGGGTGATACCTGGAGTGGAAGTGGAGAGAAATGAAGATGCCAAAATCCTCAATGAATGTGTGAAAAATAATTGAGATACTGTCTCCAGGTAGGATATGAGGTCCAGGCCAGATGGCATTATAAGTATATACATCATATATTATAAAAAGCAGCAATAGTGTCTACTCACTGAATCACAGCACACAGTAACTAAAAAGATGTAAAGGAGCTCTAACTCAAAACTTTCCGACTTGAATAGAAAAATATAAGACCTAAAACTATCCCTCATGATATTACTATAAGTTTTAGTATCAAGGTCTTTACTCCTATTTAATATGATGCTACCTAAACAACCACCAAAAACCCACCATAAAATACATCTTATGGCATATATGGAACACTTACAAATATCCGACTGTGCTGATCACTTATGTTACTTAGTCCTAACAACAAACTATGGTTAGCCTTCCCATAATTCCCATTTTACAGATACTATAATTAATACTTAAAGAGATTTAGTAACTTGGTCAAGCCATACACAGATAAGTGACACAGCAGGAATATAAAGCAATGTGGGTTTGTTACAGAGACTCCAGTGCTTCATTAAGCACTTAGAGGCTACATTGCCTCTAACTACAGACACAGAGAAAGGGATAGTCCCAAGGATATAGTGGGGAAGCTCGATGGGAGTTATAATATTTACCAGTACAACTATGTAGGAATTTAAATGGGAAATTATGTAGATATGATGAATTTAGGCAAAAACCATCCTTTTGTTTTTCAAACAACCCCAAATATTATGACTAAAATATGGTTGGGAGCTATTCCTTAAGTGGCTGCTTGATACTCATTTTTGAATGACACCCTTCCAATGCGTCTGAATATCATACAGTGCTTACCCAGCAATTCTAGATTTATCTAAAAAGTATGGCATCACTGCTGAATTACATTTAAAACTGGTGGCACAAATTTAAGTTCAGATTTGCATTAACTTTGACTTTTTTGTTTTGTAAAACAGAAGCCTGTAATCAATGTTACAGGAAGCTGCTGTTTAAACTGCTAATAAAAGGCTAATATAATAATTGTTGTGGGCTATTTCATAGCCACTTACCTGCGATCTTTCCCATGAAAGTAAAAGTAGTCAAAACACATTGATCAGACAACAAAAGCTTGTTCTCTAAATGTGCATAGATGTGATCTAACATGAAAATAACATAATAAATTATGACGATTTATTTAATATCACTCATGAGACAAAGCTCCTTTAAGTAGGCTGGCTGAGTTAGGCAGATGTTAAGGCCAAGAAAAATCATACTTTGGGAACTGAACTCCCATGGTCTTATGATAGTATATGAAGGACTCTACTATTTTTAAACTGAAGTTAAATTTAATTTTAAATTAACATAGATACTTCCCATCAATTCTAGCAAAATAAAAGACCGTACATACAGGTTCATGGAATTTACTTGCATCATTTGAGTTAATCTATCATCAGTTACCGGTGGCCCATAAGCAGATATGTAATCTGTGACACACCAAGGCCAGGTTTATTGCAGAGATGAAACAGAAAACTAGGAATGTTCATAGAGGAGCAGATGTGGGTTCATCGTCCCAACCTGCAGGTCAATAGCTACAATACTGTCTGTTACACCCCAGGAGACCTGGTAAGACAGATAGCCCCTGACTAGAAAGGTTTGCTTCCTACTGCCCCACTTTCCATCATACTCTTTTCCTTAAAATAAAACTGGAATTTCACCACTCTTTAAAATGTTCTTAGCTGACACATATTTCATGTTAATGAACTTTGGAAGGCAATTCATTGATAGCTAAATGCGAAAAATATATAGTATTCTTCTGATCCTATGATTGATCCAGGATGATTGAGGGTAGAATTAAAAAGACATCTCTATATTAAAAAGAATTTTAAATATTAAAAAATTTTAGTAATGTGTAATAAAATATGTTATTTCAAACTGAAACTCAGCAGGTGCATCCAGTACTCTGAATGGCTGATACAATGAATACAACAGTTCCTTTGTACTTGTCCTGTCAAGGTCTACTCTTTCAAACAATACCTGACAGACGCTTAGTTAGAATATAATAGATTCAAACATTTTATACCTGTAATCAGGTCAATGTGATATACACAAGCAACTTCCTTACTTGCAAGAATTTTAAAGTGTGTAGAACACAGTTGGTGCAAAAAGAAAATTTCATTGAATAGGTAAGTAAATAAATATGCAAATGAAGGTAGTTCTGTTCAAAAAAAAGGAAATCTTTTCCTTGTCTACCTATCTTTTCAATGGCTTCTTGAGTATGCACAGGAAAACTACATTCAAATATTCCAAATACATTAGTCTTGGTTGGCTGTGGTGGCTCACGCCTGTAATCCCAGCACTTTGGGAGGCTGAGGTGGGCAGATTACCTGAGGTCAGGAGTTTGAGACCAGCCTGGTCAACATGGTAAAACCCCGTCTCTACTGAAAATACAAAAACTAGCTGGGCATGGTGGCACACGCCTGTAATACCAGCTACTTGGGAGGCTGAGGCAGGACAGTTGCTGGAACCTGGGGAGGTGGAGGTTGCAGTGAGCTGAGACCACACCACTACACTTCAGCCTGAGGGATAGAGCGAGACTCTGTCTCAGAAAAAAGGAAAATATTCTTTATAGTGATTGACATTTTAAAAAAATTCAACGTTTCAATAATATTATGCATAATAGCTTAAATATAAAATGTATATAAAGCAACATACTGCAAATAATTCTTTTTCTGTAGTCATTCATCCAGTTACTGCCATATATTCATTCTATCTGGTTGCCAATAGCTAACTCCTACTACTAAATTCTTGTATGTCTTTACATAGATTTTTTTTTGTATATATAACTGAATATGAATATATATTTTTCCTTTACATTTCAGAAATAGCAGCATAGGGTACACATGTTTTTTAATATTATTCCCCATGCTGGAGATGTTTCTATGCTAGTATTAAAGGTGGTTGGCTTGCCAGATTTGTGATATATAGTAGGATGATTGCTAAAGTGAAAATGAAAATTTTGCACAGAATGAAGATTCACCTTTATTGTTTCTTTTGTCAATATCAAACTTCAAAACAATTGCTACTTCCTGAAAAATATTAATCCTTCTTATATAATTTATTAATGAAATCACAAATATGAAATATGTGCCTCTTGTTTCAACCTGATACCATTTTTGTTAATAAATTTAAAATGTTCCTGCTTTATTTCATATATATATGGGTGCCATATCCTGAATATTAAAAAGAATTTGTCTGCAAAAAGTAGCTAACATTAACAAAGTATACCTAAGCATATCCTTGTTTGCTTGTAATCAAGAGGGTACAACATTGCATTGTTTTCTCCTCTGGTAGTGGCAGATCTGTATTTATACAACTCTACACTTAACCCCATATGAAAATTTGCTACGTTATTTATTCAAAAAGCATTTATTCATTAACCACTAAGGGCTCATATTATGTAAGGGATGCAAGAGATATACAAGATGATTTCTGCTTTCCAGAAGCTCAGAGACTAGTGGCAGACATAAGACAAACACCTGCAGAATGTTTAAATAAGTGAAGCAGACAATGCTTTCATTAGCATATATTAGCTTCTTTCCATTCTCGTTGCTACCAGCCTCAATCAGGCTTTGCTCATCTCATCTAGTCTGTGTTACATTCCTACTGAGCACCACATTTCACAATCTCCCACTCTGATCCATTGTACACACGGGTTGCCATATGAAGTAATGGCTTCACTGATTTCACTCTTCTAATAAAAAACAGAATAAATAGAAACTCCTGTGACATTAAATGTCCTCTTGATTATAGATAAAATATAACATTTTGGTTTGGGTTCCCTTTAGTCTCTTCATTTCATATTCACACTTTACTTTTCTGTCCCCTGAAAACATGTTACAGTCTTGTTTATTTCCTTTTCTTCATGCTGTTTTTTTCTTTGAGAATCACTCAACTTTTTCTTCAGAATTCTATCATCATGGAAAGGCAATCTGAAATATTTTCATATGGGATACAGTCAGTACCAAAAAGTGTGTGTGTAGACAAGACCACATTTGTGGAGGCTATCAGGAAATGGTTATATAATAATTTACACTGAGGCATATACTTTATTTCCTTGCTGTTTGTCTCCTTTATTAAAGTCCTTGAGTAAAACTTGTATTTTACTAGTCTTTCTTTCAGTTTTAGAACTAAATATAAACTTCGTTCATAGAAAGTTCTCAGTAAATATTTAATCAAATTAAAGTTATTTGAATCAAATGCTGTAGAACAGAAAATTTTGGGGGATGAACTGTTCTAGGAAGATTTTTTTGGATAAGGCCTTGGACAGGCCTTTGCACCTGTGGAAAAACATATGATAGAGACTCTGTGATGAAAATTTGTGGGAATGCGACACTTAAGACCCTTAAAAACAACAATCACAAAAGCCGCTAGGTCTGATTTTCACAGTCTTCTCTGCAACAATTATGAGATATAATTATATAATTAGCATGAAGAAGGAAAAAGACAGCCATGGCATTTACAACAATATGATAATAAAGCAAGTCTTAATGATTCTAAGAAGAATCATAAAAAATTAGATACACCAGCTAGTGCTTTTCAAACTGATAGCAAAATGGTATTTTTTTCCCCAGTAAATTTTGGTTTAAATTAAATTGGAGATTTGCAATTATATAAGGGCACTCTTTAAAAATCTCATAAATGACTATTTCAAAAAAAACTTTAGTTATGAGTTCTTACAATTACACAGTTATAAGAATTATAAGAATATTTATATTTGTCATCATTATCTTTTAATCTGATAGTTTTTTTTTTGTTTGTTTGAAGCAGAGATTCACTCTGCTGCCCAGGCTGGCATGCAGTGGCACCATCTTGGTTCACTGTAGCCTCCCCCTCCCAGTTCAAATGATTCTCCTGCCTCAGCCTCCCAAATAGCTGGGACTACAGCTGCGTGCCACCATGCCCAACTAATTTTTTATTTTTAGTGGAGACGGGGTTTCACTCACCATGTTAGCCAGGCTGGTCTCAAAATCCTGACCTCAGGTGATCCACCCACCTTGGCATCCCAGAGTGCTGGGGTTACAGGCATGAGCCATCGTGCCCAGCCAATAGTCTTTTAATCCAGTATTTATTTTATTTGCTACATAAACTCTTTTATATCTGTGTCTGCACAGTTTGATTTGCCTTTGTAGGTTTCCACAAGACTTAAACAAGTGAGAGCATATCCTAGATTGCTTTTTATTTCTTTCCTCTTATTCTCCATTCTTCTAGAAGACTCAATAATTTCTGCATGAAATTCTTAAAAATTAATGATGTGTGAATAGAAAAAGAAAGTTTCTTAATGAAATTTCCACCTGCATCATTTTTTTTCCTTTTTACTAATAAGAAGATGTAACATTGCTTAATTATTTTTCAAAGGCTGAACAGAAATTTTAATTAAATACTACCCTAACCATAATATTTGACCACATAATCTAGAAATTCAGGTTTCATTACTATATTTCCAAACAAAAATCCAGAAGCAATATTCCGAACAATGTGTGGTTCAATGTTCTAGTTAAAGGAGAATGCTCTTTTATTAGAATAATCTAAAAATGCGTTTTATTTTCTGCCAACTTTTTATATTCAGAATTCAGAAATGAGAATGTCTGCAGAGGTGGCAGGTGGAATAAAGGTAGCCCCAAAGATGGGCATCCCCTAATTCCTGGAATCCGTGAATAATGTTACTTAAATGGCAAAAGGGGCTTTGTGGATGTGATTAAGATTATGGACTTTGAGATGGGGAGATTTTCCTAGATTACCCACTGGGGCCCAATATAAGGCAATGAATGCCTGTAGCCTCTAGAATCAGGAAAAAGCAAGAAAATGGGTCTCCCTAAGAGCCTCCAGAAAAGAATGCAGCCCTGTCAACCACATTCATTTTATTTGAGTTAGTAAGGTCCATGTCAGATTCTTATTTTTATTTTTTTTTTGAGACAGAGTCTTGCTCTGTCGCCCATGCTGGAGTGCAGTGGCCTCGATCTCAGCTCACTGCAACCTCCGCCTCCCAGGTTCAAGCAATTCTCCTGCTTCAGTCTCCCGAGTAGCGGGGATTACAGGCATGTGACACCATATCTGGCTAATTTTTTGTATTTTTAGTAGAGATGGAGTTTCACCACGCTGGCCAGGCTGGTCTTGAACTCTTGACCTCGTGATCCACCCACCTCAGCCTCTCAAGGTGTTGGGGATTACAGGCATGAGCCACCGCACCTGGCCCCATGTCAGGTTTCTAACCAAACTGTAAAATGTTTGTGTAAGACTAAATTTGTGGTAATTTCTAACCAAACTGTATTTCTAACCAAATTATAAAAGATTTCTAACCAAATTGTAAAATGTTTGTGTAACATAAATTTGGTAATTTTTATAACAGAAGTAAAAACTAACATTCAAGCCATATGGGAGAGCTGAAAATAAACTTAAGTAATTTATTAATATTAACAAACAATGAATAAATATTATTGGCTATGAGAAACTAAAGTTTCCACAAGGAATCCTACTTTTTTCTAAGTAGAACCAGTTTGGAAAACGTATGAATGTTAAAAAAAAAAAAAAAAAAAAATTCACTATCAATCTCCTAGTCGATTATACTAATTTTTAGATTTTATTGGCAGATTATATACCTCTGAGCCTGAATATATGTACAGAACATACTTCACTTTTTAATAAAAAAATGTGTTTTTTGCAACCTTAGTACTTAGAGCATGCCAAACATAAATAGGTACTCAGTAAATATTTGTTGAATAAATAAAAAGTAATAATAAGACTGAGGAATCAAGAGAAATAATCTAACAATTAACTGCCATCTGCATTTGTAGAATTCTAGAAGGTGTTATTTTTAAAAACAATAAAAATCAGTATTCATCATGTTTTCCCTGTGGGAATATAGGTAACAAAATGAACACAAATGTGAAATCAAAAGAGCCCCACTGTGCATTTGAAATATGATCCACTTTGAAAATTCCTTCTTTGTTCCCTAATAGATATCACAATAGAGATTATGACACAAGAATTCAACAACTAAAAATGTTATGATGCTGGAATACAACATTGAACTGGCAGCATAAATTTTCAAATTAATTTATCCACATAATTTACAATGACAATATAATTATCCCACATACTGATTGTAATTAGTAAAACATTCATAACTGGAAAAACACAAAAGGAGCTATTCTGAATAAAAAAAGTATCCTTATGTTTTAAATAATCCCTTGTCTCTGTTCAAAACTTCAACGCTTTAAACTTATAAGATGTATTACAACTCAAACAAAAGATGGTAAATATGTAAAAACAACCTGATGGTAAAAAATTAAATGTCCCCATTTAAAAGCTAATAAACTAAAGCAAGCAATCTACCTTAAGAGATCACTTCTCTAGTTCCACATCTATAATTCTATACCGGAAAAATAATCTTGAAAAAAACAGATTTACAAAAAAACCCACAATTTTTCATATAACAAAATTTATGCCTAACTTAAGTGTCTAACAGTAAGAAAATGGTTAAGTAAATGGATCATGTATTTCAACATCATGTGCTAAAATGAATATAGAATAAAAGAAAATCGGTGTGAAAAAAATTAAGCTTGGTATGTTCTTAATATTCTAAAATACGCATAGCAAAAAGTTGGAAAGCAATATGCCAAAATATTATATATAATTGGTAGCACTGTAGATTATTTTAATTTTATGCTATGTGTTTTTACTCTGTTTATAAAATTTTCAGTACTGAAGTTGGTATTATTTTATAATCAGAAAAAGTATTTTGTAATGAAAAAGAAAAGTTTTAATGTAAACAATGATTACTTCTTGATCATTGATCATTTCATATATTGTAATTGTGTGTATTCTATGAAAGCTTCTGAAGTAATGGGCTGTTTCATATCAAATCAAGGACTTTTCAAATAGCATCAAAGTACATTTTAGGTTTGATTTGATGAATTATCTTAAATAATGAAGTCATTATTCTTAAAGAGTGAAATAATTTCTAAAATAATGAAATTAACAAAATTATCTTAAATAATGAAAACCAATACTAACTATGAGGAAACTGGGTGCTGTAGATAGGATATTTATATTACAGATAAATATTTTAAAGGAGAAATAGTCTACAAGTTCTGTTAATTTATAAGAGCTGGTTTTTTATTTACACAATCACTAGGGTTACCAATATATTCAGCATTAGGTGACTGAATTATTATTAGTAGAAATGAAATCTTACCTTTGTAGGATCTTAGACATAAATTCCATAACTCTATAAGACTTATCCCAATAATTTGGGTAATAATTACTCACGTATCACTGTAAGTCAAATAAAAAACAATACATTGGTGGAATTACTACTTACTGTGGTAGCACAATGAATATCTTTCCATACTGTGGCTTCCCTGGAGAGATCAGAGACTTCAAACAAATTATCAAGAATCACTTCCCCAATCATGTCATGTCTAGAAAATCTGTCAAAATCATATACACTGAAATGTAGTTTTCGGTTGCTTAGTTGATCGTACGCTACAGGAAATTGAAAAGTTTCATCAAATACAGGATTTAAAGTCTTTCTGTGCACGCGGGTCTGAAATTTCTTTTTCCTGTCTGGAAGGAGATACATCTTCACATAAGGGTCAGAAGTTCCTGTGAAGTCTTTAGCAGGGAGATCTAAGGCTTTGATAATTTTAACAACTAGAAGTTCATTTTCATAATCATACTGGAGGGTAAAGTTAAGTTTCCCACAGGTTTTGACATCTTCTTTTTGGTTGCCCTCAGAGTCAACTGATCTCTGTTTGTAGAGTTCTGGCTTTATCCTCCCAATGCTGGTTGTTGTTTCTCCTCTTTGTAAAACAGGTTCCGTGCCCATGCTAAAATCAACACTGGAAACCTGCATTTGCCTCGGTAGGTGTCTTCGGAAGGAATTGTGGCTGAACACACACACATATACACAAAATCATTGAGGGAGATCATTTCGATGAGAATGTTATACAGTGGCATATAAACTCTCCCCCACCCCCAGAACAGTGAAAAGATATCTATATCTACATAGATAGACACAAACATATAATCAAAGAGGTACTTTTGAAGAAAAATAAAGAAGTACAATATTCAAAGAGAAGTCCCCTAAAATTCCAGAACACCTAAAACACTTAAATGTTCTTTGTGTGTGTGTGTGTTTGTTTTTTTGAGACAGGTTCTGTCACCCCAGCTGGAGTATAGTAGTGCTATTATAGCTCACTGTAGCTTAAAACTCCTGAGCTCAAGTCACCCTCTGGCCTCTACCTCCTGAGTAGCTGAGACTACAGGCGTGCGCCACCTTACCTGCCCAGTTAATTTTTAAATTTTTTGCAGAGACAGAGTCTTGCTATGTTGTCCAGGCTGGTCTTGAACTTCTGGACTCACACAATCCTCTCACCTCGGTCTCCTAAAGTGCTGGGATAACACATGTGAGCCACAACATGTGGCTGGCAAATGTTAATTTTCATAAGCTTTTGGAATTTTGTACTCTCAATCATAAGCATATAATTAAAATTAAGCAAAAAATTAAAAACAATTCTAAAGAAACCTGATTAGCAAAAAATTCAATATTCCACAGAAAATTGTGAATGTTATCAATCATCTGGGTCTATCTAGATGTAAGCATTATACAGACAAAATCATTCAGATGGCTGGTTTGTTTTTATCTGGATATTTGGGTCTCGTGAATTTCACGTTTTAGTGACTACAGTATTAAAACAAAAACATATTATAAGTCCACATTTTCTTATAATGAGTTGTTTCTAATTCTTAATCTTACTAAATGAATATTTACTTTTAAAAAGAATATATGGTTGTGACCGCCAAAAATGAGTACATTATCTTTTTTTTTCAACATGCTGTGGTCTTCAGAAACTCTAAGGATAAGAACAAATGTAGAATTTTAGAATTTGAGCCCAACAAAACAAGTTTTTAAAAATTCAGACTGAATTTCCTACAGTCACTATTACTACTCATCTAGTCAACATTTCCAGAATATTAAATATATAAGCTTACTAATGTCTTCTACATGTGACTTGCATTAAAGGTCTGCTTCTTTTATACTTCCTCCAAGCTTTCTGGCATGAACTGTGCCATATCTCCTCAAAGCCAGGTCTTTTGTTATATTTCTCGTCAGTCTGTCCATCAGACTATTCATCAGTTCTTGGACTATAATTATTGTCTTGAATCTGATGGTTTCTCAGATAAATCCCAGCTACATAAACCTCTAGTCCCATATCTCTAAATTTCTAAGGAAGCTTTCTAAACAGGTGTCTTCATTTTGCTCCAAATGCAAGCAAACTCATCATTTTCTCCCTTTTGCTTGCAAATTCGTTCTTTATCCCACAATCTCTGACAATAGCACTAACATTTTTATCAGTCACTCGTGCTTCCAAGCATGAAGTATGCTTTGAATCATTCTCCCTTTACACATAGCATTTACTCGGTTTTCTAAATCCTGTTGCTTTTCCTTTGAAACATCTCATATAATTATTCACTCCACTCCTTTTCCATTGCTATGGAGTCCAGATCCTTATCACTATATACTTTGCTTTCTCCAGTCACCTTCAGCTGGCTTTTTTTTTTTTCCTTCCAGCTCTGTCTTACACTTAATATCCAGGCAGTGCACCCTCAGAACACTGATTTCAAAATACTTTGTTCACTTTTGTTGTCTATTGCAGCAGGTCTACACCTGTTACAGCACTAAGTAATATGGATGACATTGCATGATTAATATTTGATTCACTGATGTACAAATGAAGCTCGATTTCTTTTTTTTTTTTCGAGATAGGTTCTCACTCTGTCACCCAGGCTGAAGTTCAGTGACACGGTCTTGGCTCACTGCAACCTCAATCTCCCAGGTTCAAGCGATTCTCCTGCCTCAGGCTCCCAGGTAGCTGAGATTAGAGGTTCCCGCCACTGCACCTGGTTCATTTTTGTATTTTTAGTAGAGATGAGGTTTCACCATGTTGGCCAGGCTGGTCTCGAACTCATGATCTTAAGTGATCTGCCCACCTTGGCCTCCAAAGTGCTGGGATTACAGGCGTGAGAAGATTGATTTCTTTTTTTTTTCTTTTTTTTTTGGGGACGGAGTCTCTCTCTGTTGCCCAGGCTGGAGTGCAGTGGCGCGATCTTGGCTCACTGCAAGCTCCACCTCCCGGGTTCATGCCATTCTCCTGCCTCAGCCTCCTGAGTAGCTGGGATTACAGGCACCTGCCACCACACCCGACTAATTTTTTTTTTGTATTTTTAGTAGAGACGGGGTTTCACCGTGTTAGCCAGGATGGCCTTGATCTCCTGATCTCAAAGAAAAGTTTACAAATTAGTGACCATCCAGAAGTGAGACGCTTGGGCACAATACCATTTGAGAAGTAGTGACAGGAGCTGAGGATTTTGAACCTAGAAAGGAGAAGCAGTTGAAGAATAGGGTAAAGATGGATTAAGGCTAGCTGTCTTCTAATGCCCGAAGGACTGTCATGACAGCATTTAGGAATTTATGGAAGGGACAGAAGATAAATTTTAGCTTAATATAAAGGAACGTTTAAGATCTAGAGCTCTCCAACACAGTGAAGTAGTGAATTTCCTCAAGCTGGAAATGTAGAACAAAGGTTAGATGCTGTAGAAAAATATTCCTGCCTCAAGTAAGATTTGGCCTCAAGTCTAGCATCTCACTTGAGGCAGGAAGCATTAAGTGTTTTCTAACCTTAAGTTTACTCTGTGATTCTCTGTCATTCTACAGTCCTTCAATAATTTTATGGGCCTAAATGTTTACAACGCAGCATCAATATTATGTGCATTAATATAATAGAATTTGTTAAAATCAGAATTATAAACTAAGGTGTTGCCAAGTTCATTCTCTTACATTTAATTTGCTTATTTACTTTAACTGTACTGAACTGTTGAGCAGTAATTCAAAAAACACCATAGAAAATGCTTAGGGCTGTATTGAAACTAATTCAACCTCTCTTTATGGTCCCCTTTCATACAGATAAGGAGGACAAACCGAAATGAGCCGTGAGAGTATCAGTAGCTCTGCTTGTTTCTACTGTACTATTCACAGACCTCTCAAACATTTGTTTAAAGGACCTATGGTTCAGTACATACATTGCAAATTAAAGATTCATACTAGTAAAGTGGTGGAAGGGTGTTACAAGTGAAAGTAAACTGCAGTGTTTTTGAAAGATCTTGTCCTCCACATTCTGCTCAGCTTCACCCCCAGAATGAGAAGCTTTTAGTGTGCTGTTACAGAGAATTATACGGATAAAAGGAGAAAGCGTACGGAAAAATGATATTCCAATATCAGATTAGTGCTGAACTATGCCAAGAATTGGAATATGAAAAAAATAATGTCTAATACAATTTGGAAGAAAATAAAAAGGAATAATAAAAGATGGGGAAAAATAAAGAAATATACACTACAACATTTTCACAATAAAAAGTTAGGATGTCTTTGCTCTTCAGATTTTGCCAGTAAAAGCTAACACAGGAGTACTTATGATGTTGCAGGTATGGGTGTAAATTCTTTATCAATTCAACTGAGCCTCAGGTAACCCAATCAGGCACTCACTATTATGTTCCCAAATGAGGACACTGAGGCACAGAGAAGTGAGTAATGTATTCAAAGTCTTGCTGGTAGGCAGGTGCTAACATTAAAATTTCACTGAGGCAGTCTGAGTCTAGTGGCCACACCTTTAGCCACCATGCTATCTATACTGTTATATTAATGGTTATCCTATTTGAATAAATTACTTCAAAAGTCAGTTATTCTACTAAATAACCATATAAAATATTAAAGTATCAATTTAATATTCATATATATGAATCAATATATATTTATATGTTTTCCACTTAAATATTATATATAACATAATTATGTAATCCACTAAGATCTAAAGTTTATTTGGTTAAAATAGCTTGAGATATGTTTTTAGAGGTTTTAACTTATTTGACTTGTTACCAAAAATTAGAAGGGAGCACAAATGTTTAATTTGTAAATGAAATTATGATGAGACACTGTGAACAAATTTCTTATTGAGTTTATAGTTATGATACATTTTATTAGAAATGACACATTTTGAAAATAGCAACAAAGTAAAATTTGTAAGGCGATTTGTGGTACATCATATTTTAAAAATGACTATTTTAAAATTTGACTATAATTGAAAAACTGTTACTATATAGAGAAACATACTAGAATTACTTTATCTCAGGTGAGAAAATTAGCCCCAATTTAAACTACACTGACTTTATGACTCAATATTTTAGTTTCTGTATGAGTATACATGTAAAAAAGTCTTTGCTAACTTAAATCTTGAAGTGATTTGTTTCTTCAGATATATGTCACTCTATTGCACTAGGCATGACATGAAATGTATTTTGACCTTGAATCTACCCCAGATATTAAGGATCAGGAGCTTAAATTAGGGTTAGCAAAGGTCAGAGAGAATTTATGAAAATGAAAAGAATATAAAAAGGAATATAAGTGGTATATATTACTGTGAAATATTAAAAGGATCTAGTATAATCTAGTTTGCATATTCATTATTCTTAAGATATTTAGGATATTTTATTGAACAGAAAATCTAATATTCTTGCTAAAATCACTTTCAGTTATGCAACAAGCTTTTGATTTTTGGGAGCAAAACCCCTAAGAAGTTAATTCTTTATTTTTTTAATAGATTTATTCCATCATTTCACACTCCCTTGTGCTTTTCAATATTATAAAACTTCAATTTTCTATCCTCTGTGCCAAAATTAGTAATTTCTTCCTTATGATTCTTTTTATATTTTTGCAGCTGTAAAGCCCCTTATGAGAATAAAAAACCAGTAATATTTTTGTTCTAGTAAGTCAGTGTCCTAATTATAGGGTAAATAGCACATATTCTAAGTCACAGTTTAGTCAGTTAAGACAAGCTTTAATGAGTACAATGTTAAACTATTGCCATGACAACACAAATCTTTTTCTTCTGGATTTTGTTTTTTCTCTTTTATAATGACAGTGATTAGTGGCTATATAGTCTCACACAAATATCCAACCAATCACAGTGCAAGTCATTTGACTGTTACTAACCCCATGCTTATCCTTCAAACCTAGTATTAGGTTGGTGCAAAAGTAATTGCATTTTTTGCTATTGAAAGTAATGGCAAAAACCGCAATTATTTTTGCACCAACCTAAATTCCATCTTATTCTTCAAACCTAGCACTGTCCAAGCATTCTCCCAGAGAAGGAAAAACTTTCCCCATCTAACCTGTAACTCTGAGGGTAGCTAGATATCATCAATATTAGTTGATGGCACTGGAATATAATGTATTAATATGGTCACTTTCAAATATTTACTACCAATAGATCCTTTTCTTCCAGTAAAATCTGAGGCTAGAATTTGACTATGTAAAGACAGAGCTGCTTTGACTTTGGTGGACATGTGGTTAGAGTCCCGGAAACTCACTGGAATATGAGCAAATTCTTCCCACCTATCAGAAGAAAGTGTTTAAAGATTTTTACAGAGAGATGAGGTGGAAAAAGTGCTGGACTAGAATCTGACTACAGTTTGGTTCCAGCTTCCCTATGTAGTGAGGGTAAATTTGGCACATCACTTAACTTGTTTGAGCTTTATTTTTCTCATTTATAAAATGGTTCTTTTACAGTTTTTGAGAAGATTAAATGATATATTGTATATGACTTTCCCAGGTATCATTTTTCATATTGATATTAGTTATTACTATTATAATTCAGGACACAAGGAGCTGAAGTGCAAATGCCATAATGAACTCTAGTTTTGACAAAGTCAAATCTAGGCTTCCTGGGGATGTACAAAGTCATTTCCATGTAAGCATGTCCTGGACCACTACTCTGGGCTAAAGAGACCACCTGACTTCAAATCTCAGCATCTAATGGGAAACCTATATCCTCTTGCTCTAATTTGCAATGTCTCTACTATCTATTAAATTAACCTTAGATATTGCTTAAGAAATTACAGAAGAAAAGTAAAAATATCTTTAGCAGCTTTCTATTTATTTAATAATTAAATGTTTAAAAGAAATGTATCTCCATTTTAGTATTAAAATCTGCATCAGAAATTCTCATCATATATTCAGTTAGATCCTGATTTCATAGTTAAAGAAGCTTGAGTAGCAAGACTAAATCAAGTTTCTGGTAAACAAAGTTTTTATTCTCAGTTTCCTATTTTCTTCCATTCAACTTGAAACAAAGACAAGGTGATTCATTCATTACACAAATATCTGAGCATATACCATGCAAAAGACCATAAGGAAAGTAAACTGTATAAAATGCCACAGTGGATTTTTAAAAATAACCCATTGACCTCTATATTCTTAATCCCTTTTTGGAATGTTTTCTCACCTTATTTACCTGGTAGAAATTTGGCTTTTCCCCAAGGACATCATTTCCTATGTGTTCCTCTCACATGGTGGCTGTTATTTCCCATGGCCCTTATTCCACCAGCTTGCCAGCGAAGTAACTGTTTCTTCTTGACCCCCATTACTACTTCACATCATTCTCTTTTTTGTTGTTGTTGAGACAGAGTCTCACTCTGTCACCCAGGCTGGAGTGCAGTGGTATGATTTCAGTTCACAGCAACCTCCGCTTCCCTGGTTCAAGCAATTCCCCTGACTCAGCCTCCCAAGTAGCTAGGATTAAAGCCACTACACCCGGCTAATTTTTTTGTATTTTTAGTAGAGAAGGAGTTTCACCATGTTGGCCAAACTGGCCTTGAACTCCTGACCTCAGGCAATCCACCCGCCTCAGCCTCCCAAAGTACTGGGATTATAGGTGTGAGCCACCAAGCCTGGCTCACACCATTCTCTTTTAAGCTACCATACCCATCTCTGAAGCTCAAGTCAAGAAATCACACTCCCATTACCACTTACTGTTAGTGATCTATTGATATCCAAAACCCTCTCTATAAAGTCTTCATTATCTTAGTCTTCTGGTTCATGAACATTCTCTTTTACAATGTTTCTGCTCTAATTCTGGCAATCAAAGTATTTCTTCCAACCCTTTGGCCTCAAGGTTCAATGAACTCCTCTCTTTCAATGATGTTCTCTACTTAACCTCAGTCACTATTATGTAAATAGCCAGATTTTGTCATCGTCAACTGCAAGCTCTCCACAACCGCAATTTCAGGCATGCTTCCCTCTGATCAACACTTCCTACCTTTTCAGGTTCCTTTAAGATGGAAGAAACAATGGTATGCTCTTGTGCTGAGAGTACTAATAAAAGAGAGGGGGAGAATTAATAATGCAAACATCAGAGAGGAGGATTCTTAGAAGTGACAGGAGGCAAAGTGGGATCTAACATGAAAGTGGAGGGATTAGTTATAGATAGGTGCATTGATAGTTACCATAGTATCAATCAGGAAGGCATATATATGGGATAGATGCTGGTAAGAGGGTTGATGATGTGGTGGGAGTCTGTGGAAGGTTTCTGCCCTTTGCTTCAATTTTCTTAGTAAAATGGGAAGTAAGGTCATTAATTAAAACTGAAAACTGAGAATGAGGAAGAAGGTGATAGAAGTTTGAAAAAAGGTGAGAAGGCATAAAATGGTGTGGTTTGAATGTCCCTCCCAAAACTCACATGGAAACTTAATCCCTGATGTGGCAGTATTGAGAGGCAGAGCCTGTATTGTAAGATGTGACTAGGGCATAAGGGCTCTGCCCTCATAAATTGATTAAATCCTTTCATGAATCAATGGATTAATGAGTTAATAGATTTGTGGATGATCACAGGGGTGCAGCTGCTGGCTTTATAAGAAGAGGAAGAGATTGCTGAGCTAGCATATTAGCATACTCTGCCCCTTTGCCTTGACATGTTCTGCACCACCTTGGGACTCTGCAGAGTCATCACCAGCAAGAAGACCCTTGACAGATGTGGCCCCTCAACCACAGACTTAAAAGCTTTTCTAACTGTAAGAAATAAATTCATTTTCTTTATAAATTATCCAGCTTCTGATATTCTGCTATGAGCAACAGAAAATGTATCAACACAATAGTCTTGTGACTCTCAAAGATTGAGAGGGAAAACAGATTTTTGTTTTAGCACTAGCTAGCTAAATGAGGAATGTGGTCATGAATTTCAAGTGGATTCATGAGAGTTGTTTATATTTTTTTCCAGTCATATTCACAGTAATTTTTTTCCCAGTCACATTGCACATGTGCAAGTGTACAGGTGACAGAGCAATGAATTCAGGGAGGGCTGTGGTTTTGCCCTGCAAATACAAAAATAGAAAGCAACAAGAGAATTGACGATGTACACAAGAGTGGCTCTGATTGACCATGGAATTGAAACTGAGTAAAGAAGAAAAAAATAATAATATCAAGGATATAGGAATTATGACATAGTGACAGAATCAACAGATTGGAGGTTTTGGTGAGTTGGAAGGGTTGTCTGAATTGAGATGTAAAGTTAAAAGAACTTTCTATTCACCCCACTTTCTCTGTGCTGCTCTGTTTCTCTAACACATTTGCAGCAAAACTTTTTGAAAGAGTTAATTACAGTATATTCACTGTCCAGATTCTATTTAAACTTACTCTAATCAGCTTTTCATATACTGTACCACAATTACTCTTCAAAATGTGAACAATGTCACCCCCACATTGCTAAATTCAAACAGGTCCATTCACAATCATTCCACCCAGCCTTAGCACACTCCCCTGACAGCTACTCCCTCCTGGGAGCTTACTTACTCTCTTCACTTGGCTTCCAGGTTCCACCCTCCCAGATTCCCTCCTACTGTACTAGCCTCTACTTCTCAGTCCACCTGGCGGTTCCCAATCTCTCAACGCTCAGAAATTTATCCTTTTTCTTCTTTTTCCCATCTACTCTCAACTATTTGATGATATCATCTCCTGGCTGAGGACATAATCTACATGCTCAGGATCCCAAATTGATATACATATCACAGATTCACTTCAGAGTTCCAGAGTCATTATCTAGTTGCCCACTGAACTTGTCCACTTAGATTTCTAATAGAATCCTTAAATGCCACAGGTCCAGATCTCCTCTTCTTGCCTCTCAAACTCACTCCATTCACAGTCTCATCTGTCTCAACTTGATTTTCTCAGATGCTCAGTCCAAAATTTTCAAGTCATTTTTGTTCTTCTTATTTCACTCACATGCCCCAGCTCATCTATCAGGCTAGTCTGTTTCTTACACCCTCAAAATATATCCAGTCAGTTCTCACGAACATTATTAACTACCACTTCCCTGGTCTGAAACATCATCACCTCTGACCTGGATTAGAGCCTCCTTAGTGGACTTTCTGCTTCTATCCTTGTGCCTTCCTCAATGTCTATTTTCAATACAGCAGGCAGAATCATATTTTAAAAACAGGTCATGCCACTCCTTTGACTTCCTCTAGTGGCTTCCCATATTACTCAGAGTAAAAGCCAAAAATAATGTAGCCCCCTCTACCTCTGCTTTGTCTCCTAGATTTCTCTTGGTGGGAACATGTAGCGCAGGTTCTAGCTTCAGGGTTTTTGCAGCACCTGCCTCCTCTATATGAAAAGCCCTCCCAGACTCCTCAAGGCCTACCTCTCTACCACTTTGAGTCTTCGCTCAATTTACCTTCTCAGGAAGATCTATCCTGACTACGATGTTTAAAATTGCAACACTGCCTCCCACTCAGACTTTCCAATCCCTTTATTTTGTGCTATAATTTTCTATAAGACTTATTACCTATTATAACCTCATATAATTTATAAGAATGTGTGTGTGTGGGGGGGAGACTTTTGACAGTTTTGTGCCAAATGTGTATCAAATTTCAAGAAAAATGTCTATGACATAATAAGTGTTCAATAAATATTGTTGAAGAAAGAAAATATTTTCTCTGAAAAATTTAGCCATGTAACTAAATAGCAATTGAATAATAATAATAAAAGCTAGAGAAACAACTAGTTTTCTTCTCAATTATTTAAAGAGGTGGCTAAAATCCATTCAGTAGTTTACCTTTATTCTATTCAAGAATTTACAGGCAATTGGTTCTTTAATAAATTTAATGAAATAAATGTTCACTTATTCTGAACTTAAAACCTTCAGATTATGAGAATAACATACTGCCTATTGTGCTAAGGAGGCAATTCAGTTATTCTTAAAATACTTACTTTGACTTCTCTCCATGTTTAAAAAAGATATAAGATATAAACATCATAAAACAATGATAAGCAATTGCTTTTGATGTAGCATATATTTAAATAAATGTATATGAAGTAATTAGCTTGGAAAATACTTCTTCATAGCTTTTGATCTACAGATAATGTGCTGAGAACATAACACATATATTACAAGAAAAGAAGTAAATACAGACTGAAGCCTTAAACATTAAAAAATTCTCAATAACAACTGGTCCAAAGAATAAATCCAAGAACTTATTTTTTAGCATTACTTGATTCCTAGAAGGTCATTTGACCATAATTCTAGCTCTGGATTTCTATGCTCAGTGTGCAATTTTATGCCTTCCTTTACTTTGTAATATGTTTCTGACTCTCATGAGCTTACCTCCTGGTGAGCTCAGCTAGGTTTTGGAGAAGAATAGTCATAGCTATATAACCGGGTTCATGTACCAGTCTTGACGACCCTTCGTCTGTGTCTCCACATCTCCTTGACCTTACTGCACATAGTGTATTGAAATTACCTGTTTTCAGATTTGTCTTCCACTCTCCAAGACTTTCTTCTAAATTGTGGTCTTTATCATGGCAGAGACTAAGTATTATTCATCTTTTAATGTATTTCATCATAAACATTTGCTAGGAACTAAGAAAATGTATGTCGGAGTTTGTATGAAAATAATTTACCATACGATTCCTGTGACTAATAAAACCAAACTTCCCAAGCATTATTCATATTATATAGAAGACCAAGAAGCTGAGGTGGGAGGATTACTTGAGGCCAGGAATTCAAGACCAGCCTAGGTAACATTTTGAGACCTCATATCTACAAAAAAAATTTTAAAAATTAGCCAGGCCTGGTGGTGCGTGCCTGTAGTCCTGGCAACTTGGGAGGCTGAGGCAAGAGGATCATTTGAACTCGGAGCTCAAGGCTGCAGAGAGCTATGATCATGCCACTGCACTTCTGGGCAACAAAGTGAGACCCTGTATCAAAACAACAACAACAGCAAAAAAGAACCGAATCAGTGTTTGTGTATAAGACAATATTTATAAGTGCCAGAAAACAAACTTCAAATTTCAATCATTTTGTTAAGGTTGTGATTCTGGCACAACCAAAGAGTTGTGTTCAAAGAGTCATCTCTTTTCAGAAAAGAGGCAAGGGTGTACACCTAATACATTTCTTTCATGAAGGGCATTATTTAACCACCTCAAGTTCCTGCAAAGCATGTTTTATGAACTTCTATCTCAGGGAGACAGATCTCAAGTCGTTCCATTGTTCTGGGCAAGTGTTGCTACTTGATACCCTAGCTAGCCATACATCTTTTAAACTCCTCCTTTTTGTAACATCTCATTTTTCATTCCTTACAGTGTTTTAGCATAGATAATTTCAATTTTAGCTATCTTTTTCAGAGAAATTCAATTTTTTAAAAACATTCTTACAGTAAAGTTAACTATGGAATCTCATTTTATGTATTTTTAAATAATTTTTCATTTTTCTTATAATAATGTACATTAAGCATTCTTTCGGATACTATGCATGATGATTTTAAGCATTACTCTTCTAATCAACCATAGCTAATTGTAAATATTGTAAATTCATCAGCACATATAAGTCAGTGATTTCTTCCCATGTATATTTTCCTGCTTTTGTTTCATGTTCAATTGTTTCTGCTATTACAGTTCCTAATTATTTTCAATAGGTACTTAGAGTCCTAAAGTCTACATAATTCCTCATCCTCAATACATTATTTTGCCAGTTACTATTCACCTTGTCTTTACACCATTAATAAATGCACATAAAATTGATCCTCATACTCATCCCTGTGAGAATACTATCATTAACTTCTTTCTAATATGAACACAGTGTATCTCACCACTCATCAGCTGGTGTGGCTTTTAAAGATGATGTATTTAAAAAGGCAAAATGAAGTGTAAGATGATCAATCAATCAAAAGCATTCAACTGACACTTATATACCTACACACTGTTGGAAATTAGGAGGGCATAAAAGTAGATTATACACCCTTGTTCTCTGAAAATTTAGCATCTCGTTTGGAAACAGCTGGAGCTCAATATTAGGATACAAAATAATTGCTAGGTTGTAATTAGCAATTACAGTTTTAACAGCATTGTTGTTTTAATATAGCAATTTGTTATTTAATACAGCAATAACAGCTTTAAATAATAAAGGATAGGCCGGGCGCGGTGGCTCAAGCCTGTAATCCCAGCACTTTGGGAGGCCGAGACGGGCGGATCACGAGGTCAGGAGATCGAGACCATCCTGGCTAACACAGTGAAACCCCGTCTCTACTAAAAATACAAAAAACTAGCCGGGCGAGGTGGCGGCGCCTGTAGTCCCAGCTACTTGGGAGGCTGAGACAGGAGAATGGCGTGAATCCGGGAGGCGTAGCTTGCAGTGAGCTGAGATCTGGCCACTGCACTCCAGCCTGGGTGACAGAGCGAGACTCCGTCTCAAAAAAAAAAAAAAAAAAAAAAAAAAAAAAAAAAAAAAAAATAAATAAATAATAAAGGATAATAGTTAATAATTGGGCAGATAAAGTTGGGCTCTCAGATGCATTTTCCTTAAAGATCTTACAGTACATAAAAACGAGATTGTTACTCCACACAAGGAAAGCAGAATGAACAAAAGCACACAGGCAAAGAGAGTCAGGTCTTTAGGAGGATGGTAAAAAGACCAAGCACCCTTCTAGTGAGCAACCATGAAAGATCAATGGGATAAACAAGATGAGGTCATTGAATTCATTTATTGATTCTTTTAATTCAGTAAGTTCACTTTGAGCTCCTACAGTGTTTTGTTAAGGCATCAAGAAGCAATATAGAAGTGAATACGGCAGATTTTCTGCCTAAGAAAGCAGCATACAACTCTATATGTGGGGGTATATAGAACAAAAATGCTAATGGTAGCTTGGTATAATCATAGTATAACAGCCTTGAATGACTTTTAAAAGATTTGGACTAGACATGGAATTACTGAATTGCCACTTAATGTTTTTTTACAAGGGATCTTAGATTTTCCTTTACAAATTTTCTTACGTTTCTTTTTTTGTTGTTGTTGTTTTCTATTTCCTGGTTTTTATTACGCTTGAACATAATAAAAAGTAATTACAAAGTAGATATCTTCTCCTATAGTCTGTCTTATAAAATGTTGCCAGGTGAATTATCCTAAAACACAACACTTATCCATAGAACTCCTCTGCTACAAACACTTTTTGACAAGAAAGACTCTGAACATGTTGGCCATGATTTCAAGGTTTCACTATATTTCAATTTCAGCTGATTTTATCGTCCATTATTCCTTCACTTTACCCTATTTTTTGATCAAAGTACCTTACCTGCTGTTTTCGTAGCAAAACTTCCTACTCTATGATTTTTCACATAATATGTTTCCATCTAGGATGCACGTCCTCTCCCAATTGCCACTTACATGAATTCCCAGTTTCCTTTGACTCAGCTTAATGGCTCTTCTACATGCCTTAGCTGGAAATAATGTTTCAATGTTCTGAATTCCACTTTCTCCATCACATAGCTGGCATTTGTAATTCCTTATATTGGTATTGCATGTATTGTCTCCACATTATATTATAAATTTACAGAAGTGGTCACAGATTCTTAGAGTTTTCAGAGTGGAAGGAGTAGGATATATTGACTATACCCAGGATTAAATATATGTTGAATAAGGTTATTGGATGCATAAACAATCAATCAAGATGATGCTTAAAGAATATTAGTAACGAAGAAATACATAAATGCCAGCTGGGTTGTTTGGTTGCCTGGCAGGCTGATAGGGCAAAATGTCCAGGTATTTGAAAAGGGAGACGAGAATTTGAGAAATGTGTGTTTCTAGCAATGCTGCTAACTTCTAGGCCCATCAGGATACTATTTAAATATAGAGACAAGTAAAACTTGAAAGACTATGATGTCTGAGCCAACTTAAAAGGAGTCCCAACAGACTGGAACTGTGACATACTAATAAGGTGAGGAAACAAAGTATTAAAGTTAAATTCAGTGTGTGTGTGTGCATCTGTGTGTGTGTGTGTGTGTGTGTGTGTGTGCCTGTGCATGTAGGTTTGATTTTGCTACATCTCAGTGAAAAGTTGGCATATGAGCAGAATAATTTGACTCATAATAATGTACCCTCGATCTCTGTGTTCATGTGGACTACATAATGAACTCAGCAATTTCCTCTTCCTCTCTCTATAAAGGTAATTTCTAGTAAGATTAAGTAATTAATGTAGATGAGGGTTTTGAGAACTAGAACTAATCATGTTTTCTGCAAGGAATTCATCCCAAGGCTAAACAGATTCAAATCATGACTCTAGTCATTCATGATAATCATATAAAATTCCAGATTTTTAATTGAGTAGGATAAACAGGAAGATGCTCTAACTCTCCAACCTCCCAACTACCTGTCCTAAGCATACTTTGTAGCCAACATATTTACTTGCAGGAAAACTACATCCCCGTGGCATTTATGCTTAATTTGTGTTCTTCCAACTGGATAAATTTGAATTTTTACTCTTCCCAGCTGCATGACTTCAGGCAACTTTTTAAATCTCTCTGGGTTTCATTTAACTCACATGTAATGGGGATAATTAATAATACTCACTTCATGCAGGTTGGGGAAGGATTATCAGGAAGGGTGCCTTGGCATAGTGACAAAATTTCAAGTGCTCAAAATTCTTTTCTTCTTCTTCTTCTTTCCCCAACCACCCATATGAACAATGAAAGTCAGAGGCAGGTGAAATGATAACAAATTTCTAGCAAAACTCTGAATGTGTGTTGCAGTTTTTCCTCTTAGAAAATATCAGATATACACAATCTAATTTTTATGATTTTAAGGTTGAAATTTTTATGTTTTTCTGAGTTGTTCAATTTCACATAATTACTGAGAAATCCATAGCTAGCAAAACGAAGCCTTCGCTCACGTGTTTTCATTCTCCTCTAGCTAGGGATAATCAGACAAGTGGTCTCTTTATACTCAACAGAAAATATTTTGGAGACAGTATTTTGTTTTTCTGAGGTTCCAAAAAAACATTGATTACCTGAATTTGTCTTCATTGAGTATCCTTATATAATCTGTACATATCAGCTAAAGAGTTGAATAATTCTGAATGCTAAGCTAATATATATTCACAGTGGTTGGTATTTTTAAAATGTTTTGCAGATTAATTGAAGATTTTTACCCTGAAATTTCTGAATGTCTTAAGTCTTCGTGGCTATAAAATATCATAATTGGCCAAAGTTTTCAGGGATGGTAGTGATAATCAAGTAAATACATCAGGTAATTTTACAGCAGTTTTCCCCATAAGTATAGTGAGATCAATGTCTTGGAAAACTGGAAGCTCCTCCCAAAGACATTTTTCCTCTATTTGTAAAACATGTAAAAAAAAGTGGTTTATTGGACAATTATTTTATAGTTCAATAAATATATACATAATTCAATAAATATATATATAGTTCAATAAATATATAATAAAAATTAACGTGGATATTTATTGGGTTACATTACACAAAAATCATAAATAAGAAAATTTAAAATGAACCTAAATATCATTGCTCAGGAAAACTTGTAAAAATATAAACAGAATATGAGGCATTCCTTAGTTATAAAATTTAAGTAGCACAGAAAAGTGTAACATGAAAAGGACACCTCCATCCACCCTCCTTATCCCAAAGTTCCCTATCTCAAAGGTAACAATTATTCTTATCCCTCTGGAATACATTTGAGTAAGAAGTGGATTTACTTGTAGATACAATTCTCTTATTTACACAAAATGCTATTGAACAGTCTTTCAACTCCAGTAACCAATATGTCCCAGTTTTTCAATTTGATAGATTTTGAAGCCCACAAAGTATTACCATGTTGGAAAACATGGATGCACCTTCAGTTTAGAGAGACAAAAAAGTAAGATTAGGAAGTCAATCAGTTTGCAGGAAATAGCAGTTTCCTCTCAATAAGAGATCACTGATTTTACCCTACCCTAGAATAAAACTAGTTGCTACTTTTGGGAACCCGAGAAAAACTGCTCTCATGCAATTTGTTTTAAGAACTGAGGCCTATACTTAGCAGAAAAAAATGCCTCTTTACAAGAATCATTTTTTCCTGTACAGTTAATACAGTTAGAATATACTGTGGTGAATTAATTCCAACAAAGTTTTGCTGATTTTCCCAGGCTGAGTTAAAATGTATTTCCTTAAGGAAGTCCTCTTCTTCCTCCCTTTTATGTACACTCCTCCATATGCCCATGATATTTGGCTTCTTGTGGAACTTATACTTTGCGCAGTTAAGAATCCGGTCTACATGAGCTCAAACACACAATGAAGTTTCATGTTTTTGGTATATGTGTTAAATAGTTGCAGACTAAATATGAATCTGTTAGTTGTGATTGTGAAATTCTAGATGATTCCTGATTGTATAGAGCCTCCATGATATGCATTTCAAATGGCTTTCTTAATATTTATTGGTTGAATTAAATTAAGTTGAAAGACTACAAGTAGCAGCTATCAACTGATGATATTTCAAAGGAGAAAGTTTAACAGTAATCTGTAGTTACACAATTTTACTGAAACCTCACAGTCTGCTAAGCCCCTCTCATGGTCCTGCTCCCTATTTGGCTTCTTTGTCCTTAGTTTCTCTCTCTCTGCCCCTATGTACTCTGTCCTACCCTTTCTCTCTTTATTTATCTATTTCCTATGTCTTTCCCATTTCTCCTGTTTCTCTTTTCTTCCAACTAAAGTTTTTCTCTCTTACGAAATTTCATACACACACAGACACACACACACACACACACCAGTTTTATATAGTTAATCTTTCCTTACCGAGATGATGACGTAGGCTCAGTAATTTGTCTTTGCACACGTGCATGTTTAATTAAATGTTCTTTTAAAGCAGTTTGGACTTCTGCTGGGATATCAGGGGAAGTGTGGCTGATTTTTATTGCAGGCTCAATAGCTTTTATGGCTGGCTTTTCATTTTCCTTAATTTCTTTTTTCTCTTCAGTCTCAAAAACTTCAGTAGGAGCACTTGAAATGCTCTGTGGAAGGGTAGTGACGTTGGAAGTCACAGGTTTGCTTTTCCAGCATGGCCAACACAGCTTCCAGAAGACAAAAAGTGAGACAACCAACAAGGCCAGTCCACAAAAGCTGACAACGACTGCTAACAGGCTGACCGAAATATCTGGAAAAGTTATAATGTAAAAATGATTAATTAATATTGTATATTGAAAAGCAGAAATGAAAAGAAAATTTTACATCATAATTGTTATTATTTCCTGATTTAGAGTTTCAAAAACTCAATTTTAATTTATCTTTGTAGGAAGAAAAAGTTAATAATCATTCCTGGAAATTCTCAAAGGAGATAATTGAAAAGTTCCACCCCGGTAAAAATTCTAATTACATACAGGAAAATTATGATGTATGCATATTTCCAAGTACACTATGATGGGTCCAAGATTTTGCAAACTCCATTGATTCTTTCTGATAATTTTGTATTATTTTTGTTCCTAATTTCTCTGAATTTCTTGAGTCCTAAATTAATCAATGAATTGTGCCCTGGTCTGAATTTTTGTATCATCCCCAAAATTCATATGCTGACATCCTAATCCCCAAGGCCATGGTATTAGGAGGTGGGACCTCTAGGGAGGACATTAGGTAGAGAGGGAAGTCTTCATGAGTAGGATTAGTGTCCTTATAAAGTAGGCTAAGGGAGCTCTTCTGCCCTTCCACCATGTGAGGACATAGCAAGAAGGTGTCATCTATGAACCAGGAAATGGGCCCACAGGACTAGTGCAGGCATTCTCCATGGGGACTTGACCCTGTACATTTTGCAATATAGAGAAGGATAAAATTTTCGTTTATTGAAGATGTCAAGCTTTTTCCTCAAAGAAGGGGAAACTGATATATCATTTGTTAAGGATGGGGATTGGTCAAGATTCCATCATAATTACAATCTTGTAGCTCCTTGCATCCAGAGACATAAGGCATGGGGGAAAGGAAATTCCGCTTAATAGAAAACAGTGCAAGAAGTTAGATTAAGTAGAATTTTATCCTGAAAAATAAAACTAAAATTATGTAAGCAAGCTTATTGTCTTTTATTTATGTTTTGCATTGCTTGCCATAGCAATTATGACTAATCATTAATAATATTAAACATGAAATCAAGTGCTTAATGCATTCTTCGTGACATACTTTTCCCCCAATAACAAGCTTTGTTTAACAAAATAAAAAAAACCTATCAAAAGATTGAGGATCTACAAAAATTTATAAAGTCAACAAAAATTTTTAAAGACATTTTCATATTTGTGATTCATTTAACTATGACATGGAGTACACATTTAATTCAAAGAAAAATGAGTGGTCCCAGAAACATTTTAAATCAAGGTGTTGAAATGAAAATATGCATTTCAGAACTAACATTTTGGCTAAGAAGAAGACAGAAGTGAGGGCAAGACTGGAAGAGGAAATACTAGTTAATAGATTACAACAGCTATCCTTGTGAGAGACTGTAGTGGTTCTGAACCAGGGTTGCTGAAATGGGAAAGAAAAGATTCCAGAGAAAATCAAAGCCCTAGTGAAGGAGTGTGAAGATTAAAAAGGACAAGAATGTGACTCACTGGGATGATGAAGTAAGGAACACAATGATTTCAATTTTCGTTGTATTGAGTTTGAAGTACTTACAGTCATGCAAGTAGAAATTTTGAGTAGCCTGTTGGTCATGCATAAATCCAAGTTAAATAAATTGCAACTAATTTAACTTCCTTAAGTAGTGGGATCTGAATCCATAGAAGATAAATGTTCTTTAACAGAATTCTGAGTACACCAATATTTAATGAAAAAGAGTTTTAAGGAATAAGAAACCTGTACAGAAGAATGGGGAAAAGAAGAAAGAAAGATATGGAAAAAAATCAGGTCATTCGGTTTTCACAGAAGCTAGGAGAATATTTTAAGAAATGATAGTGTAGATCATTAAAATAAGTTCAATTAAAACAAGAGTTGAGAAGTGACCATTAACTTTAACAAGTATATCTTTAGTGAATTCTATGAGACCAGTGAAGCAGACGTTGTGTTAACCAGATTACTGTGGATGAACAATGAGATCACTTGGACTCGGGAAGGGGAACATCACACACTGGGGCCTATCAGGGGGAGGGGGGAGGAGGGAGGGATTGCATTGGGGTGTTATACATGATATAAACGTTATGCACATGTACCCTAGAACTTAAAGTATAATAAAAAATAAAAAATAAAAAATAAAAAAATAAATAAATTAAAAAAAAAAAAGCAGCTGGGACAGACTCAGCTGGACTGGCAAAACAAAACAAACAAACAAACAAACAAACAAACAAAAAAACAAACCAAAAAAAAAAGAAATGACTGGCGGCCCGGCGTGGTGGCTCACGCCTGTAATCCCAGCACTTTGGGAGGCCGAGACGGGCGGATCACGAGGTCAGGAGATCCAGACCATCCTGGTTACCGCGCTGAAATCCCGATTCTACCAAAAACACAAAAAATTAGCCGGGCATGGTGGCAGGCGCCTGTAGTCCCACCTACTTGGGAGGCTGAGGCTACTCGGGAGGCTGAGGCAGGAGAATGGCGTGAACCCGGAGGGCGGAGCTTGCAGTGAGGCGAGATTGTGCCACTGCTCTCCAGCCTGGGCCACAGAGCAAACTCCGTCTCAAAAAAAAAAAAAAAAAAAAGAGGAAGTGACTGGTAGTGCGGAAGTGGACTCTGTGAGAATAGATAATTCCTTCAAGAAATTATACCTAGGAAAGGAGGAGAGAGAGGGAGCAATAACTACAGCAGCACATGGAGTTCATGAAGGTGTTTTTATTCCGATGTGCAATACCTCAGCATGCTTCAGAATAATGAGAAGGAATCAGTGGACAAGAAAGGATAGGCAGTTAAGCAGAATAATTAACAGTTAAGTCCCATAAAAGGTGACAACGGATGAGGTCTGAAGCAAAGATCAAAGAATTGGATTGCTTCTTTCTTTGTAAGAAAGAGAATTGTTCTGGATGCCAGTAAGGTTGTAGGTCTGGAGGCAGGAAGTCAAGTGAATTCTTATTTATAACTAGTATTTTTCTCTCCAAAAGAGGAGTTAGGGTTAACTGCCAATTATGTTGGAATATTTGGGAATAGTTTGGGATATCTGAAAAGCGTGACAACAATTTGAAATAGGAACTATAGAAAATAGGGAAAAATTGAATAGGGAAACATCAGATGCCTGGTCAGAATATACATTTCTTTTGAAATTAGAGACTAATAAAGTGATGCTAGTCTGCCTGGTTTTAAAATCTTCTAAACATTCAGCAGCTTTGGTGTAGGGGCAGAGAGACAAATAAATTCATCCATGGATGAGGTTTTTGATTTGTTTGTTTTTCCAGAAGAGTGTGATAGACCACAAAGGAGAGAGTGTATTGGACAGATAAAATGATGCATCATAAGTATGATGCCATATTTATTGAAAGAAAATTCAGAGATAAATAGGAAAGTTAATAGACTGGAGTTTCTAAATGAGAAAGACGAACTCATAGGAGATTTTGGTTGGGGATTGAAATATTTGGATTTACAATGCTATGGTAGTATCGTTCACCATAATGACAAGGGTTTGAGTATGATCATAAAATAAAAGAGGTAAGGTAGACTAGAGAAGATCACTGGAGGAAGGTGGCCAATCACCAGGAGAGATGAATATGAATGTCCTAGCTTTTCTACATGGACTTTCAAGTTACCCATTCCAATGGGCAAACTTGATGACTAGGCTCTCTAGCTCTAATTTTCAGTGTCTCCAGATAATTCAAAAGAATCCATTACATAACATTCATCCTATTATATCTGGAAAGATTAAGAGTTAATGAAATATACAGCAATTAGATTAGGCTCTGAGATAATTAGGTTTAAAATTGCTCAGACTCTGGTTTGATTACATACATATGCATGAACATTATTCTGCCACTGTCTGTCCATATGTCTGTCAGTCTATCTGACTATGTATCTCTACCTAATTTTAGTTAGAAACATTTTACTCTTTTATCATGTCTTAATATCCCAAAATAAAGTGACACAGTTAGGAAAAACTGAGAAAAAGATCACTGTCATCAGAAAATACAGGGAACTTCTAAAATGCGAATTCCTCAGAAACTTTTAGTATAGCAGAACTTTGCTAAAGTCTGTATAACCAGGCCATAACATTTGCATGATCTTGTCCACTGAGACTTAAAAATACTGCTGGGTCCACTTACCTACTACTCATGCAGCTAACTATGATCATGCAGAAAAGTACAGGACAAGTGTCCTGTTCTCAAATCCAATTACCACTGCTTGAATTGATACTCTTCTCTGTGTCTCTCTGTATCTTTAAAAAAATTTTAAAATTCTAGTTCATTTTTAACTTTTCAAACTGTACAAAAATGTGATTTCCAATCATTAATCAGAAATTAATATAATTTAGTTCATCGATATTCCAAGCCTTTTGTTTCTTTCCTGCTCCCTGTTGTTGCCTGACCACAGTACGTTTGCTTATGGCAACATTTCACAGAGAAAGAGGGGCAATAAAACTCAAATCAGCAACTCTTAGTCAAAGATGAAATTTTGGGATTATCTCTGAAGTTAATTTATTTATACTATACATCTGATATTACCATTATAATAATTAGGGCATGCTTCTGATTTCTATAACAAGGGACCAAATTAATAGTGACTGAAACAAGATAGTTTATTTCTCTTTCATGTGAAACGAGACTGTCCCAGCATAAACAGGCCACAGCAGATTTATCAACCCCAAGGTGCCTGGAATTCTGGTTTGTTTTACATTTTTGCTCTGCTATTAAAAGGTCTTTGCTTCTCTTTAACGTCCAAAATGGCAAGGTACTATGTCCATATTTCAGGCAGCTGGATGGAAGAAGAAGATGGAAAAAGGGAAGGTGAAGGTATGTCATTTCATTTTAAAAGTACAAATTTGAAGTTGTGCACATCACTGCTAACTTCCCAAGGGTCAGGACTTAGTCATGAGGGCTATACCAAACTGGAAGGAGACGGAAAAATGTTCTTTTAAAATGTTTTATGCTGCCATATTCTTAAAAAAAATAAGAGATCCTATTGTTGTGAAGTAGAAGCAGGAGATGAATATTGGGAAGCAACTAGTAGTCGCTTTCTCATCTATAAATCTAATACATAATATAATCAATCACCAACAATCCTTGCATGTTGCCTCTTATAATGCCCATTTTAAATGTATCGATCTTTGCCTTTCTCTTGAATTTCAATACATGATAAAAATTATATTAATACTATATTTAATCCATTATCAAATAAATACTTTAATACATTTTGCATTTTTGAAATCAGGATGTTATCTTAGTGTTGATGGCTTGTCACAATAGCTAATAGCCAGGCAATAATTGTGTCACAATTTTCGTTGTGTATGTGCTAAAGCAAAAACATCAGCATCAAAATTCATAGAAATCTAAGTGGCTTGTAAGAGAATATTGGAGAAAATACTGAAGCATATCCTTTAACCTTACAAGTCAAATTTTTGGAAATGTGTGGTGAAGGTGGTGAGTCAGATGTATTTAGAAATACTGATAACATCCCACATATTTGCACAGTTAGCTTTAGAGCACAGTACCATTGGCCTGTATATCTTTTATGAATTCTTTTAAGAAAAAAATGTATCATTAACACTTTTTATGGCATAGAATATGAAATGTATGGAAAAGCAAGGGCATCATTAATTCTGAATAAAAAAGCCGTTCAGAAGAATCAGACTCAGAATTTTAGTTTTAAAATCACTTTTAACCTATGTATTTATTTTATGTTTTCCTTCTATATTTGTGCCAGAGTGATATAAGATTTCTTTAAAAGTCTAATTAAGTTTTAAAAGAGGTTATTTCTATATATATAAAATAAAAATCCCATGTGATTAAAAAGCATTGTGCCATAGTTTATTTGGCAATATTCTCTTTCCTTTCTTGGTGCCACATAAAATAATGGCGTATCTTATAATAAAGGCATCTCCGATTTGATAAAACATGGTACCAAATATGGTGTTCAAATATCTAAATTTATTAAAAAGCTTTACATATGCTCATAATTGAGTAAATTATTTATAATTTGTGACTGTATATTACTCATATATTTACATTAACTTGAACATCACAGATAGCATCACATACATTTAATTGATGGCACTAGTACATTTAATTCTTGGCACAGTGGCTTTCACATAGTAAGTGCTCAATAAATATTGCTTGAATAAAAGCATAATCCTAAAACCACTTCTCAGGTACATTAACAGCTCATATTGTAACAGATTAGAAATGATAGGCTTCTGAATATTGTTTTGTCCATTAGTCCTATAAATTCATGACTACTAAAACATCACTAAGGGAATAAAATTAATAAATACTGAAGAGAAAACAATAGTCCTTTTTAATTAAGACAATTTTGTGGTATGGACAAATTGACATTTACAAGGTTTTAAAAATTGACTGTTATGTTTTCTAGTTGACAATGGAATAATAAATTAGATACTAGATCATAACATACATCAAGGTCCATCTAAGTAAAAAAAAGGTCATTAATATCTATTCTCCTTAAGATGCATATTCTCCTTTCTATTCTCCTTAAGATGATTCCCCCCCTTCTGGCTCCAAGGCCATTACAGCACAATTCCATAAAGAAACAAAGGTGTTAAAGACTTTTATTAATTTCTGGTAATAAACCCATAAGAGCTTCCACTTTTTTCCCTGGATAGTCTACGTGAGGCATGTTGATGTCAGCTCTTATAGCTTCAGTGACTACTTAGGATGTATTTAACATTATGAAGAAGAAGAAAATTATCCTATAAAATAATAAAAGAAGCCATCTCTTTAGTCAGGAACTCTGTTTGTAAGCTTGGTCAGTGTTAGGTGTTCCACCAACAGAGGAAACTGGCATTGTGCAAGTTAGAGGAAAGACCTACAATAGTAACACTCCTTATCTGAACGTTCAGTTTCTTTGATACGTTTATACTAATGATGCTCTGAGATCTTTTAGTGGGTGACTCTCAGCTCTTTTTCCTTGTCATATTTTGTCTCCAGTGCCTCACAGTACTGAATTTTTAATGTATACACTGTTAATTACTTAACTTGACCAAAATATGGTAGGAAAATACAGTACACAAGATTTTAATGAATTATTTTTTCTAATTACAAATTAACAAAAACAATGTAACTGGTAATTTAATATCTGTTTTCACTACAGACTTATTTATAAACATATGAAAGGAACTATATTTGGGATTATATGAGTTCAAAGTTGTGCATTTCAAACACACTAAAAATCTTTTATGTGATTTTACAGTTGACACAAATCAATTATATTTGGCCAAGAATATGTAAACACCTACTCGCACACTGAAGTACACATGTGTGCATATAGTTAAGAAAAATGAAAAACACTGCTTGTTATATTTGGATGACAGAAAATCTAATAGAAAGATTTGGGATTTGGGTCATAATTGCACACTAAGAAATTTCATTGGCCAGTAATTATAGCCAATAATATAATAATAATAAGAGCTCATCTTCACAGATATTTTTTCCAATGCCCTTCAGCGCCAAGGATGCCCCCAGAATCTCCTCTTCCTATTCTTACTCTTCGTTAAACCTAGGTTAAAATCTAAGAAGCCCTGGTTTCTTAGCCTATCTCCAACACTAACTAGTTGTGATTTGAAGGGAAGTTACATTTCTTTGCCTTGGTTTTCACATCTGCAAAATGATGATTCCCACTTTCAACTGGAATGATTAACAGCAATCTGAATAATGAGATGGTTACTTTTCCCCTGTCACTTTCTACTTAGCACACTAACAATGCTTTCCTTTTACTGCCATACATGAATATATTGAACAGAGATTCTAGAATTTGTAGACCCAGCGCTTTATGCAACACTTACAAATTTGCCATGGAATTATAGCTCCACCTGAACACACTCTGAAGAAAGTCAATGGATACCTATATCAAGTTCAGTTGCTTTTTCATGAGTATATTGCTCACTGAATTATAGCTTTTAAATGTTTCAAATGCTCTAATATCTGCTGTTATCATAAACTAAATATTCTGTATGTCTATATGGCATATTAGACACTGGTGACACAAAAATACAGATGTATACAATTTAGTTGCAGAAGGGATTTGGAGGTTATTAAGATAGACTCATTATTTTACAAATAATAAATTTGAAGCTTCTTGATAATAAATCCCAAGATTCAGTCATTCATTTAAAAAAATATTAATTGGGCCAGGCGCGGTGGCTCATGCCTGTAATCTCAGCACTTTGGGACGCCGAGGCGGGTGGATCACCTGAGGTTGGGAGTTCGAGACCAGCTTGGCCAATATGGAGAAAATCCCCCGTCTCTACTAAAAATACAAAATTAGCTGGGTGTGGTGGCACATGCCTGTAATCCCAGCTACTCGGGAGGCTGAGGCAGGAGAATCGCTTGAACTTGGGATACTGAGGTTGTGATGAGCAGAGATCCTGCCATTGCACTCCAGCCTAGGCAACAACAGTGCAACTCCGTCTTAAAAAAAAAAAAATAAAAATAATAAGCAAATAAATAAATAAATAAAGTAGCTAGTATGAACCACAGATTTTTCTAGGCACTGAGGATAAAATAATTAACAAGCCCCTGCCCTCAAAGAGCTGGCATGCTATTGACTTAATGTGTACATCATTAGTGGAATAAAACGTAGATCAGGAAGAATATAATCATATGTTCAAAATAGAAATGATTTTAATTGACATTGGAAATTACATTAAACATTTATGGTAATGATTGTCTTCTGTCGGAATTTTGTATTTAAAAAAGCTTGTAAATGAATGCAGATGCATCTCAAACAATTACCAATTTTTTTCAGAAAACCAAAATTATAGTAATGACTAAGTTTTTTTTAAATGTGATTTGAACTTGGTGTACAAAATCACTCATAAGAATCAGATGTCAGAGACTCATAGTTCACAGAAAAAGGAAATACAGCTTTTAATTTGTCACAAAGGAAAAAGAAAAGGTTAAAGCAAAAAGAAATTCCTGACAATACTGCTAACATACTGGGAATTAAGAAGAATAAATGTTTGCTGAGACCTCCTTGGTTTTGAAGACAGGTCTCCATTTCTGTTTGAAGTAAATCAGACCAAGCATAAGGTGTATTGATGATCATGTGACAACGAGGCTAGACATAGTAGAAGCTGGCCACTCTGCAGTGGAGTGACAATGTGGAGGAAGGAAAAATACCCTCTTATATATCCTTCTTCAAATGGGCCTATCATTTTGAATTCACTGTAGCTCTATTATTCTTTTACAGACCTACAAGTCTCAAGGAAAAAATTCTGCTGATAATATGTTTGTAAATTGGAATTATTTATACAGTCACTAAGATGTGTAAAATTCTGTTATGGTGATTAAAAAATGGTAACTCAATTAATTGGGTAGTCATTTGGTTTGTCCCTCTACTAATTTTAAACTTTTATCATAGACCCACTATGCCTTGATCTTAGAGGGAAATTATGATGTAATTCTTAACATTTTACTTAACTATCCCTTTTCTTATCAGGTAAGTACTGTAATAAAATTATTTGCCATATACCTACTTTTTATCCCTACCTCTAAGAAACGGAAGAACACAGGTATGAATTTAAAAGAATTTGTATAAATTTTTATTTTAGAATTTTTAGTCCCAAATTAAAATTGTGTAAACATGCAAAATTAGAACATGAATGAATTAAATGCTTATGAAAATCTTTAAATTAAGGTTAGATCTATACAATTGTGATGTGAGCTCAAGTGACTGAGCTTAAGTGGGCTTGATTAGCTGTGATTTATGAGGTGTGCCTTTTAAGCAACACAGGTTCCTTGAAATTGATAAGCATTTGAGCAGGAATTAAAGAGTAACCAGACATTAAGCTAAATCCAGTTTAAAAACGATTATATATATTCAGTCACAGTATGCCTGAAAAATAACTTTTGAGCCCAATATATTGCTTTGTATTTTCCCTAAGCATTCTAATATTAAATCATCTTGTGCATTGAGATGAATTTAGTGGGTGATATATTTATTTGGGGAGAGGGAGAGAATCTGTGGTAAAAAGACTCAACATATCTGATATTCTAACAATTGCACATGGTGAACTTTCTAGAATATTAGTAATGCTGGCACATATAATGACTCTGATAAACTATGCCAAAAGAGTAAATGTACCTGTGTTGGCAACTTTAGTGTAAGTCTTCACCAATTGCATTAAAGTATGAGATTGGTCATATTGCGATCATACTGTGATTGTGAAATCCTCAATGGCAACAATACTGCTGCTGCTTCTGCTACTGCTGATATGGTAAAAAGGATGGTGATGCTTGCACTTCACTGGCATTTACAAAACCAGTAAGATAATATCTTACTTATATATGTGATTTGTAACTCCCTTCATGTAGAATGACTTTAACTGAAATTACCTGAATTTCTCTCCCTCTATCTCTATGTGAAGGAATTAAAAATATACACAATTTTGGAGCTTGTAATTATTACTGTAATATTAGAACAACTAATACCATCTGGGCAGTGCTGATTAACTTTCAAAGTAAATAAGCACTGTGCCATTCAACATTGTTGATGTCTTCCTACTAAAAATGCCCTTCTCATTAAACAGTGAGTAGAAGGATCACTGGAAGTGCTTTATTTAGGAACCTATAATAACAAGCATGAGAGCACAAAGTTATAAGAAAATCTACTTTGAAGAACAGTGTGACGCTGAGTGGCTAAGAAATAGAATTAAATACTTGGCAAACAATCTTTAAATCCACTTCATAGATCTCTATTAACTTTGAGAGTCTATTTGCAAATTAAAGTATTTTACTTCTAACTGTTGCTTAGATTCGCAAATGAAAAATGTATAGCAATCTTGTCTTTATACGTCATAAACAACCTATTAAAATATCTTTCCTAGTAATAGCCATTAAATATGTGTGTTCCTATATTAAATCGAATACCCCTCTTGTATATATTATGTAGTCTATTTTTCCTCCTAAGGGGAGGAAAATATTCTCGCAATTGTTTTAGGCTAATTTTCTCACTTTTTATTCCCAAGGGGAAAAGTTCAAAAGGAATTCAGACTACAACTACTTCTTGTGGTGATTAGGAAAAACTGAGAACGATTTCTACAATTCATATACTGTATTTTATCTGAAACTGATATAGTTGTGCATTTTGGACAGATTTAGAAGCTGGGATTTGGTTTCTAATTTTCACATATTTTCCTCAAAACTAGCCAATCTGAGATCCGGGCAACCCCTATTTGGTGTGTGATCACAAAAGGGCAGGAAAGAGGAAAATCAGTAGTTTTATTCACAGCATCAACTGTTCAATTACCAAAGCACAGTCTTCAAACTTAAATACTCTCATTTCGTCCAGTGTAGCCTCTTCTCTCAGTGTGACCTTTAGCACGTGTGTCACTAAAGACGTTTCAGAAAAGCTTACCTAATATCACCACAGAGGACTCTGAGGTCACAGTATTCTGGTCTTTACCTCATACTTAGCACGACAAAGAATACAACACGCCCACCAGTGCCTTCCGCTGAGTTTCATACACTCCTAGGAATTTAACACCTACTGAACGAATGGAAATGATTATCAGTTGTGTTTATACACTGACAAAATTTTAAAGTTTTCCGCTCCAGGGTCCAAACAGCGGCATCTCTTCAAGCTCTGCCAAGTGCTGAGCCCCCTTGGCTCGCGTTGCCGTGGATCAGAGAATTCCAAACCCTGCAGCTACTCATGTGAAAGATGGAACATAAAAGCTAAACTAAACCCATTCCCTCTCCCCGCTTGGCTTTGACGCAGGGGTAGTGGTGGTGGGGATTCAATAAAGGTGCCCAGCTTTGCTCCCTCCCAGCACGCAGGGCTCCATGTTGTCCTGCTCCACTCCGAGCCTGGCTGTTCAGCTCTTGTTGCCCTGACTACCTTCAACGCTTAAAATTCCGCCAGGAGATCAAAATGACAGGAAAAGCCAAGGGAAAGAACTTAGAGAAGGAATGGCAACCTTCCAGCCGAAAATCCCGAAAGCCGTGGTTTTTGACTCCTAGTGCAACAAGTGACCCTCCCAAGCGGCTCTCGAAACCACGCAGCCCGCAACTCGGGGGATCCACCTCGCGTGCGCCCGAGCAGCACAGCAGGCTGGACACACCAACCTTTTCCCCAGTCGTGACCCAAACAGTGACTCGGATTCGATCCTTTCTACCCCCAAGCCTTGAGGAAAATCCACTTGAGACTTTTTTCATCTCCAGATTTCCGACAGTCAATATCCTCCTCCATCCAGCCCATTTCCTAGTTTCCTGAAGGGTAGGGAGGACGTCTGTGAGTTGGATGTATGAGAGCGTGCGTGTGCTAGGGATTTTAAACGTTTCCCCTCTCTTCCACTTCTTCGATATGTGCTCTGAGCTTTAGGTGTCGCCTCACAAATGGGATCAATAATCCCTGCTGTTTTACCAACTTTGTCAAGAAACCCTAGAAAATCATATATATTAAAAGGGCTTTAGAAATTGTCAAGTACCCGAAAGGTTGCAGCTGCGAGTTACCTCGGAGGCCAAGGCAGCCACCTCTGCAAGGGAGTTCTGCGTCCAAGTATAGACTGTCCGTCCCGCCTGGCCCCCACCAAAAAGGCCGGGACCAGAGGCTGGTGAACAAGCGAGAGCAGCCTCAGTCCCACAGGTGAGCCGCCCCCACAAGCAGCCGAGCCGGGAGCCTTCCCAGCGCAGTCACCGCCCGCACTCACCTCTCCACTCCGGGAGCGAGATGGGAGGCGTGGGAGAGCGCCGAGAGGCACGGCGAGCCTGGGAGCGGGAGACGGCGCCGGGAGGCGGGAAGCGGACCAGAGAATGGGAGAAGCCCTGCAAGAGGACAGGAGGAAACAAAACCCAAACGCCCCACCCTCGAAGTCGCCAGGAGCTGAGCGAAGGAGGGAACGAGGTAGGAAAGCGCGGCGCCCCAAATATGCCCCGGGAGCGGCGCGGGAGGCGCAGAACCCCGGAGCTTGCAGCCGAGCGCGCGGGGTCCCAGCGGAGCGCGAGGAAGCGAGCGGAGCCCTCCTGGTTACCTGTGCTGCCTCCGCCCTGGCTGCCCCTGTCCCGAGGGAAGATGCCCAAGCACTTCTCCCATTCCACTTGGCCCGCGAAGCACAGCTCGGTGACGATGTGCAGCGCCTTCTGGCACAGAGTGTTCACTCCGTCCTCCTTGTGGAAACTCATCGTTTGGCTTTTCTTTCGTTTTCTCTTTTTTTCCCCAGTTAGCCGTCTTTTCTTCTTCCCGTACCTCTAGACTAACCCCTCGGGCGTCCTAAGCCATAGTCCGCCTGCAGTGACTTTAGCTGGAGAGCGCGCAGCTGAGACCCGGCAAGTCTTAGGAGCCCCACGTTGGTCTCATAGCGGGAGCGGAGGGCGCAGGGAAGAAGAGGCGCGCGAGGAGGCTGCGGCTGCGGCGAGGTTTGCGCCAACTCTCCCGCCGCGCGAGCAAGCCGAGGCGAGCTGGAACTAGAGACCCGGCATGGAGTGCTGAGGGGAGGGGGGAGCCGTAAAAAAGCCAGAGCCCTCGACTCGCAAGCACGGCCCCCTCTTCTCCCCAGCACACTGGTGTTTCTGGCGGGTGCCTGGCGGCGACGCGTCCAATAGCAGCCCGGCGCGGGCGCGGGGTGACTGGAGGCAGAGCGCACAGATCTAGCTCCCCGCGTCCTCTGGAGAACTGACTCGCGAGGGAGGGCTGGCAGCCCGGCGCCCCTGCCGAGGCCGGGGATGCTCATCGTTGCCCAGAGCTGGCCCAAGGAGCCCTCTCCGTTTTCCCAACACTCTTCCCTACATCAGTGCAGCCATGCCCGCCGCCTTTGTCTCTCCAACTTTTCCACGCATGTATTCACTTTTTGTGCTATCTGCTTCTGCCCTTCTGGAAAAGTCATCCCAATCGAAGAAAAACTGAAAAAGTTAATTTAAAAAAATGAATGCGTGAATAAGCAAACCCTCTTAGGTAGATCACAACATAAAATGTTCTTTGTACTAATAATCAGATAAGATTCTGTTGATTAATCCGTAATTGGAGATTGAGAATGCACAACTTGACTCTCTCCATCTACTTTCTTAGCGACTTAAAACAAGACATGGGTGTTAAAGGGAACAGGATTAAGTTCAAATCTGTCACACATCTCAGCCTAACCTTGAAGCTGCTTTCAGGTCTTGGTGTTCCTCCCACTTCAGCCTCCCTAGTAGCTAGGACTCCAGGGACTCCAGGGCCATTTTTTTTTTTTTTTTTTTAACTTATTGTAAAGACAGGGATCTCACTATGGTGCCCTGGCTGGTCTCGAACACCTTTGCTCATTCAATCCTACCGCCTTAGCTTCCCAAAATTCTGGTATTACTGGCACTAGCCACCACGCCTGTCCTGCTTTCGGGTCTTTGCCTGAGTCTGTAAAATGGGAGATTTGGACTCGGATGTCTTAAGCTCACCTGTTCTTATAATTCTTTAATGCAAATGCGTGCAAATCACTAGAACTAAAGCGACAAAATAAAATTAATAAACACGGGCTTCAGGATATAATAATGTGTTTACATGGTTTTTAAACTGTTTTTGGGCAGAGTTTCATCCCATATCATAACCTGAGGATCGATTTAACCCTCTTGTGATGAGGGATTCTTTATTTTTGAAGTGGGATGTATTGAACGTGTTGGCATGTCTATACTAGCAGAATAAGTAGTCTTTTTTAAAAACAGCTAATCAGTTCATGGTAAATTATTTCCTTTGCATGGGCACTATGGTAAACCTACTATAAATATTAGCCATAGCACTCCAGTAGGGAAGCATTCATTAGTTGAATAATTTTGACCTGATCCATAGGATAATTGGTTTGACTAGGACTATTTTTTACCATGAATTAAGACAAACTAAAATCTGCAGTCTCCATTTGTTTTTTGTTTATATGCACACTGACTTGGGTGGTTTTTCAGTCATTGTCTAAAGAAATAATTTCACTGTCAATCCAAAAAAAATTAAACATCTACTGTATCTACAAAGTTAAGTAACACATTTTAATAAGGCCCTTTCCAATTGCCTTTTGCCCCCCATTCTGCTACAGTCTACACAGACAGACCGGTAGCAAACAACCCACAATGCAATGCTGTGCTTTCATATTTACCATATGAACTAATTGCTGTGTAGGAGGACCAAATGAGTAATTATCTTTATACTACTTACAGAATCTAATTGCTTAAGAGGAGTAATGCAGAAGATCTTCCTAATAACCCTCTTGTGTTTGATTTCAGCGTTAAATATTAAGTAAACAAATTCTGGAAATAATTTTCCTGGTATTTGTTTATGCTGTTCCTGGCCTTACTGTTGTGTTTTCACAGCAAGCAGAGTTAATTTCACTTGGATATTTGTTTTTCTGAATTCATTTCTCTGAAAAAAAATTTCTTTCATCTAAAATGAATATCACAGGTTTTGATTTTTTTCTTTGTTCTTTGGACTATCTCACAGCTCATTAACAGGTGAATCAAAACAGGTTTTTTTGTCACTAACTAAAAGCTCAGGTAAGAATTTTGGGCAAAGTAAAAACTGCATTGAAGATCATCTTTTTCCATGCTGAAGGATAAGATGACAAGAATTTCAACTTTCAGTCTTTAAATTTTTTTTTCAACTATTTCAGCTACCAAGAACCTAAAAAGTAAACCAAGAAATATAGATTTGTATTTACTTCCCCACTCACACTCTGAAGGAATTGGTGAAATAGTAAAAGGAGAGGAGTGCAGGTTAGACTGATATTTACGGAGCACTGTAGGCTGTGCTAAGTACTATAGTAGCCATTGTTAGTCAAAAAAATGCTGGCTGTAATGATCTCTGTCACAGCTTCCTTCTGGATGACCTCTACGTTATGTAGAGGAGGGACTGGTTTGGAAATAAGGAGCCCAAGAAAAACCCATGTGAGCTAAGCATACCTGTTTAAGTGACAATTCAAAACTCTGTGATTTCCCTACTTGCTCAATCCTCTTCCAATTCCTTCTTCCTCTTTCTCATTCACATCGTGGAGGAGTGAGAGTTAGCTTGTTAGGCAGAGATCTCCCTAAAGTAAGGGGAACTTGGGAATCACTCTAAGACTCTAATTTTAAATATTATTTGACCTCCAAGACAGGAACTAAGAGAGTGGGTAAATGAAGAAATCTCAGAGCAGCTAAGCTTAGTCTGAATGAAGATCACAGAAAATTATTAAATTTTAACTTACTTAAAGTGTTACTGCTTTCCTTTTTTGTATTCTGTTGGCAGCTCAGATTCATAACATCCCAGTTGTAACTTTCTGTATACACTTGGGGCCGCTCCTGTACTCCTCAATTCAGAAAATGGAATTGCCACTCACTCCCGCTGTGATGATGATGACCAAACTTCTGGCTTGCACAGAAGGGTGTCCCTACTAAGAAGTCCAGTTCTGACTCCAGATCCTTCCTTCCTTCCTTCCTTCCTTCCTTCCTTCCTTCCTTCCTTCCTTCCTTCCTCCCTCCCTCCCTCCCTCCCTCCCTCCCTTCCTTTTGACAGAGTTTTGCTCTTGTTGCCTAGGCTGGAGTACAATGGCGCGATCTTGGCTCATTGCACCCTCTGCCTCCCCGGTTCAAGCGATTCTCCGGCCTCAGCCTCCAGAGTAGCTGGGATTACAGGCACCCGTCACCACGCCCAGCTAATTTTTTGTATTTTTAGTAGAGGCGGGGTTTCACCATGTTGGCCAGGCTGGTCCTAAACTCCTGATCTCAGGTGATCAGGCCACCTTGGCCTCCCAAAGTGCTAGGATTACAGGCAGTAGCCACTGTCCCCAGGCCTCCAGATCCTTTTAATACAACCCAATTCATCACTCTGGAAGATTTGGTGTCTTTTCTTTTTTCCATTATGTTCAATTTGTTCATTTTTCCTGATGGATACCCAGTGAGCATTTCAATCTGAGACTCAGTTTTGAGTTCTTCAATTCTGAGAAATTCTGTTGATTTATTCCTTCAGTAATGTTCTAACTTCCATTTTTTCTGTGCAGTCCCTTACTAGAACTCCTTTTTTGTTGGATTTTTGACTATCAGGACTAAATTTCCAATTTTCACTTCTCTTCTATTTTCCATTTTTGTCACCCTACTCCTTGTGCTCTAATTTTGGGGAGATTTCCTTGACTTTGTCCTCTGAGCCTTCTATTAAACTACTACAATTTCATGTCTTATAGTTCTAAGATCTGCACACTTTTTGGGTTAGTGATTATTTTTTCTTATTTCATGGATGCAAAACCTTTTCTTCTTTCTCTGACCATATTCCTTATGTATATTTAACACCCTTTCACCCTCTTTTCAGTCTTGTCATCTTTTTTTCTGAATAACTCTTTTTGTTGTTGTTGTTGTTCTGTTCTTTATGTTGGAGGATTTTTTCTCAGGTGTCTGCTGATCCCTGGGCTTCCATTTAAAAGCACTGTAATATGGATTTGCAGGACCAAGTGCATCAGTAAGACATAGAACCAATGAGCATCACTGAAGGGCAATTCAGAACTGAGCTGTGTTTTTAATTGGAACACCCCAAATATCAGTATCAACAGCTTTATTCTCTGGAGTGATTAAATTCTTTTCAGAGAGGGACTCTCTAGTGTCTCACCAGGGATATAAAGGTAATAATTAAAATCTGCCTGCTTTTACTTAATCCTCCTTCTTCAGTATGTCCCCTGACTCTGTCCTCTTTTGGGTCTGATGTCCGGGATCTAGAGCCTTTCAAGGTTAATATTTCCGGGCAAAACAAAACACAAAAAACAAACCTATTTTATTTGCAATTTGGGGAAGGGTAATAATTAAGGATGTGTGAGTGGAGACTTAAGCTTCAAGACATCTTAAGAATTACATTGACCCCCAACCCCTGCCTTTTTAGCCTCTTGTCTTACCTCCACCTTCTTCAGAATGAATATGAGGTGTCTCCATCTCTGTTTTTTTCTGGGTCTCTCTGGGGTGAATCACTAGCTTCTCATTGCTGTCTGCCTCTAGAGGTTTAAGCTCTCTGCTTAACAAGTTAGTGACTGCTTCTTCACCGACTTCCATCTTCTAAACCTATTAACATCTTTTGTCTTTTTAGTCTTTTTGTTCTTTGGGGTTTATAGCCTTTTATTGCTTTACTGTCATTGCAGTGTCATTTCAGGAGCAGGAACACAAGCACACAAGTTCTTAATTTATCATGTTTAGCTATTTAAAAAGGCAATTCTCATTGTGCCACTATTTAAAACTTTCCTGTGGCTTCTAATTGTGCTTTGGATTTATTGAATACCTTCAGTATGGTCTGTAAAGCCTTACTGACCTGACTTCTATCTTCTTTATTGTTTTCTGAGTTGACCGTGTACTTTCTTTTCATCCTCAATTTCTCCTTTGCAGCACAAATCATAAAGTCAAATAATTTCTTGTAAGCTCTGGAAGGAAGGGAACATTTCTTGCTTTATCACTGCTCTTTTTCTAGTGCTTCACACTGTGCCAGCAGTAATAGTTATTCAATAAACATTTGTTAATGAGTAGATTAATATGTCACTTCTTAACCCTATCTCTTTCTCTGTAGTTATCATCAGTAATAAGAGCCATTAGTTACTTATTTCAGAAATATATAGTATATTAGTCTGTTCTCACACTGCTAATAAAGGCATACCTGAGACTGGGTAATTTATAAAGGAAAGAGGTTTAACTGACTTACAATTCCACATGGTTGGGGAGGCCTCCCAGTCATGGCGGAAAGCGAATGAAGAGCAAAGTCATATCTTACGTGGCTGCAGGCAAGAGAGCTTGTGCAGGGGAACTCCTATTTATAAAACCATCAGATCTCATGAGGCTTGCTACCATCAGAACAGTATGGGGGGAACCACCCCCATGATTCAGTTATCTTCACCTGGACCAGCCCTTGACACGTGGGGATTATTACAATTCAAGGTGAGATCTGGGTGAGGACAGAGCCAAACCCTATCACCAGGGTATGTAATAGAAGCTAGTAAACTGTTCTATTCCCAGGGAGGAAGAAGGCCCACAAGGAAGAGCAAGTGGCAGTAGTGCAATATATCCTTTCAGAAGGAAAAAGATGGCCATTTATATCTCAGGAACAGTCACAAACTCTTGATACCTGTTTTGTGTCGTGTCTTTTATATCTATGCTTAATGATCATAATCATAACTATTATTAGATATATAAGCTATAAAAAACTAAGTACTTTCAAGCTAATTGTAATAGTATTAATATCTTATGTATTAGCTCATTTAGAATAGTGACAGACACAGTTCTAAGCTTTTTACATACATTTACTATTTAATTTTCACAATAAACTGGTGTAATAGATATCTTTATTTGTATTGTACAGGTAAAAAAAAAAAACACCTCAGAGAGTTTTTAAGTAGCCTTTCTTAGGATATATAGCCATTGATAGTAGAGTCTGGATTCCAATTCAGACCTTAAGTTGCAGAATTTAGGTTCTTAGCCATTGCTGTATGCTGCTGCTTCTCATCTATCCTCATAAGGTGTCTACAGAGTAGGCAGAAAGGTATTAAGGGATCAGTCAGCCAGGAAGGTGAATTGATAAAAGCGTGAAATGATAAAAGTATGGCCTTTATCTACTTCTTCATTCACATTAGCAACCAATCCATGACCCTACTAGTTATACCATCTAAGAACCTAGAATGAACCTTGTCATATTCTTTTCCTCTCCCATATAAGTAAATAAGCATATGGATACACAAATGTATAGATGTTACTCTGTTGTCTATTTTCCAAAATGGTGCAGTTTTTACCTAACTGTAACTAATGAAAATCCCTTCAGTTTAACTGTTGTGGTTTAATGAATTATTTTTTCTTGCTTTTTTGAGGTATAATTGACAAATAAAAAATGTACACATTCAGGGTGTATAATGTGATGATTTGCTATAGCTATACATTGTGAAATGATTACCACAATTAATTTAAATAATATATCCATCATTACTCATAGTTACCATTTTGTGTGTGTAGAGTAAGTTAGTGAAGACACTACAGATCTCCAGGAATACCTGGGAGATATTGTGGATTTGGTTCCAGATCACCTCAATAAAGTGAATATCATAATAAAGCCACAAAATATCATCAAAAAGTCACAGCACATTTTTGGTTTCCCAGTGCTTATACAATTTATCTTGACACATGCTGTAGTCTATTAAGTGTGCAATAGTACTATGTCTAAAAAGCAATATACATGCCTTAATTAAAAAATACTTTATTGCTAAAAAATTCTAATGATCATCTGACCCTTTAGCGAGTTGTAGTCTTTTTTTGCTGGTGGAGGGTCTTGCGTTGGTGTTGATGGTTGCTGATTGATCAAGGGTGGTTGCTGAAGGTTGGGGTGGCTGTGGCAATTTCTTACAATAAGACAGCAATGAAGTTTGCTGCACCAGTCAACTCTTCCTTTCACAAAATATTTTTTCTGTGCTTTGTGATATCATTTTACCCACAAAAGAATTTTATCCAAAATTGGAACCAATCCTCTTAAATCCTGTTGCTGCTTTATCAACTAAATTTATGGAATATTCCAAATACTTTGTTGTCATTATAACAGCATTTCCTGCGTGTTCATCAGGAATAGATTCCATCTCAAGAAACCACTTTCTTTGCTCATTTATAAGAAGCAACTCTTCCTGTGCTCAGGTTTTATCATGAGAGTGCAGTAATTCACATCTTCAGGCTTCACTTCTAATTTTAGTTCTTTTGTTATTTGTACCACATCTGCAGTTACTTCTGCCACAGAAGTCTTGAACCCCTCAAAGTCATCCATGAGGGCTGGAATCAATTTCTTCCAAACTCCTGTTCATATTTATATTTTGGCTGCCTCCATGAATCATGAATCTTCTTAATGGCATCTGGAAGGATGAATCTTTTCCAGAAGTCTTTATATTTACTTTGCCCAGATCCATCAGAGGTTCACCATCTATGGCAGCTGTGCCCTTATCAAAAGTATTTCTTAAATATTCATGTCCTTTGCAGCAACAAGTATGCAGCCAGAGGCCATTATCCTAAGTGAGTTCATGCGAGGACAGAAGACCAAATACTGCATGCTCTCACTTATAAGTGGGAGCTAAACATTGGGTACTCATGGACATAAGATGACAACAATAGACACTGGAGACTACTGGGTGGAGGAAGGAGGACAGAAAGGATTGAAAAATGAACTATTGGGTACTATGCTGAGTACCTGGGTGATGGGATCGTTTGGACCCCAAACCTTAGCATCATGCAATATACCCTGGTTACAAACCTGCATATGTACCCCCTGCATCTAAAATAAAGTTAAAAAAAAAAAAAACCTCGAGAGCCATGTACAGGAAGTGTATCAAAATGGAAGAAGACAAAAGCTTAATAAATCATCATTTATAAAAACCCCAAACAACAACAACAACAACAACAACAAGTACTTCTGAAATAAAAGACTTGAAAATCAAAATTACTCCTTGGTACATGGGCAGCAGTCATGAAAACAACATTAATCTCTTTGTACATCTCCATCAGAGCCCTTGGATTTCTAGATGCATTGTCAGTGAACAGTAATATTTTGAAAGGAATCTTTTTTCTGAGCATTAAGTCTCAACAGTGGGCTTAAAATATTCAAGAAATCATGCTATAAACAGATGTGCTGTCACCCAGGCCTTCTTGTTCCATTTAGGGAACACAGGCAGAGCAGATCTAGTATCACTCTTAAGGATCCTAAGAGTTTTGAAATGGTAAATGAGCCTTGGCTATCACTTAAAGCCACTAGCTTCACTAGCCCTTAATAAGAGAGTCAGCTTGCCCTTTGAAGCCAGGCACTGACTTCTCCTGTCTCCTATGAAAGTCCTAGATGGCATCTTCTTCTAATAGAAGGTTGTTTCATCTACATTGAAAATCTGTTGTTTAGTGTAGCCACCTTCATCCGTGATTTTAGCTAGATCTTCTGGATAACTTGCTGTAGCTTCTACCTCAGCACTTGTTGCTTCACCTTGCACTTTATGTTGTGGAGATGGCTTCTTCCCTTAAACCTAATGAACCAGTCTCTGCTAGCTTACAAGGTTTCTTCTGCAGCTCCCTCACCTCTCTCAGCCTTCAAGGACCTGGAGCAAGTTAGGGCATTGCTCTGGATTAGAGTTTTGTGTAAGGAAATATTGTGGAGGTTTGATCTTCTATCCAGACCAGCAAAACTTTCTTCAGGCTGTTTTCACTTTCTTTTTTCTTTTCTTTTTTTTTTTTTTTTGAGAAGGAATCTTGCTCTGTTGCCCAGGTTGGAGTGCAGTGGTGGGATCTCCACTCACTGCAAGCTCCGCCTCCCGGACTCAGGCCATTCTCCTGCCTCAGCCTCCTGAGTAGCTGGGACTACAGGCACCTGCCACCAGGCCTGGCTAATTTTTTTGTATTTTTAGTAGAGACGGGGTTTCACTGTGTTCGCCAGGATGGTCTCGATCTCCAGACCTCGTGATCCACCCACCTCAGCTTCCCAAAGTGCTGGGATTACAGGCATGAGCCAACGCACCTGGCCTGTTTTCACTTTCTTATCATTTATATGTTCACTGGAGTAGCGCTTGTAATTTCTTTCAATAACTTTTTCTTTGTGTTCATAACTTGGCTAACTGATGCAGGAGGCCTAGCTTTCAGACTGCCTTGGCTTTAGACATGCCTTCTTCACTAAGCATAATCATTTCTAGCATCTGATTTAAAGTGAGAGATGCGGCCTGGTGCGGTGGCTCACACCTGTAATCCCAGCACTTTGGGAGACCGAGGTGGGCGGATCCCTTCAGTTCGGGAATTCTGGACAACATGGTGAAACCCCATCTCCATTAGCCGGGCGTGGTATTGCACTCCTGTAATCCCAGCAACTTGGGTGACTGAAGCAGGAGAATCTCTTGAACCCGGAGGCGGAAACTGCAGTGAACTGAGATTGCGCCACTGCAAGCCAGCCTGGGTGATAGAGTGAGGCCCTGTCTCAAGAAATAAATATATTTTAAAAATAATAATAAATAAAGTGAGAGATGTGTGACTCTTCCTTTCACTTAAACACTTGAAGGCCGTTTTCGAGTTAGTAGTTGGCCTAATTTTAGTATTATATCTCAGGTATTAAAGAGACCCGATGAGAGGGAGAGAGGTAGGAGATCGCCGGTTGGTGAAGCAGTCAGAACACACAAAATATTTATCAATTATTTTGCTGTCTTTTATGGGTGTGGTTTATTGTACTTCAAAACAATTAATATGGTAATATCAAAGATCACTGTGTTAGGCGATTATTGCATAGCTATAAATAAATTCTTAAGACTAGATAAGTTATAAGAATAGAGATTTAATTGGCTCACAGTTCTGCAGGTTGTAGAGGAGGCAAAATGCCAGCATCTGTTTCTGGGGATGGCTTAGGGAACTTTTACGGTGGAAGCTGAAGTGGGAACTTGCATGTCACGTGGTGAAAACAGGAGCAAGAGAGAGGGAATTGGGGGTAGAGGTGCCACACACTTAAACAACCAGATCTTGTATGAACTTAGAGAGAGAGCTCACTTACCACTAAGAGAATGGCTCAAACCTTTTATGGGGGATCTATCCTCATGATCCAAGCCCCTTCCATCAGGCCCCAACTCCAACACCGGGGATTACATTTCAGCATGAGATTTGGTCAGGACAAATATCCACACTGTATCAATCACTGATCACATATCATCATAAAAAAGATAATAATGAAAATGTTTGAATATTGCAAAAATTATGAAACTGTGACAGATATGAAGTAAGCACATGCTGTTGGAAAAATGGTGCCAATACACTTGCTCAAGGCAGGGTTGCCACAAACCTTCAACTTGTAAGCAGCACAATATCTGTGAAGTGCAATAAAAAAAAGCACGATAAAACAAGGCATGCCTGTCTTCTCAGCATATTTCAAATAAATAATACGGTATTGTTAATGATAGTCACTGTGCTGTATATTAAATCTCTAGCATGTGTGGCATGATGAATAATTATTTTTAATGACTAGAAACATTTCAAGATGATGATATACCATAATTTATTCAATTATTTCCCTACTGATGCAGATTTTTTTTTGTTTACTTTAGCTATTTATCACAATGGGCCATGTTGCAGTGGATTTACTTGTAATATTTACTTAAATACTGATAATTTTATTTACATTATCTATATTTCCAAGGAAGATAATTCTGCTATGTGAAATTACATTTAAATTCACATTTCTACCAGAAACATATAAGATTATCCTTTTTTGTGCATCCCCGCTTATAAAAATAGATGTTAGTAGTTTTAAATTCCTGACATTATTTTGAGTGCATTATTTTCAAAGACTGCCCTGTGTTTTTATATGTAAACACTTATGCAAATATATATAATGTATATGCCTATCAAAGAAATTAAAATTAAAATGCAAAATATTTTTATTTTTAATTAAAAAAATAAGGAATCTGAGACTAACCATTGTTTCTTTTCTAAACTTGTGATCTCAAACCTTAGCATGTGTAAGAATCATTTGGAATGGTTGTTAAAACATAAGTTGCTAGGCCCCACTCCTGGAGTTTCTAATTCATTTGATTTGAGGTGGGGACTGAGAATTTGCATTTCTAAAAATTTCCCATGTGATACAGATACTGCTGGTCCAGGGACCACACTTTGAGAACCACTCTTCTAGATGGGTTCTTTAGACCGAAAGGTATCCTTAAGAATTTACGTAGTATACTTACTTACTTCGGGTGTAATATCTGGTCAACTCAAAATAAGCAATCTAAAATAACAATAGATTGAGGGCATTAACTGAAATTAGGTAAAACAAACAAACAAACAAACAAACAAACCCACAGTTCTGTTTTAAGTTCCATAATTTGCCAGCTGTGTAATGGATAACTTACTTAAACTCTTTGAACTTAGCATGTCTTTTTTTACTGATAGAATAATATCATGTTTTACTTCATCAAAGGATTGCTCTGATGCTCAAAAGAGGCAGTGAATGTGAAAGTACTCAAAAATGCTATGGAAATATAAATCATAATCATCGCTCTGTGGATTAGGATTATTTGATATATAAATCAGTTACAGCTCAGCCTTTTTACTCTGTATCAAATATTTTTCTCGAATTGGTGCCTCATTAATAAGTAAAATAATTGGGCCCCCTAGAAGTCTTAAGAAGTAGCAAAATACCTTTCTCAAGAGGCAACAAGTGATGAATTACCTCACGTAGCACATAATTAACCTCCCTAAAATTCCCATTTACACCACATTCTTCCTCAATTCTCACAGAGGAAGTTCCAATCATTCTAAATCATATTAGAATATTCTATTATCTCTACAGCAGTGGTCTCTCTCTGAAATGATCTTGCTGGTTTATTTATGTGTTTACCATCTATCTTTCCCATGCTAGATTACAAACTCCCTGACAGCGAGGTCTGACTTTTTCACCACTGCATCCCAGAACTGAGAATAATTATAGGCACAGAGCAGGAATAAAATGACAATGTAGCTTTTTATTGACCATGTGAAGCGCTATAATAGCTCTTAAGTAGGATTTATCTGGTACTGACAAGTTTGAATTAAGTGCTTAGAATGTACTGTGTCAATTTCTAAACACCAAAATCACATAAACGTTACTGGTTATTTTGAGAAGTTCAATAAAGAGGATATATTGATTAAAATGATTTGTAAATCACTAGGATTACAATTCATTCATTAAACAAAGTTATATAATTAATACATGATGATATAAATAGTATGTAAGTTCTGAGGAAATTTTTGTTCTCAGTTTCTCTCTTGGCAGAAAGCTGGCCTAGAAAATTTCAATTTAATTTGTTGAGTAAGTTTTCTGCAGAATAATTTGTAATTTTTTTATTGTAAACATTAAAGAGTTAGTGCTAGAATATGGAATATGACTATAAAGTAAAATATATTGTTTGTCTGCATAGTTGCTTTTATGAACTCACCAACAATTTAAAAATGCTGCGTTTATGCAAATTTTTTTTTGGAGTGCTTCTTTTGGGATTAACCTCAAAGGCAACTCACATGCTACAAAATACAAACAAAACAAAAAACAGAGAACTTAAAAATGATTCAAGTTTTTTAAACCTAAATTATAATTGTGTATATTGATTAAATATTTTATTTACCAATCTTGAATTCTGGCTGCTAAATCTTTACTTTAAAAACAAAGGGATTCATGGTAAAAAAAAAAACACTAAACAAACCAGGAATACAAAGGAACTTTCTCAACCACGTGAAGGGCATTTACACAAAACAAAAAACAAATATCCCCCTCCTCACAGCTCTCCCACACAAACAAAAATCCCAACTAACATCGTACTTAATGGTGAAAGACTGAAAGCTTTACCCAAAGATTACGAAAAGACAACAATATACACTCATGCCTCTTCTATTTAACATTTTACTGGAGGTTCTAGGCAGGACAATTAGGGAAAAATAATGAAACAAAAAGCAGCCAGATTGGAAAGGAAGAAGTAAAACTATCTCTGTTTGCAGAGGACATCATCTTATATACAGAAAATCCTAAGGAATCCATATTGAAACTACAACAACTAATAAATGAATTTAACAAAGTTTCAGGATTCAAGATCAATATAAAAATATTGTTGCTGTGTAATAGTAATAAGCAATCCAAAATGAAATTAAGAAAGCAATTTCACTTAGAACATTAAAATAATAAAATACTTATAAGACTTGAGCCTTGTAAAATACAAATATTGCTGAAAGAAATTTTAAAATATCTTAATAAATGAAAGATATGTTCATGAATCCAAGACTTACTATTGTTAAGAAGGCAAAGTCCCAAAGTTGATATACAGATTTAATGTCATCTATATGAAAATCCCAGCTGCTTTTTTTGCAAAAATTAATCGAATGGTCCTAAAATTTAGATGGAACTGCAAAGCACCCAGAATAACTCAAACAATCTATAAAAAAGAAGAAATTTGAAGGTCTCATACTTCCAATCAAATTTACTATAAAGCCCTAAAGTAATGCAGACAGTGAGGTGCTAGGATAAGGATAGATATACAGATTGATGAAATGATAATCCAGAAAAAAACCCTTATATTTATGGGCAACTGACTTTTCAATAAGGTTACAAACACAATTCAGTAGGGGAAAAATCATTTTTTCAACAAATGGTGATGAGACAACTGGTATACACATGCAAAAGGATGAAAGTATACCTCTTCCTCACACCATACATAAAAATTAATTCAAAAGAGATCATAGCCCTAAATGTAAAAACTGAAATTATAAACCTTTTTGAGAAAAACAGGAATAAATTTTCATGACCTTCAATTAGACAATAATTTCTTAGATTTGACACCAAAAACTCAATAGAAAAAATTTTAAAAAATAGATAATTTGAACTTAATGAAAATTAAATCTTTTTTACTTCAAAAATGCATCAAGAATGCAAAAAGCTAACTGATAGGTCTGGAGATAATATTGTAAAACACTTATATAATGAGGGACTTTAATCTAGAAAATATAAAGAATGCTTATAAGTCAACAACAAACAGACAGAAAACTCAATTTTAAAAAAATGAGTAAAGGATTTGAATAGATATTTCCCCAAAGAAGATATACGTATGGTCACTAAGCACATTAAGATATTCAACATCATTAGCCATTAGAGAAATGCAAATTAAAACCATAGTAACATATCACTTCATATCAACTAAGATAGCTATTATTAAAAGACAGATATAACACATGTCAGTAAGAGAGTGTAGAACCCTTATGCACCTCTGGTAGAAATAAAAATGGTACAATGACATTGGAAAACCAGGTATAACTTCCTATGAGTTATCTACTGATTCACTTCTTAGTAGTTAGCCAGGAGAACTGGAAACATATTTTCACACACAAAAATGTATACACTAATATTCATAGCAGTATTATTCCCAGTTTTCAAAAAGTGGTAATATCCATCAGCTGATTAATGGATAAACAAAATGTGATGTATTCTGTACCATAGAATATTATTTTGCAATAAAAAATAATAAATTACTGATACAAGCTACAACATAGATGAACCCGGAAAATATTGTGTCAAGTGAAATAAGCCAGTCACAAAAGACCACATACTCTGAGGCACCATTTATACAAACTCTCTAGGATACCTAAATTCTTAGAGATGAAAAGTAGATTCGTGGCTTTCAGGATCTGGGGAAGAGGGCAGGAAGAACTGGGGAATGAGCAGTGGCTACTAATGGAAAGGTTATTTTTTTGGTGATGAAATGTTTCAAAGTTAGTAGTGATGATTACACAACTCTGTGGATACTCTAAAAACCACTGAATTATACACTTTCAAAGATTGAATATTAAATGTGAATAGTATCTGAATAAAGTTATCTTTAAAAAACAACATGCTTATTTATCACCACACAGAATTTAATTTTCAATGCCTTATATATTTAAAATTGTAAAAATTAATTCTAAAATAAAAATGTTTACATCATTTTTAATGTAAAAATTGAAACCATAACGCAGGATAAAAATATACTGAAAAACATCATAAAAAATGAACTGAGGTCATGCTGAGCCAGGGTCTGGCCCGTGAACCCAGCAGCAGCCCCTCAGCTTCACCCACCACCTACCGACCACGGACCCCTGCAAAGTGAATGAGCTTCCGGCCTTCGTGAAAATGTGTAAGCAGGATCCAAGTGTTCTGCACACGAGAAAATGCGCTTCCTGAGGGAGTGGGTGAAGAGCATGCGGGGTAAAGTGCCATCTGCTATCAGAAAGCTCAATCAGAAGAAAATATCAAGGAAGAAAAAACAGATAATAAGAAGGCAGAGGAAGACTTAAAGACAGACAAACCATCAAGTGAGGAAAGTGATCTAGGAACTGATAATGAAGGTGTGATGGAACTAGACACTGATGCCCCTCGAGAAATGGGAAATTCAGAGATAGCACAGGAGATGATGGATCAGGTAAACGATAAGAAAGTGGCTGCCATTGAAGCCCTAACTGATGATGAACTGTAGAAAGCCATCAACTCATTCATAAATTCCATCAAGCTGAATCCTCCCTTGGCCATTCTGTATACCAAGAGGGCCAATGTCTTTGACAAATTACAGAAGCCAAATGCTGCCATTCGAGACTGTGACAGAGCCATTGAAATAAATCCTGATTCAGGTGAACATTACAAGTCATGAGGGAAACCACACAGATTTATTAGTACATTGGGACGAAGCAACCCATGATCCTGCTTGACCTTGCCTTTAAACTGGATGATGATGAAGATGCTAGAGCAGTGCTGAAAGAAGTTCAACCTAGGGTGCAGAAAATTGCAGAACATCGGAAAAAGTGTGAGAGAAAACGTGAAGAGTGAGAGATCAAAGAAAGAATAGAAAGAGTTAAGAAGGCTCCAGAAGAGCATGAGAGAACCCAAATAGAGGAAGAAGCCAGAGGACAGTCAGCAGTTCAGTATGGCTCTTTTCTTGGTGGCTTTCTTGGGGGAATGCCTGATAATTTTCACAGAGGAATGCTGGGAATGGGAGGGGGAATGCCTTGAGTGGCAGGAATGCTTGGACTTAAAGAAATTCTTAGTGATCCCAAGGTTCTTGCAGCGAAGCAGGATCCAAAAGTTATGGTGGCCTTCCAGCACGTAGCCCAGAACCCAGCAAATATGTCAAAATACCAGAGTAACCAAAGGTTATGAATCTTATCAGTAAATTATCAGTCAAATTTGGAGGTCAAGTATAATGCCCTCCTGATAAATAAAGCCCTTGCTGAAGGAAAAACAACCTAGATCACCTAGAATGCTTTGGATGGGTGTCACAATAATATGAACCTGTGTACTTCTGACCTTCTCATCAAGAGAGCTGGGTCACTTTGAAGATAATCACTATCTCTCGACCCCAAATGCAGCTGAAGCATTTTACAGTGGTTTGCCATTAGGGTATTCATTTACATAATGTTTTCCTACTAGGAATTACAAACTTTAAACACTTTTTAAACTTTAAAACTATTTAAAACAAAAAAATGAACTGAGAAAAATGTGTGTGGCATATATGCCAAAAGGTTAGTAACAATAATATCTCAATAATAAAATATTTCATAAATTAATTAAAACAAAAGTCAAATTTTCATAATGAAACAGGCAACATGAATTTTAAAAAAATGTAGCCATGACAAATTAACACATAAAATAACCTCATTAATAGTCAAGTAACTGCAGAATTTAACAATATAATCAGCTCTTTAAAAAATTGTAAGAGCCAGTGTAGGCAAGATAACTGGGTAGTTGTGTATACTGTTGGTAAGAAAATAAGTGGATGTTATATTTCTCTAAATTACTCGTTTTTGCATGCTTTCTTTAGAAGTATACTTCTAACAGTTTATCCTAAAGAAAATATCATGAGTGAATTAAATGATTTAGCAAGAAAAATATTTATCAGAACATTGTTTGTAATACTAAAAATGTTAGAACAATTTACATTTCCAAAATGGGGAATTTATTAGATCACGTGTGTCATATTGACAAAATTGAATACATTCAGTTATTCAAAAAAGAGCTATTGGTGAGAGGAATCTGAGATGATGGAAATAGGAAACACCAGGAATCTGTTTTCCCACCTAGACAACAATTGCGTTAGCAGAATGGGTCTGATGTAAATATTTTGGAACTCTGGAGTCTGTTGAAGGTTTGTAACTTCCAGGGGTGGCTTGGATGGTAAATTGCAGTTAATTTAGGTCAGTTTTAGCTCTTACCACCATAGAATCTGTCTCGCACCCCCAACCCCATGACAGGCAGCTTGCATGTGTTCCTGGAACAACCTGCCCATAGTTTGCAGGAGCCGTGTTAGGCAAAACATAGCCTGTCTTCCAAATATCAGATTCTGTGTTCTCATTACCAATTGCTATTTCTGATCACAGAAGTGCAGATGGGGTGGGGGGATAGAGAGGCATTGTTGTTGCATCTCCCCCAGTTGTTGCAAGCCCTCCGTCTGTGACTGAAAAGACTTCCAGGTGATTTAAAGGGCCAGTGATTCTTGCCACACCAATTTTTCTCCTTTTCCCCTCTTGGAAGCCAGACATTACAGACTAGAACCTTAAGAAGCAATTGCATACATGGGAAAATTAGAAAGTTACCATGCATGTGTAAGGAAAGGTATGGGCTCAGAAAAGACTTGAGAAGACCTGAAGTTTACACCACAGGCTGATATTCGGCACAGAGACAGCCTACAACAACAGCAACAAAAGCTATAATAAAACTGCAAGCCCTGGAAAAGGGAGAGGATTTGATTTCCAGAGTTAACCATTTTATTAGATTCAAATGTCTAGTTTTCAACAAAAATATCAAAAGACATATGAAGAAATTGGCAAATATGACCCATTCAAAAGAAAAAAATAAATCAACAGAAATTGTCCCTGAAAAAGACCTGATGGTAGATATACTAGACAAAGATCCTAAAACAGCTGCTTTAAAGATGCTGAAGGAACTAAAGGAAGATGTGGAGAAAGTCGAGAAAATGATGTGTGGAAATAAATAGAAATACCAATAAAGAGATGGAAAATGTAAAAGGAAACCAAAGAGAATTTCTGGACCTGAAATTATAATAATGGAAATGAGAAAAAACACTACAGGGATTCAGAGAGATTTGAAGAGAAAGAAGAAAGAATCAATAAAGTTGAAGATAGGACAATGGAAACTATTGAGCCTGAGGAGCAGAAAGAAAAAAGATCGAAGGAAAGTGAAAAGAAACTATAGGACATGTGGGACAGCATCAACCATCATATGCATTGAGAGAGTCCCAGCAGGAGAAGAAACAGAAAGAGAAAGATAATTTTTGAAAGAATAATAGCTGAAATATTCCCAAATGTGATGAAAAACATTAAAATAGTTATTTAAGAAGCTCAATGAATTCCAAGTAAAATGAACTAAAAAAGACTCACACTGAGGCACATTATATTAAAATTTTTCAGAGACAAAAACTAAGAGAATCTTGAAAGCAACAAGAGGGATGGAACTTGTCACATATAACAAATCCTCAACAAGACTATCAGCTGATTTCTCAGAAAATTTGCAGGCCAAAGGTCAATATAGTCAAAGTGCTAAAAGAAATAAAAATACCTGTCAACCAAGGATTCTATATCTGGCAAAACTTTCTTTCAAAAATGAGGGAGAAATTAAAATGGTCTCAGAAAACAAAAGCCAAGGGAATTCTTTACCAACAGGCTTTCCCTGTAAAAAATACTCAAGGGAGTCCTGCAAGATAAAATGAAAGGACACTAGTCAATAACTCAAAGCTGTATGAAGAAATAAAAATCTCGATAAAAATAAGAATGTGAGCAATTATAAAAACTAGTGGTATTGTAACAATGGTTTGTAACTGTACTTTTAATTTTCTACAGAATTTAAGAGACTTTTAAAAAGTAGTCTAAAGGTTAGTATTATTGAAACTTTGCTTTGTAACTCCAAATTTTGTTGAAAACAAAATTGTGACTTAAGAGACTAATAATTATTAGTATATGTTTCGGAACACATAAGGTATAAAAATGTCATTCTGTGAATGACATAAAAAGGGTGGAGGCAGAACTGTTTTTTGAGTAGAGCTCTTATATGTTACTTAAATTAACCTGGCATAAATGCCAATTATAGTATTATAACTTTAGGGTGTTAAGCATAATCCTCATGATAACCACAAAGAAAATAGCTATAGAATATATACAAAAGGAAATGAGCAATGAATTTTAACATTCCACTACAAAAATTAAACTAAACATAGAAGATAGTAATACAGGAAATGGAACACCAAAAAGTTATAAGCCATATAGAAAACAAATAGTAAAATGACAAGTAAGTCCACCCCTATAAGTAATTACTTTAAATGTAAATGAATTAAACTTGCCAATCAAATGACAGCCATTGGATGAATGGATTGAAAAAACATGTTCGAAGTATATGCTGTTCACAAGAGACTCACTGTAGATCAAAGATACAAATAGATTGAAAGTGGACAAAAGGAAAAAGGTATTTCATGCAAATAGTAATCAAAAGAAAGCAGGGGTAGCTATATCAGACAAAAATAGACTTTAAATCAAAATAAACTTTAATCTTCTTAAAGGTAAGAAGGAAACTTTATATTCATAAAAGGTTTAATACAGATAGGAACACACAACAATTACAAACATGTAGACACTTAATGGGACTAAGAAATAAAGAGAGAAGACTGAAACTACTAAAATCAGAATGGAAAGTGGGCATATAATTACTGATTCTACAGAAGTAAAAAGGATTATGAGAGTGCTATGACAAATTATATGCCAACAATTGGATAATTTCAATGAAGTGGACAAATTCCTAGAAACATGAAACAAACAATACTAAATCATGAAGAAATAGAAAACATGAGTAGATCTATTACTAATAATGAGATTGAATCAGTAATCGAAAAATCTTTCAACAAAGAAAAACCTTAGACCTGATGAATTCACTGGTGAATTCTGCCAAACATTTAAAGAAAAATGAGCACTAATCTGTTCAAACCTTTTTTAAAAAATTGAAGAGGAGGAATTGAAGAGGAGGGAACATTTCCTGTCCCATTCTATAAGGTCAGCATGAACGTGATACCAAAGCCAGACAAAGACACTGCAGGAAAAGAAAATTACAGAACAATGTAATTGTTTACAACAATTGTCACTGAAAAAGACCTGATGGTAGATCTACTAAACAAAGATCCTAAAACAACTGCTTTAAAGATGCTGAAGGAACTAAACAATATAAACAATGATTCAGCAAAATATTAGCAAATGGAACTCAGCAGTATATCAAAATGATTATACACTATGACCAAATACAACTTATTTCTGAATGCAGTGATAGTTTAATACATAAAAATTGATCAATGTAATGTATCACATTAACGAAATGAAAGAAAAACCTACATAGTTTTCTCGATGCAGAAAAATTATCCCACAAAATTCAGCATCTTTTATAATTAAAACATTCAACAAACTAAGAATAGAAGGAAAGTACCTCAATATAATACAGGCCATATATAAAAATCCTGCAGTGAACATTATACTCGACTGTGAAAGACTGAAAGTTTTTCATCTAAGATCAGAAACAAGGCAAGGAAGACTGCCTTCACCACTTCTATTCAATATAGGACTTGAAGTCCTATTTAGGGCAATTATGCCAGAAAAAGAAATAATAGGCGTCTAACATAGAAAAAAAGGAACACAATTATCTCTGTTCACAGATGATATGCTTTTATGTGTAGAAAACCCTAGATTGCACAATAAAACTATAGAATCAATAAATGAATTCAGCAAAATAGCACTATGCAAAGTCAACACAAAAATCAGTTGAATTTTTATACAGTAACAGTAGGCCATCTGAAAAGAAAATTACAAAAATAATCCATTACAATGACATCAAAGAAAAGAAAGTACTTAGGTATTAACTGGGCAGTTGAAAAATTTGTACAATGAAAATGATAAAACATTGCTGAAATTAAAGAATACATAAATAAGTGGGAAAATGTCCCACATTCCAAGATTGGCAGACTTAATATGGTTAATATGTCAACACTACCCAAAGCAAACTACATATTCAATGCAATTCCTATCAAAATCTCAATGATTTCTTTTTGTAGAAAGAGATAGCCCATTTAAAAATTCACATGGAATCTCCAGGGACCCTGAATAGCCCAAAATATCTTGAATAAAAGGGAACAAAGCTGAAGCACTTACACTTCTCAAAAGGACAGATATGTAGGCCAATGAAATAGAATAAAGAACCCAGAAAAATAGCTGGGCGCAGTGGCTCATGCCTGGGATCTCAGAAATTTGGGAAGCTGAGGCAGGTGGATCACCCGAGGTCAGGAGTTCGTGACCAGCCTGGCCAACATGATGAAACCCTGTCTCTACTAAATATACAAAAATTAGCCGGGCGTGGTGGTGGGCATCTGTAATCCCAGCTACTTGGGAGGCTGAGGCAGGAGAATCACTTGAACCTGGGAGGCGGAGGTTGCAGTGAGCTGGGATCATGCCACTGCACTCCAACCTGGGTGACAGAGTGAGATTCTGTCTCAAAACAACAACAACAACGACGACAACAAAAAACCCAGAAAAATCTTCCCACATGTGGTCAAATGATTTTGATATGGTGCCCACACCATTCAATGGGGGAAAAGATAGTTTTGGTTCTAGAAAAATCGGATATCGACGTGCAAAGAAATGAAGTTGGACTTTTACCTAGCACCATAACACAAAAATTAACTCAAAATGAACCAAAGACCTAAATAAATGTAAGATCTAAAACTATAAAACCCTTAGAAGACAATATAATGCAAAAGTTTCATAACATTAAACTTGTCAAAAATTTATTGGATATGACACCAATTTAAACAGACAATAAAAGAAAGAGAAGTTGAACATTATTAAAATTTGAACAATTTTATGTATTAAAATAACAGAGTAAAAAGGCAACACACAGAATGGGAGAAAACATTTGCAATTTGTTCTCTGCAATTGATCACTGATATGATTGGATTATTTTAATTTCTATCCTTTAGCTTATATACCTATATCATCTAAATTTTATATGACAACCATGTGTTACTATTATAATATGAAAGAACTACTTAGATAATAATAGTTTCAAATAAATCTAAAGTTTAGAAAGGGATTTTTTAAAAGATTGCAATAATTTTTGGAACAGGTAGTCTTAGTCTGTTAGGACTGTTTATACCATAAAATGGATTGACTTATAAACAACAGAAATTATTTTTCACAGTTCTGGAGGCTGAGAAGCTCGAGATAAAAGTGCCAGGAGATCAGTGGTGAGTACCCACTTCCTAGTTCACAGAGAGGAGTTTTCATCTTGTGTCTTCACATAGGAGAAGGGCCAGATATGCTCCCTTAGCCTTCTTTTATAAGACCAAATTACCTCCCACGTCCTAATACTATGATATTTGAGGTTAGGATTTCAAAATATGAATTTTGAAGGGACACAAACATTCAGATAATAGCAAAGGTATTATAGTTTAATAGTTATGAGCTTGGGTCTGGAGTTAGCATAGGTTCAAACCCCAACCCTGCCATGTCTTCCCGAATTTTAAGCAATAACTATTCTAAAAGTTCAGAATCTTCTTCTATTAATTTAGAATTATAACACTTCATTGTATATGGATTAATTATGTAATATATATAAAGCTCAGATTCCAATGCTTAATATTTTGCAGAAATTCAATAAATGGTGGTAACCTCCCTTTAAACTTTCATAGAGCCCGTATTTCTCTATTTTGATCTTAAGAACATATGTGCATATCTTTCTTAAATGCTTTGCCTTGAACTTCATTTCATTATACTAAATCAAAATAAATATAGAAAAATGTAGTCTCATTTAAATTAGATGCAAGGAACATTACAAAAATATTAAATGAAAATGGTTTCTCCATGTGAGCTTGTATTTCATTATCATTCAAATTATTTAACAAAACAAATTTTTTAGGTTTAAATGATTTTAGATTTTTTTCAGCTGGCTGATTGTTTCAAATTGAAACAATCACCAGCCTGGTGTTCAAAATACAGTAACATATCAATGTCTGATAATTAAATTAAAGAGTCTGTGCTTCCTTGGATTCATATGCATAAATAGCACTTAGTAAACTTAATAGTAAATGAGGGAGCAAAATGATTTTCCTATGAATCTAAAACAAGGACATGCTTCTGAACTGTTTTCAAGTATCCAGACTACATAGGGTAAATACTACTTTTAAATGAACACCTTAATACTGTGTACTTACACTTTCTGTGATACACGCAGATAACTGAAAACTGTCAATGAACTCAGAGCACTTTGTCCAGTAAATCTAATGGTTTCAGCTGATTTAGTTGCAGTCACTTTATTCTTTTGCGATGTTAGGTTGCCCAGAAACAGGAATGCGGGATTGCTGGCAAGATGGCGGAATAGGAACAGCTCTAGTCTGCAGCTCCCAGTGACATCCATGCAGGAGGTGGGTGATTTCTGCATTTCCAACTGAGGTACCCAGTTCATCTCACTGCGACTGGTCAAGCTGAAGCAGGGTGGGGTGTCACCTCACCAGGAAGTGCAAGAGATTGGGGAACTCCCTCTCCTAGCCAAGGGAAGCCATTAGGGACTGTGTTGTGCATTCCTGCACCGATACTGCATTTTTCCCATGGTCTCTGCAACTGGCAGACCAGGAGGTTCCCTCCAGTGCCTACGCCACCAGGCCCCTGGATTTCCAGCACAAAATTGGGCAGCCCTTCGGGCAGACGCCGAACTAGCAGCAGTTCTTTTTTCATACCCCAGTGGCACCTGGAATGCCAGCAAGACAGAGCTGTTCACTCCCCTGGAAAGGGGGCTGAAGCCAAGGAGCCAAGTGGACTGGCTCCAGTGGGTCCTACTCCCACGGAGCCCAGCAAGTTAAGATCTACTGGCTTGAAATTCTTGCTGCCAGCGCAGCACTCTGAGCTCCACAGACTGGGGATGCTCAAGCTTGGTGGGGGAAGGGGCATCCACCATCACTGAGGCTTGGGTAGGAAGTTTTACCCTCACAGTGTAAACAAAACCACTGGGAAGTTCGTACTGCGCCCAGCCCACCTCAGCTCAGCAAGGCTGCTGCGACCAGACTGCTTCTCTGAATTCCCTCCTCTCTGGGCAGGGAAGCGCTGAAAAAAAGGCAGCAGCCCCAGTCAGGAACTTATAGCTGAAACCCCCACCTCCCTGGGATAGAGCACCTAGGGGAAGGGGCAGTTGTGAGGAGAGCTTCTGCAGACTTAAACGTTCCTTCCTGGCAGTTATGAAGAGAGCAGAGGATCTCCCAGCCCAGTGTTTGAGCTCTAATAAGGGACAGACTGCCTCCTTAAGTGGGTTGCTGACCCCCATGTATACTGACTGGTAGACTCTTCCCAGTAGGGGCCAACAGACCCCTCATACAGGAGAGCTCTGGCTGGTATCTGGCAGGTGCCCCTCTGCAACAAAGCTTCTAGAGGAAGGAACAGGCAGCAATCTTTGCTGTTCTGCAGCCTCTGCTGTCAATACCCAGGCAAACAGGGTCTGGAGTGAGCTTCCAGCAAACTCCAGCAGACTTGTAGCAGAGGGCCCTGTTAGAAGTAAAACTAACAAACATAAATAAATAGTATCAACATTAAAAAAAAGGAGGTCTACTCAAAGACCCCCTCCAAAGGTCCCTGACTTCAAAGTCCAAAGGTAGATAAATCCATGAAGATGTGGAGAAACCAGCACAAAAAGCCTGAAAATTCCAAAAACCAGAATGCCTCTTCTCCTCCAAAGGATCAGAATTCCTTGCCAGCAAGGGGAAAAAAAAAAAAAAAAACTGGACAGAGAATGAGTTTGACGAAGTAGGCCTCAGAGGGTGGCTAATAACAAATTTCTCCAAGATAAAGGAGCACGTTCTAACCCAATGCAAGGAAGCTAAGAATCTTGAAAAAAGGTTAGACGAATTGCTAACTAGAATAACCAGTTTACAGAAGAACATAAATGACCTGATGGGGTTGAAAAACACAGTATGAGAACTTCAAGAAGCATACACAAGTATCAATAGCTGAATCGATCCAGCAGAAGAAAGAATATCAGAGATTGAAGACCAACTCAATGAAATAAAGTGAGAACACAAGATTAGAGAAGAAAAAGTGAAAAGAAACAAACAAAGCCTCCAAGAGATATGGGATTATGTGAAAAGACCAAATCTATGTTTGATTGCTGTACCTGAAAGTGACAGGGAGGATGGAACCAAGTTGGAAAACACTCTTTGGGATATTTTCCAGGAGAACTTCCTCAACCTAGCAAGGCTAGCCAATATTCAAATTCAGGAAATACAGAGAATACCACAAAGATACTCCTCGAGAAGAACAACTCCAAGACACACAATCATCAGATTCACCGAGGTTGAAATGAAGGAAGAAATGCTAAGTGCAGCCAGAGAGAAAAGTCAGGTTACCCACAAAGGAAAGCCCATCAGATTAACAGTGGATCTCTCAGCAGAAATCTTACAAGCCAGAAGAGAGTGGGGAACAAAATTCACCATTCTTAAAGGAAGAATTTTCAAACCAGAATTTCATATTCAGACAAACTAAGCTCCATAAGTCAAGGAGAACTAGAATCCTTTACAGATGAGGAAATGTTGAGGGATTTTGTCACCACTAGGCTTGCCTTACAAGAGCCCCTGAAGGAAGCACTAAACATGGAAAGAAACAACGGAACCAGCCACTGCAAAAACACACCAACTTGTAAAGACCATTGTCACTCTGAAGAAACTGCATCAACTAACGGGCAAAATAACCAGCTAACATCATAGTGGCAGGAACAAGTTCACATGTAACAATATTAACCTTAAATGTAAATGAGCTAAATGTCCCAATTAAAAGACACAGACTGGCAAATTGGATAAAGAGTCAAGACCCTTCAGTGTGCTGTATTCAGGAGAGACATTTCACGTGCAAAGACACATATAGGCTCAAAATAAAGGGATGGAGGAGTATTTACCAAGCAAATGGAAAGATAAAAAAAAAAAGAGCAGGGGTTGCAATCCTAGTCTCTGATGAAACAGACTTTAAACCAACAAAGATCGAAACAGACAAAGAAGGGCTCTACTTAATGGTAAAGGGATCAATGCAACAAGAAGAGCTAACTATTCTAAATATATATGTACCCAATAGATGTGCACCCAGATTCATAAAGCAAGCTTCTTAGAGGCCTACAAAGAGACTTAGACAATAACACAATAATAGTGGGAGACTTTAACACCCCACTGCTGATAAGAGATAGATCAAGGAGACAGAAAATCCATAAGGATATGCAGGATTGAACTCAGCTCTGGACCAAGCATACCTAATAGACATCTACAGAACTCTCCACCCCAAATCAACAAAATATACATTCTTCTCAGCACCACATCACACGTATTCTAAAATTGACCACATAATTGGAAGTAAAACACTCCTTGGCAAATGCAAAACAATGGAAATCAAAACAAACAGTCTCTCAGACCACAGTGCAATCAAATTAGAACTCAGGAATAAGAAACTCACTCAAAAACCCACAACTACATGGAACTGAACAACCTGCTCCTGAATGACTACTGGATAAATAACAATATTAAGGCAGAAATAAAGATGTTCTTAGAAACCAATGAGAACAAAGACACAACATACCAGAATCTCTGGGATACATTTAAAGCAGTATGTAGAGGGACACTTGTAGCATTAAATGCCCACAAGAGAAAACAGGAAAGATCTAAAATTGACACCTTAACTTTAGAATTAAAAGAGCTAGAGAAGCAAGAGCAAACAATTTCAAAAGCTAGCAGAAGACAAGAAATAACTAAGATCAGAGCAAAACTGAAGGAGATAGAGACGTGAAAAACCCTTCAAAAAATCGATGAATCCAGGAGCTGGTTTTTTGAAAAGATAAACAAAATAGACCACTAGTCAGAATAAAAAAGAAGAAAAGAGGGAAGAATCAGATAGATGCAATAAAAATGATAAAGGGGATATCACCACCAATCCCACAGAAATACAAACTACCATCAGAGGATACTATAAACACCTCTACACAAATGAATTAAAAAATCTAGAAGAAATGGATAAATTCCTGGACACATGCACCCTCCCAAGACTAAACCAGGAAGAAGTCAAATCCTTAAATAGACCAATAACAAGTTCTGAAATTGAGGCAGTAATTAATAGCCTACAAAGCAAAAAGAGTCCAGGACCAGATGGATTCACAGCCAAATTCTACCAGAGGTACAAAGAGGAGCTGATACCATTCCATCTGAAACTGTTCCAAATAATAGAAAAAGAGAGAATCCTCCTTAATTCATTTTATGAGGCCAGCATCATCATGATACCAAAACCTGCCAGAGACACAAGAAAGAAAGAAAATTTCAGCCCACTATCCCTGATGAACATTGATCCAAAAATCTTCAATAAAATACTGGCAAACCAAATCCAGCAGCACATTGAAAAGCTGATCCACTGCTATCAAGTTGGCTTCATCCCTGGGATGCAAGGCTGGTTCAACATATGCAAATCAAATGTAATCCATCACATAAACAGAACCAATGACAAAAACCACATAATTATCTCAATAGATGTAGAAAAGGCCTTTGACAAGATGCAACAGCCCTTCCTACTAAAACTCTCAATAAACTAGGTATAGACGGAATGGACCTCAAAATAATAAGACCTATTTATGTCAAACCCACAGCCAATATCATACTGAATGGGCAAAAGCTGGAAGCATTTCCTTTGAAAACCAGCAAAAGACAAGGATGCCCTCTCTCACCACTCCTATTCAACATAGTATTGGAAGTTCTGGCCAGGGCAATCAGGCAAGATAAATAAATAAAGGGTATTAAATTAGGAAAAGAGGAAGTCAAATTGTTTCTGTTTGCAGATGACATGATTGTGTATTTAGAAAACCCCATTGTCTCAGCCAAAAATCTCCTTAAGCTGATAAGCAACTTCAGAAAGTCTCAGGATACCAAATAAGTGTGCAAAAATCACAAGCATTCCTATACACCAATAATAGAGAGCCAAATCATGAGTGAACTCCCATTCACAATTGCTACAGAGAGAATAAAATACCTAGGAATACAACTTACAAGGGATGTGAAGGACCTCTTCAAGGAGAACTACAAACCACTGCTCAAGGACATAAGGGAGGACACAAATGGAAAAACATTCCATGCTCATGAATAGGAAGAATCAATATCGTGAAAATGGCCATAGTGCCCAAAGTAATTTATAGATTCAATGCTATCCCCATTAAGCTACCATTGACTTTCTTCACAGAATTAGAAATAAAACTACTTTAAATTGCATACAGAACCAAAAAAAACCCCATATAGCCAAGACAATCCTAAGCAAAAAGAACAAAGCTGGAAGCATCACGCTACCTGCCTTCAAACTATACTACTAGGCTATAGAAACCAAAACAGCATGGTACTGGTACCAAAACGCATATACAGACTAATGGAACAGAGCACAGGCCTCAAAAGTAATGCCACACATCTACAACCATCTGATCTTTGACAAACCTGACAAAAACAAGCAATAGGGAATGCATTCCCTATTTAATAAATGGTGTTGAGAAATCTGCCTAGCCATATGCAGAAAGCTGAAACTGGATCCCTTCCTTACACCTTATACAAAAATTAACTCAAGATGGATTAAAGACTTAAAAGTAAGACCAAAACCATAAAAACCCTAGAAGAAAACCTAGGCAATTCCATTCAGGACGTAGGCATGGGCAAAGACTTTATGACTAAAACACCAAGAACGATGGCAACAAAAGCCAAAATTGACAAATGGGATCTAATTAAACTAAAGAGCTTCTGCACAGCAAAAGAAACTATGTGCAGAGTGAATAGGCAATCTACAGAATGGGAGAAAAATTTTGCAATCTATCGATCTGATGAAGGGCTAATATCCAGAATCTACAAAGAGCTTAAATTTACAAGAAAAAACAAAACCCATCAAAAAGTGGGCAAAGGATATGAGCAGACACTTTTCAAAAGAAAACATGTATGCAGCCAACAAATATATGGAAAAAAACCTCATCATCACTGGTCATTAGAGAAATGCAAATCCAAATCACAATGAGATACCATCACACACCAGTTAAAATGGTGATCATTAAGAAGTCAGGAAATCACAGATGCTGGAGAGGATGTGGAGAAATAGGAATGCGTTTATACTGTTGGTGAAAGTGTAAATCAGTTCAACCATTGTTGAAAACAGTGTGGCGATTCCTCAAGGATCTAGAACCAGAAATACCATTTGACCAAGCAATCCCATTACTGGGTATATACCCAAAGGATTATAAATCATTCTACTATAAAGACACATGCACACATATGTTTACTGCAGCACTATTCACAGTAGTAAACACTTGGAACAAACTCAAATGTCCATTAATGATAGACTACATAAAGAAAATTTGGCACATATACACCATGGAATACTATGCAGCTGTAAAAAAAGATGGATTCGTGTCCTTTGCAGGGACATGGATGAAGGTGGAAACCATCATTCCTAGCAAACTAACACAAGAACAGAAAACCAAACATTGCATGTTCTCACTCATAAGTGGGGGGTTGAACGATGAGAACACATGGACATGGTGGGAAGGGGGCGCCTCACACACCAGGGCCTGTCAGGGTGTGGGGGGCTAGGAGAGGGATAGCATTAGGAGAAATACATAATGTAGATGACGGGTTGATGGGTGCAGCAAACCATCATGACGTGTATACTTATGTAGCAAACCTTCACCTTCTTCACATATACACCACAGAACTCAAAGTATAATTAAAAAAAAAAAAAAGAAAGAAAGAGGAATGCAATATGTGGCCACTGCTTAGAGAGAAAGAAAACAACTACCTTTTATATAAGCTAAAACTTATCACCTTGGTTTTACTGACATAAATACCAACAAAGTTGATTTGTTTTAAATGTGAATAAATTGTGATAAATCTGTTCATTAATTTGTATAATCCCTGTATATTTTAAAAGATTATGTTTGTAAGGATTATTCTTTGAGATGAATACTTCTGAGCTGTAGGCAACTATCCTGAGATTCCTTTCTGCTTTAGATAATGAGAATGAGGTCAGGGATGCCTCCTTACAACTTCTTATTTTAAATAAGTGGCTGACATTCATTTATTATAGTGATAATTTGTTAATACAATATGTATTTGTATTACAAGAATCATGTTTGCTATTCAGTAATTCATTCAATATATATTTATTGAGACCAACTAGACAGTGTTCTAAATGCTGGAGATATAACAGTGAACCAAATAGACAAAGAATATAAATGGTGCAGTTACTTTGGAATGCAGTTTGGAAGTTCCTCAAATGTTTACCACAGTGCTATCATATTACCAGAAATTCCACTCCTAGGTATGAACTCAAAAGAATGGAAAACATGTTTACACAAAAGCCTGTACACGCTAATAATCACAGCATCATTGTTACTAGTGGCCAAAAAGTAATGACATCTATCAACTGATGAATGGATAAACAAATGTGGCATATCCTGACCCTGGAATATTATTCAGCAATAACAATGAGTACATATTGCTATATTTTACAATATGAAAGAACTTTGTAAATGTTGTGTTAAGTGAAAGGTGCTAGTGACAAAAGACCACATGTTGTATGATTTTATTCATGTGAAATATCCAGAATATATAAATGTGTAGAGACAGAAAGTAGATTAGTGCCTTTCAGAGTCTTGTGGGAGAGCAAACCAAGGAGATGGGGAGCAACCATTATTGGATTTGGGGCTTCTTTATGGGGCGATGAAAATGTTTTAACATTATGTAATGGTGATGTTTGCACAATGTGTGATTATACTAAAAATCCACTAACTTTATCTTTAAAAGGTTGAATGTTAATGGTATGTGAATTACATCTTAATGAAACCGATACATGAAAAAATGAAAAATATTAATTGAATATCCTCTTCATGCTAAGTAATGTCTCAGGAGCTGGGGATACTGTAGCTGTCAAAAAGTAGCAATCTTTGCTTTCACAGAGCTAACCATTTTTCAGTAAGTGTTTATTGAAACTGAAAGCTTTTGGTCTATGTTTGAGCAAATGTTTATCCTAAATGAAATTATTACTGGTCATTATAATTGGAGGACCATTACACAGAAATGGGAGGATCTTGCTTGTATAATGTTATATAAAGAGTTTAAAATAAACAGGATAGGTTGGAGTATGACAAAAGAAGAACATTTCCTTCATTTAGGATGAAGAAAATAATCTGGGAGCTTTTTGAAGTATGCTTTTCTATATTTTTACATCAGAATTTCATGGAAGATGACTGTGACCTATGGAAAGTTTTGGAAATTAATTTAGCAATTAATGTCACTTTGTGCCTGTTCTCATATTGGAATATCAACATACCTGCTGATGACATTTTCTAAAGATTTTGTTTTGGGATAAAATGACCTACAGTGATTTTCATAAAATATAACTTGTTTGTGGAAACAGATGTAAACATTAATGATAAATTAGATGGAACATCTAAATGATTTAAACAGAATAGTTAGATGCAATAAATTAAATATTACATAATAAAGAAGACATAGGGCTTATGAAGATGTTGAGGTTGACTTATGGTTGACCTGTAAGTTGTTATTTTCATTTCCAGATGTAGGAGTCTGCATTGGTTAGTTTTATGTGTCAACTTGGCCAGCACATAGTACCCATTTATTAAATCACACACAAATCTAGTATTGCTGTGAAGGTATTTTTGTGTATGTGGTTAACCTCTAAAATCAGTTGACTTTAAGTAAAGGAAATTATCCTCAGTAATTTGGAGTGAACTCATCCAATCAGTTGAAAGGCCTTAAGAGCAAAACTGAACTTTCTCTGAGGAATAATGCAGTCTACTTGTGGGAAGCAACTTCAGCTTCTGTCCCAGCTTACCAGCCTTTCTGACAGATTTCACACTAGCTAATCCCTACAATTCCATAAGCCAATTCCTCGAAATAAATATATTTATCATATCTATCTTTCTGTCTATATCTATTCTAATTCCAGGAGACCCAAAATGTTATTGTGTTCTACCAGTCAGAGTAGTGGCTTATGGAAGTCAAGTTAAGGGCTTAAGTAGGAGATTATGGGTGTCAGGTTATCCGTGGGATTTTAGCTCAAGCCTGTGTCTGAGTTGAGCAGGTCCACAGACCAATCTTGTGGTTTTTTTCTCCAGTTCCAAAATGTATAATTGGGATAGATGTACTCAGCAACTGGTAGAATCCCCATCTTATTTCCCTGACCTCTAGAGTGAGAGTTATTGTGGTAAGAAAGGCTAATGGAAACCCCTAGAACTGCTTCTATCTAAGAAAACAGTAAACAAAAGACAATATCGCAATCCTGGAAGAACTGCAGAAATTTGTGTTACTATCAAGGACTTGAAAGATGCAGGGTTGGTGATTCTTACCAAAACCCCATTTACCTATTTGGCTTGTGCAGAAAAAAAAAAAAAAAAAAAAAAAAAAATTTGATCGTGTGTGTGTGTGTGTGTATGTAAATATACGCATATGTGTATGTGTATGTTTATAATGTACATATGTTTATCATTAACTTATAGAATTAAAAATAGAGACACAGAGAGTTTATGCAACTTGCCTGGGGTTACCCAACTGGGAAGTGTGGGGCTGGAATAAAAAAGTAGTTTATTCAGACTCTAAAACCTGTGAAGTTTAAACTGCATGAACAGTAGTTTTGTTGTGATAGGTATCTGCAGCTGTTCCTTGGAAGTCTGCTCTCTTTTGATGAGAAACTCTAGGAGTCGTTGTCAGCCTATTCAGGGAGTGACTGTTGCTTCATCATTATGCTGATGCCCTTCCAAATGTTCTAGAATTAAGGTTACCCTTCTGTCCCGAGTGGCTACTCTTAAGCTGTTAATAGAGTCAAAATTAGATTTTAATTTCGTATTTACATTCTTATTCGTTATCAGGAGGAAGAAAGGTCCTGATGCTTATAATGAAATTATACTGAGAAGCCCAAACAGGCTGTGACAAAGGAAATATTGCTTCCATGTCAGAAGTAATAGGAAATGAATCTGATGTACATCAAGTTTTGACTTTTTAGGCAAAGACTCTGAGGTTGGGGCAAACTTGGTAATTTACAGTAAGTAGTTACTGAATGTTTGGACTTGATGACATGCATTTATACATTACCTAGTTTTCTACTTTTTATTTAATCATTAAATAAAAATTTAGCCCACAAAATAAATATATTAAAATTCATGCATTTATTACTATTTTGAAGTCCCCCAGAAGAACAGAGATTAGAATTTTGCCTAATGAAATGGGTTCAGATATATAAAAATAAAGACATCTATCTATGTATCTGTCTATCTAATTTACATGGAACATCCAAACAGCTGAGTCAACAGTATACACTCCTGGTCATGCATCAGAGTTGCCTGCAGGGCTTTGTAAATACCCATGTCTGAATCATACCAAAGACCATGATTAAGAATCTCTCAATGGAGTACCCCAAAAGTTGGATTTTCAGAAAGTGATACAGGTGGCATCAATTCATGGCTGGGACTGAAAACTATAAAAGTTGGAGAAAAGACTAAAATTGCATCAGTTAGTTGAGTCAATTGATTTTCTAGCCTGCTCACTCTTTAGGAGTCCAATCCCTCATCCTACACATACATTTCTAATCATTTTTATTGGATTCACCTTTGTCTACACTTTTATTTTTGGACTTCCTGTTTAACTTCATTCTCCTTCACTGATGGGAACATTTTCTTTAATTCTGGCTTCTTGCCAGAATCCTTGTAAGGATTTTGTAAAGCTCTGGCATATATTTGTTCTGATTTGGTTAATCTATTTTTTAAACAAATATTTTTTATTTATATATATGAACATATAAATTTAATGAGTCAGACTAGATTATTTTCTTGAGTTAATTTGTTAGCTTCCTGGTTGGAAAGGAGCAAACAGCATTTTTGAGAACAGATACAAATGGCTTATGTTCCATCAGCTGAGTCCTGGAAGAACATAAAAAATCAGTTGTGCAGAGCCACTAAATTGAAGAAGTGCACTCATTCTGAATGTTTTTATTTTAAACATGTATATAATTATTTTTGAATTGCATTTTTATTATGTGTAAATAATAAAATTTAGACATGAACAACATGTTTCCCATGCTTCTTTTTTTTTTTTTTTTATGGGAATGTTGGTAAATAGGAATGTTGTTAAGACATAATCATGTTTACACTTTTAGTCAGATTTGGCTAGCACTAGAAAACAAAATGAAATATCATTTAAAAAAATTGTAAATAAAGTTCTCTTCTTGAGCTTATTTTCATTTGAATTGAAATAAGATGTAGAGGAAACAGAATTTGATGGTACACTAGTCTGTGTTGTGTGACACCACTATTCTTCAGTTGGGTTTCTCATATTCTCTGGAGGAGTGACATGATTTTTTAGGAGAGCCTTTAAATATTAGGCTAGAATCACGTATAACCTAAAGTTTCAAGATGACCAATCTTGGTCTAACCAGAAAAAAACTTGTATTAATGATGATATTAAAGAAAATGGTAAATCTCTTTAAATTTTTTTGCAATGAATATTTATATGATACTATATTCTTAATTTCAATAAAAAAACTAGAAAACATCAGATCCATTTGAAAAAAACCTGCTTGAGGATATTACTACTTTTAAATTCTACTGGATACATTTTCAGAAAACATCATTAAAAGGGCAAGCATGGAAAATAGCTTGATTACATTATTGAGATCCAATAGTTTAGCAAAGTTTGTTGATCACCTAGATCCTAAAGGTAATATGTTTCTAAGTAAGTTATGAATGGAAATAAATAACTATTTTCATTTGTAGCTCATGGAATCTGTCTTTATAGTTTGTTAAACATTTTTTTTAAAATATGAAACCGTTAAAAAACACAACTCAGGAGGGATAACCTAAAAAATAGCAGAGTAGGGAGCTCTCTCTATTGAAACAAACATTAAGATGAAAAATACCTAACTGAAACAGCTTTTCAGAACTCTGGAATCTAATAAAAGCTAATCCAATAGGAAACTTGTAGGAACCAGAGAAGTGCTTAATGAAACAAAACACTGCTAAATTTCAGCAGTTAAGGAAATCTCTGTCAAGTCACTGACTGAATGCTGTGGTAACGGAACAGATTTCAGTGACTACACACAGCAAGGAATAAGTTTTTGAAAAAATAGCTTTAAAAAGTCACTAAACAATTGGATAACAGCAGCCCTCAACAATAAAGTTTGGGGAGGGAGAATATTATTTCCAGATTTTCCATGTTATAATTTTCAAAGTTTTGATTTTTCAACAAAAAACTAAAAGGCATACAGAGAAACAAGAAAGTATGCCCCTCACAGGAAAAAGTGTTGATTGACAAAACTATCACTGAGGAACCCAGACATTGGACTTACTAAACAAAAACTTTAAATCAACTGTATACTCAAAGAGCTAAAATAAACTATGGACAATGACTAAAGGAAACCAGAAGAATTATGTCTCATCAAATATGGAATATTTATAAAGACATGGAAATTATAAAAAAGGAAACAAATAGAAATTCTGGAGCTAAATAGTAAAGTAGCTAAAGTGAAAGATTCACTAGAGGAGATAAGCAGTATGTCTGAGCAGACAGAAGAAAGAATCAATAAACTCCAATTGAAATTATCCACTCTGAGGAGCAGAAAGGAAAAATAATGAATTAAAATGAATAAAGCCTAAGGAATCTTTTGGGCACTCTCAAGTATAATATAACATTCTGGGATTCTCAGAAGTTGAAGAAAGAGATAAAGAAGAAGAAAGAATATATAAAGAAATTGTGGTTGAAAATATAAATTTGATGAAAGTCTGAATTTACCAATCCAAGAATCTTAATGAACTCTGAGTAGAATCAACTCAAATATAGTCATACTGAGACACATTATAATCAATCTTTGAAGTAGCAAGTGAAGTGACTCATCACCTACAAGGAATTCTCACTAAGATTAATATTTGTTTTCTTATTTGAAATTATAGAGGCCAGAAGACAATGGGGCAACATATTTAAGGTGTTGAAAGAAAAAAGACTGTCAATCGATTTTATATTTGACAAAACTCTTCTTCAAAAATGAAAGAGGAATTAATATATTCACGGATGGACAAAAGCTGAGAGAGTTTATTGCTAGTAGGCCCACCTACAAGAAATATTAAAGGATACTAGATAATAAATCAGAAGCACACACAGAGATAAATAACTAGTAATGATAACTACATACGTAAATGTAAAACAGTGTTGTTTTGGTTTGTAACACTTCTTTTATTATATATGATTTGAAATATAAATCTATAAAACAATGATTATGGGTATTTAATATAGACACACGAGGCATACAAATGTAACTTTTGACTATAAAAGCATAAAGGGGGCGATGGAGCCAGATAGGAATAGAGTTTTTTTAATGTTACTGAAGTTAAGTTGGTATCAACTTAAACTAGCTATAAGTTTGTGATTTTAATTGTAATAGAGATATTACTAAGAATATTACTGAGACTATATAGAAAAGAAAATGATGAGGAATTAAAATGGTGCACTGGAAATAATCAAACACAAAAAGAAAGCAGTCTTGGAGAAATTGAGAAACCTTAGAAAACACAAAGCATAATGGCAGAAGTAAGTCCTTAGTTTTTACTTACCATGAATCACTTTGAATGTAAATGGATTAAGCTTGCCAATTCAAGGCAGATTTTAGCAGAACAGATTTTAAAAAACATAATCTAGCTATATGCTGTCTACAAGATATTCATGTTAAATCCTTACCCAGTCTCAGAGATTTTGTAATAGCAGCACAAATGAACTAAAACAAATTGGGATTGATAAATGGGGTGTTGCTATAACGAATATCTATAAATGTGGGAGCAGCTTTTGAACTCAGTAATGGGTAGAGGTTGGAAGAATTTGGAGGTATGTGCTACAAAAAGCCTAGATTTTTGCCCAATGTGGAGTGTTAAGGGCAATTCTAGTGAGGGCTCAGAAGAAGAGATCTGTACAGAGAGCCTGAATCTTCTTAGAGATTATTTAAGTGATCATAATCAGAATGCTCGTAGAAATATGGACAGTTCAAAGCCATTCTGATGAAGTCATAGACAAAAATGAGGAGTACCTTATTGGAAACTGGAAGAAATGCAATCGTTATTACCCACAATGTGGTAAAGAACTTGGCTGAATCATGTTCATGTTATAGTACTTTGTAGGAAGCAACTCTTCAGAGAAATTAACTGGGATTTCTGGTGAAAGAAATCTCTAAGCAAAGGTTCAGGGTGCTGCATTGCTTCTCTTAACTGTTTATAGTCAAATGTGGGAAGAGAGAAACACATTAAAAATGGAATTTATGATTAAAAAGGAAGCAGAACTTAAAGATTTGGAAAATTCTCAGCCTGGTCAGGTTGAAAACACATTTGGGAGAGAAAACCAAGGGTGTAGCCAAGTGACCATTTGATAAGGAAATTAGTATTCTTCAAAGAAAGCCAGATATTATCCATCAAGACAATGGAGCAATGACCCTGCAGGCATTTCAGAGATTACTGGTGTCTCCCTGCACTTCCCATCAGAGGTCCAGGGTGCCAAAGCCTAGGAGACATAACTGTGTCCAAAGAGGGGTCCTGGGTACCCACAGGGGCGAAGTTGCCATAGAGAGTCCCCACTAAGGCAGTACTCACTAGAGCCATGGGCTTGGGGCTACTACGGAGAACCTCTAGCACGGTCATATCTAGTGGAGCCATAGGCACGGGGCCACTCCCAAGATCCCAGAACTGTGGAGCCACCAGCATGCAGCTTGAACTCATGAGAGCTGTGTCATGGGCTGTACCCAGCAAAACCAAAAAGGTGGGGTCACAAGGAGCCTTGCTGATCCAACTCCTACTCTAGTATGTCCAGAAGGTGAAACATGAAATCAAAGAAGATTGTTCTCAAGCCTTAAGATTTGCCCTGTTGGATTTTGGACTTGGAACCGGTATCACTTTCTTCTTTCGTATCTCTCTAATTGTCATGGGAATGCTTATTCTATGCCTATCCCACCATTGTATTTTGAAAGCATCTAATTTGCTTGATTTTATAGTCACATTGCTAGAGGGGAATTTGTGTCAGCATGAAACACATCTTTGAGTCTCACATATTGGATTTAGATGATATTTAGATAAGACTCTGGACTTTAGACTTTTGAGTTAATGCGGGAACAAGTTAAGAATATTGGGGCTACTGGAATGGAATGAATGTGTTTACATCTGAAAAGAATTTTTGGAGCCAGAGACAGAATGTGATGGTATGTGTCCCCCCAAATTTATATGTTGACATTTAATCACCAATATGATAATATTGAGAGGTGAGATCTTCAAGAGGTGATTAAGTCATAAAGGCAGAGCCTTTATGGGTGATATTTATAAAAGGGCTTGAGGAGGCAAGTTCATTTCTCTCATCTTCACTCCTATGTGAGGACATAGCACACATTCTCTCTGGAAGAGGCAGAATTCAAGATATCATCTCACAGGCAGAGATGGAGCCCTCACCAGACACGGAATGTGCTGGCACATTGATCTTGGACTTCCAAGCCTCCAGAACTATGAGAAATAAGTTTCTATTATTTATAAATTACCCAGTCTAAGATATTTTGTGGCTGTAGCACAATTAGACTGAAACCCAAAGACACAAATAGGTTGAAAATTTTAAAAGATGCAAACTTCAATCAAAGAGAGCTGGGGTAGGTGTAATAATATCAGAAACATACCATTTAAGTAAAAAATCATTGAAAGAGATAAAGAATGATATTATATATTGATGTTAGTGTTAATTCAGCAAGAAGTTATAATAATTATAGGCATATACTGATCAAACAACAGAGCCCTGATATATATGTAGCAAACATTGACAGAATTGAAAGGTGAAAGAGACAGTTCTACAATGATAGTTGGAGATTTTAATACCCTACTTCCAATAATAGATAGAATATCTAGACTGAAGATTGATAAAGAAGTGGAGGACTTGAAGAACACTGCAAAATAACTAGATCTAACAAACATATGCATAACATGCTATTCAACAACAGCAAAATATACATTATTCTGAACCGCACATAATATTATATACAATAGACTATAAACTAAGTCAGATATCATGTCTTAATTAATTTAAGAAGTTGAAATTATATAAAGTATCTTTACTGACCACTTGGAATGAATCTAGAAATTAATGGCAGAATAAAAACTGGAAAATTCACAAATAGATGGAAATCAAATAACACACTCTTAAACAACTAATGGGTCAGAGAAATAATCATGAACGAAATGAGAAATTATTCACAGATGAATGAAAACAAAGTCATAACATACCAAAACTTACATAATGCAGGGAAAGCAATGTTTAATAGAAAATGTATAGATTTAAATGAGTAAATTATAAAATTATAAGATCACAAACCAATATTCTAATTTTGTACATAAGGACTTAGAGAAAAACAAGAAAACTAGACCTAAAATGAATGGAATGACGCAAATATTATAATGGAAGTACACAAACAGATAATAGAAAAACAACAGAGAGAATCGATGATATCAAAAGTTAGTTTTGGGAAAATATCAACAAAATTAACAAAACCTTAGCTAGACTGACTAAGGAAAAAAGCAGCAACAGAGAATATGCAAGTAACTACCATCAGAAATGAAAATATGGATATTACTGCTGACCTTTACAGATATTAAAAGGATTATAAGGCAATACCGAAAATAATTGTACAGAAACAAATTATATATTATAGATATAAATTAGAACAAATTCCTAGAAACACACAAATTATCAAAATGGACTGAAAAAGCATTTAAAAATCTAAACAGACTCCTAGCAAGTAAATAGATTGAATTAGTAATCCAAATTCTACCTACAAAAACAGCTTGGGTCTGATGCCTTTACTGGTGAATTCTACTAAACACTTAAAGAATAATTAACACCAATTCTTCTCAAACTCTTCCAAAAAAATAAGCAGAAAGGATAATTTCTAGTGCATTCTATCAGACAGCATTACCTTATTATCAAAGCCAAAATAAGACACCACAATAAAAGAAGACAATAGACCAATATCCCTTATTAATAAATATGCAAAAACTCTCAAATATACTAGCAAATCAAATCCAACAGCATATTAAAAGGATTATACATCATGACCAAGAGAGATTATCCTAGGAATGTAAGGATGGTTCAACATAAGAAAGTCAATATAATAAATCACATTACTAGAATGAAGGGGAAAAATTCCATGATTAAATCAATTGACTAAAATAAAACATTTGATAAAATTCAACCCTCTTTCATGATTAAAATACTCAGCAAACTTAAATAGATGGGAACTTCCTGAATACGAAAAGGACATTTATTAAAAACCCATAACTAACATCATACTAAATGGTGCAGGAATGGAAGCTTTCTCCCTAAGACTGAAAATAAGACAAGTATGCCTATTCAATGTTGACCTTCAACATTGTACTGGAAGTTAAGTCAGGGCAACTAGCAAGAAAAAGATATACAAATTAGAAAAGAAGAGGCCTTTATGCATATATAGAACCCCCCCCCCAAATTAATAGAGCTACTGAATGAATTCATCAAAATTACAGGGTACAAGATCAACACATTGAAATTAGTTGTGTTTTTATAGAAAAGCAATAAACAATCTGAAAAAGAAAGTAATAAATTTATTCCATTTACAATATTATCCAAAAGAATAAAATACCCACAGGTTAATTTAACCAATGAGGTGAAAGAAGTTAAAGAAGACCCAAATAAATTGAAAGACATCTTGTCTGTGTGGATTTGAAGACTTAATATTGTCAAGATGGTAATACTATTTAAAGTGATCTACAGATTCAATACAATTCCTATCGAAATTCAAACATCCATTTTTTTTGCAGGAAATGGAAACATCAATTTATGAATTCACATGCAATTGCAAGGATCCTTGAATAGTCAAACCATAATGAAAAAGAGAAATAAGATTGAAGGATTCACACTTTCTGATTTCAAAACTTACTACAAAGCTAAAGTTAATCAAAACTGTGGTACTAGCATAAATATAGACATTTAGACAGTAGAATTAAGAGTCCAGAAGTCAACTCATACATCTATATCCGTTTGACTTTTGACAAGGTTGCCAAGTGCATTCAATAGGATGAAATAATAGTCACTTCAACAAATGATGCTGACACAACTGAATATCCACATGCAAAAGAAAAAAAATGATATTTACCTCCTACTATATACAAAAAGTGACTCCAAATGATCAATGGCCTAAATATAAGGGTTAAACTGTAAAACTACTATAAGAAAATGTAGGAGTAAATCTTCATGACAGGGAATTTGGCAGTCGATTCTTCAATATGAGCCCAAAGTATGAGCAACAAATGAAAAAGATAAATTGAACTATGTAAGAATTTTAAAACTTTTGTCCATCTAATGACATTACCAAGAAAACAAAAACACAGCCTACACAATGGGAGAGAATATTTGTAAATCACATATCTGAAAAAGATCTATTATCTAGGATATTTAAAGAACACATACCTTACCAACAAAATGACACACAACCCAATTTAAAATTAGGCAGAGAGGGCCGGGTGCGGTGGCTTACGCCTGTAATCCCAGCACTTTGGGAGGCCGAGACGGGCGGATCACGAGGTCAGGAGATCGAGATCATCCTGGCTAACACGGTGAAACCCCGTCTCTACTAAAAAAAATGCAAAACATTAGCCGGGCGTGGCGGTGGGCGCCTGTAGTCCCAGATACTCGGGAGGCTGAGGCAGGAGAATGGCGTGAACCCAGGAGGGGGAGCTTGCAGTGAGCAGAGATAGCACCTCTGCACTCCAGCCTGGGCGACAGAGTGAGACTCCATCTCAAAAATAAATAAATAAATAAATAAAATAAAATAAAATTAGGCAAATAATACATATAAATATTATATATCTCTATAATTTCTAATAAATAAATAAAAAGTAAATCTAAAAAAACGCAAAGGATTTGAAGACAGATTTCCGTAGGGCAGATATGAAATCATGCACATGAAACAAGCACATTCTGAGATGCTCAATATCATATGCATTAGGGAACTGCAAAACGGCAATGAGATACTGCTTCACATCCACTAGAATGGCTGTAATTTAAACAATGGAAAATAACGAAAAGAACATGGAAAAATTGGAGCCCTTGTATATTGCTGGAGGGAATGTAAAATGGTGCATCTCCTGCGGAAAACAGTTTTGTGGTTTGTAAAAAGTTATACATAGAATTAGCCTAAGATTCAGCACTTCTACTTCTGGGTATATATCCTAAAGAATTAAAAAGAGGTACTCATACAAATACTTGTACAGGAATATTCATGGAAGCATTATTCATAATAGGTAAAAGGTACAAACAACCCTAACGTCCTTCAGTGGATGAATGGATAAACGAACTTGGTGTGTAAAATAGAATGTTACTTAGCTTAAAAGGAATGAATTACTGATACATGCTGAAATATGGATAAACCTTGAAAACATTATGCTTGTGAAAGAAGCCAGAAACAAAAGGTCACATATTGTATGGTTCCATTTATGTGAAATAATTGGCACGTGAAAAGACATACAGTTAGAAAACAGATTGCTGATTGCCAGGGACCTGTGGGGCAGGGAGGGGAAATAGGGAGTGACTGCTTAATGAGTGCAGGTTTATCTTTTGGGGTGATGAAAATGTCTTGGAACTAGACAGAGGAAGATGGTGGTTGTACAACATCGTGAAATGTTAAATGCGCTGAATCATACACTTTAAAATGGTTAATTTTGGTCAGGTGTGGTGGCTCACGCCTGTAATTCCAGAACTTTGGGAGGCCCAGGCAGAGATCGCTTGAGCTCGGAAGTGCGAGGCCAGCCTTGGCAGCATGGTGAAACCCCATCTCTACCAAAAATACAAAAAAAAAAATTAGCCAAATATGGCAGTGCACACCTGTAGTTCCAGCTATTCAGAAGGCTGAGGTGGGAGGATCACTTGAGCCTGGGAGGTTGAGACTGCAGTGAGCCGAGATCCTGCCACTGCACTTCAGCCTGGGTGACAGAGTGAGACCCATCTCAAAAAAGAAAAAAGGTTAATTCTATGTTACGTGACTCCTACCTCAATGAGAAAATCTATAAAGAAGCCATTATATTCTGGTAACATTTAAAAATGGATGGAGTGAAATGGAAAGTTGTATTATTCACTGACCAATTAGGACACAGAAGCCACACAGTAATTTTAACAGGGGAGGTTAAATGTAAAGAGTTAATTATAATGGATTGCCTACTAATGGAAAAAGAAAATTTTGAAGAATACAGGAAGAGCAGAAATAGGGAGGAGCCCCTGCCTTTATAGCTGAGGCAAAGCAACCCAGGAAAGGACATAGATGGAAGAACCTGCCTCTCAGGACTGAGATCCAGACCTTGTTGGGGAGGATGGCAGTGGTCTGAAGGAAGGTGGAAGTGTTTGCTGAGGTCCCCACATTGTGGAACTCACTGGTAACACTCAGCAAGGGTCATGCATTGGGAGGCTCCCTTCCACCACGACCCACGGTGATGTGTTTGGAAGGTGCCTTCTAGGGGAAGCTGCTCATAGAGAAGTGTTGCTGACTGCTGAACACTGCGGAAGTTTACATGAACTAACAAAGTGTAGAAGTTACACTGCACTAACAGACTTAATATTTTTGCCACTGACAAAGAAGAAAGTTTTACAAGGTTTTCCTCCATTATTGTATAGCAGGATTAAAAGGGAGATTTTCAGTTGAGAGACAAATACATTGATAATTGGCACAAAATTCTTCTAATAAAGTGAGTTTAGATAAAACAGTTTACACAGGGATCTCTTGCTGCTATAGTAGCTTCCTATATTAATTCATGTGATTACTGAATTGTCACCTTGGTTTGTAATGTTACCTTCAATCATCTGGAATTTGAAAAGATACATTCCTTAGAAGAAAAAAAAGTTATTAACAATCATTTTTTTAAAAATGGGCATATCAAACTATAACGCTCAATTGAAGGTATTAGATTAAAAGTTAATAATTAAATTAAAAATATTTGTATCAGTGACATGTTTATTGATAATTAAGAATATAATCTGCCATTCAGACTTTCATTATTTTTAAGGGTGCCTGTATAAGTAGTAAGATGACAGCTAGTTATACTGGAAAGCACACTAAAATAATTATCTCTAAAATGTTAAAGATAAAAGCATCCAGATTTTGGTCCAGTTGACTACCCATAGCGTTAACTATTATAGCAAATAACTGTTAGGGCACATTTGTAGCATCCCTATTAAAAATGATTACTTTTTCTAGCATTTTTAGAGCAAAATATACTGTATCAGAAATACATTATTGCAATAGAACCTTGTTTAAAGGTTAATATTTTATGGGTTAAAAATTCCTGTCTCAACTTTGACATTTGTTTTGAAAAATGGGCTTCAGTTCAACATTTATATAGCAGCAGGAGACCGTTATCTTGTGACAACACTTCATCGCATTGACATTTTCTGTTAATTATCTTTGCCATCACTAATTTTGAGCCTGGTGTGCTGTATATGCTGGCTTTTACCATTGTATGCTTGCTCTTTCTTTTCTCACTGATGAGTCTGGAAAAAATACAAATCTTAATTAAAAGTGAAACTCAGACAAAGGTTATACTTTGCACAAGATTTCTGGAGACACTACGATCATCCAGAGTAGTTTAAAATAGTCTTCAGTATTCAAAATTGCCTCTAATATGCACTGTCTAGGTTGTATTCTATAATTCCTCTCTCCGCAACATGTTTTTTTCCCTTTCAAATGACCTCTGAGTGTAATTCCATATAGCTTTACCTAAATGTCTCCGATTTCATGATTATTCTCTACAGATATTTAATAAGCATTTATTCTTTGGGAGTACAATCAATCATAGGTCGTTTTGGGGGATGATAAACCACATCAAAAATAGAAAAATGGATAAGAAAAAACCTGTTCTAAGAAAATTACAGCCTTGTAGAAGAGATACATCTTTTCCAAAGTATATAAATAAATGTATATTGCCCTTAGAATTGTCATCTTGCTTCTGGCAGCCTCTGCTTTAATTCCCCTATCCCATCTTCCTGTCTCTTTAGACCAATTTGTTTGTTCAGATCTTCTTGTTCTCCTTAGGGCAGGATACACTACATCCTTTCACCTGTCATGCCCTCTAAAAGGGAATATATTGTACCATGTTTCTAAATTCTCCCTTCTTAACCACTCATCTCTGCCATAGACAGTCATCCTTGGTGCTCTAATTCTCAACTAAGGGGAAGGGAATGTGATTCTGAGCCCGAGCCTTACACTTGCCAGTGCCTTGACTGGCCCCGTATCCCTCCCTTTATCTTCCTGTGACTGTGTCCTTATAATTCTGTCTCTTCTCAGTTCACATGTCCTTTCCTGGAAGAGACATTATCCAAACGCCCTATCTTAAGTAGCTTATTTTCCCAACTCCCAAGTTTCAATCTCCCTCAATTCCACTATTCTGACTTACATTCGTCATAACATTTATGACTCTCTGAAATGGTAGTATCTTTTCAAATACCTACTGATTAATGTCTATGTTCTTCCATCACAACGTCAACACCACAAAGATGAAAACTTCTCTTACTTGACTTCTCTATTCCTACCACCTAGAATTCTGCCTGGCACATGATAAAAACTCAAATTGTATTTGCCAAATGCATGAGTGAGTGAGCCTCATCCTAACCCCCTGAGGGGAATGTTTTGTATTGGGACACAACATCTTTCACGGGTGACTGTATTCCTTCATGGAGAATCCTTCCCGTTGATTGAAGATCCCCAGAATTGGAAGTCTTTCAAATTAGCACTGACCAGTAGTGTTACTTTCAGAGTAAACAATCCTATCTTAGTCCCATGCTGTTCCCAGATTTTGTGGCTGCACATACAGGTTTCGTACATTAACTCTTTTGGGTCCTTCGGAGTACTACTGCCCAGTAGTTCTTTCTGAAGAAAACTTAATAGACAGTTCTGCTTTGGGAAAAAAAAAATACAATGAAAGCTGCTGGAGATTGGCAGAAGATAAAGAAAAATAGACACATGTGCTTGCAGAGTAATCTGAAAGAAAGCTGAATGCGTGGTGGAATGGATTTCATTTTTTCAGTTTATGAGAGTAGCATTTCATACACTGAAATTTCCTTTTTGCATTACTTCCTAAGTTACATTAACGATCCCTTTCTTGTTCTTTCATTCAGCACACATGGGCAATGTAGAATTACAGAACATTTTATTTTTAAGAAACACAGTCTGGCCAGGCATGGTGGCTCATGCCTGTGATCCCAGCACTTTGGGAGGCCGAGGGGGGTGGATCACAAGGTCAAGAGATCGAGACCATCCTGGCCAACATGGTGAAACCCCGTCTCTACTAAAAATACAAAAATTAGCTGGGCATGGTGGAGTGTGCCTATAGTCTCAGCTACTCAGGAGGCTGAGGCAGGAGAATCACTTGAACCCGGGAGGCGGAGGTTGCAGTTAGCCAAGACTGTGCCAATGCACTCCAGCTTGGTGATAGAGTGAGACTCCATCTCAAAAAAAAAAAGAAAGAAAGAAAGAAAGAAAGAAACACGGGTCTTTTTTCATTATATAATACTCATTAATAGTTCTACAAGCAATATTCTAATTTTATTTCCTATTTTCTTACTTTCATACGTACTTCTTTAGATGAAAACCAGTTGGTTAGTGTGCCTAAGTAACTGTGACTCTTGAAACTTGTCTTTTTCAAGCCTTTACTGAGACATTGTCCACATATCTAAAGCCTCCCAAACTGCTTTTTACAATTTCAAAAGTCCTATATTGTATATTTTCTAAGACTGTCTATGTTGAATATGGTATGGTAAAGCAACCATGACTATAGGAGGAAATGAGAATGAAGTTTGGGGCCGGGCGCGGTGGCTCAAGCCCGTAATCCCAGCACTTTGGGAGGCCGAGACGGGCGGATCACGAGGTCAGGAGATCGAGACCATCCTGGCTAATACGGTGAAACCCTGTCTCTACTTAAAAATACAAAAAACTAGCCGGGCGACGAGGCGGGCGCCTGTAGTCCCAGCTACTTGGGAGGCTGAGGCAGGAGAATGGCGTAAACCCGGCAGGCGGAGCTTGCAGTGAGCTGAGATCCGGCCACTGCACTCCAGCCTGGGTGGCAGAGCAAGACTCCGTCTCAAAAAAAAAAAAAAAAAAAAAAAAAGAGAATGAAGTTTGGAAGGAAGAAATTTATTATACATACAAGTCCCAGTGAGGGGTTACTGCATGCCTGCAGGGCCACCAGAGAAGTGTCAGATTTTGGTTGAGGTGGTGGAAGACAGTGAGGGGAAAGTTGACCACAGCCTGTATTAAAACTAAAATATAAAGGAAAATGCCTAATTACCAGTATACAAAAACATTTAGTAAAGGAGGAAAACTTTATAAATACAGTAATAAAGCACAAACAAATGATTGGTGTAAAAGGAGATTCATTTTAGTAGACAGGTAGATCAATAAAATCCTGGCAATGAGCCCATCAGTTACTGATGCTATTAAATTGCCCTTTTATCAGTCTCCTCATTACTTGGAAACAGTTTTAAAGAGCAAATTGTAAGTTTTGTGTGTGTGTAATAGTACCTTTAAAACAGGTACAATGGAAGGCTTACTGTGTTTTTCTTATGACTCACATGTATTTAGTATAAACATACAACACCAGAGTGTTTTAAAAAGCATTTAGGTTTTCTTAATCTAAGGAATATTCACAGAACAGTATATTTCTCATAAGTTTACATTACTAAAAAGCAACTTGGAAGACTGATTGATATTATTGGTTTTTTAAAGATGAAAAATTTGAGGTAAAGGAAAAAGTCAAATAACCTGCTCGAGTTTGCATAGTTGTTGAGATTATACATACACAATTTATAGCTTGGTGCCTGATTCATAGGAAATAATCAACAGATTATAGATAGGCATTATTTAAAAAATAACCAAGGTATAAAAATATACTATTTGACCACAAATGTGAACTATTCCCTGGATAGTTAATTGAAGTGCAACTGGACTTTCTTGCTTTTTGAGATATATTTTTGTTGTTGTTGTTGTTTTTTAAATTATACTTTATTCTAGGGTACATGTGCACAATGTGCAGGTTTGTTACATATGTATACTTGTGCCATGTTGGTGTGCTGCACCCATCAACTCGTCAGCACCCATCAACTCGTCATTTACATCAGGTATAACTCCCAATGCAATCCTTCCCCCTCCCCCTCCCCGTGATAGGCCCCGGTGTGTGATGTTCCCCTTCCCGAGTCCAAGTGATCTCACTGTTCAGTTCCCACCTATGAGTAAGAACATGCGGTGTTTGGTTTTCTGTTCTTGCAATAGTTTGCTGAGAATGATGGTTTCCAGCTGCATCCATGTCCCTACAAAGGACACAAACTCATCCTTTTTTATGGCTGCATAGTATTCCATGGTGTACATGTGCCACATTTTCTTAATCCAGTCTGTCACTGATGGACATTTGGGTTGATTCCAAGTCTTTGTGAATAGTGCCGCAATGAACATATGTGTGCATATGTCTTTATAGCAGCATGATTTATAATCCTTTGGGTATATACCCAGTAATGGGATGGCTGGGTCATATGGTACACCTAGTTCTAGATCCTTGAGGAATTGCCATACTGTTTTCCATAATGGTTGAACTAGTTTACAATCCCACCAACAGTGTAAAAGTGTTCCTATTTCTCCACATCCTCACCAGCACCTATTGTTTGCTGATTTTTTAATGATTGCCATTCTAACTGGTGTGAGATAGTATCTCATTGTGGTTTTGATTTGCATTTCTCTGATGGCCAGTGATGATGAGCATTTTCTCATGTGTCTGTTGGCTGTATGCATGTCTTCTTTTGAGAAGTGTCTGTTCATATCCCTTGCCCACTTTTTGATGGGGTTGTTTGTTTTTTTCTTGTAAATTTGTTTGAGTTCTTTGTAGGTTCTGGATATTAGCCCTTTGTCAGATGAGTAGATTGGAAAAATTTTCTCCCATTCTGTAGGTTGCCTGTTCACTCTGATGGTAGTTTCTTTTGCTGTGCAGAAGCTCTTTAGTTGAATTAGATCCCATTTGTCAATTTTGGCTTTTGTGGCTGTTGCTTTTGGTGTTTTAGACATGAAGTCCTTGCTCATGCCTATGTCCTGAATGGTATTACCTAGGTTTTCTTCTAGGATTTTTATGGTACTGGGTCTAACATTTAAGTCTCTAATCCATCTTGAATTAATTTTCATATAAGGAATAAGGAAAGAATCCAGTTTCAGCTTTCTACTTATGGCTAGCCAATTTTCCCAGCACCATTTATTAAATAGGAAATCTTTTCCCCACTTCTTGTTTTTGTCAGGTTTGTCAAAGATCAGATGGCTGTAGATGTGTGGTATTATTTCTGAGGACTCTGTTCTGTTCCATTGGTCTATATCTCTGTTTTGGTACCAGTACCATGCTATTTGCCTTGTAGCATAGTTTGAAGTCAGGTAGCGTGACGCCTCCAGCTTTGTCCTTTTGACTTAGGATTATCTTGGCAATGTGGGCTCTTTTTTGGTTCCACATGAACTTTAAAAAGATATTTTCAATGGTGCATTTTAATGTGTGTATGACTGTGCTTGTCTATTTCAGTCGTTTTCAACATAAAATATTTTATGGTTCAATCCTAAAGTAGAAGATGCATGACAGTCTGATATGTAAGGATATAATATTTCCAATGGGAAAATATTTTTCTGTACTTTTAATGAAATGCAGGCATAGTTTCTCCTAATCAGACTTTATTTATGCTTGAACTGGTAGGTTAAGTGGGAAAAAGTTAATATCACTTAAAATTATCTGCTTTTACTTACTTAAGGAATATTTGAGTCACTCTATCATGATAAAATGCATTTTAAAGTAAAAACATTGTTAAGGGAAGGTTATAATATAATGTCAACAGGTTCAGGTCTTCATAGACATAATTTATTTCAGAGCATTAAGTTCATAATAGCATAACCTCTGAATATATGTGAAAAAAAGACATGACTATAAACATCGGTGGACAAAGTAATCAATATCATGTGAGATTTCAACCTACCCTTCTAAATAATTGACAGATCAAGCAGACAAAATTAATAAGAATATAAGACAATTAATAACCTTAATAAAATGGATAAATATAGTAAAAATTAGGAAGCCCATAACTCTCTTAAGCATCCATGGAATATTTATCATGTTTACCAAAATTGACAATTAATGTGTCATAAATTCTCAAACTTTTCAGATAACTGATAAACATTAACTATAGAAACAATATGCTCTGATTATGTAGTTCAGTTAATTATAAATGAGTAAGTTAAAAATGGCATTCTAAATATGTTGTAGAACAAGGAAGAATTTATAATGCACATAACGTTTTCAGCAATGCACTGAATATACCACCTTACAACATGTGGAGTGCAGCCAAAATAGTACTTTGAAGGAAATATGTAGTCTTCGATGTATATAAAAGACAAGAATAAGTACTCAAAATCTAGAAGGTAAGCTCTAACCTAAGAAGCTAGAAAAAGAGAACACAACAAATACAATAATAGAAGGAAAAAGAAAATATAAAAATAAAATTTAATGAAACAGAAATTTTCAACTTTTGACATGTCAGAACAGTTGGTACTAAACTTGCCTTCCTATTGCAAAAATAAATAAATAAATATATAAGTAAACAAACAAACTGGAAGATAAAACGCAGTCGCATGCTACATTATAATGTTTCAGTCAATGACAGATTGTATATATGACAGTGGTCCCATGAGATTATAATATTGTATTTTTATTGCACTTGTATATATTTGGATATGCAAATACTTGACATTGTGTTACAATTGCCTACAGTATTTAATACAGTGGCATGCTTTATGTGTTTGTAGCCTAGGTGCAATAAGCTATATCACATAGCTTAGATGTGTAGTAGGCTAACTGTCTAGGTTTGTGTAAGTACACCTGATGATGTTCAAACAAGAAAAATCTCCAGACAACACATTTCTCAGAACACATCCTCATTACTAAGCAATGAATGACTGTACATGAAATAATGATTTTCAGACATTAGGCAACAGGCATCAAAGGATTATTCTCCCTGACAGAAAATAAAGTAATGAGGTGAGTTGCAAAGAATACTTTAAGTTTCTGTCTGAAGGCACTTTCTGAACCTTGCCCAGAAGGGCCCAGCCTTGCAGTAAGACTAAACTGATGTCAGAGAAAAGGCAGCACTAGTCTCTTTCTAGTAAAGTGACAAACAAACAAAAGGATCAAGCTTAACTTAACTGACTGATAAAGTTTCATACTATTTAAAGGAAGACCAAAAAATCAAGAAACTAAAAAATACACTATTTAATTCAAAAATTACTATGTATTCTGAATATTTTAAAAAATGAAAATACTCTCATATTATTTTACAAATTCAGTATAACCTTGCCAGCAAAACCATATGCAGAGAGCATGGCATGTAAAAATTGTAGGCTAATATTAATCATTAAGGTAGGTCCAATTATCCAAAGGAAAATATAAACAAACCAGTAATAAGTGAAAAGGAAAACTCAACAGTACCAAGTTAAATTTATTTTAAGAATGGAAGAATGATGTAACATTATGAAAAACAGCATATTATTGTAATTCCCCACATTAACAAATCAAAGAGAAAAGTATGGGAGGGAGGTGGAGCAAGATGGCTAAATAGAATATCCAGCAATTGTCCCCCATCTGCCAGAGAAGCACCAAATTAAACAACTATCCACACAAGAAAGCATCTGCATAAGAACCAAAAATCAGGAGAGCAATCACAGTACCTGATTTTGACATCATATTAAGGAAAGAGGCACCAAAGAGGATGGGAAAGACAGTCTTGAATCACCTACCCTAACCGCCGGCAGCAACTCTGTGGTGCAGAGAAAGAATCTATGCATTTACAGGAGAGAGAGCCCAGTGATTGTGAGACTTTGTATTGGAACTCCAGGTTGCCCTGTCATAGCAGAAAGCAATACAGGGCAGAGTTTGGATGGCATCCACAGAAAGAGCATTTAGACCAGGTCTAGCCAGAGAGACATCTCCCATTTCAGCAGTCAGAACCTAAGTTCTGGCTAGCTCCACCACCACGGGCTAAAGTGCTCTGGGGTTCTAAATAAACTTGAAAGGCAGTCTAGGCCATAAGGCCATAAGGATGACAATTCCTGGGCAAGTCTTGGTACTGTTTGGGGCCTGGAGATAGTAGACTTGGCCTGCATATGACCCACTGAGGCACCAGTTGTAGCCAAGGGAGTGCTTGTGTCACCCATCCCTCAACTTCAGGTAGCATGGCTTGCAGCTCCAGGAGGAGAGGGAAGCATAAAGAGGACTTTGTCTTGCAACTTAGATACCAGCTCAGCCACAGTAAAATAAGGGATCAAGGAGAGTCCTGAGACCCTTATTCCAGGCACAGCTCCTGGATGACATTTCTAGACCCACCCTGGGCCAGAATTCTCTGGGCCTGCGGGGAAGGATCCAGTCCTGGCAAAATTGACAACCCACTGACTAGCGAATCCTTTATCCTGGAATAAATATCAGCAGTCGTCAGAAAGCAGTTGCCATGGATGTTGGGCAAGATTCAGTATTGTGCTAGATTCAGATCTAATCCAGCACATATTCTGCTTTGGTAGACACAGGGACATATGCTTTCTTTTTGAGGAAAGGAGTGGGAAGAGTAAAAAAAGACTTCGTCTTGCAACTTGGATGCCAGCTCAGGACGGTAAAATAAAGCACCAAGAAGACTCCTAAAGTCCCTGATTTTATGCCATAGCTCCTAGAGGGGTTTTTAAGATCTAACCTGGGTCAGAAGAGAACCAGCCCTGAAGGGAGAGACCAGGCCTGGCAGGACTCATCACCTTCTGAGTAAAGAGCACATAGGTCTTCAATAAACATCAGTGGTAGCCACATTGTAGTTGTCACAGGCCTTAAGTGAGACCCAGTACTGTGCTGGCTTCAGGTGTGACTGAGCACAGCCTTAACGGTGATGGCCATGGGAGTGCTTGTATTTTCCCTCTTCCAACTACAGGCAGCTGAGCATGGAGAATGAGAGACTCTATTTTTCTGAGGGGAAGTAAGGGAAGAGAAGAAGAGGCAATGCATGGTAATCCAGGAATCCAGGAATTCTCCTAGCTCTTGCCTGAGACCACCGAAGTGGTATCTCTATGAGTCTACAAGAGTCACAGTATTACTAGGCTTGGGTTATGCCCTAATGTACATATGGCTGCAGTGACCAAAGACTTAGGACACAACAATCAATTCCCTTTGAATACTTGGAAAGCCTTCTTAAGAAGCACCAGTACAGACAAGCCAAGACTATGAAGATTAGAATAAATTTCTAACTCTTCAGTGCCCAGACATCAGCAAACAATGATAAGCATCAAGACTTAAGGAAAGAGGCACCAAAGTGACCTCACCAAGTGAACTAAATAAGGCAACAATGACCAATTTTGAAGTGACAGAGATATGTGAACTTTCAGACAGAGAATTCAAAATAGCTGTTTTGAAGAAGCTCAATAAAATCCAACACAGAGAAGGAATTCCAAATCCTATTAGATAAATTTAATAAGGAGATTGGGATGATTTAAAACAATCAAGCAGAAATTCTTGAGGTGAAAAATTCAATTAATAAACTGAGGAATGCATCAGAGTCTCAACAGCATAATTGATCAAACAGAAGAAAGAATTAGTAAGCCTGAAGACAGACATTGAAAATAAAGTCACAGGAGACACAAAAAGAATAAAAAAGAATGTAGCACATTTACAAGATTAGAAAATAACCTCCAAAGGGCAAATCTAAGAGTTACTGGCCTTAAAGAGGAGGTAGAAAGAGAGAGATTAGGGTTAAAGTTTATTTAAAGGCACAATAATGAGAGCTTTCTAAACCTAGAGAAAGATGTCCATATTTAAGTACAAGAAGATTACATTGTAACACCAAGCAGATATAACCCAAGTAATACTGCCTCAAGACATTTAGTAATCATACACCCAAAGGTCAAGGCTAAAGAAAGGATCCTAAAAACAGCAAGATAAAAGAAACAAATAACATATAATGGAGCTCTAATACATCTGGCAGCATATTTCTCAGTGGAAACCTTACAGGCCAGGAGAAAGTGGCATGGCATATTTGAAGGGCTGAAGAAGAAACTTTTACCATCCAATAGTATATCCAGTGAAAGTATCCTTCAAACATGAAGGAGAAATAAAGACTTTCCCAGACAAACCAAAGCTGAGAGATTTCATCGACACCACACTTATCCTACAAGAAATGCTAAAGGTAGTTGTTTTGTCTGAAAGAAAAAGACATTAGTGAGCAATAAGAAATCATCTGAAGGTTCAGAATTCACTGGTAATAGTAAATGCACAAACACAGAATTTTGTAACAATGTAATTGTGGTATATAAAATATTCAAATCTTTACTAGGAAGGCTAAAAACAAAACTATTAAATGTAGTAACTACTACAACTTTTTAAGACATAGAAACTGTAATAAGACAGGAAGAACAAAAACTAAAAAAGTGGGGGGATGAAATTAAAGTACAAAATATTTACTAATTTCTCTTTGCTTATTAGTCTGTTTTCGTAATCATAGTTAAGTTATTATCAGTTTATATAATGAGTTGTGAGATGTTATTTACAAATCTCATGTAAACTCAAATCAAAAAACTTACAGCAGTTGCACAAAAAATATAAACCAGAAAATAAAACATAGTGCCCATGAAAAATCACTTTCACAATAAAGGAAGACAGGAAGCAAGGAAGGAACAAACAAAACATGAAACAACCAGAAAACAAATAACAAAGTGGCAGTAGGGAGTATTTACTTATCAATAATAACATTGACTGTAAATTGGTTAAGATCTTCAATGAAAATGCATAGAGTGGCTGAATGGATTTTTTTAAAAAAGTAAGACCCAATGAACTGTTGCCTACAAGAAACACACTTCACCTGTAAAACAAGCATAGACTAAACATAAAGTAATGGAAACATATATCCCATGTAAGTGGGAACCAAAACAAAAAAAAAGCAGGAGTAGCTATACTTATATTAGATAAAGTAGATTTCAAAGAGAAGAAGGTGGCTGGCCAGATATGGCCAAATAGGAACAGCTCCAGTCTACAGCTCCCAGTGATATCAATGCAGAAGGTGGGTGATTTCTGCATTTCCATCTGAGGTACCCAGCTCGTCTAATTGGAACTGGTTAGACAGTGGGTGCAGCCAACAGAGAGTGAGCTGAAGCAGGGTGGGGCGACGCCTCACCTGGGAAGCACAAGGGGTCGGGGAACTCCCTCCCCTGGCCAAGGGAAGCCATGAGGGACTGTGCTATGAGGAATGGTGCATTCTGGCCCAGATACTACGTTTTTCCCATGGTATTCACAACCTCGCAGACCAGGAGATTCCTTTGGATGCCTATACCACTAGGGCACTGGGTTTCAAGCACCAAACTGGGCAGCCATTTGGGCAGACGTTGAGCTAGCTGCAGGAGTTTTTTTTCACATCCCAGTGGTGCCTGGAATGCCAGTGAGACAGAACCGTTCTCTTCCCTGGAAAGGGGACTGGAGCCAGGGAGCTGAGTGGTCTACCTCAGCAGATCCCACCCCTATGGAGCCCAGCAAGGTGAAATCTACTGGCTTGAAATTCTTGCTGCCAGCACAGCAGTCTGAAGTTGACTTGGGATGCTCGAGCTTGGTGGGGGGAAGGGTATCCGCCAATACTGAGGCTTGAGTAGGTAATTTTTCCCTCACAGTGTAAACAAAGTTGTCAGGAAGTTTGAACTGGGTAGAGCCCACCACAGCTAGGCAAAGCTCTGAAGCCAGACTGCCTCTCTAGATTCCTCCTCTCTGGGCAGGGCATCTCTGAAAGAAAGGCAGCAGCCCCAGTCAGGGGCTTATAGTTAAAAATCCCATCTCCCTGGGACAGAACAACTGGGGGAAGGGGCAGCTGTGGGCGCAGCTTCAGCAGACATAAAAGTCCCTGCCTGTTGGCTTTGAAGAGAGGAGCAGATCACGCAGGACAGTGCTTGAGCTCTGCTAATGGACAACCTGCCTCCTCAAGTGGGTCCCTGACCCCTGTGCCTCCTGACTGGGAGACAGCTGTCAGCAGGAGTCAACAGACACCTCATACAGGAGAGCTCCAGCTGGCATCTGCTGGGTAATCCTCTGGGATGAAGCTTTCAGAGGAAGGAACAGGCAGCAATCTTTGCTGTTCTGCAGCCTCCACTGGTGGTATCCAGGCAAACAGGCTCTGGAGTGGACCTCCAGCAAACTCCAGCAGACCTGCAGCTGAGGGACCTGACTGTTGGAAGGAAAACTAACAAACAGGAAGGAATAGCATCAACATCAACAAAAAAGAGGTCCACACAAAAACCCCATCGAAAATCACCAACATCAAAGACCAATAGTAGATAAATCCATAAAGATGAGGAAAAACCAGCGCAAAAAGGCTGAAAGTGCCAAAGACCAGAATGTCTCTTCTCCTCCAAAGGATCACAACTCCTCACCAGGAAGGGAACAAAACTAGACAGAGAATGAGTTTGATGAATTGACAGAAGTAGGTTTCAGCAGGTGGGTAATAACAAACTCTGCCAAGTTAAAGGAGCATGTTCTAACCCAATGCAAGGAAGCTAAGAACTTTGAAGAGGTTAGAGGAATTGCTAACTAAAATAACCAGTTTAGAGAAGAACATAAATGACCTGATGGAGCTGAAAAACACAGCATGAGAACTTCGTGAAGTGCACACAAGTATCAACAGCCAAATTGATCAAGCGGAAGAAAGGATATCAGAGACTGAAGATCAACTTAATGAAATAAAGCATGAAGACAAGATTAGGTAAAATAGAATGAAAAGGAACAAACAAAACCTCCAAGAAATATGGGACTATGTGAAAAGACAAAACCTACATTTGACTAGTGTACCTGGAGGTGATGAGGAAAATGGAACCAAGTTGGAAAACATCCTTCAGGATATAATCCAAGAGAACTTCTCCAATCCAGCAAGACAGGCCAACATTCAAATTTAGGAAATAAAAGAACACCACAAAGATACTCCTTGAGAAGAACAACCCCAAGACACATAAGCAACAGGCTTACCAAGGTTGGTATGAAGGAAAAGATGTAACGGCAGCCAGAGAGAAAGGTCGGATTACCCACAAAGGGAAGCCCATCAGTCTAACAGTGGGTCTCTAAGCATAAACCCTACAGGTCAGAAGAGAGTGGAGCCCAATATTCAACATTCTTAAAGAAAAGAATTTTCAACCCATAATTTCATATCCAGCCAAACTAAGCTTCATAAGCAAAGGAGAAATAAAATCATTTACAGACAAGCAAATGCAGAGAGATTTTGTAATCACCAGGCCTACCTTACAAGAGCTCCTGAAGGAACCACGAAACATGGAAAGGAACAACAGGTACCAGCCACTGCAAAAACATATCAGTTGTACAGACCATTGACACTATGAAGAAACTGCATCAGCTAATGGGCAAAATAACCAGCTAGCATCATAATGACAGGATCAAATTCACACATAACAACATTGACCTTAAATGTGAATGGGCTAAATGCCCCAATTAAAAGACACAGACTGGCTAATTGGATAAAGAGTCAAGACTCATTGGTGTGCTATATTCAGGAGACTCATCTCACATGCAAAGACACACAAAGGCCCAAAATAAATGGATGGAGGAATATTTACCAAGCAAATGGAAAACAAAAAAAGAGCAGGGGTTGCAATCCTAGTCTCTGATAAAGCAGACTTTAAACCAACAAAGATCAAAACAGACAAAGAAGGGCATTACTTAATGGTACAGGGATCAATGCAACAAGAAGAGCTAACTATCCCAAATATATATGCACCCAATACAAGAGCGCCCATATTCATAAAGTGAGTTCTTAGAGACCTACAAAGAGAATTAGACTCCTACACAATAATAGTGGGAGACTTTAACACCCCACTGTCAATATTAGACAGATCAGTGAGACAGAAAACTAACAAAGATATTCAGGACTTGAACTCAGCTCTGGACCAAGTGGACCTAATAGACATCTACAGAACTCTGCACCCCAAATCAACAGAATATACATTCTTCTCAGCACCACATCACACTTATTCTAAAACTGACCACAGAATTGGAAGTAAAACACTCCTCAGCAAATACAAAAGAACGGAAATCATAGCAAACAGCTTCTCAGACCACGATGCAATCAATTAGAATTCGGGATTAAGAAACTCACTCAAAACTGTACAACTACATGGAAACTGAACACAGTGCAATCAAATTTGAACTCAGGTTTAAGATACTCACTCAAAAACGCACAACTACATGAAAACTGAATGACTACTGGGTAAATAATGAAATCAAGACATAAATAAATAAGTTCTTTGAAACCAATGAGAACAAAACCACACGAGAAAGTTCTGAAATTGGCACCCTAACATCAAATTAAAAGAACTAAAGATGCAAGAGCAAACAATTTCAAAGCTAGCAGAGGACAAGAAATAACTAACATTAGAGCAGAATTAAAGGAGACAGAGACACAAAAACCCTTCAAAAAAACCAATGAATCCAGGAGCCGTTTTTTTTTTTTAAAGATTAACAAAATAGGCCGCTAGCCAGACTAATGAAGAAAAAAAGAGAGAAGAATCAAATAAGACACAATAAAAAATGATAAAGGGGGTATAACCACTGATCCCACAGAAATACAAATTACCGTCAGAGAATACTATAAACTAAAACCTCTAGAAGAAATGGATAAATTCCTGGACACATACACCCTCCCATGACTAAACCAGAAAGAAGTCTAATCCCTGAATAGACCAATAACAAGTTCTGAAATTGAGGCAGTAATTAGTAGCCTACAAACCAAAAAAAGCCCAGGACCAGATGGCTTCACAGCCAAATTCTACCAGAGGTACAAAGAGGATCTGGTACCATTCCTTCTGAAACTATTCCACACAATAGAAAAAGAGGGACTCCTACATAACTCATTTTTTGAGGCCAGCATCATCCTGATACCAAAACTTGGCAGAGACACAACAAAAAAAGAAAATTTAAGGCCAATATACCTGATGAACATTGATGTGAATATTCTCAATAAAATACTGGCAAACCAAAAGCAGCAGTTCATCAAAAAGCTTATCCACGGCCAGGCGTGGTGGCTGTCACCTGTAATCCCAGTACTTTGGGACACTGAGGTGGGTGGATTACGAAGCCAGGAGTTCAAGACTAGCCTGACCAAGATGGGGAAACCCTGCCTCTACTAAAACTACAAAAATTAGCTGAGCACAGTGGCAAGCACCTGTAATCCCAGCTAGTCAGGAGATTAAGGGAGGAGAATTTCTTGAACCTAGGCAGCAGAGGTTGCAGTGAGCTGAGATTGTACCATTGTACTCCAGTTTGGGCAACAGAGTGAGACTCCATCTCAAAAAAAAAAAAAAAAAGATTATCCACCACAATCAAGTTGGCTTCATCCCTGGCATGCAAGACTGATTCAACATATACAAACCAATAAATGTAATCCATCACATAAACAGAACCAATGACAAAAACCACATGATTATCTTAATAGATGCAGAAAAGGCCTTTGATAAAAATTAACACCTCTTCATGCTAAAAACTCTCAGTAAACTAGGAGTTGATGGAATGTATCTCAAAATAATGAACACTTTATGACAAACCCACAGCCAATGTCATACTGAATGGGCAAAAGCTGGAAGCATTCCCTTAGAAAACCAGCACAAGGCAAGGATGCCCTCCTTCAACATTCCTATTCAACGTAATATTGGAAGTTCCGGCCAGGGCAATCAGGCAAGAGAAATAAATAAAGTGTATTCAGAAATGAAGAGAGGAAGTCAAATTTTCTCTGTTTGCAGATGACATGATTGTACATTTTGAAAACCACATTGTCTTAGCCCCAAATCATCTTAAGCTGATAAGCAACTTCAGCAAAATCTCAGGATACAAAATCAATGTGCAAAAATCACAAGCATTCCTATACACCAATAGTAGACAAACAGAGCCAAATCATGAGTGAACTCTCATTCATAATGGCTACAATGAGAATAAAATACCTAGGAATACAACTTACAAGGGATGTGAAGGACCACTTCAAGGAGAACTACAAACCACTGCTCAAGGAAATAAGAGAGGACACAAACAAATGGAAAAACATTCCATGCTCATGGATAGGAAGAAGCAGTATTGTGAAAATGGCTATACTGCCCAAAGTAATTTACAGATTCAATGCTATCCACATCAAACTACCATTGACTTTCTTCACATAATTAGAAAAAACTACTTTAAATTTCATATGGAATCAAAAAAGAGCCTGTATAGCCAAGACAATCCTAGGCAAAAAGAACAAAGCTGGAGGCAACATGCTGCCTGACTTTAAACTATACTACAAGGCTATAGTAACCAAAATAGCATGGTACTGGTACCAAAAAAGATATATAGGACGGAGGCCTCAGAAATAATGCAACACACCGACAACCACCTGATCTTTGACAAACCTGACAAAAACAAGCAATGGGGAAAGGATTCAGTATTTAATAAATGGTGTTGGGAAAACTGGCTAGCCATATACAGAAAACTGAAACTGGACCCCTTCCTTACACCTTATACAAAAATTAACTCAAGATGAATTAAAGACTCAAATGTAAGACCTAAAACCATAAAAACCCTAGAAGAAAACCTAGGCAATGTCATCCAGGACACGGGCATGGGTAAAATCTTCATGATTAAAACACCAAAAACAATGGCAACAAAAGCCAAATGGGATCTAACTAAATTAAACAGCTTCTGCACAGCAAAAGAAACTATCATCAGAGTGAACAGGCAACCTACAGAATGGAAGAAAATTTTTGCAATCTATCCATCTGACAAAGGGTTAATACCGAGAATCTACAAGGAACTTAAACAAATTTACAAGAAAAAAACAACCCTATCAAAAAGTGGGTGAAGGATATCAACAGACACTTCACAAAAGAAGATAGTGATGCTTCCAACCAACATACAAAAAAAAAAAAAAATCTCATCATCACCGATCATTAGAGAAATGCAAATCAAACCACAATGTGATACCATCTTATGCCAGTTAGAATGGCGATCATTAAAAAGTCAGGAAATGACAGATGCTGGAGAGGATGTGGAGAAAGAGGAACGCTTTTACACTGTTGGTGGGAGTGCAAATTAGTTCAACCATTGTTGAAGACAGTGTGGTGATTCCTCAAGGATCTAGAACTAGAAATAACATTTGACCCAGCAATCCCTTTACTGGGTATATATCCAAAGGATTATAATCATTCTGCTATGAAGACACATGCATACTTAGCTTATTGCAGCACTATTCACAACAGCAAAGACTTGGAACCAACCCAAATGTCCATCAATGTTAGACTGGATAAAGAAAATGTGGCACATATTCCATGGTGTCATGGAATACTATGCAGCCATAACAAGGATGAGTTTGTATCCTTTGCAGGGACAGGGATGAAGCTGGAAACCATCATTCTCAGCAAAGTAACACAGAACAGAAAACCAAACACTGCATGTTCTCACTTATAAGTGGGAGTTGAACAATGAGAATATGTGGACACAGGGAGGGGAACATCACACACAGGGGCCTGTCATGGGGTGGGGGAATAAGTCAGGGAGAAATACCTAATGTAGATGATGGGTTGATGGATGCAGCAAACCACCATGACACGTGTATACCTATGTAACAAACCTGCATGTTCTGCACATATATCCCGGAACTTAAAGTATAATAAAAAATATATTTCAAGACAAAGGTACAAAAAAGACAAAGAAGATTATTATATACTAATAAATGGATCAGTTCAGCAAGAGGATATAAAAATTGTAGGCACATATGCACCAAACCCTGAAGCATGCAGATATATCAAACAACTATTAGAGCTAAAGAGAGAGCTAGGCCTCAATGTAATAATATCCAGAGACTGCACCACCCCACTTTCAGCATTAGAAGGATTATTCAGACAGAAGATCAACTAACAAACATCAGATGTAACCTGCACTACAGACCAAGCAGACCTAATAGATATTTGTTTAATATTTTATCTGATGCCTACAGAATACACATTCTTCTATCCCATATGGATAATTCTCAGGGATAGACCAAATGTGAGGTCACAAAACAATTCTTAAAAATTCAAAATAGTAGAAATTATGTCAAATATCTTCTCTGACCACAATGGAATAAAATTATAGATGAACAATTTTATTCTTTTTCATATGGATATCCCGTTTTCCTAGCACTCTTTATTGAAGAGACTCTCCTCTTCAACATATGTTATTGGCACCTTTGTCAGAAATGAGTTCACTGTAGATGTGTGGATTTAATTCTGAGCTCTCTATTCTGTTCCACTGGTCTTTGTGTCTGATTTTATGCCAGTACCATCCTGTTTTGGTTGATATAGCTCTGCAGTATAACTTGAAGTCAGGTACTGTGATTCCTTCAGTTTTGTTCTTTTTGCTCAGGATGGGTTGGCTACTCTATGACTTGTAGTTTCATATGAATTTTAGGATTTATTTTTATTTCTGTGAAGAATGTCACCGGTATTTTGATAGGGATTGCATTAAATCTGTAGATTGCTTTGTGTAGTATGGACATTTAACAATATTAATTCTTCCAATCCATGAGCCTGGAATATTTTTATTCATTTATTTATTTATTTGAGGTGGAGTCTCACTCTGTCACCCAGGCTGGAGTGAAGTGGCAGGATCCCGGCTCACTGCAACCTCTGCCTCCCAGGTTCAAGTGATTCTCCTGTCTCAGCCTCCTGGGTGACTGGGATTATAGGCAGATGCTGCCATGCCCGGCTAATTTTTTGTATTTTTAGTAGAGATGGAGTTTCACCGTGTTCCCCAGACTGATCTCGAAATCCTGAGCTCAGGCAATCCACCCGCTTCGGCTTCCCAAAGTGCTAGGATTACAGAAGTGAGTCACCGCGCTCAACCCTTCAGTTATCTTTTAAAAGTTTTATTAATTATTAATTTTATTTTATTGTGATAAGAGCTTTAACGTGAGATCTGTGATCTTAACAAACTTTTAAATATACTATATAGTATTGTTGACTACAGGACTGATGTTATGTCACAGCTCTCTAGAACTTACTCATTTTCTTTAAGTGAAAGTTTATGCCTGTTAAATAATAACTCCCAGTTTGCCCCACTCCCTGCTCCTGGCAACCACTATCCACTCTTAGATTCTATTAGACTGTTTTAGATATCACATATAAGTGGAATGATGCAGTATTTGTATTTCTGTGACTCGCTTATTCCACTTAGCATAAAGTCCTCAAGGATCATCCATGTTGTCACATACGCTTTTTTAAAGAGTGAATAATATTTCATTATATGTATATATATGTATACACCACTTTTCCTTTATCTATCATTCTTTTTATGTATTCTATCAGTATTATCATTATATTCTTTTTATCTGTCATATTAGAATCCTAATATGTCTTCAAAATACTGACTTCAGTTCTTCTGGATAAATACCCAGAAGAGGCACTGATAGTCATTTGGTAGTTCTATTAATAATTTTAATTTCTTGAGGAACTTCCACTGTTTTTATAGTAGTGGAACATTTTTACATTTCCACCAACAATGTACAAGGTTTCCAATTTCTCTACATTCTTGTCGGCGCTTATTTTTTTTTTTAATTTAGACATACACTGGTTATCATAATGTTGGTAATACAGTATCTCATTGTGGTTTTGATTTGTTTTCCCCTGATGATTAATGGTATTAAACAAGCATCTTTTCGTATGCTTTTTGACTATTTGTACATCTTATTTGGAGAAATGTCTACTTAACTAATTTGCCCATTTTTTGGGTCAAGTTACTCTTATTGTTCTTGAGTTGTAGGAGTTCTTTCTATATTCTGAATATTGACTTCTTATCAGATATATAGTTTGAAATTATTTTTTACCATTCTGTCTGTTGCCTTTTCACTCTGTTAATTGCTTCCTTTGTTTCACAGTATTTTCTGAAGTTAGATATACTCCCATTTATATGCATTTCGTTTTTGTTGCTAGTGCTTTTGATGTCATATTCAAGAAATCACTGCCAAATATAATGTCATGGAGGTTTTCCTCTGTTCTTTTTCTAAGAGTTTTGTAGTTTCAGGTCTTACATTTAGGTCTTTAATCCATGTTGAATTGATGTCTGTATGGGGTGTAAGTTAAGGGTCTAACTTAGTTTTCTTATGTGTAGATATCCAGTTTTCCCAGGACCATATTTTGAAGAAACTACTCTTTTCCCATTTTGTAGCCTTGTCAAAGATAATTTGGTCATATGTATGAGAATTTATTTTGGGACCCTCCGTTCTGTTCCATAGATGTGTATGTGTGTCTTTATGTCAGTACCATAGTATTTTCATTACTATAGCTTTGTTATGTTTTGAAATCAGGGAGTGTGAGGCCTCCAGATTCATTTTCCTTTCTCACTATTATTTTTGATTCTTCATTCAAAAATAATTTGTTCTTTGAGATTCCACATAAATTTTGGGCTAGCTCCTTTTTAGTCCTGCAAGACTTTTATTTAATTATTTATTTTTTTAGACAGAGTCTCATTCTATCACCCAGGCTGGAGTACAGTGGTGGGATCCCAGCTCACTGCAACCTCTGCCACCCAGGTTCAAATTATTCTCCTGCTTCAGCCTCCCGAGTAGCTGGGATTATAGGTGCCTGCCACTGTGCCCAGCTAATTTTTGTATTTTTAGTAGAGATGGGGTTTTACCATCTAGGCCAGGCTGGTCTTGAACTCCTGATCTCATGATCCACCCTCCTCGGCCTCTCGAAGTGCTGGGATTAGCGTGAGCCACCGCACCCGGCCGGTGTAAACATTTTAAGACATTAATTCTTCCATTCTATGACCATATGAAGCTTTTCCACTTATTTGTGTTCTTATTAATTTCTCTCATTAGATTGTATAGTTTTCTATGTATCAGTTTTTTTGCCTTCTTAGATAGGTTTATTCCTAAGTGTTTTATTCTTTTTGGTGTTATTGTAAATGGGATTGATTCCCTAATTCTTTTCAGAAAGAACATTGTTAGTGTATATTAACTCACATGATTTTTTGCATGTTGATTTGTATCTTGCAATTTTATTGAAAATTTTCATTAATTCTAATAGCTGTTTGGTGAAATCTTTAGGATTTTCAATATATAAGATCATGGCATCAGTACACAGGGATAATATCATTTCTTCCTTTCCTACTTGAATGCCTTTTATTTCTTTTCCTTGCCTACCTTCTTTGGCTGGGACTGCCAATACTATGTTTAATAGAAGTGATAAGAATGAGAATCCTTGCTTTGTTCCTGATCTTAGAGGAAAAATTTTTAGTTTTTCACCATTGAGTAAGCCTATGGAAAAGCTTACAGCTTTTCATATATGGTCTTTATTATCTTGAAATTTTTTCCTTCTAATTTTAGTTTGTTGACAGTTTTTATCATGAAAGAATGTTGAATTTTATCAAATATTTTCCCAGCATCTATTGCGACCATGTGGTTTGATTCTCTATTCTGTAAATGTGGCATACCAGTTTGATTGATTTTCACATGCTGAACCATAGCATCATTCCAGGGCTATATCCTACTTGGTCATGATGTGATTCTTTTACTGTGCTGTTTGATTTGGTTTGCTAGTATTTTGTAGAGGATTTCTGCATCTAAATTTATCAGGAATACTTGCTCTTAGTTTTCTTGTCTTTTTGTAACTTTGGTATGATGATAATTCTGGCATCATAAAATAAGTTGGGAAGTGTTCTCTCATCTTCAATTTTTTGGGAGATTTGAGAATTGCTGTTAATTCCTTAAATGTTTGATAGAATTCATGAGTGAAGCTATCTGGTCCTGGACTTTTCTTTGTTGTTTCAATTGATTAAATCTCCTTGTTGTTATAGGACTTTCTAGTCCTTCATGATTTGGTCTTGACAGGTTATATCATCATAAGAATTTTCTTTCATGTTTAGAAAAGTTATTTAGTTGTTGGCATATAATTGTTTATAGTAGTCACTAATAATTATTTTATTTCTGTGGCATCAGTTGCAATATTTCCTCTTTTTTGATTTTATTTATTTGAGCTTTATTCATTATTTTTAAGGTAGTCTAAGGGTTTGTCAATATTATTATTATTTTTTAAACTTAGTTTTGTTCATTGGTTTTTTATTTTTATTTATTTATTTATTTATTTATTTATTTTTGAGACGGAGTCTCGCTCTGTAGCCCAGTCTGGAGTGCAGTGGCTGGATCTCAGCTCACTGCAAGCTCCGCCTCCCGGGTTCACGCTATTCTCCTGCCTCAGCCTCCAGCGTAGCTGGGACTACAGGCGCCCGCCACTTCGCCGGGCTAGTTTTTTTGTATTTTTTAGTAGAGACGGGGTTTCACCGTGTTAGCCAGGATGGTCTCGATCTCCTGACCTCGTGACCTCGTGATCCACCCGTCTACGCCTCCCAAAGTGCTGGGATTACAGGCTTGAGCCACTGCGCCCGGCCGGTTTTTTATTTTATCCATTCTCTCTTTTTCATTTATTTATGCTCCAGTCTTTGTTGTTTCTGCTAATTTTGTGCTTAGTTTTTCGTTTTTCTAGTTCCTAGGGGTGTAAAGTTAGGTTGTTTATTTGAAGGCCTTATTTCTTTTCATATAGGTTTTATTGCAATAAAACTTTTAGAACTTCTGCTGCTGCATTCCATAAGGTCTGGTATGTTTTGTTTTATAGTTATTTGTTTTAAGGTATGTTCTTATCTCCTTTTTTATTTCTATGACCCAAGGGTTGTTCAAGAATATGCTATTTAATTTTCTCATATTTGTGAATTTTTCAGTTTTTCTTTGGCTATAGATTTCTTGTTTTAGTCCATTGTGGTTGGAAAAGATGCGCTGTATGATTTCCAACTTGTTAAATTTGTTAAGGTTTGTTTTGTAAACTAACGTGATCTATCTTAAAGAAAGCTTTATGTGTGTTTGAGGAAAATGTATGTTCTACTCCTGATAGGTTAAATTTTATGTATTTGCCTCTTAGGTCCATTTGGTCTATAATGTTGTTCAGAATTTTCTTTCTATTTTCTTGATGATCTTCTGTCTAGGCAGTGTGTTCATTCCTTAAGTTTCCTACAATTATTGCATTGCTGTCTATGTCTCCCTTCAGTTCTGTCAATGTTTTAATCATATATTAGGTGCTCTAATGTGTGTGCATGTGTTTATGGTTGTTATATTTTCCTTGTGGTTTGACCCTTAATCATAAAATGCCTTGCTTTGTCTTTTGTGACAGTTTTTGCCTGAGAGTGTATTCTGTCTGCCATAAATACAACTACTCTTGCTCCCTTTTGGTTACTATTTGCCTAGAATATCTTTTTCCATCCTTTTGCTGTCTGCAAATGTATATATTCTTAAATCTAACACGAGTTTCTTGTGCAAAGCATGTACTTGGGTCTTTTTTTAAAATCCATTCATTCACTTTATGCCCTTTTGTCAGGGAGTTAAATCTGTTTACATTTAAAGCAATTATTGATAGGGAAGGGTTTAATATTACCATTTTGTTAATTGTTTTCTCTGAGTCTTGCAGTTCTCTGTTCCACTGTTTCTCTCTTGCTGTTTTCCTTTGTATTTTATTATTTTTTGTATCTCCCTTTTCCTTTTCTGTAAATCTATAGTTTTTTGTATGTTTACCTCTGGGCTTACATAAAATATTTTATAGTTATAGCCATGTATTTTAAGCTTGTAACAACTTAATTTCATTAACAATAACTCTGCACTTTGTCTCCTGCCACATACTTTATGTTATTGCTGTCACAATTTGCATCTACTCATATTGTGGATTTCTAAACATAATTTTTACTTATAGACCTTTGTAATCATTATGTCTTTTAACTTTTTTACTAGAAGTAAAATTGATTTAGCTACCATGATTACTATAATACAATATTTGGCATTTGTTAATAATATATATGTATTTTTACTATTAACAGTGAGTTTCACACTGTCTTATGCTGTTGTGTTGCTGTTTAGTATATATTTGTTCAACTAAAAGTACCCCCTTTAGCATTTATTGTAAAGCAGTTCTCAAAGTGATAAGTTCCTTTAGCTTTTGTTTGTTGCACATAGCTTTTCTCTCTTTTGTTTATGGAGGACACTTTTGCAAGGCATAAACTCTTGGTTAGAAGAATTTTTCCTTTAATACTTTGAATATACCATTCGATTCTCTCCTGGCTAATAAGGTTTCTACTAAAAATCTGATAGACTTGTGGAGGTTCCCCTTATTATGACAAGTTGATTTTTCTTGCTGCTTTCAAACTTTTTTCTTTTTTTGATTTTAATAATTTGATTATAATGTTTCTAGGCATGAATTTCTTTGGGTTAATTATTTTGTTGTCCTTTGGGCTTCTTGGATCTCAATGTTTATTTCCTTCCCCTGATTTGGGAAGTAGTCAGTCATTATTTCTTTAAATAATCTTTCTGTTTTTTCTTACTCTCTTCTCTCTCTGTCAACTAAGTATATTATACTTGGTAAAACTATCTTCTGAAAATGAAGAAGAGATAAAGACTTTCCCAGACAATCAAAAACTGAGAGAGTTTATTATCATCAGACTGTTTTGCAAGAAATGATAAAGGGAATTCTTCCAGCTGAAACAAAAGGATGCTAATCAGCAGCATGAAAACATATAAACATATAAAACTCATTCGTAAAGATAAATATATGACGAATATAGGATACCCTAATATGATAAATGTGCTGCATATATTACTTTTATTTCTAGTACAAAAGTTATAAAACAAAAATGTTAAAAATAACTGTGGGCATAATAATTTATTAATGGATACACAATATAAAAAGACATACATTGAACATCAATAACATTAAAAGATGGGAGAGAAGTAAAGGTGTAAAGGTTTTGTATATAAAAAAGTTATAGGCTTAAAGTAGACTGTTACAAGATTTATAATGTAAGTCTCATGGTAATAAGATAGAAAAAGCCTGTAGTAGATGCATAAAAGATAAATAGAAGGGAATCAGAGCATAATATCGGTTGAGCATCCCAAATAAAAAAAATTCCAAATCTAAAATGCTCAAACATTTAAAATTTTGTGAGCACTGACATGATACACACAAAAAAAATGCTTGTTGGAGAATTTCAGGTTTCAGATTTTCAGATTTGAGATCCTCAGCTGGTAAATAAAATGCAAACATTCCACAACTCAAAAAAATCTGAAATCCAAAACACTTCTGGTCACAAGCATTTTGGAAAAGACATACTCAATCTGTATCATAAGAAATGTTCAAAACACAAATTAAGACAGCAACAGATGAAGGAACAAAGGAATTATAAAACAGTCAAAACACAGTGAACACCATGGCAATAGTAAATCCTTACCTATTGGTAATTATTATAAATGAAAATGAGTTAAATTCTCCAATGAAAAGACAGAGTGGCTGAAAAAATTATGAAAAACTAACATATAATTATATACTGTCTATAAGAAACTCACTTTAGTTTTAAGGGCAAACATGTGACACTAAAGATATGGAAAAATATTTTCCATGCAAATGACTGAGAGTGGTGGGTGGCTATACCTACATCAGACAAAACAGATTTTAAGTCAAAAATTGTCACAAGAGACAATGAGGGTCATAATATAATAATAAGGAAGTCAATTCATCAAAAGGATATAGTAATTGTTAATATATAGCTACCCAACATCAGAGCTCATAGATATATAAAGCAGATATTAACAAATCTGAACGAAGAAATAGATAGCAATAAAGTAATAGTTTGGGACTTTACTACCCCAGTTTCAACAATAGGTAGGTTATCCAGACACAAAATCAGTAAGGAAAGAGTGGATTTGAACAACACTGTAGACCAAACGAACCTAACAGACATATACAGATCATTTCTTTCCAGCAGCAACAGAATATACATTCTTCTCAAGTGTACATGTATTGTTTTCCAAAATTGATATTGTATGTTAGGCACAAAATAAATTTTAACAAATTTAAGAAGATTGAAATCATATGAAGTTTCTTTTCTGACCACAAAGGTCTGAAACTAGAAATTGGCAACAGGAGGGAAAAAAAAACCTCACAAATACATTAAAATTAGACAACATATACTGGAACACCAAATGGAACAAAGAAGAAGCCAAAAAAAGAAATTTAAAAAATCTTAAGACATATAAAAATTACAAAAAATACCAAAGCTAATAGGATGCAACAAAAGCAGTTCTAAGAGAAAAGTTTGTAGTGATAAATGCTTACACTAAAATCTCAAATAAGCAACCTAAATTTATACCTGAGGGACCTACAAAATGAAAAAGAAACAAATCCCAAAGTTTGCAGAAGGAAGAAAATAATAAAACTTAGAACAGAAATAAATGAAATAGGGACTAGGAAAATAATAGAAAAGATTAGTGAAATAAAGACTGAGTTTTTTGAAAAGATAATAAAATTGGCAAACTTATTTTATCTAGGGTATCTAAGAAAAAAATCAGAGAAGGCTCACATAAAATCATAAATGAAAAAGGAGATGATGCAACTAATTCCACAGAAATGTGAAGAATTATGAGATGATACTATGAACAATTACGTGCCAACAAATTGAATAACCTAAAAGAAATTGATAAATTTTTAGGAACATACAATCTGCTGATACTGAATCATATAGAAACAGAAAATATGAACAGACCAGACCAATAATGAGTAAAGAGATTTAATCTGTAATCAAAAGTCTCTCACCCAAAGAAAAGCCCAGGACCACACGGCTTCACTGATGAATTTTACAAACATTTAAAGAGGAATTAACACCAATTGTTTTCAAATTCTTTGAAAAAATATGAGGTAGAGGAAACAGTTTCAAATCCATTCTAGGAGGGAAGCATTACTCTGATAAAAAGCCAGACAGGGACACTACTATAAAAGAAAATTATAAGCCAATATCTTTTAGAAACACAGATGCAAAAATCTTCAACAAAATATACTAGCAAAGTAATTCAAGAGGATATTAAAAGAAGAATACGCTGTGATCAAGTGGGGTTTATCCTGGAGATGCAAGGATGATTCAACATACATAAATCAATAAATGTGATTCACCACATTAAAAGAATACAGGATAAAATTATATGACCATCTCCATAGATGAAGAAAAAGAAGGTAACAAAATGTAACATCCTCTCATGGTAAAAACTCTCAGGAAATTAGGTATAGCGGGGATGTATTTCAACATCATAATAAAGGCTATATATGATGAACCCACAGCTAACATCATACTCAATGACAAAAAGCTGAAAGATTTCCTGCAAGATCCAAAACAAGACAAGTATGTCCATGTTCGTCACTTGTAGTCCACATAGTACTGGAAGTCTTAGCTAGAGCATTTAGCCAAAAAAAGAAAAAAAAGTAAGATTATCTGTTTGATGATAACATGATATTATATATAGAAAACCCTCAAGACTCCATCAAAAACTGTTAGAACTAATAAACTTACTAAAATTGCAGGATACAAAATCAACCTAAAAAAATCAGTTGTGCTTTTATACCCTATAACTGACTATCTGAAAAAGAAATCAAGAAAACGGTCCCATTTCCAGTAGCATAAAAAAAGAATAAAATAGGTGTAAATATAAGCAAAAAGACAAAATATCTATACACTGAAAACTATCAAACACTGATGAAAGAAATTAATGAAGACACAAATAAATGATATGATATCTTGTGTTCATGGTTTGGAAGAATTAATGTGGTTAAATGTTCATACTACCCAATGTATCTACAAATTCATTGTAGATCTGTTGAAATTCCAATGGCATTTTTCAAGAATTAAAAAAATCTAAAATTTATATGAAATCAATAAAGATTATCAGTAGCCAAAGCAATTGGCTTCAGAAAGAGCAAAGCTGGAGGCAATTATGCTTCTTAATTTCAAATTATATTACAAACGATAGTAATTAAGAGTATGGTACTTACATAAAAACAGGCATGTAGACCAAGGGAGAATAATAGAAAGCATATAAATAGACCTACTCATACATAGTCAACTAATTTTGATAAGGGCTCCAAGAATACACAATGGAGAAAGGATAGTTTCTTCAATAAATGGTGTTAGGAAAGCTGGATATCCACATGCAAAAGAATAAAATTAGACAATTATACCAAATACAAACATCAACTCAAAGTGGATTAAAGACTTAACCATAAGACCTGAAACCATAAAATCCCTAGAAGAAAACTTAAGAAAAATCTCCTGACAATAGTTTTGGCAATGATTCCTGGATATAATAGCAAAGGCATGGGCAACAAAAGCAAAAATAAACATGTGGGATTATATCAACCTGAAAAGTTCTGCACGGCAGTGATAACAATCAACAAAACGAAAGGCAACCTGTGGAATGGGAGAAAATATTTTCCAACCATATATCTAATAAGGGTTTAAAATCCAAAATATAGAAGGAATACATATGACTGAATAGCAAAACAAACAAACAAACAATACTAAAAAAAACCCCACTAGCACAACAAAAATCATGTAACCAGATTAAAAAATGGGCAAAGAAATTGAATAGGCATTTATTCAAGGAAGACACACAAATACCTACTGGTATATGAAAAGGTGCTCAATATAATTAATCATCAGGGAAATGCAAATTAAATTCACAATGAAATATCACCTTACACTTGTTAGAATAGGTACTACTTTAAAAAAAGATAAGTTTTAGTAAGGATTTGGAGAAACAGTATGGAGTTTCCTTAAGAAGTTAAAAATAGAACTACCATATGATCTAGTAATCCCAATTCTGGGTATATAGCCAAAGAAAATAAAATCACTTTCTTGAAGAGATAGCTGCACTCCTATGTCCATTGCAGTATTATTCACAATAGCCAAGATGTAGTATCAACCTAAATGTCTATCGAAGGATGAGTGTACAAAGTATAGTATGTACATACAATGCAATATTTTTCAACCTTAGAAAGGAAAAAAAGTCCTGCTAATTTCCATAACATGAATGAACCTAGAGGACATTATGCTAAGTGAAATAAGCCAGTGATAGAAAGACAAATATTGTATGATCTCATATATGGAATCTAAAATAGTCAAACTCATAGAAACAGAAACAGATAATAATATGGTGGCTGCCAGTGGCTTGGGGGAGTAGGAAAGAGGGAGGTGATGTTTAATAGATACAAAGTTTCAGTTATACAAGTACGTTCTGGAGATCTACTATACAGCATAGCACTTATAGCTAACAATACCGAATGTTATACTTAAAATTTCTAAGAAGGTAGATCTTACATTAAACGCCCTTACCAACAAAAAACAAAACAATAACAATAACAAAGGGCATGGTGGAAACTTTGGGAGGTAATGGATATGTTTATGGCCCTGATGGAGGTGATGGTTTCATGGGTGTATATGTTTTTCAAATTCATCAAGCAAGTTGATATGTAATTAAGTTGGAATTGTTGATGGGGTCATGAAAGACAACATTGAGGAGATTGTTAAACAAATCTTGTCTCTATGAGAACTGAATTTCTATATTTGTGTGAATTTAGGATGCTACATCTTATTCATCATTGTTTCATTAATATCTTTATTTATGTGTTCACTTATTTCCTCAATAAGAATTTATTGGTCACCTAGCAAGTGGTGTATTCAGTCTGGTAAATGATCACTAGAATTGGCAATCCACATTTAGGTCTAGGTCTACCACAACACATGACATCTGAGAAATTACCATTTCATCGATAAAATAGGGATGTGGATAAAGGAGGTTTGAACTTTGGTGATCTATGAAGCCTCTTTTGATTCTGTAAATCCATTTTTTTTACATATTTGTACAAGAGAATCTGACCTCCAGTTATTTACAACTTAACAAGAAGATTAAAAAAGGACATATTATGTTAAAAAGACAAGACAAATAATTTTTAAAATATTAATCAAAGTTTGAAACAATTCATTTCATAAGCAAAGGTACTGCAGAGTCAGGCAGTACGTTCAGGAATCTTTGGGGACAATAATATAGATTTTCAAGTCTGGAGTCTTGATCGTGAGTGTCCCCGTGACTCACCCGAACCAAAATCTAGAAGAGCTACACATGAGATTTTATGTTTACTAACATCTGGGTTCACGGCCTGATGCATCCAAGTCAATGAAATAAAAAAACCTGAAAGTAAGTCAAAACTCTGTAAATCACCTTACTCACTCTGGCCATGTAGATTTCTGGCTGACCAATCTCACAGATATATCTCTTAAGCTATATCCATAAATACTACTAAGGAACACTCATATCTTGTGGATGCATTTATATCATTTTTCCTATCTTTGCTCTATTCAGTAGTATAAAATTTAGAGTATATGTCACTAAAGACAATATTAGCCATCAGTCATGTATGTTCAATAACTTGTGCTGGAGAAGATGTGAAGCCTTTTTTTTCATTTTTAACTTTCATTTTAGGTTTGGGGGTACATGTGAAGTTTTGTTGCATAGGTAAACTCATGTCACAGGGGTTTGTTGTACAGATTATTTCATCACCCAGGAATTAAGCCCAGTACTCAACAAGTATCTTTTCTGCTCCTCTCTTCCTCTCCCTGATCCCACCCTCCACCCGCAAGTAGATCCCAGGGTCTGTTGTTTCCCTCTTTGTGTTCATAAGTTCTCACCATTTAGCTCCCACTTACAAGTGAGAACATGTGGTATTTGGTTTTCTGTTCCTGTATTAGTTTGCTAAGGATAATAATCTCCAGTTCCATCCATGTTTCTGCAAAAAAAAGTGAAATCATTCTCTTTATGACTGTATAGTATTCCATGGTGTATATGTAACACATTTTCTTTATCCAATCTGTCATTGATGGGCATTTAGGTTGATTCCATGTCCTTGCTATTTTGAACAGTGCTGCAATGAACATTTGCATGCATGTGTCTTTATGGTAGAATGATTTATATTCCTCTGGGCATATACACAGTAATGGGATTGCTGGGTATATACCAGTAATAGTAGTTGCTGCTTTTAGCTCTTTGAGAATCACATACTGCTTTCCATAATGTTTGAAATAATTTACACTCCCACCAAGAGTGTATAAGTGTTCCCTTAACTCCACAACCTTACCAGAGTCTGTTATTTTTTGACTTTTTAATAATAGCCACTCTGACTGGTGTGAGATGGTTTCTCATTGTGGTTTTTATTTGCATTTCTCTAATGATCAGTGATATTTAGCTTTTTCATATGCTTGTTGACAGCATATATGTCTTCTTTGGAGAAGTGTCTGTTCATGTTCTTTACACACTATTTATTTGGATTGTTTGTTTTTCTCTTGTAAATTTGTTTAATTTCCTTATAGATGCTGCATACTAGGCCTTTGTCAGATGCAGAGTTTGCAAATATTTTCTCCCATTTGGTAGGTTGTCTGTTTACCCTATTGGTCATTTCTTTTGCTGTACAGAATCTCTTACGTTTAGTCAGATCCCTCATGCCAATTTTTGCTTTTGTTATGATTGCTTTTGGTGTCTTTGTCACGAAACCTTTTCCTGTTCCTATGTTGATATGGTTTGGCTCTGTGTTTCCACCCATATTTCATCTTGTAGCTCCCATAATTCCCACATGTTGTGGGAGGGACGAGGTGGGAGATGAATGGATCACGAGGGTGGGTCTTTCCTGTGCTGTTCTCCTGATAGTAAATGGGTCTCATGAGATGTGATGGTTTTGAAAACAGGAATTGCCCAGCACAAGCTCTCTTTTTTTGCCGACTGCCATCCATATAAGACATGACTTGCTCCTCCTTGCCTTCTGCCATGATTGTGAGGCTTCCTCAGCCACGTGGAACTGTGAGTCCAATTAAAACTCTTTCTTTTGTAAATTGCCCAGTCTTGGATATGTCTTTATCAGCAGCATGAAAATGGACTAATACATATGTCCACAATGGTATTGCCTAGTTTGTCTTCCAGGGTTTTTGTAGTTTTGGGTTTTTGGGTTTTACGTTTAACTCTTTAATCCATCTCGAGTTGATTTTTGTGTATGGTGTAAGGAAGGAGTCCAGCTTCAGTCTTCTGCATATGGCTGGCCAGTTATCCCAGCACAATTTATTAAATACGGAGTCTTTTTCCCATTGCTTGTTTTTGTTAGCTTTGTCGAAGATTCATTGTTTGTAGGTATGCAGCCTTATTTCTGGCTTCTGTATTCTGTTCCCTTGGTCTATACACCTGTTTTGTACCAGTACCATGGTGCTTTGGTTACTGTAGCCCTGGGGTATATTTTGAAATTGGATAATGTCATGCCTACACCTTTGTTCTTTTTGCTGAGGATTGCCTTGGCTATTGGGCTCTTTTGTGGATCTATATGAATTTTAAAATAGCTATTTTCTAGTTCTGTGAAGAATGTCATTTGTAGTTTTATAGGAATAGCATTGAATCTATAAATTGTTTTGGGCAATATAGACATTCTAATAACATTGATTCTTCCTATCCATGAGCATGGAATTTTTTCCATTTGTTTGTGTCATCTCTGATTTCTTTGAGCATTGTTTTGCAATTCTCATTGTAGAGATCTTTCACCTTCCCAGGTAGCTGTATTCCTAGGTATTTTATTCTTTTTATGACAGTTGTGAATGGTATTGCCTTTCTGATTTGGCCTTTGGCTTGGCTGTTGTTGTTGTATAGGAATGCTATTAATTTTTGCACATTGCTTATGTATCTTCAAACTTTGCTGAAGTTAACTTGTACAGTATATAAAACCTGTTGGCGAGTGATAATATTACTTGAAACTTTTAAAAGTTTGATATTACAGCAATTGTTTTGGTTATTTTTGTACTGGCTTACTGTTTGGGACATTAAGATAAGTGAACTATGTTCTCTTTCTTAATTAAAATTGCCAACATTTCAGATTTTAAAAGCTTTGTATCATAGATTATTCAGTTTTACAAGTATGTGATGGAAACTAATATAATCAGGACAACATAATCATATTTATTATACATTGAAGACTTTCCCCTAGATTTTTATGATGTTAAAATAGTTATTGATTAAATTGTAGAAAGTTGAGTTGTTATATGATCAAATATATTTTCACATATATACCCTGGACTATATGAGCTTTTAATTGAATCATTTTGATAATATAGCACAATATGTTGACCACATTGGTACACATCAGTATAGACTGTTAAATTTTCCTGTATTACTATTTCTGCAAGTTCATTTGGCCTTTATAGCCAAGAAATGTTTGTCACATTTTTAATGATTGGTTAACTATTATCTCTGTGCTCCACATCCAATTTTCTAGCTTCTCTCCTCTCATTTGGAGCAGGAACTCTGCAAATCCTATTATTCAGATTCATTGGCTAGAGGGCTTCTGCCAGTAGGAGGCACTAGGTTTGTGGGTCTTAACCTTGGCTGCATAGTGGAATCATTTGGAGCTTTTGATTTTTATGTCCACAAATTCAGATTTCATTGTTTGCAAGTGTGGAGTGGGCATCAGAGTTTTAAATATTAAGTGATTCTAATGAGCAGCTAAATTAAGAAACATTACACTACATATAGGGTCATGGTCAGGGAGAGGGTCTTCCCTCTTATTTTTGATCATCCTTTACCACATGTGAGTGGCAGCAGTCACTGCAGGAGTGGCAGTTGGCTTCTGTTTTCAGCCTCTTTATGTGCACTCCTAGAATCACTCTCATTCTGCCCCCTCAAAGTTACCAGTGAAAGCTGGATGGTGCTGCTAACCCTTTCTCAGAGGCCTGTGAACTCCCCTTTAAGCTCTTAAGGTACTAGTAGCAACCAAGATGCTTCCTTCCTTTGAAAACCTGAGCTCTTACTTTGCAGAGCCTCACTTCTGAATTCCTAATTTCTGAGAACCCAAATCTTGTATTTTTATTCCACCAGCTTTGGGGTGGTAGCTGATACCTACAGTGAGCACCATCTTTTGGTCTTATAACACTCCAAAACTTGTGTAATCTATTTTCTGTATTAAAATGTCTTTCATGGAAATGTTGAATGTTGTCTATTTTCTGGACTGGGCCCACCTGTAGCCAGTGCCACGGCTCTAATTGTTGTAGGTTAAATTGGAAATGGAAAGATATTAACATGTGTCATTGGATTACTCAATTAAAATCATGGGGAAATTTTCTCCAGCTTTTGAATGAGGACCTATGAAAGCAGAGCTGGAGAAAACAGAGGCAAGCATTGTATAAACCCCAGGGGACACGGGTGAGCTGGTAGTGAGATGTGCATAGATGCAACCCTATCTCAGAATATAACTATGATGATATTTATGTGTGGTGGGTGTATATCAAGAGACTCTGCCCAGAGACGAAAATTTCCCTTAACTAAAAAGAGCCTAAAATTACTTTCAAAATGAATTACTTAAATAAATCACATTGCTACCATGGTCAGAAATTCAATATAAAGAATGGAAATATAAGTGATTGGTATAAATCTGCCTTTTATAAAAAGTGAATACATTTTTGAAAGTTAAACTTTAAAAAATACTTATATTAAATATCCCACTTTCTGATTGTTTATAATATTCTGTTTAAGATGTCATAAAGTCGACAACATTTAAAGCAGGAAAAACATGATGTCTGTTCCAGAACCACATGTCCTAGGGAGCACAATCACCCTTGCCTTTCCGTTTTTAAACCATGCTCTCAGAGTGAAGAACAGAAACCTACGCTGTGTGAATGTGGAGGATAAATGAGACACTGAACTTGCCTATGTTGCTTCAAGTTGCACACAACAAGGCCTTCCACTGCCATTTCATCCTTAAGAAGCAGCTCATTTGTTGTCACTGGCTAATTAGTGTAACCATTTAAAAATTATTTAGTTTCTTACAGAATTGGAGCCAATGGAAGTTAAGAAGATTGGGAGAGGGAGAATAGGGATTGGATGTTAGCTGGAATAGAGCTCATAGGTCATATACATCAGGGAAGAATAGAAAAATGGGAAGCATGGCCCCAGGAAAGTATTGGGACCTTCCAAATATACTTTGACCTAATTTAACTTTGGCCTAAGGCAAATTGAATCTGCTTCAAATTGTAGGCTTTTGGGAAACTTATATACTAGGCAGTTGTATAAGAAGGAGACTATCTGGACTTAGTGGAAGAAATGGGATTGCAATAAATTATTTGAGTATTTAGTTCAGCTCTAAAAATTAGAATAAATGCCTCATCTTTGTTACTGATCTTTAAAGTTAGATTTTGGTTGTGGTGACTAAATTATGTCTCAATTTTCAGGGAAGATGTATGTTCTCAGAAAGATTACTTTGCTGTCACTTAATGTTAGATATCCTGATATGCATATTCTTATACGTGTGTGTGTGTATATATATATATATATGACTATATGTATTCTTATATAAATGTGTAAGAATATATAACATTAAAAGTATTTATATAACATCAGCAATATTAGAATCTCTCTCTCTCTCTCGCTCTCGAGAGAGATTTCTGTCTCTATCATTATCTACTACCTATCTGTCATCTGTGGATATAACTAAAATTCAAAATGAGAAACTTTATCTTAGAACTGGATTGTAATTTAAAGCACCTAGTACTGCTTAGTATGGTATGTGACTGATTAACAAAAACGATAACGCATTATCATTTAAATTTTTGCTTTTAAAGGAACAATGAGGTTGTTTAAGAAAGGGATTGCAATTAAGAGTACTATACTAAGACTTGCCTTTAGGAAAATAATTTGACAATATTTAAAATATTCTAATTTAGACATATATATGTTATGTATTAAATAACTCAAAACAAGGTTACATATATTTTCCATATGGGATATTTCAATGCAATTATTTTACTATTTCTTTTCTATGCATGAATATTTAGAATTCATAGAGAGACTCACTGGAGCATTCAAATGTGATGAGAACATTTTTGTTTTTCCCCCTTTATGTTCATTAAAATCTTAATATGGCTGTAAAACAAGGATTGATATCCTTGATTGCTAAATCATAAAATTACCTCTTTCAAGAGAGTGGGTAATAGTATCCATTATATGATAGTATTGTGGTTGGGAAACTAATGAGAGGTGTTTAACTTTTAAAAACAGTTAGTTATACTGTTGCCCAAGAGCCCTCTGAGGTGGGTATGGCAGATATTAATGAAGTCCACATTGCTTTATAGCATGAAATGCTGGAGACGTTTTTTAGTTAGACACAGAGCTAAATAAAGCACATACATGTGCCTATTTTCCACATGAAGCATCAGAATTTACTTTTAAATAGCCACCAAAATAAAAATACTCAGTATAGAATAATTTGACAAAACAATTCATTAAAAATAAACATTAATACTAATGGATTGAAAGAATAGTCATAAAACTATACAGGCTTAAAAGGGCAAATTTCTAAAAGCAAAATAATTTAAAACTAATTTGTAGTTGTTTATTTTATGAAAAATGTACATCACTGAAACCTTTATGCAGATGAGTAACAATACATGAAGACATCAAATTCTTTCGAGAAGAAGATAATACAATAAATAAGTAAAACCTATCTATTAGGTGGTGACAGTACTTCTTACAAGAGAAATACAACTTCCTTCCTAATAAAATTTTCTAAGTCACTAGCATTATTTGTGTGATTACTAATAAAACAAGACCTTAGTTTAAAGGTTGTAATTGATTAAAGTTGTAGTTGATTAAAAGTAATGGCAGGTTTTGCTATTACTTTTGCTCCAAACTAATATTTCAAATGCATTTTACCACAGTACATTTAATAAAGAGCAACTTCATTTTAGTTCTGAGCAGAGAGCATTGGAATAGATTATGAAACAAAATAATTTAATGGAAAAAAGTAATCAACACATGGAAAAAGTTTATTTTAGAATGTCCTGCATTTTAAATAAGACAAATATAAATGGACAACCGGTAAACTTGTCAATACTTTTTGTTAGTATTTCACACTATAATGACTTTGTGGAAATTTCTGTTTCTGTTACAATCCTCAAGATATCTCTTTTATTCTTTCACAGCATGATAAAAGGAACCTGTTATAATTTGGTGAGAAAGTCATTTATATGGATTAGAAATCTAGATATAGTAACAAATTTAACACACCTTTAATAAACTTAGTCTTTCTATCTCTACACATAATAAATGGATTTTCCAGGACTTAGAAACTGATTTTTTCCATACAAGATTATTAAAATATGTATGATATGGAAACATTCTAACTTTGTTTTCGCCATAAGCTAAATGATGAAGATAGAACTCTGTGATACCATTACACTTAATAGAGTTAGAAGGTTTCTAATATCTTTAATAGCAAGTTTTATGAGTATTCAATAAAGCAGGTAACTTTTTCTCTTTAGTAAGACACTTGTAATATTTACATAGTATACTTTTGAGACAAAATTTCTTCTAAATATTTCAGTTTCAGATTAAGACAAAATGCATGGGTGTCAAAAAGACAACCAAAACAAGAATACTAAGGAATTGTTGTTAACTTATTACCTTTTAGTGAGCATATTTTAAATGAATGCAAGCTGTATGAGGATTTTAATTATTTAATTTTTGTAGCAATCTTCATCAGATATAAGAATTAGTAATCTTGGGAAGTAATAACTTACAGTAAACATTTTAGTATAGTTTCTTATTCATTCTTGCAATATCACTGATGAAATGACTTGAATTCTAATTTTTACTTATGTTGTAATATCAGTGTATATTTCATAATTTATTGTCCTTCAGTGGGGAAAGAACAGCTTTGATGCTCTCAGTACTTGAAAAGGTGGTATTTATAAATGCAGAATGATGACTCATACAGTTAATTAAATTATAGTTCTTGACACATTTAAAATTCAAACAGACAAATTTCGCTGTTGAAGAAATGATCCAATTTCAAAATGTACAGCATGGAAGATGTATGCAGCAACAGGTTTTAAATGTTATTTTTGCTTTGTGTAATGGATGTACCATGATGAAAATAGAACAAAATAAAATATTAAGCCAAGTTGCTCACATATTTCTTACTTTATCCCATGGGAACAAGTTGCTATCTGGATAGCAAGTAGAAGAGTCAGAGCAGAAGAGGCAAAATTTTTAAAAAGTTCCTGGTTCTAGGCCAACACCAACCCAAAATTAGCCACAATTATAGAAGAAAAAACATTCATAATCATGATCTGCTAAGACTGAAAGGAGATGTTTCTGGCACTTTGAGATACTGTAGAAATAAAGGATCAGAGATGTTCTTGAAATTTACAATTGCATTGGAAATTATTGAGTCAGACAAGATGGTATCCTATTAATTTTAATGTTTTTAACATTGGCTAAGTGGAGTTACAATTATTCTCTCTTATACAAGTCATATTTCAAATGACATTGGGTCTGAATAGTTGTTAGCAATATTGTTTATGTTCATTTTCCTGTTTGCTCAGATACTTTATTTGGTGCAGGACATTTTAATGCCTTTACAATATTTTGTGCAAGAAAATAATATTTACTTTTTCACTTTTATAATTGTGGAACTAAGGCACAGAAATCTTAAGTAATAGAACAAAAACCAGTGATAAGTCAGTAACAGACTCGAACTAGTTAGGTCCTTTGTTTCCTAACCTTTAGTGACAAAAAGAAAAAAATTCTGTAGAAGTAATGGAGGTGCAATGGTATTCAACACAGACCACTCTGTTGTTGCTTTAAAATTTTTAACCTGCCCTGTGATTGAGTTATATGAGAAATGACTCAAGGTTATTCATGTAGTAGGGCTATACCTCAGGCTTATAGAAGTATTTTTTCTTTTTATATCTCCTGCACAGATAACTATGTCAAAATCTTTAAAAGAATGAAGCAATAGCTGGAAACTTTTTACTTGTTTTCATGTTTAGCTTTGCTTTCTTCCTCCCCAGCTCAATACACAGAAAGATAAACATTTGACTAGGCCCATGAACTCTTAAGTTGTCTTCAAAACATAGAGCAATACAGAAATCCAAAACAAAACAAAGCAAAACAAAACCCAAAACCAAAATGAGTTGGAGAAGAGGGTAAGAAACATTAAAATTTTTTTCTGAGCTCTGGTCTGCAGCTCCCAGCATGATCGATGCAGAAAATGGATGATTTCTGCATTTCCAACTGAGGTACCTGGTTCATCTCATTAGGACTGATTGGACAGTGGATGCAGCCTAAGGAGGGCAAGCTGAAGCAGGGTGGGACGTCACCTCACTTAGGAAGTGCAAGGGGTTGAGGGATTTCCCTTTCCTAGCCAAGGGGAAGCTGTGACAGACTACCTGGAAAAACGGATCACTCCCACCCAAATACTGTGCTTTTCCCAAAGTCTTAGCAACTGGAAGACAAGGTGATTATTTCCCCTACCTGGCTCAGGGGGTCCCATGCCCACAGACCCTTGCTCACTGCTAGTACAGCAGTCTGAGATCGATCTGTGAGGCTGCAGTCTGGCTGAGGTAGGGGCGTCCGCCATTGCTGAGGCTTGAGTAGGTAAACAAAGTGGCTGGGAAGCTCGAACTGGGCAGTGCCCACCGCAGCTCAACAAGTCCTACTGCCTCTAGACTCCACCTCAGTGGGCAGGGCATAGCTGAACAAAAGGCAGCAGAAAACTTCTGCAGACTTAAATGTCCCTGTCTGACAGCTCTGAAGAGAGCAGTGGTTCTCCCAGCATGGAGTCTGAGCTCTGAGAATGGACAGACTGCCTCCTCAAGTGGGTACCTAACCTCTGTGTATCCTAACTGGGTGACACCTCCCAGTAGGGGCCAATAGACACCTCATATAGGCGGCTGACCCTCTGGGACGAAGCTTCCAGAGGAAGGATCAGGCAGCAATATTTGCTGTTCTGCCATATTTGCTGTTCTGCAGCCTCTGCTGGTGATACCCAGGCAAACAGGGTCTGGAATGGAACTCCAGCAAACTCCAACAGACCTGCAGCTGAGGGACCTGTCTGTTAGACGGAAAACTAACAAACAGAAAGGAATAGCATCAACATCGACATAAAAGAAATACACACCAAAACCCCATCTGTAGGTCACCAACATCAAAGACCAAAGGTAAATAAAACTGCAAAGATGGGGAGAAACCAGAGCAGAAAAGCTGAAAATTCTAAAAATCAGAGCACCCCTTCTCCTTCAAAGGATCACAGCTCCTCGCCAGTAACAGAACAAAGCAAGATAGAGAATGACTCTGATGAGTTGACAGAAGTAGGCTTCAGAAGGTTGGTACTAACGGACTTCTCTGAGCTAAAGGAGGATGCTTGAACCCATCACAAGGAAGCAAAACCTTGAAAAAAGATTAAATGAATGGCTAACTAGAATAAACAGTGTAGAGAATACTTAAATGACCTAATGGAGTTTAAAACCATGGCATGAGAACTTCACAACTTAGGAACAAGCTTCAATAACTGATTTGATCAAGTGGAAGAAAGAGTATCAGTGACTGAAGATCAAATTAATGAAATGAAGTGAGAAGAGAAGTTTAGAGAAACAAGATTAAAAAGAAACAAACAAAGCCTCCAAGAAATATGGGACTATATGAAAAGACCAAATCTACGTTTGATTCGTGTACCTGAAAGTGATGGGGAGAATGGAACCAAGTTGGAAGACACTCTTCAGGATTTTATCCAGGAGAACTTCCCTAACCTAGCAAGGCAGGCCAACATTCAAATTCAGGAAATACAGAGAACACCACAAAGATACTCCTCGAGAAGAACAAACCCAAGACACATGATTGTTAGATTCACCAAGGTTGAAATGGAGGAAAAAGTGTTAAGGGAAGCCAGACAGAAAGGTCGAGTTACCCACAAAGGGAAGCCCATCAGACTAACAGTGGATCTCTTGGCAGAAAGCCTACAAGCCAGAAGAGAGTACGGCCCAATATTCAACTTTCTTAAAGAAAAGAATTTTCAACCCAGAATTTCATGTCCAGCCAAACTAAACTTCATAAGTGAAGGAGAAATAAAATCCTTTAGAGACAAGCAAATGCTAAGAGATTTTGTCACCACCAGGCCTGCCTTGCAAGAGCTCATGAAGGAAACACTAAACATGGAAAGAAACAACTGGTAGCAGCCACTGTAAAAACATGCCCAGTTGTAAAGACCATTGATGCTATGAAGAAATGGCATCAATTAACAGGCAAAATAACTGTGTCTTTTTATTGGGGCATTTAGCCCGTTTACATTTAAGGTTAATATTGTTATGTGTGAATTTGATCCTGTCATTATGATGTTAGCTGGTTAAATTCAACAGTCCTTCATGCTAAAAACTCTCAATATACTAGGTATTGATGGAACGTATTTGAAAATAATACATGATATAAACGTTATGCACATGTACCCTAGAACTTAAGTATAATAAAAAAATAAAAAAAGAAAATAAAAAAAAAAAAGAAAATAATAAGAGCTATTTATAACAAACCCACCGCCAATGTCATACTGAATGGGCAAAAACTGGACACATTCCCGTGAAAACTGGCACAAGACAGGGATGCCCTCTCTCACAACTCCTATTCAACATAGTGTTGGAAGTTCTGGCCAGGGCAATCAGGCAAGAGAAAGAAAGAAAGGGTATTCAATTAGGGAAAGAGGAAGTCAAATTGTCCCTGTTTGCAGATGACATGATTGTGTATACAGAAAACCCCATCGTCTCAGCCCAAAATCTCCTTACCATGATAAGCAACTTCAGCAAAGTCTCAGGATACAAAATCAATGTGCAAAAATCACAAGCATTTCAATACACCATTAACAGAGAGCCAAATCATGAGTGAACTCCCATACACAATTGCTACAAAGAGAATAAAATACCTAGAAATCCTACTTACTAGGGATGTGAAAGACCTCTTCAGGGAGAACAACAAACCACTGCCCAATGAAATAAAAGAGGATAAAAACAAGTGGAAGAATATTTCATGCTCATGAATAGGAAGAATCAATATTGTGAAAATGGCCATAGTGCCCAAAGTAATTTATAGATTCAATGCCATCCCTATCAAGCTACCAAGGACTTTCTTCACAGAATTGGAAAAAACTACTTTAAAGTTCATATGGAATCAAAAAAGAGCCCGCATTGCCAAGACAAACCTAAGCAAAAAGAACAAAGCTGGAAGCATCACACTACTTGACTTCAAACTATACTACAAGGCTACAGTAACCAAAACAGCATTGTACTGGTACTAAAACAGAGATATAGACAAATGGAATAGAACAGAGGCCTCTGAAATAACACGACTCATCTACAACCATCTGATCTTTGACAAACCTGACAAAAACAAGAAATGGGGAAAGGATTCCGTATTTAATAAATGGTGCTGGGAAAACGGGCTAGCCATATGTAGAAAGCTAAAACTGGATTCCTTCCTTACACCTTATACAAAAATTAATTCAAGATGGATTAAAGACTTAAATGTTAGACCTAAAACCATAAAAACCCTAGAAGAAAACCTAGGCAATACCATTCAGGACATAGGCATGGGCAAGGACTTCATGTCTAAAACCAATGGCAACAAAAGCCAAAAATGATAAATGGGATCTAATTCAACTAAAGAGCTTCTGCACAGCAAAAGAAACTACCATCAGAGTGAACAGGCAACCTACAGAATGGGAGAAAAATTTTGCAATCTACCCATCTGACAAAGGGTTAATATCCAGAATCTACAAAGAACTCAAACAAATTTACAAGAAAAAAAAACCCCATCAAAAAGTGGGCAAAGTATATGAACAGACATTTCTCGAAAGAAGACATTTATGCAGCCAACAGACACATGAACACTTGCTCATCATCACTGGTCATTAGAGAAATGCAAATCAAAATCAAAATGAGATACCATCTCACACCAGTTAGAATGGCGATCATTAAAAAGTCAGGAAGCAACAGATGCTAGAGAGGATGTGGAGAAATAGGAATGCTTTTACACTGTTGTTGGGAGTGTAAATTAATTCAACCATCGCAGAAGACAGTGTGGCCATTCCTTAAGGATCTAGAACTAGAAATAACATTTGACCCAGCCATCACATTACTGGGTATATACCCAAAGGATTATAAATCATGCTACTATAAAGACACATGCACATGTATGTTTATCACAGCACTATTTACAATAGCAAAGACTTGGAACTAACCCAAATGTCTATCAATGATAGAGTAGATTAAGAAAATGTGGCACATATACACCATGGAATACTATGCAGCCATAAAAAAGGATGAGTTCATATCCTTTGTGGGGACGTGAGTGAAGCTGGAAACTATCATTCTCAGCAAACTATCACAAGGACAGAAAACCATACACCACATGTTCTCACTTATAGGTGGGAATTGAACAATGAGATCACTTGGACACAGGGCAGGGAACATCACACACCAGGACCTCTCTCGGGGTCAAGGGGTGGGAGGGGGATAGCATTAGGAGAAATATCTAATGTAAATGATGAGTTGATGGGTGCAGCAAACCAACATGGCACATGTATACCTATGTATCAAACCTGCACGTTATGCACATGTATCCTAGAACTTAAAGTATAATAAAAAAAATTTTCTGAGCCTACTGACTCATTCCCATTAAGACTGTCTTCTGATTCTTAATAAGTCAATTTAGATTTTCTTTAAAGCTCTGCTCAAGTGATCCCGTACTTGTTTTCATAGTTAGTGTGCAGTATTTCTTTACTAGACCTCTTAAATATAGGTTTTATGTTCGTGGTAACTTAACAAAACTTCAAGTATGGAGGAAAATGAAAAAAGATCCAGAAATAGATGGCACTGACTGGGAGTTGTATTATTAGACATTCTATTATTAAAACTTAATTTTAACGGAATCAAGGAATGGGCAGTATCAAAAGAAGAATGTTATTAAATTTTAAGCTCCTTCAGCAGAGTGCTTTAATACACTTATTTCACTCTTTGGTAAAATTTATTTATTCCTATAGATTTAGGTAGATGGGTATGGAAAAATCACAGCGCTTTTCATTTTCTTCACCTATTAAGCTTTACTTTCAAGTGAATTGGGTCATCACTATCAAATATCATCTTTATTTTCTGCCCTTATATGGCATCATTCTTTAAATGTCATGGTAAAGAATGAAGAATGAAGAATTCTTCATTCTTCATAAAGGAGAAACTCTTCTGTTTTTAAATGCCTCTGAAAGGAAAAACATTCTATGATCAGTTGTATGTGAGATTGGCTGTGTCTCGTATGTGTAGATGTGGTATTGGTTATCTGAGATCTTATGTTTCAAAAAGAAATATTAGAATGCAGAATCAGGAGCTGTTCTTAACCCTGTGTTTCCTTTCCTTCTTCATGTATGCAGGATCAGATTAATCTAGTTGACAGGTGGGCAAAACAAAAGGTACAGCTGCCTCAGTATGAAGAACTTTATCCATTGTCAAATTCCATTCTTGTTGTTGGTTCTTGCTAAACCCTTCCAGGTCTTTTGCTGCACTGTTTCTCCCAACTGACCTTCTTGTTCAAGTGAAAGTGCTATCCTAATATTTTCATTCATTAGCCTTTTGCTTTTTTTTTTTTTTCTTTTCGGTCCAAATCCCAAAACAACTTTAGATGAAAAAGCAAAAATAATTTGGGCTTAAGCTGTAGGGGAAATTAATGAAAACATACTAGACAAATGAATTTATACTATATTATTTACTTACCACCCTTATCTTCACTGTAGCATATTTATTTTTCCATTCACATTTGCATATCTCAGGCTTCTTGGCTAACTTTTCTGCTTATATTTATAATTCCAGATCTCAGATGTTGGAAGGATATTTGCAAACATTCACTACTCCCTTAGAATCAGTGACCACCGTTGTGTCTCATTACTATTCCAAGAGTTACTAACAGTCTCCCTTGTTACGCTGATGTGGTATTCAGTCTTTATTTTCTTTGACTCTAAAATTTGGAAGTCCTATCACCCCATTATTCCTGATACTAATTTGTTGTCATTCTTAGACCTTCCCGACTGTAACTTATTGTCTTCTCCATTCCCCTTCTGTAGTTCACTGGGCACTGAAAAGTGGAAACATCTAGGGAATATCATATTCTACTGGAAAGATTACTGGAATTAAAAATCAGATACTGAGAATTCCAATTCAGGCTCCTTCACTTACTATGAATCAATTAGCCTTTTTGGTCTTTAATTTTCTCATGTTTTATTTTATTTATTTTTTTGAGACAGGGTCTTTCTCTGTTTCCCAGGTTGGAGGGCAGTGGCACGATCTCATCTCACTGCAACCTCCACCTCCTGAGTTTGAAAGATTCTCCTACCTCAGCCTCCTGAGTAGCTGGAATTACAGGTGTGCGCCACCACACCCTGCTAATTTTTGTATTTTTAGCAGAGACAGGGTTTCACCTTGTTGGCCAGGCTGGTCTCAAACTCCTGACCTCAAGTCGTCTGCCCATCTCAGCCTCCCAAAGTATCAGGATTACAGGTGTGAGCCACCACGACTAACCAATTTTCTTATATTTCAAATTAAAATAATGGTAATAACATCTATCTTGCATAATTTTTCCATGAAATTCATAAAAGTTATTATATGTAAAAAAGATCAACAGTTGTAGTTGTGGATGGAAATTCTTTGAGGACAATAAGGTGCCCTAATAGATTGCAACTGGTCCATAAGTGATGAACAAACACATTTATAAATGGATTTTTAACTGTAAATGCTAATTGCTTTTACATTATTATGTCACTCAATAAACATTTATGGAATACTTACTGGGTACAATGCACTTGACTGTAAATTTTAGATAATACAAGATGAATAAATGCTTTATTCCAAGGAGTTCACCATCATAGACATTCCTGAATACTAGAATTAAAAGGGACTATAGAGACTTTCTAGTTCAGCCCCCTCATTTTGCATACAGGAGAAATGAGAAATAGGGAAATTATAAATTTTGCAATGTTAAGTAGGGAAGCATGGACTCTAAAATACAGTGCGAAAGACAAGCGTGTTTACAAATAATTTAAGTACACGGCAGATGTGTGATGTGGGCTATGACAGAAACATGAATAATGGTTCCATGGTTATATGGAATTCATGTTGTATGATCAAAAGAGCTGCACTGTAAAGGCCATTCCAGATTACCATTTACTATGTGACCTAAAAGTTACTTAAAGACAGAGACTAAGATTTTTTTATCTGTAAAAGTGATAGAATAATAAAGATCTTGCAATATTGTGTGAGTTTTAGAAATAAAATGAGCACTTAATAATATTAGTTACTTTTTTTGTGATGAGGGTATAGCATTCCACAAATTTAAACAAGTAACAGATCAGACTTTATTATCAGCCAAATGTATGTGTATATATTTACATACAGACACAGACATACACTCGGTATTAATTCCTTTTAAACTTAGAAAGTTCTGTTTGTGTATGGTGTCTTACTGAAAACCTAGTAACAGTTGAAATATTCCTACTCACCAAGGGTTAGAAGGAAGCCTACCCATGATAGAGGAAAGCCTGGACCAGAGATTGAAAACTAGACCTCAGCTTGGTAAGAAATGTATTTGATAGAAGGAGGGGAGATTAAAATTGAAGGGCAAATGGTTCATATCCCTTTCATCTCAAACAAAACAAAACAAAACAAAGCAAATAATGTTACATATGAAGTAAAATTACTAGAAGTTGGTGATGCATTGCATATAGTGTGTGAGAAGTTTCAAAGATAACCTCCAATTTTTTGGTAAGTGAGAGTCCTTCACTACTGCAGGAAACACTGGAGAAGTGAGTTTGGCTTTTGTCATGGTCAGATGTTTTTGGGACATCTACATGGAACTGCCAATTACATGGCTGGATACAGGACTTGAACTCAGTGGAATGGGGAAGGGGAGAGCATGGATTAAATATGGACAATGAAAGGTAGCTGCAAATTATTTTATATTTATACTTTGGAGAGGCTGTGTTTACTCCCCTTAAATCTTGGCAGGGTCTCTGACTGCTTTGACAAATAGAATATACTGGAACTAATTCTGTGGCAGTTTGCAGGCCTAGAACGAAAGAAACTGGTAGTTTCCCATTTCTGTCTTTTGAAATAGTTTCTTAGGGAAATGCAGCTGCTGCATTAGAAGCCTATCTTGAGACTGTCATGCTATGAAGAAGCCCAAGCTCCTCATGTGGAGAAGCTATGAGCAGAGGCCCACCTCGCTTCTGTTGTTCCAGCCACTCCTGCCCGAAAGCCCAACATGTGAGTCAAGAAGTCCTCTTGGCCATTCCTCATTAGGTAGTGATGGGAAACACAGCAAAACTGTCACCCAAGGCAATACAGAAAACAGGAGCTTCACCTACGGATCTGAACTGATGGATCTATTTTAGGGAGTTTTCAGACAGAATGTCAAAAGTGCCAGCAGGCTTCTTTTAGTTGCTAATAATAAGGTACAGATAGAGAGATATCATATAAAGTTATTATTCAATCTTCATGAAGAATTTAAAGGTAATATAAAGGAGCCAGGATTTGCTGACATAGAAAATGAAACTTATGGCCAGGTGCGGTGGCTCACACCTGTAATCCCAGCACTTTGGAAGGCTGAGGCGGGCAGATCACGAGGTCAGGAGTTCGAGACCAGCCTGACCAACATGGTGAAACCCTGTCTCTACTAAAAACACAACAATTAGTTGGGCATGGTGGTGTGTGTCTGTAATCCCAGCTACTCAGCAGGTTAAGGCAGGAGAATCGCTTGAACCCAGGAGGTGGAGGTTGCAGTGAGCCAAGATCACGCCCCTCCACTCTAGCCTGGGTGACAGAGCGAGACTCTGTCTCAAAAAAAAAAAAAAAAAAAAAAAAAAAAAAAAAAAGAAAAGAAAATGAAAATTTTTTATTCCAGTCTCTTTTTAGCAGTAGATTCTAGAAGTGAGATAGTGCATCAGGGCAAAGATCAAGTGTGCTATCAGGAAAACACAGTTTCCAGATAAAGATGAACCCAAACGTATAATGAATGTGACTGTAAAACTCTTCGTTGAGAGTTCAGAAAGATTTAAGGGCATGCTTTGCAGATGCTCTTCATTAGGCAGCACGGTTTCTGATAATCCTCGTGGGTCATTTGAAGGTTCTCTTCTCAGCACTAAATTTAGTACACATGTAATTTTTTAATGAATGAGCTGAAAGACCATAAATTATTTTATAAAGAAGTGCGTAGTGAGCATCCTCTAACAAAAGAAAAGTGAATCGTTGTTTGTTTTATATGCTACAAAAAGTCAAAGAAAGAAGTGGGGAATACTTAGTCCTAACAAACATCCCTGTGGGCAATATCAAGCAGATATACTAAGAATAGCAAATATTCCCAGAAAACTGTTAGTCCTGTAAAGGTTAAAAATCAATGTTTGGAAATAGGCAAAATTTTCTTCATGTACAGGTGTGAGAATAGCAAATATAACCGACCTAAATGAGCTAAAGAACCTTAGTTTTGGTGTCTGCATCACAGCTAATTAAGCGTTCCAGCTTCCAGCGGTCAAATCAAGTTTGCTATGGGTGAGCTTTTAGTCAGAATCAATTGCATGTGTTTAAGAAGAACATGGGTTGAATTTAATATCATTTATTGAATTTAGGATGAAATTCTTATTGCCTTGTATGGTATAAGTGACCCATCATTTATTTTATGAAAAATGTGGAACAACTTTACTCCCTCGCTGCCATATTTCTGAGAAAAATATTTGAAAATTCAGAATTATTAAGCAAGAATTCCTAGTATACTCATTTGATACTGTCAGGTTAAACCATGTCTATTTCTCATTCTTTTGTCAGAGGTAGGTTCTCTATGTATGACGGCTAATGCTCATCTTTAATTCTATCAAACATTCAAGGGCTGAAATCGGTCTGATGTTATGCAGACAGGGGGAGCTAAGAGATGTGCATATGGCTTGATACAGATAAATGGTATTTTCCCCCAATATGTGCTGGGCTAAGCTGTCCTTACTTGTTAACTTAAGGTATTTTTAGAATAAATATTCTTCATCCTTGGTGTAAACAATTGCCTGCTAGTGTCTCTTTTCCTTCTAGAGATGAAGTTATAATGGAAATATGAGTATATTGGCTGATGCAAAAACAAACAAGCAAACAACCACCCCCCCCAAGGAAAGGAAAAAAAGAAAACAAGCTAAATATAAAAAGCTAACAGTAAATGTCAACTGTAATATTGTTTTTATTTTTTCATTTTGAAGTGTAACATATTTTAAACCCGTGCAAGAAAGTTGAGAGTTCACTATATATTTTGGATGAAAAATAATTTATTTTAATGCACATATCCATAATATGATAATTTTAATCACAGAGCCTGAGAGATCCAAACCCCATCACAGTCTCAGTCTCTTTTCCTTCCTCTTTTCTAATCTGATTTCCTTTAAAAAAAAAAAAAAAAAAAAAAAACTCAGCAGCATCAACTTTAATGTGGTCATTGATTTCCCATGGGCTAAGGTTTCAGAGAAACATACCAGGGTGTGTTCACAGCTGATCACAAAGAGCCTTCTCTGAAATGAAATTTGTAAAGTGAAAGCAACAGTGTTACTCTTTCCAGAGGTTACTTACCTCTTCTATTCCCAGGACTAAGAGAAAACCATCAGCTGCTAAAATAAAAAAAGTAAGTGCTTTTATTGATTGATTGATTGATTGATTGGCAAGCAGGGCTTTATGCAGGAGAACTTAGAATAAGTCAGCACAAATATAGAAGTCTTTTTTTCAACTGATTAATTCCTAGGTACTGTAACATAATAGAATCTGGGGCTCATGGAGTTCAGGCCTGACAAGGTGCAACATTTAAAGACCTATAATAGACCAGGCACGATGGCTCAGGCCTGTAATCCTAGCACTTTGGGAGGCTGAGGCAGGTGGATCATCTGAGGTCAGGAGTTGGAGACCAGCCTGACCAATGTGGTGAAACCCCGTCTACACTAAATATGCAAAAAATAGCCTGGCGTGGGGGCGTGGGCCTGTAGTCTCAGCTACTTGGGAGGCTGAGACAGAAGAATTGCTTGAACCCAGGAGGCAGAGGTTGCAGTGAGCTGAGATCCCTCCACTGTACTCCAGCCTTGGTGACGGAGCCAGACTCCGTCTCAAAAAATAAGTAAATAAATACCTGTAATAATAACAAGCAAAAAAGAAGTTTACAGGGGTTTCACTATTTTACCCAAAGCATGTAGAATATTATGAGGTATACAGTTTATAACCCCACCCCAATAAAATTTTTCATGCCTTGTTCTAGAGAACCCCATTCCAGAGGATCTCAGTAATTGGCACCCTTCCCTCAAACTCCTCCAAATATCTCAGACTGCACTGAGGTCTTAACGTAGACTTTTGATAAATCACTTCTCTCCTCCTCCTGCCTTATCTATATTTCTCCATATATAGTTTTTGATATCATAAAAGTTAGTTCTAGGTGTGACAAATGATTCTCCTGGGAGAATATATATGATCTCTCTCTCTCTCCCTAAATACACACACACACACACACACACACACACACACACACATATATATATATATATATAATTCTTCTCCCAAACCCATATAAGCCTTCTATTATGGCTCACAAGTTATCATTTTCCTAGGTATTAAAGAAATTATTTATTGTGATCCTCAGTGTTTCCAGTCTCATGTTCATTACTCAGCAACATGTATCGAGCATTTACCATGTGTGAGTCCTTGTGTAAAGCATTCTTTGCTAGAACCTGGAAGGAACACGGAGAGGAATAATTTGAAATAGTTTGCCTTTAAGGAGCTCCATGTCTAGTGGGAAATAAAAATAAGATAATTCATAATCATAATGTAAAAATAAGGAAATGTGTGTTAAGATGGAGATATACTCTCTTTTATTATTTTTTTCACAAATACCTTAAGACAATATTGATTGATTGAAAGTTCTTTCAACTAAGTGCATAAGAAGAGCAAGAAAAAGAGTAAGTGGGTCAGATTGTAACCCACTGGAGTTGCGAATATTTATATTTGATTTATTTCCTGTGATTTAGAGAGTAGAGATTATTTACACAAAATTTAAATAAATTAATTCTTTATTGTTTCATTTCAAACCTTAACATATATTGAGTGTCAGCAAATATTTAAATGCTGTCTTGGTAACTAATTATTTGATTCTTTAATGTATAATTCTGTTGTTGTGATTATAGTTAAGAAATAGAAATTATAAAGAGCAAGTACTTCATGCTCATTTTTAAATAAATGTACCGAATGCTCTGAATCTAGGCACTCTTTGTTTTTTCACCTTAAACAAAGGTATGATTTATGTAAATTTAAAACAATGGTAAGAGTTCCTAATGTACGTAGGCAGACATCCTTAAACATGGAGATTTCCTTAATAGATGTAATTAGTTTTTACGAAAGGGTTTTAAGATAGCCAATTAAATTCCAGAAAGGTGTATTTTAATTTAGTAGGTGTTCTTTTTAACTTAGCTACTGTTTCTTAGCTAAAATTATTGAGTTCAGGGTGGAACCCATTAAGGAATAGGGCAAAGAAAGCATTCTCTAGGCCTGGACTCAGCATGGATAGATCTGAAAAAGGAGCAAGCCTGTTTTACCTGAGGGACTACCTCTTATAAGCACTTTCTGTAGGACAGTTTTCTTTTCATCTTTGGGGCAGGATAGTAACTAAGCCAAAAGGTTAGCAGATTTAATTTTCCTTATCAGTTAGTCACTTAGCTTTTTATTTGTCTTTAATAAAAATATTGAAATCTTTTTAAAAGCTTCTGCCTATCAATAGGCATCCCTAGATGAGACACTAATTTGAGAGCCCTCATTTTCAAATGCACTTCTTCAGTACAGTTTGTGCATTTGGAATCTTCCACTGTAAGTAATCTTTAGTAAGATTTTGCGATTTCTGTAAGACTTTGCTGCTTCCAGGGCCTAATATTTATGCATGTGTAAGCTGGAAGGTACTCAGTTCTCTAGAAACTAAGGATCCCATTTTTACCTCACATATTTACTTTGGTTTTCAGATCTCCTTGATCAACTTAGCCAATGATGTTTTTTTTCCTACCCAAGCATGCAAGAAAAAGAAAGGTGGTAGAACACAAAAATCCCTGCAAACTTTTAAAAGCCAAAGTTTATACCCTCTGCAATATTGCTATTTACTACTAGTTTCTTTCTGATCCAGTCAGACATAAGAGGCCTCTTTTATGGATCCAAGCCAGTTAATATAGAATCCAATCCTGGACTCAGTTAAGTTTCTGTCACAACTTCCAAACCCAGTTTGGATCAGAAATTTGCTCAAAGAAACTTGGAGAGCTCAAAACAAAAATCTATGGAGCTTCAGAGTCTGAGAGAGAACTTACCATGATCCCAGTTGCTGTGAGAGAGCAATGGAGACAATGGGTGCAGTGGGTACCTTTCGTGGTCACTCAGCACTCCTGGGGGTCATTAGAAGCAGTACTTCAGATCCTACTTCTGACACATCTGTTAAAACAAAATTCTTAGCCAAATAAAGTTTAACAGAATTTAATTGAGCAAAGATTGATTCACGAATTTGGAAGCCTCTTGAGCCAGGGGAAGCTCAGAGAGACCCTGTAGGCACACTTTTCTAATGGCACTTTTGCTCTTTTTGCACTTGGGTATTCTAGGTAAGTACTATTTTCTCTCCCTTCTGTGTTCTTCTATTCCTACCCAAAGGCAATCCTTGCGTACTTTGTGTCTGTCATCAATTTATTCTTTCTTCTGATCACCCATCTTTAATTCACATCTGTCCCCTGGCCCATTTCCCCAGAGACCAGCTCCATCATTACCCAGGGCTGTGTTTGGCAGTTAGATTTTGGACGTGTAGACTCCTGAAGGGGTTGATGTTATTGCTGATACATGTATAATTTAAGGAAACCATAGATTCTTTCCCTCAATAATAATACCATAACACCGCATAACTTTATGAGGTGCACAGACCTAACTTTAAATCTATTTGAAGCTCTCCTTAAAACAGATCTTTTGCCTGTATTTTTTTTTTAACCTATTCCTTAGTTTGTTGGAAGCAAAAATCTCATGGTACCGTCTCTCTCATCTTCCCCGCCTTCATTCAAAAACACATTGCTAAGGGTTCATGGGCAGCATGGCAAATCAGATTTTAATTACCTAACTGCTTCATGGGATAGTCTTATCAGTAACATGTTTGTGTTCTAATAGAGCTTTGATCAATTTAATAAGCAGTCACACTTCATAAGGATTAAATGTAAGCTTTCCCCCCCAAAAAATTGTTACCAACAGCGCCTTGTCAAACCCCTTTCCATCTGGAGAGCATGCTCCCTTAAAAGCATGGCAATCTGATTTCTAGCCATTTGCTAGAAATAAATACCATATTTCTAGCCATTTGCTGGAAATAAATACCATGAATAAATACCATAAGACTCCCCCAACGTTCCATCCCTCCTTGGCACTTTATTTATTTTATTTACTTATTTATTTTTTTATTTTTTGGCAGTGTTTGTTTACTTTAAGTTCTGAGTTACATGTACAGAATGTACAGTTTTGTTACACATGCCCAGGTGGTTTGCTGCACCAATCAACCTGTCACCTACATTAGGTATTTCTCCTAATGTTATCACTCCCCTAGTGCTCCTACTCACCGACAGGCCCCAGTGTGTGATGTTCCCCTCCTTGTGTCCATGTGTTCTTGCCTGCCAAGATGGCTCTCTTCCTCTGTTCTTGATCATATTCCCTGCCTCCTGACTCTATTCTCCACCTCCTCTTCAAGGATGTTGCTCTATCTGTTGTCCCTTAAAATATTATGGGATTTATTTTAAAATCATCTCACTTCAATTTTGGGTTTAATTCTGTACATTTAAAACTTTGCTTTCCAGTTTATTCAAAGTTTTTATTTCCCCCAAGCATAAGTTACACACATGACACTGTGGCTATGCTTTGACTACATAGCTCCACGGTATGGGTTCTGACCTATTGTTGGGGCAAAGAATGGAGCAAGCAAGACACATGTTTCCTATAGGATTTCCTGCAGTGAAGTTGCTGTTGAGTCATTGGATTGATTGATCCAGCTTGGCCGACTTGTCCAGGGTCACCGTTAGAATACCAATGGGCCCACACCTGACCCACATGGAAACAAGAAAGATTCCAACTTTCTTAGGCAAATATGGGCTCATTTTCTGAATTACTTGGTGTGGAACCTAGAAGAGCAGATTCTGACCGCTATCCCTTGGCCACATCTCCAGTGTCCTCTCTTCTGCCCCATTGGTCCAGATGCAGGTGAGCAAGCTTAGTAGCAAAGTGAAGTGAATGTCCCACCAGAAAACAAAATGTTAATCTTTCCTCACTCAAAGCCTTTCTTTATTGATTTAAGGAAGCCAGGATTTGAACAAACACATTATAGCTCCAGAGCCCCCATGTTCAACGAAAGTAGTATGTCCTACTTCCAAAGGTAGAAATAGACAATATTTTAGAGCAACCACAAAAGCAAGGATTCTGTCCTCTTGTACTTTATTGAAAATATTCAGCTAGAACTAGTTATTGTGTGCTGTGCCTCTTTAGACATGATTAAAATTTACTGCTTATTTCTTTCTAAATCTCATTTATAAATTAATTGAAATTTTTTTATAATTGATACTTATCTACATAAATGATGAGAAAAAACTCAAATTGTACAATATATATTTCATATCATCTAAAGGAAAAATGGGAATAAGAATTCAGGCTGCCATTTAAAAATATTAGTGCTGCTATTCACATCTTAATAAGTCAAGAACCCATTGAAAGCCACATAATATCTTTCATTTCTTTTTAATTTTTCAATTAGTAGTTACAAAACACTGTATGTAACATACATATACTCCATATGAACTAGGTCATTATCAATTCTGTTGTATTTTCTTTGTGAATCCTCCCCTGCCTTCCGACAAAGAATCTCATGAATTTTATGTTTGCAATACACAAAAATAAAAATTAGTTTTAGAATATCTGCATATCTATTTGAATACTATATTTTCAAGTTTGATTATCTGCAAATTTTATAAAACTGCTTTGTATTACAAGTAGTCTTCTGAGACTTGCTTTTCTTCCTGTCTTTTTTTCTTTTTTGAGACAGGGTCTTGTTCTGTTGCCCAGGCTGGAGTGCAGTGGTATGATCACAGCTTACTGCACCTTGACCTCCTGGCTCAAGCAATCCTCCCACTTCAGCCTCCTGGATTACAGGCACGCGCTACCATGCCTGGCTAATTATTTTCATTTTTATTTTTATTTTTGCAGAGATATGGTCTCTCTACATTGTCTAGGCTGGTCTCAAATGGTCTCGAACTCCTGGGCTCAAGCAATCCACTGGCCTTGGCTTCCCATTATAAGCATGTGCCACCTCACCTGGCCCCAACTTTTTAAAAATTTCAATGTGTCAAAATTTATCAGTTTACAGCTATGAGATGAGAAGAGACCATTATAAATAGCAATTGGAAATTATGATACTATGGGGTAACAGGATGAATAATTTCAGTGGCACAATGAGAGCAGGAATCAGATGTGCATTGAGACTCAGAAAGGAGTGGAAGTTTAAAAATCCAAACAGAATGTAGGTTTACCTTCAAAACATCTTATGAAAAATGAGGCCGGGCGCGGTGGCTCAAGCCTGTAATCCCAGCACTTTGGAGGCCGAGACGGGCGGATCACGAGGTCAGGAGATCGAGACCATCCTGGCTAACACGGTGAAACCCCGTCTCTACTAAAAACTATAAAAAACTAGCTGGGCGAGGTGGCGGCGCCTGTAGTCCCAGCTACTCGGAGGCTGAGGCAGGAGAATGGCGTGAACCCAGGAGGTGGAGCTTGCAGTGAGCTGAGATCCGGCCACAGCACTCCAGCCTGGGTGACAGAGCGAGACTCCGTCTCAAAAAAAAAAAAAAAAAAAAAAAAAAAAAAAAGAAAAATGAATGGAATGAGGTGGGCCAGGAGTTGGAGGAAGAAGGATCAGATGAAAGGTACTTAAAGACGAGGAGGACTTGAACTTGTTATTAGATGGGATTCAAGGAATCGGAATGTGAAAGACTGAAGATCCAAAAGAAGGGACAATAGATACAGCAAAATCCTTGAGGAGAAGGTGGAGAATAGAGTCAGGAAGCAGGGAATACAATCAAGGACAGAGGAAGAGAGCCATCTTAGCAGGCAGGAACACGTGGACACGTGGAGGGGGACATCACGTGGGGCCTGTTCATGGGTTGGGGGCTAAGGGAGGGATAACATTAGGAGAAATACCTAATGTAGGTGACAGGTTGATGGGTGCAGCAAACCACCTGGGCATGTGTAACAAAACTGTACATTCTGTACATGTAACTCAGAACTTAAAGTAAAAAACAAAACAAAACTAAACAAAACAAAAAACACCAAATAAATAAATAAGCAGAAATAAAAAATAAAAAAATAAAAAAAAATAACGTGTCAAAGAGGGATGGAAAGTTGGGGGAGTCTTATGGTATTCATTTCCTTATGTAAGCATTAAAGTGAAATCATCTGCTGAAAGTGAGGCAGGTAGGAATGAGTTGGAGTTAGTGGTGTGGAAAAGGTGATAAGTGACCTGGACAGAATAAGAAGAAAGCTGGTGTTGAATGAAAAGATTAGAGAGGAAGGTTGAGATCAGTTGCTAATGGCTGTTAGTGGAAAATCACTGAATATGTCTGTTTTGCGTTCATTTTTTGTTTACAGGTAAAGTGAATTCAGATACTCATTTTTTCTTCTTAATTACGTAAAATAAAAACATGATAATTTTTAAAGATTTAAAACAAATCTATTTTTCCCAGTAGAGTTAAACAGATTTTACAGCTTAATTATGCTAGAGAGGAGTAATATTTCATCAATAATAATTTCCCGTTACCTGCCTTTAAAACTTTTTATTTCAGAAAATTTAAATAATATCTAGATAACATACATAGAAAACTACCTGAAGAAAATTAAACCTTGAGAGGGATCAATACAATTATAATGATTTTTTATTTTTGTAGCATCTACTATTTGATAACATCTAGTTTCTTATATTCTCTTTAAAAATAATGTCAGATATGCAAAAAAGAGGAACTTCAGTCGACAACTGTTTATTGAAAACCTAATAAATGCCCACTAAATGGGACCTGAGAGTGGAAAAACAGGCACATACTGGTGATGATAACAATTATGGCAACTTTGAGGCTTCATCTTACTTATTCTTTTTAACTTCATGAAGTAGATACTATTTTTATCCCCATAATATGGGGACAATGAAGTTTATGGGGGTAAAGGAGTGACTTACCTGAGTTCCTAGAGGTAAAACTAAGAAAAATCCACATTGCTTTGGTGTACAAGAGTCTCAGTGCTTCACCAGTTTCATATCTTTTCTCTGTATATAGATTTGGGAACCTAGAGGCAAGTGCTTAGCCTAGTGAAATGATGTAGGGGGTCCCTAAAGTAGCCAATTCATGTACCTAGAAAGAGTGAACTTTAGTAGGAGAAGAGTGGCAGTGGGGAGGGAGCTGGTTTGGAACTAAGGCATAAATCGAGAAATCATGTCTTGTTTTCCCAGGGAATAAAATGTGAGGCAGGGAGTAGAAGAAAATTAGGCCAACAGAGATCAGATCAGAACTTCAAATGTCATCCTAAGGGGCTTGGGCATGTTGTAACTGAAAGTGAGAAAATTAGGCATAAAAAGAAAAAAGAAGTAAAAGGCATCCAAATTGTAAAGGAAAAAAGTAAAGTTATCTGTGTTCTCAGATGACATGATTATATACATAGAAAACCCTAATGATTTCACACACAAAAAAATCTGTTAGAACTAACAAACACAGCAAGCTTGCAGGATGTAAAACCAATGTTACAAAAACCAGATGTGTTGATATACACTAAAAACAAACTTTATGAAAAGAAGACTAGGAAAGGAACTCCATTTGCAACAACACCAAAAAGAATAAAATACTTAGAAATAAAGGTGGCAAAAGACTTTTACACTAAAATAACAAATCATTTATGAAAGAAATTTAAACAGAAATAAAAATATTCATGTTCATTAAAGACTTAATATTGTTAAAACGTGCAAAGCAATTCTTAGATTAAATGCAATCTTTATCGAAATCTCAATGATTTTTTTTTTTGCAGAGGTAGCAAATCCAATCCTAAAATTCATATAAAAATCCCAAATAGCTCTGAATAGCCAAAACAATCTTCAGAAAGAAAAACAAAGCTGGCAGCCTCACATTTCCAGACTTAAAAACATATCACAAAGTTATAATATTCAAAACAGTATGGTACTGGCATAAAGCAGACATATAGATCAATGGAACAGAATAGAGAGCCCAGAAAAATGCCTTACATATATAGTCAAATGATCATTAACAAGGGTACCAGGACTACGCAATGGGCAAAGGACAGTTTCTTTAAAATGGTGCTGGGAAAACTGGTTATTCACATGCATAAAAATGATATTGGATCCTTACTTACATCTTATATGAAAATTAGTTCAAAATAGAATAGAGACCTAAACATATAACATGAAATAATAAAAAAAACTTAGGAAAATACGTAGGAAAAAATTCTCTTGACATTGGCCTTGGCAATGATTTTTTGGATATCACACCAAAGCTCAGGAAACAGAAGCAAAAATAGAGAAATGGGACTACATCAAACTAAAAAAAATCTTCTCAGTAAAGGGAAAAATCAACAGAGTGCAAAGGCAACCTATGGAATGGGAGAAGTATTTGCATATCATATACCTTAGAAGAGATTTATATCCAGAATATAACAAGCTCCTACAAGTTAATGGCAAAATAAAACAAATATCCAATTAGAAAATGGGCAAACAACTTGCATAGACATTTCTCTAAAGAAGTTGTACAAATAGTCAACAAGCATATGAAAGGATACTCAACATCACTAATCATCAGGAAAATGCAAATCGAAACCACAATGAGACATCACTTTATATCCTTTAGCATGGCCACTATCAAAAAAAACAAAAACAAAACAAAAACAGAAAATAACAAGGGTTGGTGAGAATATGGAGAAATTCAACCCTTGTGCAGTGTTAGTGGAAATGTAAAATTGTGTAGCCACTATGTAAAACAGTATAGAGGTCTGTCAAAAAATTAAAAGTAGAACTAAGGTCATGTATCACATAACGTTTTGGTTAACAACAGAACACATATACTACATTTGTCCCATAAGATTATAATACATTTTTTTACTGTATCGTTTCTGTTTTTAGATATCTTTAGACAGACAAGTACTTACCATTGTGTTATAATTGCCTACAGTACTCAGTATAGTAACATGCTCTACAGGCTTGTAGTCTAGGAGCAACAGGCTATACCATATAACCTAGATGTCTAGTAGGCTACACTATCTAAATTTGTGAAAACACACTCTTACGATGTTCCCCAAATGACAGAATACCCTAATGATCCAGTTCTCAGAATATATACCTGTCATTAAGTGATGCACGACTCTACCATATGATTGAGCAATCCCACTTCTGGGTATACGTCCCAGAATTGAAAGCAGGAACTCAAAGAGATTCACTGCAGTATTATTCACAACAGCTAAGAGGTAGACACAATCTAAATGCCCACCAATGGATGAATGGATGAGGAACACACAGTAAATACATTCAATGCAATATGATTCAGCCTAAAAAAGAAGTAAATCCTGTCCCATGCTACCACATAGATGAACCTTGAGGGTATAATGCAAAGTGAAGTAATCCAGTTCCCCCTAAACATATGCTTCATGACTGCACTTATATGAGGTATGTAATCAAACTCTTTGAAACCAAAAGTAGAACAGCAGTTGCTTGAGTTGGGGATGAGAGGAAAGGGCAGTTGTTCAGTGAGTTTCAGTTTTGCAAGAAGAGAGCGCTCTAGAGATCTATTGCACAGGGTGCATATAGTTAGCACGAGTCTATTGTACACTTAAAAGTGGTTATGATGGTAAATTTTATGTTATGTGTTTTTTACTACAATTAAAAAAAAAAAAATCCTGGAGAGGAAACGTAAGCAATAATTTTGAAGGAAGGAGAGATGTGCCGGCAGAAATATTGCCAAAATGGATGACAAAACATAGTTTAATTTCTCTTCTAAGGGTTCTGTGAGCCACAAGAGGGCACGAAGACCCAGAGTACAAGCCAAGGATGAGTAAAGCTCCAATTCTATTCTTCTTCATGTTCTCCGTGTTTGTCTGAGGACAGAATACCAAAAAAATGTGAAAATTTGAGTTGTTATATAGTGCTACATTTTTAAAGTTTATTAACTTACAATATTATTTTCATTGATAATAATTAAAAATTGTAAAGCAAGTGACCAAAACAGAGTTGCTGAAGCTGTTTGCCAAATTTGAGTTTTCATTGCTTCCTAAAATAAGCTAAGAAAAAGTAAAATAATCCTGTTCACTTCCAAAGCAAGAGATGATTCATATTACCAGCATATAATGGCAAAATGATCCTGGGGAGAGTAACCATATTGTAATAACCTGAGCTAAAGAAAATTACAACATTAGAATTAGAAACTGAATACAAAATGTCCAAATTGCTAAATTTTTACTTCTAGGACAATTGTTTGAACTGAAACTTTAAAATTTGTGTATATTTTTCCTTGATTCTATGGTTTAGAGCTTCTGCCTCCAGAAAAGTCTAAAATACAAGCTTGGCCATGTCACATCTCTGGCTAAAAGACCTGTGCTAAATAGTGTACAAAACTAAATTCTGAAAAAAAGTATAATTTTGATATACTGTAATTATGCTCTCTATTACTTTGAAGCTCAATCTTTCATTTTGTAGAAAATCATTATGTGTTCATCTATTCTTGCATTGCTACAAAGACATACCTAAAGTTGGGTGATTTATAAGGAAAATAAATTTGATTGGCTCATAGTTATGTGGGCTTTATAGGAAGCATGGTGCTGGCATCTGCTACTGGTGAAGCATCAGGAAGTTTCCAGTCATGGCAGGGGTGAAGGGGAGTCAGCATGTCACGTGGATGAGCCAGAGCAAGAGAAAGAGAAGGGGAATGTCCCTAACTCTTTTGAACAAACAGATCTTGAGTGAACTAAGTGAGCAAGAACTCACTCATCACCAAGGAGATGGTGCCAAGCCATTCATGAGGGATCCACTCCCACGATCCAAAAACTCCCACAAGGCTCCACTTCAACACTAGGGATTACATTTAAACAAGAGATTTGGAAGGGACAAATGTCCAAACCATATCATGTTATTTTATGCAAAACAGTAATTCTTTAAAGTACTGAGCAGATTTTTAATTAACATGAATACATGATTGATTAGTTTTTCATAGGATTTTATTGTCATTGGCACTGTTCTAGGCTCCTCATACAAGACAAAGACTGTGCTTTCTGAGGGTCTGTATTCTAGGGGGATTGAAAAATGGGATAAACAAAATAATAAAATACCAATTAGATAGTGATGTCTTTTTCTTTTATATTACCAAGAAAACATATATACTTTCACAGGAGACTGTAGTGGAGAGTGTCACCAGTCATCATTCTAGTGATCTTTCATTCCAGCATACACCTGTGTCCAGCACAAATTGAGGAGCTTCCCAACCGTGTTCCCACTCCTGGCTTATGGGTATTTTGGATCATTGTATACACACAGAATAGTCAGATGTGGACCATGCAAAGTGTGAATCTTCCTTCTTAGACAGCAGTTGAGGCCTGGTGTAGAAGGAGTAAGAGTTCTCTAGTCTAAAAGGATAACAAACTGGAAGAGATTATTCAGATGTTAAAACAGTGCACCAAATGTAATATGTACAAAACTGAGTTCCTATTATTCCCTCCATTTTTTTTTCCTTCTTATGAGTCTTCCTAATCTTACTTAATGGGAATTCTATCTTTCAGGCCAGAAGCTATAGCTTTATTTTGACTCTTCTGTTTATCTTACACTCACCCACATCGGCAAATTCAACTATTTCTGCTTTAAAATAGATCCAGACTCTGATTACTTCTTACCACCTCCTATGCTACCATCCTGGTCCAAGTCACTCTAAACTCTTGCTTTGGTTTTATAATGGCCTCGTCACAGGTTTGTCTGCTTCCATTCTTTTCCTGTGTCTTTGTCAATATAGTGGCCTGAGCCATCTTATTAAAGCATGTCTAGTACATTTTAAAATACAAGGCATATCACTCCTCTGTTGAAAATGCTGTTAATTGCCATTCATCTCACTCAATGAACGCCACATTAATATTTGTCAACCTTACAAGGGTTTTCATAATCTCTAATACAATCTTACCCAGTCACTTCTCTGACTTCTTATCCTATTCACTTGTTTTCAAAACAAATGTGCCTCTAATAACAGGTCAAGCACCCTCCCACCTGGCCCCTTTGCCCCAGCGGTGCCCTTAGGCTGGGATGCTCTTTGCTCAGATATCCATATGTCTTTGCTGCCTCTTTCCTTCCTGTCTTAACTCGTATGTCATATTTTCAGTGAGGCTTTCCTCAACCAATTGAAAGTGTCAGTGCCCATCGCTTTCTGTTTTATATTTTTCTCTTGATGATCATAATTGTTTAGCATCTATATCTTTATGTATTTACTTTGTATATTGTCTGCACCTTTGTCTAGAACCTATGTTCCATAAAGATGTGCATTTTCTTTTTTGTTTTTCTGCATCACCATTGCCTAGAACATAGTAAATATTCAATAATTAATGAAAGTGGTTTTAAGAATGAAATCATTTCCTTTGCAGCAACATGGATGTGGCTGGAGGCCATTATCCTAAGCAAATTAAGGAACAGAAAACCAAATACCACATGTTCTCACTTACAAGTGGGAGCTACACATCGGGTATTCATAGACATACAGATGGCAGTAATAGACACTGGGGACTACTGGGATGGGGAGGGCAGGGGGCAAGGGTTGAAAAACTACTGGATCACTACTGGGGTGACAAGATCATTTGTACCTCAAACCTCAGCATCATGCAATATACCCATGTAACAAACCTGCACCTGTACCCCCTGAATCTAAAATAAAAGTTAAAATTATATATTTTAAAAAGGAAAGTTGTTGTAGAATAAGCTCTGGTTGTAGTAGGTGGACAAAATCTCAACTGACTTTTCATGTATGTAATGTAGCAAAGGAAGAAAAACAAAACAGTTTATTTTCCTTATTAAGCAAACCAAATGATTACTATTGTTTACTTTAACACTTGGGTGCTGAATAAATCACATCATGATTAGAAAAAAAACAACAACCAATGTTTGGAAGGAAAGTATTTGTTGCCTTAAATATATGCCCCTAATCAGCATTTTAAAGTCATGAAATCTTTCCCAACTGCATAAAAATTGAACTTTAATGCCCACAAATTGCTCCTAACTTCTATTCTTAATCATATTTGACCTACTAAACACAGTACTTTTCTAGTTCTTATTGATTTTCTATCTCAGGTACACTTTCCACTTAGAACTTCAAATCATACTTGACTCTGGCATCCAACACCAGCAATCCTTCTTGGCCTCCTCTGGTCATCCCATCAACAGTGCCCCAGAATAAATATCTCACCTCCACAGCCTGCACCCTGGTGCTGGCTCATAGCATGGCCCATGCATAGGGAAACATTTTAGTATTTGGGCATCCATGTGTCTTGGACCAGGAAATTGAAGGATTCTTTTAAAGCATACCTTAATATGTAGATAGACTCTGCATTTCTGAAGAATTGAAATTTTGTGCATATTAATAATTAAAGGTTCTGAAAGGGAACCAATATTTTTACCTTTTTACCAACACATACACAAATAAAAGGTCAGGTCCACAAACGCAGTCCTGTTGTTCGCTGACCTCATGAAATGTGATGGATATAAGAATTCTGCTGTTCCTGCTCTCTTCTGTTGCCAACCAGCCTCTTACTGTGCCACATGAGCTTCCTGCCCTGTGCCTGGGCCCCAGTTACTTCTCTCTCACTAGGGCTCTGATGTAGTTTTCTTAGCCACCAAAAATAAAACTTCAAATGAGGCAATGAAATAATAACCTTGGTATGTGGAAAGAAATGCATATTTATTTCTAACATTCTTATGAATGAATTTTCAACATGGAAAACTTTATCCATCTTGCTATCAGTAGGCATTGTGCCAAGACTGTGGTTGTGTATTTAAATAAGAGGAAATTTGCTTATAATAATAACAAGTGTTCTAAAGAACAATGATGGTGCCAGGAGAGGAAAAGAAGTGTCAGAGAAAAGAACTTCCCAAAGAGAAATACAAATAACATAATTAGGATTTTTCTAGACTTTTCATATGCCTTTTTTAGTACGTATCAATATTTTTCTTTCTCTTTGATTTTTATCAATTGAAAGAAATTAAACTTAATTTTTAAAAGGGGCCTACTATTTCTAAGAACTATGGAGCTTTGAGGCTTGTATAGGTCTGGTGACATTTGCCACTGAATCTTATATGTGAGATATTCATAGAATGACCACATAACTTATCATCCTACCTGATGTACTCTTGAGAGTGAAATATTGGGAATATCCATATGATTGTCCTGGTCATTTCCCAAGGCCTTTACTAAAAAGAAGCAAGGCAGGCTGTGTTTACCAAGAACCTTACAAAATTATTTGAAAGGCTACACACTCCAATTAGGTTGTAGGACCTTAAAAATACACGGGATTTTAAAATTTATATCCCATAAAACCATTACTAGAAATAGATTTATGGTACTACCGATGCCACTTGTAGGAAGCTCTATCTCATGTGATTAGATATTCATAGCGATAATATATTTTTTCACCTAAATTTGATGTTTACAGATGTGTCCAAAGACAGAGGTAAATTTTACATTGAAAAATTCAATCTAGTGATGTTTTCTTTATTCATTTCTTTCTAGTTCATTTAACTAAAATTATATATTTTAGGGTGAGTTGCTGGTGCTTCATTTTGGAAATCAGCAGGGTATAAATGATAGGTATGTGTTATTGGATATGTATGTAGTATATATACTGGAGTAAAGTTCAGAACTCGTACAGTACGTACAAAACAATTGTCATGTCAAATTCTGGCCTACAAGTCTGTGTATATATCTGTTTTTGTTTAATGAAAAATAAGTGACAAATTTCTACAAAATTGTGCCTTTGTCTGTGGATAGATATGTCAAGGTAGAAGTTTTTATCTAAACATAAAGTCACTCACACACACAATCTTCCTTCAGTTCTCAAAGATTTTCTGGAACATAAATCTTAAATCAGATTTGTATCAGGTAACATTTAACAATATTAAGTCAATTCATCCTGGGATAGCCCTAATAGAAATATCAGATTTCACATCTGGATTAAATGAGTTTTCTTCCCTTTTGCTCATGCATTTCCAGTCCCTTTCTTCTCCTAATCATCTTTGGTATACAGTTTCTACTAGCTCCTTAACTGCCCAGAAAATTACTGTCCTGAATTTCCTATTTTGGGGACCTGTTGGCCTCATTTTAATGTCTTAACTGATCCCCAATTAATTAAATTTCTTTTCTCATCTCATCTCTTCAACTTTCGTTCTCAATCCCACTCCATATATGGAACAAAAAATATTATTTGAACCTCATGTCTTTAATCATGTTTATTCCAAAATACTAAAAAAACAATAGTGGCTGAAGTATGCTTTTACATTGGCTAGTAAGTTTCAGCTAGCAAGTATTATGATTTTTCTGTACTATCTTTGCAACATCTATATTTTAACAGTTGCTTATAATTTTCTAGAAGATTGGAATCCAACATTTCACCTTTTTAAGACATTTTTATATTTTTAAAATTTTATTCTTAATTGACAAATAATTGCCAATTGTCTTTGGGGTACAATATGAAGTTTTGATATATTTACATTGTAGAGTAATTAAATTAATTAACATTTATCATTTCATATCTTTATCATATTTTCATGTGTGGTATAGACCAGCACATTTTATATATTACCGTAAGTATTTTTAAACAGCTTTACTGAATGACATACAATAGACTTCTCATACATACATAAATGACATACAATAGACTTCTCATTTTTAAGTGTTCATCTGTGTATACCTGTGAAATTATCATAATGAACCTGTGAACATGATGAACATATCTGACATTCCCAAAAGTTTCTTCAAATTCCTGTTATGCCCCACCCTTCATCCTTGCCACCCTAAACCTAGGCTGAAGGTGATATGTTTGTAGCCACTATGGATTAGTTTGCATTTTATAGAATTTTATTTATATGGAATATGAATTCTTACTGTCTGGCTTCTTTAATGCAGCATAATTATGTAGAGATTCATCTGTGTTTTTTGTGTATCAATAGTTTGTTCCATTTTATTGCTGAATAGTATTCCATTGTATGGATGCACCAACATTTGTTGATGGGTATTTGGGTAGTTTTGGCTAATCCAATAGTGCTATAAACATTCACATTTGATATGGTTTGGCTGTGCCCTCTCCTAAATCTCATCTTTAATTCTCATGTGTTGTGGGAGGGAGCCGGTGGGAGTTAATTGAATCATGGGGCAAGTCTTTCTCATGCTGTTCATGTGATAGTGAATAAGTCTTATGAGATATGATGGTTTTGAAAAAGAGGAGCTCCCCTGCACGAGCTCTCTCTCTTTGCCTGCTGCCATCCATGTAAGATGTGACTTGCTCTTCCTTGCCTTCCACCATGATTGTGAGACTTCCCCAGCTATGTGCAACTGTAAGTCCATTAAACCTCTTTCTTTTGTAAATTGCCCAGTCTTGGGTATGTCTTTATCAGCAGCATGAAAACAGACTAGTACAGTAAGTTGGTACCAGTAGAGTGGGGCACTGTTGAAAAGATACCCCAAAATGTGGAAGCAATTTTGAAACTGGGTAACATGCAGAGCTTGGAACAGTTTGGAGGACTCAGAAGAAGACAGGAAAATGTGGGAAAGTTTGGAACTTCCTAGAGACTTAGTGATTGACTTTGCCCAAAATGCTGATAGCAATATTGACAATAAAACCCAGGTTGAGGTGGTCTCAGATGGAAATGAGGAACTTGTTGGGAAGTGGAGCAGAGGGGACTCTTGTTATGTTTTAGCAAAGAGACTGGTGGCTTCTTGCCCCTGTCCTAGAGATTTATGGAACTTTGAACTTGAGAGAGATGATTTAGGGTATCTGGCAGAAGAAATTTTTAAGCAGCAAAGCATTCAAGAGGTGAAGGGTGCTGTTGAAGGCATCCAGTTTTAAAAGGGAAACAGAGCATAAAAGTTTGGAAAATTTGCAGTGTGACAATGTGATAGAAAATAAAAATCCTATTTTTAAGGAGATATTCAAGCCAGCTGCAGAAATTTGCACAAATAACAAGGAGCTGAATGTTAATCACTAAGATAATGGGGAAAATGTCTCCAGGGCATGTTGGAGACATTTACAGTAGCCCCTCTCATCACAGACCCAGAGGTATAGAAGGAAAAAATGGTTTCATGGGCCGGGCTGAGAATCCCTCTTCTGTGTGCACTCCAGGGACTTGGTGTCTTGCATCCCAGCCACTCCAGTCATCACAAAAATACGCCAATGTATAGCTCAGGCTGTTGCTTCAGAGAGTGGAAGCCCCAAACCTTGGCAGCTTCCACATGGTGTTGAGCCTGCCAGTGCACAGAAGTCAAGAATTGAGCTTTGGGAACCTCTGCCTAGATTTTGGAAGATGTATGAAAACTACTGGAAGCCCAGGCAGAAGTTTGCTGCAGGGGTGGGTCTCTTATGGAGAACCTCTGCTAGGGCAGGTGCAGAAGGAAAGTGTGGGGTCAGAGCCCCCACACAGAGTCCCCACTGGGGCACTGCCTGGTGGAGCTGTCCTCCAGACCCCAGAGTGGTAGATCCACCAACAGCTTGCAACATGCACCTGGAAAAGCCACAGATGCTCAACACCAGCCCATGAAACCAAAGCCACAGGGGCAGAGCTGCTCAAGGCCGTGGGAGCCCACCTCTTGCATCAGTATGACCTAGATGTGAGACAAGTAGTCTAAGGAGATCATTTTGGAGCTTTAAGATTTGACTGCCCTGCTGGATTTTGGACTTGCATGGGGCCTGTAACCCCTTTGTTTTGGCCAATTTCTCCCATTTGGAATGGCTGTATTTACCCATGCCTGTACCCTCATTGTATCTGGGAAGCAACCAATCTGCTTTTGATTTTACAGGCTCATAGGCACAAGGGACTTGGCTTATCTTGGATGAGATGTTGGACTGTGGATATTTTAGTTATTGCTGAAATGAGTTAGGACTTTGGGGGACTGTTGGGAAGGCATGATTGGTTTTGAAATGTGAGGACATGAGATTTGGGAGGGGCCTGGGCAGAATGATGTGTTTTGGCTGTGTCCCCACCCAAATCTCCTCTTGAATTCCCACGTGTTGTGGGAGGGACCCAGTGGGAGGTAACTGAATCATGGGGGCAGGTCTTTCCCATCCTGTTCTGTGATAGTGAATAAGTCTCATGAGATATGATAGTTTTAAAAAGGGGAGCTCCCCTATACAGGCTCTCTCTCTTTGCCCACTGACATCCATGTAAGATGTGACTTGCTCTTCCTTGCCTTCTGCCATGATTGTGAGGCTTCCCCAGCCATGTGGAAGAGGTCCATTAAACCTCTTTCTTTTGTGAATTTCCCAGTCTTGACTATGTCTTTATCAGCAGCATGAAAATGAACTAATACAATATTCAAGTATTCTTTGTGTACATATGCTCTGTTTTCATTGCTCTCAGGTAAACATTTAGAAGTGGAATGATGTATGTTTAAATTTTAAGAAAATGAAACCTTGCGTTCCCAATTTGCTATGCAATTTTACATTCCAAACAGCAGTGAATGAGTGTAACAGTTGCTCTACATCCTTACCAAGATGTGGTATAATCATTGTTTTACTTTTTAGCTATTCTAATAGGTGTGCAGTGGTATCTTATTATGGTTTTCATTTCTATTTCCTTAATGAGTAAACATGTTGAGCATTTTTGCATGTGCCTATTTACTATTTGCACATCTTCTATGGTGAAATGTCAGTTCAAATTGATTGGCTTTTTTGCTTGTTTTTATTGAATTGTTTGCATTCTTATTATTGACTTTTGAAGATTCTTTGTATATTTATACTGGATGCAAATTGTTTATCAGAGATATGACTTGAAAATATGTTATATGAATCTTTACCTTATATTTCGTTCACTTAACTGTGTCTGGTAGAGAACAGCACTTAATTTTGAAGAAGTACAAATCATTAATTATTCTTGTATAGTTTAGCTTTTGTTTCACATCTAAGAAATATTTTTCTAAAACAATGTCACAAATATTACTTGTCAATTTTCTTGCAGGAGTTTTTTAACTTTAGATTTTACATTTAGGTCTATGATCCATATTTTTAAACTTTTTGTAATATGGTGTATGATGTAGAGAGGTTCTCTTTTATTAACATGCAGAAACCCAATTTTTCCAGCATGATTTGTTAAAAAAAAAAGCTGTTCTTTTACCATTGAATTGTATTTGCATTTCTTAAAAACAGTTGATCATATATATTAGGATATATTTCTGGACTGTCTATTCTACTACAGTTATCTATTTTGCTACTTTAAGATTTATGTCATGTCATGTTATCTATATTACTGACACATTTTAGTTCTTGAAGTTAGGTAGTCAAAGTCCTCCAAAATTATTACTTTTTTCTCCAAAGTTGTGTTAGCTATTTTAGGTACTTTGTATTTTCATTTATGTTGAAAAATCAGTATGTCAATTAAAAAATTAAGCTCATTGGATTTCCGTTTAGATTTCACTAAATCCGTAGAAAAACTTGAAGAAAACTGACAGTCTTAACAAGTTGAGTTCCCCTATCCATGAATGTCGTACATTTCTCCAGTTGGTTAGCCTTGTTTAATTCCTCTCAGCAATGGTTTGTAGTTTTCTGTGTATAGGTCTTATACAGTTTTGGGTCAAATTTATCAATAAAATTTAATTATTTTATGATTTTGAAAATAATACTTTTTCACTAGTTGCAAGTTCCAATTCTTCATTATGAGTACACAGAATTACTACCTTTTTTCCTAGTATATAATGTGTGTTAAGTAACCCTGCTAAACTTACCTATTAGTCTTATTAGATTTTTGTAGATTCCAAAGAACTTTTTGCATAATCATATCTAGAACAAAGAAAGATAGTTTTATTTCTTCCTTTCCAATTCTGATGTATTTTATTTCATTTTATTTCCTGTTTCTTGGCTAGAACTTCTAGCATAATGTTGAATAGAAGTGCTGAGATTAGACGTCTTTAACATAAGGGGAAAGCAGTTAGCTAAACATGTTAAACATAAGGCTACAGATCTTTACATAGATGCTTTTTATTGGACATAGAAAGTTTCTGTTCCCTTTTAGTCCCTTCTATTCCTAGTTTACTAAAAGTTTTATTAGAAATGAATGTGAAGTTTTGCAAGTGTTTTTTCTTCATTTATTTACATGATTATGTGTTTTATAAATGCTTGAGTCATTTAACGCGGTGAACAATTTCAATTAATTTTGAATGTTTAACCAACCTTGTCCCTCTAGGATACAGTCCATTGGTCATAATATAACTTTGTATTTGATTTGCTAAAGTATACTGGTTTTGTAAACTGTCATTATTTTTCTCTCCTTCCATTCCCCTCTACATGCATAATTTTAAAAATTGTGTTATAATGTAATATAATATTGTGTGTAATGGATGATAAGGAAGAGACAAACTGATTTGCTTGTTTTAAGGGTCAAGTTTTTATTTGTTTGCATGTTTTAAGCAATGCCCTTATTTTATTCTGGACCAGTGCTTGGATAGCTAAGCTGCTAACAAGTTCAGATACAATTTACTGTTTGATGCTGTATGGACTATCTAGGAATAGAGAAACTATTTTATTTTAGTATTCCATATCTCAAAGAAGAAATGATGAGAAATTATGTAAAGTTTAAGAACATTCATTAAAGATAAATAAAATATTTATTTATATCTTTATAGGTGTGCAGTGGCATCTTATTGTGGTTTTCATTTGTATTTCCCTAATGAGTAATCATGTTGAGCATTTTTGCATGTGCCTATTTACTATTTGTGCATCTTCTATGGTGAAATGTCCGTTCAAATTGATTGGCTGTTTTGTTTTTATTGAATTGTTTGCATTCTTATTATTAAATTTTGAAGATTCAATATCTAGATATATATCAATATCTAGATAAATAGAATGGTGAGTATTAACAAGCTGATTTAAAATCAGACAGACTGTTTTATGGAATGTTACAATACATGATAACAAATCTCAGCCAATATTATAGGCACAATTTAAATATCTAAATAATACCATCATTTAAATGTTTCATAAAGACATGAATGCAAATGCAAATCTCAAATTGAAGTAGATGATATCTTAAGGTTACTTATAGTTCAAAGACCTGTAATGCCATGAGTTAGTGAAAAGAGCAACTAAATCCTGTGTTAATGTAATAGAAACTCCGGTGTCTTGCTACATGAAATAAATGGTAATTAGATAATGATTATACAGGAATTGTTCTATTGCATCATAATTTTCATGATTTTTTTAACAAGAGTAATTTTGCATGCAATTGTGTATATACTAGATGTTTATTCACTGGCCTTTTGCAATTTAGGTTTATATAGTCAGAACCAATATTGCTTTATTAAGGAAACAGATTGTTACTTAATAGATGGTTCAGCCTTAATGTCTATGATTGTTTAATTTCCTTGATTTCATTTTCCTTAATTTAATTTTGCTCCTCTTTCACATTCAAATGTGGAGTACTGCTTGAAATACTACCTAAAGACAAAAGGATGCCAAGTGAAATCATTAGATAAAGCAATATGAAACACAAAAGTGGTACATGCCTCACTAGGGAATTCGCCTCAGAAATTAGAGACACAAAGTGAATTTGTCCTAGAAATGAAGAGTAGAGCACAAAACAAAACAAGACTATAGGAGTCTTCTTTGTTTGTGTTTCAAGTCAAAGAATGAAAACAGCAAAAGTTTAAAAATGAGAATAGCTTTTATTACTGACACATTTTCTCTTTTGGTTCAATTTCTACAGTGATGCTAGATGCATTTCTTTTCCAGCTTCATGTTTACTACTAGGTACAGATGATGTTTGAACCTCCGCCATGCCAAAATCGGAAATCTCCAAGGGCATTGTGGAATGCTTATTCTCTGGCCTACCATATTAATTTTCAGCCATCATATTGCTCATAGAGTTATATAATTGGCCCATATTTGGAACAAGAGTTAGGTAATTTTGATTACCTCTAAGATTTGTTGAGAAATAATTTAATCAGAATTCAACAAATGTAACATTATATTAGGCATAAATTTTTAAGTAGTGATAATTGGATATTTGGATTTATTAAAGAGAAGACTTATTCATGACATTTGTTAAAGAATGATAAGGCAGCCAATTCAGGGGGACTATCAAGATAGGTATAGAAAGTCACAATGGAGTGTTACAGAAGGGAAAGACATTGAGGTCAACTCCAAATAAAAGGAAGGAAAGTGGGAATGTATAGTCAAGGAGTAGGGTGGGTGGGGAGGTCAGTGGACAGAACATTACTAAGAGGATGTGATGGTTAATACTGAATCAACTTGATTGGATCGAAGGGTGCAAAGTATTGATCCTGGGTGTGTCTGAGAGGGTGTTGCCAAAAGAGAGTAACATTTGAGTCAGTGGGCTGGGAAAGGCAGACCCGCCCTTAATCTGGGTGGGCACCATCTAATCAACTGTCAGTACGGCCAGGATATAAAGCAGGCAGAAAAATGTGAAAAGCCTAGACTGGCTTAGCCTCCCAGCCTACATCTTTCTCCCATGCTGGATACTTCCTGCCCTTGGACATAAGACTCCAAGTTCTTCAGCTTTGGGACTTTTATACTGGCTTCTTTGCTTCTCAGTCTGCAGATGGCCTATTGTGGGACCTTGTGATCATGTGAGCTAATACTACTTAATAAACTCCCATACATACGTATGTATATATATGTCCCCTATTAGTTATATCCCTCTAGAGAACCCTAACTAATACAGAGGACACATCAGGAGTAAGGAGGATTCTGGTGAAACTGGCCTAACAGGATTCTTGCTGCAGGGTGATCAGATATCATTTGGAGGGTGGGGGAGGAAGAAGAACATGATTCGATATTGAGGGTGATCAGTTATCAAGGGTGAGGAATTCTGGTTAAACTGACATAGTAGGAGCCTTGCTAAAATTGTACAATACAGAGACAAATATGAAAGCCCAAAAGGTAGGGCCCAGTTGAAGAAAAAGTTCAGAGGAGTCTGACAGAGTTTGGTGTAGAAGATAATCTTCGACAGGTTATAAAACAAATAAAGCTATATAAAAGTGACATTGCACTTAGAAATATAAAAACCACCTTTGCAAAAATTATGAGAGTGAAAGAAATCTGACCTTACCAATTCCATCTTACTTCTAGCCTTCAAGCTGCTCTTGCTCATTCATGACCAAGCCAACCATGGGAGTAATTTAGTTTATAGCTTAACTTTCAAACAAGGATAATAACAGCCCCTTTCCAAAACAAACCGTCTCCTTGCTTGGAGATCAGACCACCTTTGTAAAACTGACAAACTAGCCACCAGGTTAGAAATTATGGCTCAGGAGTCATGTAACTGGAGGCCATAAGATTCCTAACCTCCCCAATTGCTCCCATAGATTAACATCACTATCGGAAAACCTAAGATTGGTTTGAAGCATTTTTCTGACCCTACGTTCTGATGAACCAGCTGGTTCCACCCAGACCAGTAATTGGCTCATCTGTTCTTGGTTCTGTATTTAAATTGTATATGTGCCACTTACTAAGAGTACTCTGGCAAAATATGTAATTTATTTAACATTGGGAAAAATATCTAATTTATTTAAGCAACAGTTTTCTCATGTGGGAAGTGATTTGATAACAATGTCTATCTTTTGGATTTCTATTGAGAATGAAATATTTTATATAAAGCACTTAGCATAGTTACTGATATATAATAGGCACTCTAAAGATTCAAGCTGTTCTGCAGATGATTTGTATAATAAAGTTAATGGATGATGATGTAAACCAATAATTCAAGAATAAAGAAAAAGGAGGAAACAAAATATCAGTCCTAAGGGATAACAAAGTTGCTGTGTCTTGAGGATAAAAATTTACTCTGAAATCCCTGACAACTCAGACAAAAAGGAGCCAAGATACATTTATAATCATCTTCATTATACAAAAGGGGAAGCATGCCAGTTTGTCAGAAGAAAGGTAATTACTTTGGATATATTCTGAAAAAATTTTCACTCAAGATTTTTTATTATGGACATTGAGTGGCATAATGGGTAATTTTATTATGAACATAGAAGTAGAGTTATTAGATCATTCTTGTGTCATGGTTTCATTAAAGTTGAAGACATGATATTACAGAGGAGGTGATGCTGTGAAGAGCTAGGCTATTGTGTTTCAAGTACCAGGACTAACTCAGCCCAGGGTTAGCATTCATTATGCCTACAGAAGGATATCCACTAGGATTCCCAAAGGCTTGCTCTCAAATCTGGAAGATTATTAGCATCATCTGGGAAACTTTAAAAAGTACAGATTCATAGGCTCATTGCAGATTGTGATTTTTGTGGATTGTGAATAGGCCCAGGAATCTGCTTTTTTAAAATAAGCCTTCTAGATGGAGCTGAGAGTTAATTCAGTTTGGAACTATTGTTTCCCTAAATTTCATCCCTAAATATTCTTTCACCTAGGCTTTTGTGAAGCATTAAAAATTAGACATGAGATCTTATTTTCTGATTGCTTACATCTCACGTTGCTGATTTAGGAAAGATGATGATGTTGTGAGACTACACAACCATGGACAGTGTTGCTTGTCCAATGTGATAGCTGAACACCAGAGATCATTTTCTTCTGATGGATTTCACTTGCATGTGGATTTCTTTGATCATGTAGGCAAAATGAGATTCTTCTCACAAGGGAGCTCCAGAGCTAGTTCAATATCTGGACAAGTGATTGATGGAGACCTTAAAATTACACCCGTTAGAATATATCAGACATTGTGATACTTTAGAAAAATCGTCAAGGCAGGTGCCACATGTAGCCTGTCATCACCACAAAGTTATACACCTCAGAGTGCCCCGTGGACTGTTTGCTTCTACGTTTCAGGTTCTCCTGAGGAGCCTGCCAGGATGAATCAGATGCTACATGTACCCTAAACAAACGAGTTGGGAATAATTCCTTGTTTTTATCAGGTGTGACTGAAAGAAGTTAGTAAATTTACTCTTTGTGAAATGCTGAAATATTGCAGAAATGTATAGTCCATTTAAGGAATTGGTACTTAACAGAGTGAAGGTGTACTGATCATTTAAACAAAGAAAATGAATCTAAACAAAGACTCATTTTCTCTGATCTATACCAGGAAAGAAAGAAAAAATTTTAGGGTAAGTAAGTAGAATGTTTGGCTTTTAATTGGCAAAATTGAGGCCAGTAAATTGTTGACTTACTGTCAGATATAAATTTACAGATTATGTTACATAAACATTGTTTTGAAAAAATAGCATACATATTCTACTCTTACAGCTGAGTCAAATGTTAATCCTTATTATTTTCTTGTTATTTACTATCAGAAACTCTCTTTTGTACTTTAAAACGTGCATGTTGGAGATCAAAGCTGGAAAGTGGAAAGGAAATTCATGAGATATATACTATGTTTTACTGAAATTCAGTTTTCCTCTTAGAAGTTCTTCTATTTAAAGCATTCCTCAGAAGTCTGATTCTTTAGTTGTCAGAGGCTTGGTTTATTTTCAGGGTTGCATCATTACCTAAAAGGGCATGGTTATTTTGAAAACTTTGTGAAGTGGAAAGAGCGTGGACTTTGGTGTCAGATTAAACTGGATTGAATCCTTACTCTGACACTTATCAGGTGTGAAACATTTCACAATTTATTACATTTTAATTTGGGGAAGATACAAGTCTTTGTGGTCACTGTGACTACTAAATAGAAAAATATACGTAAAATGCCTTGAATATCATGAGCAATTAATAAATTAGTTTTCTTTCCTCAGGTGCTGTTTCCCTTCATGGAAAACTTTTAAAAGCAGGAACTTTTGATCCCAACAATATTAAAATCTTATTCAGTGCTAATTTAAATATTATTGTAGTTTTTGCCTCACTCGTAGCATACCTGATTTTCAGAGCCATTTTGTAAAATCTTTGGTAATCTCTTCTGATTCAAGAATATTGTAAAAATCTACTAAAACTGTTTTATTGTCTGAAAACCCAATTTATTGAAGTTATCTATGTAGGTTGCATTTTCAAAGCCCTACAATTTTCAGAGCTCCATATCTCTTCATTACCAGAAACATATGTACACATAATTGCTCTGTCCTTGTCTTTACTTAAACAGTTGATCATAGGACCAAGGAGCAAGATTATCTTTACCTTACTATATTTCTTAAGTGGCTAGATGATTGCCCACCCTTAGAAGAAATAATGAAAACTCCTAACATGCTTCAGTTATTGCCCTAGATTCTATATGACATTGATAGGCATTGATAAATACTTATATAAATATAAAAGTAGAATTGATTATTCATTATGCAGGAATAAAAGACATTGGATTTCAAATTTAAATATAACCAGAGTATTAGCACCACATTTACCAATTAGTTATTTAACATAACTAGTCACTACCCATCTTCAAGCCTCAGCATTTTTGTAACCATATGATGAGATATGTATTATTATTATGCCCATTTTACAGACCAAGAAACAGTAATTGAAATGCAAGTTCAGCCACTTGGCACTTGCCACTTGCCACTTGCCACTTGTTGCTAATTGGACACTTATAGAGTCCAATTAACAACAGTGAGGTCTGGCATAATGTGATTTTTTATTCCAAAACTGCCTTAGTGGAAGTGCAGTTTTCCTGCTTAACGGTACAGCTTCACTTTTGGAGCAGAAAGCAAGCACTTTTATAGGGGGCTGAACATGAAAAACGTGGTAGGGGGTGGGCGGTAGGTAAGCTGGCAGGGGATCTTTGTATTAGCTTGGTGCCTTGTCCACCAGGCAGTCAAGCTGGTGATTGATGACATTTTTGTTGACCGGCATATTTTGGATTGTAAATTGGCTGTTATCTCTTGAGGCAACCTCCTGGTGGGTGAGAGTTCCTTTCTGAAACTACTAAGCACATAGTTAGATGAACTTGCCCTGTAGTCAGTGTCTGCTGAAAGGGAGGTAAAAGGCTATATTTGCATTTCTAAAGGACTAAGTAGGAAGTGGGGAAAAGGAGGAAAGAGAAAAGAGAGAGAAAAATAAACTATCTCTTAGAAAAATAGGGGTTACTGGCTATAAAACAAGTTTAATGACAGTAACTCAGCTACTTAGACATCATTAAGATGGCTGTTTAGAGGTGCCCAGTGCTCATTTCCTTTGCAAAGCAGGACAAAAGCAACAAATAAGTACACTGTGAGTAGAGTGTCTAAGGAGGAATACTGAAATTAGGAAATGATGAAAACGTTCTAAAGCATGAAAACTTGGGATAGCACAATACAGAAGGCAGTGAAGCACCTGGCCAAGATCAGTTCAGAACCCAAAGGGTCTTCCTATTGCAGGGTGAAAGGTAAGCAGAAGATTCCCAACAGCTCCTATTACTAGAACAGAAACCTGAAATTCTAGTTAAAGGAGAGCCCCCACATTTCTCCCAGGCCCTGAGCCCGGTATAGGAAGCTGCTTGGAGTCCACATGGTTGCATTGCTTAAGAAAAGGAACCCCTTCTGGGTTCTCTACACTCCCAGGGACCTAAGCTACTATGGCAAATGCCATTTTGAGAACAGGACCACTGTTAGAGCGCATCTTGCCCTGGGGGCCAATAACCCTTGAATCTCCACGTTTCTGAGACCTTACTATCATTCCACCATTCCCACACAAAAGGCATGGTATACAATCAAGCAGTGCCATGACCCCAGCTAGACCCAGCAGTACAACCATGACCCCAACACTTGAGCCTGTGCAGCTCCCTGCACTCTAAGAAGCAGGCAGTACAGCACAGTGGTGAGACAGCCCCTAAGATAGGAGAACTGATGCACACAGACCCCAGGGTCCAAAGACCATCCCATCCAGCACTCATCATTGCCAGCAATTCCACCTCCATGACCAACAGAGCCAATGTGCCTGGTGTGTGCTCCCATCAGTTCCTGAGAACCTGCCCACTCAGTGGCCACCACCCACAAAAAAGTCATGTGACTATCTCCACAAAAACATAGTTTAGGCCACTGAGGCACTTGCAGACACCACTGTCATCGATTATAGCAAAATAAATCACATGGAAACTACACTATTGTACCCAGCCCGAACCAAAGTCAAAGAACCTTACTCAATCAACAATATAGGGTACATCTATAGGTAAGAGTCTTTCCCTTCAAAAGTTACTCTGTAAAATTGGAAGAGACATCTCTTCCACCAGATATGCAGATAGTGTAGGGACACAAGAAACCTGAAACACAAGAAAACATAACAGTTCCAAAGGAACACCATAATTCCTCAGTTATACATCCCAAAGAAAAGTAAATATATGAAATACTTGAAAATAAATTCAAAATAATAGTCTTAAGGAAACTCCATGAGATACAAGAGAACACAGATATACAATTCCACTGAATCAGAAAAACAATTCATGATGTGAATGAGAAATTCAAGAAGATATCATAGATATCATAGAAAAATTCAAACAGAAATCTCGAAGCTGAAGAATTTAATGAATGAAGTAAAAATTATACTTGATAGCATCAACAGACTAGATCAAGCAGGAGAAAAATTTCTGGACTTGAAGACAAGTCTTTTGAAATAACTGAGTGACATACAAAAAAAAGAAAAACATAATAAAATTTAAAAAGCCTATGAGACATATGAGACACCATTACATGAACAAATATTTGTGTTAGAGGAACTTCAGAAGGAGAAAATATGGGAATAGGCATAAAAAACCTATTTAACAAAGTAAATGCTTAACACTTACCAAGTCTTGGAAAATATATGGACATTTAGGTCCAGGAAACTCATTAGTTCCTAAATAGATGCAAAACAAAAAGTTTCTCTCTGAGGCACATTATAGTCAAGCTGTCAAAAGTCAAAGACAAAGAGAATTCTAAAAAGAGTAAGAGAAAAGCATCAAGTTAAATATAAGAGAGTCCACATTGGACTAATAGCAGATTTGTTTATTTCTCAAAAAGAAAACTTACAGGCTAGAAGAAAAGGCGATGGTATATTCAAAGTACTGAAGGGAAAAATCCCTGCCAGCCAAAAAATACTATACCCAGCAAAACTATCTCACAGAACTAAAGGAGAAATAAAGCCTATTCCAGACAAACAAAAAGTGAAGGAATTCATACTCACTATACTAGTCTTACAATAAATGATTAAGGGGTTCTACATTGGAAGCACAAGAATCATAGTTACTATCATGAAAACAAACAAACGTACAAAAGTCAATGACAGAGCAGATATGCAAATAAGAAAGAGAAAGGAATCAAAACTTATCACTACAAAAGACCACTGAACCACAAAGATAAACAATAAGACAGAATAAAGGGAGCAATATGCTGCCTACAATAAACTCACTTCCCCTATAAAGACACACGTAAAGTGAAGGGATGGAAAAAGATAGGCCATGCAAATGGAAACCAAAAGCAAGCAGGAGTAACTGTATTTATATGAGATAAAATATACTTTAAATTAAAAAATGTAGAAACAGATAAAGAACATCATTATAAAATGATAAAGAAATCAATTCAGCAGGAGTATATAACGTATATATATAACACAAATCCCCAACACTGAAGTACCTTGATATATAAATTGAATATTGTTAGATCTAAAGGGAGAGATAGACTCCAGTAAAATAATTGAAGACTTAAACATTAAACCCTCACTGGACAGATCATCTAGACAGAAATTCAACAAAGATACACCAGGTTTAAACTGCACTTTAGATTAAATTTCATCCAACTGCTGCAGAATATACATTCTTCTCACCAGCACATGAAACATTATTAAGGTTAGACCATGTGTTAGGCTACAAAACAAGTCTCAAAAAATTTTATCAAAATCAAAATCATATCAAGTTTGTTTTCAGACAATAATGGAATAGAACTAGGAATCAATAAACAAGAGAGATTTTGGAAATTGTACAAATACATGGGAATTAAAAAACATTCTCTTGAATAACCAATGAGTCAACTAAGAAATTAAGAAGAAAATTTAGAAAACTTTTGAAGTAAATGAAACTATGAACAAACCTAAACCTGTGGAATACAGCAAAAATAGTAGTGAGAGTGAAGTTTGTAGCAGTAAATGCCTAGATCAAAAAAGTAAAAATATTTTAAATAAACAAATTGATGCATGTCAAAGAACTAGAAAAGCAAGAACAAACCAACCCCCAAATTAGTACATGAAAATAAATAATAAAGATTAGAGCAGAAATAAACAAAATTAAGACTAAAAAGCAGTACAAAAGATCAAGGAAATAAAAAGTTGGTTTTTGGGAAATATAAAATTGACAAATCAATGCATTTTACAGCCAACTAGTTTTTGACAAGGATGCCAAGAACATATATGGGGGAAGGGAGAGCTTCTTCAATAAGTGATGCTGGGGAAAAAGTCTACTAAAACTAATTTATTGTCATTATACAGGAAGGATAATGGACATTCATATGCAGAATAATAAAAATAGACTCATCTTTCACCATATACAAAAATCAACTCCGAATCACTTAAAGACTTAAATATGAGACAATAAACTTAAAGACTTAAATATCTTAAAGTCTTAATCACTTAAAGACTTAAATATGAGACAAAAATTCCTCCTATGGAGAAATTTTTCTGGACATTGTTCTGGGCAAAGATTTTATGGATAAGAACTCAGAAGTACAGGCAACAAAAGTAAAAATAGACAAATGGAATATTATCAAACTAAAAATATTCTACGCAACAAACAAAACAAACAAGAGTGAAAAGACAACCTGTAGAATGGGAGAAAATATCTGCAAACTATTCATTTGACAAGGGGTTAATATGCAGAATAAACAAGGAACTCAGACAACTCAACAGGAAAAAAAAAAAAAAAACAAAAAACCCAAATAGCCCAAGTAAAAAATAAGCAAGTGGTCTGAACAGACATTTCTCAAAACGAGATAAGCAAAAGGCCAGCAAGTATGTGAAACAGTACTCAACATCACTAGTCATCAATGAAATGCAAATCAAAATCACGAGACACTATTTCATCACAATTAGAATGGTTATTATCAAAAAGACAAAAAATAACAAATGCTGGTGAAGATGCAGAGAAAGGGGAACTTTCACATACTGTTGGGAATGTAAGTTAAGTCACTCATCATAGAAAACAGTATGGAAGTTCCTCAAAGAAAAATAGAACAACCTCATGATCTAGTAATCCCACTACTCGGTATATATCCAAAGGAAAGGAAATCAGTGTATCAAAGAGATATTGGCATTCCCATGTTTATTACAGCGTTATTCAAAATAGCAAAGATATAGAATAAACCTGTGTCCATCAGCAGAAGAATGGATAAAGAAAATATGGTTTATATGTACAATGGAATACTATTCGGCCATAAAAAAGAATGAAATCCCATAATCTACAGCAACATTGATGGAACCGGAGGCGATTATATTAAATGAAATAAACCAGGCACAGAAAGACAAATAGTGCATGTTCTCACTCATATATGGAACGCAAAAAAGTTGATCTCCCAGCAGGAGAGACTAGAATAGTGATTACTAGAGCCTGGGAAGGGTTGGTTAACAAATACAAAATTATAGCTGAATAGAGTGAATAAGTTCTGGTGTTCTATAGCACTGTAGGGTGGCTACAATGAACAACAATTTATTGCATATTTTCAAATAGCTAGAAGAGAGGATTTTGAACGTTCCCAACACAAATGACAGATATTTGAGGTGATGGATATGTTAAACCTTGATGTGATTATTACACATTTTATATATGTATCAAAATATTATACTGTACCACATAAATATGTGTATTATGTGTCAATTTAAAAAAATACATAAAAACCTGTATAACACCAGAGCTTAGTCAAAGTGACTGAATCTGTGAGGATACGGAAGGCACTTTGAACACTTGTACAGTGTCTAGGCTATTATTGTTTATATTAATTAACATTGTACTAAGGCGAATGTTAGCAGAAATTATTATAACGGGTATGTTGTCTATTTGGTTTGCTATAATACACAGTCTTTCTTTTGCATTTCTAATAAACCCTGTTCTCTTATTTCTTAACAGAAAAGTAATGCATGAAACACGAACTGAGCCAATGTAATACTACCTATGAGGCACCATTCTAGTCTCTGAAGATTTGCTAGTCTCTGAGTTTTGCTTTGTAAAATTTTTAATTTAAAAAAAATTTTTGACTCTTTTGTAATAACAGCTTAAAACACAAGCACATTGTACAACTGTACAAAAATATTTTCTTTTTAAATATTCTAATTCTATTTATCTTTTCCTCTTTTTAAGCTTTTTGACAGAAAGTAAAACACAAACACACACACTAGCTTAGTCCTACACAAATTCTGGATCATCAGTATCACCATCTTTCACCTCCACATCCCGTCCCACTGAAGGACTTGCTTAAGGATGTTTTACAGCTTTTTTTGTTTTTGTTTTTGTTTTTGTTTTAAGTAGAAGGGGTACATTCTAAAAACAATAAAAAGTTTAATATTGGAAACACATAAACCAGTTACATAGTCATTTATTATCATTGTCAAGTATTATGGACTATACATAATTGCACATTCTATATCTTTATAGCACTGGCAGGACAATAGATTTGCTTACACCATCATCAACACAAATGTGAGTAATTTGTTGTGCTATGACATCATGACGTCACTAGGTTATTAGGAATTTTTCAGCTCCATTATAACCTTATGGGACCATAGTTACATATTCAGTCCATCAGTGATCTAAATGTCATTTGCTCATAACTCTATCTGCAAAACACCTTCACAGCAGTACTTATATTAGTGTTTGTTTCAACAACTGAGAGAAAGTGTGTATACACCAAGGGCAGAGAAATTTGAGGGCCATCTCAATTTTCTGACTACCATAGGGCCTGTATTTAAAATCAGGTTTCCAGTAGTGATCATTCAAGTTTTCAGATTTCTAGAGAGCAAATATGACTTTTGATTATAAATAAAAACAAAAATAAAAAATCCCCAAAGTATAAAGAAATTACATTTTTTCCTATTGAAGTAATTAAGGATTTTAAACTAAATTTAACGAAATCTGAAAGCTGTTCCAACACTAATTCTGCAGCTCAGCAGGTAACACAAGTAGCCTGGATAATATTAACTGAAATTCAAGATAGAAGATAAAAGACAACCTCTGGTTAAGTTAAATCTCTGATTAAGCTACAACACCTACTAGATTTTAAAATAGTTAATGTATCTGGTTAATATTCATAGCATGCTCTTCATTTCTCATTTGAAATGTTCCCTTTCAAATTGCACTATCATTGCTTAAATGAACCAGTGAGCAAGTTAGTACAGGTATATATTTTTTGGAAATGCATATGCTTTGTAAAATTTAGCAGCTTATTTTAATATCCTTTATATAATTTCTTTGCATTTATAATGTAATGTTTTAAAAATATGAAATATATTTTTATGCACAATGTAGTAGCCAATATGTAAATAATTATAATGTAAAAATACTGGAAGAAAATATATCAGAAGCCATGTATAAGTTTTTTAGAATAGTGACAATACTGTAGTTCTCTAATAAAAAATTTTAAATGTGTTTGTATTACCTTAGAAATTAAAATATTTAGCATAAACCTGTTAAAATACTTTGTTTTCAGACAAACTTCCTTTTCTCTGTTAAAATGATGTGTTTGATATTACAGTTAAGTTACATTCATACTCAATACATCTTATCAGAAAGTTGTATTTGATTTTTAAGATATAAAACTCAGTGTTCCTTTCCTACAATAATGTATCTATTATTCATTAAATTTAAGTGACTCATAGGAAGATTCACTCATCATTTTTTTCCAAATTTCCAAACTTTGTCCAGATGGTTGTCAAATTTGAAGCATGGAATTCTTTAGAACTGATTAGAAAAAGAAAAACTTTTAACCAGTCCACCAAATCATAGATATTTACTGACCCCCTCTATATATTCAGGACTGTGTCAAGTGCTTACGAAGTGAGAAAGATTAAGATCTTTATACTTATATGATCTTAGATTATTATATCCAGCCCTAAATACTAAGATATTTTCTTGTTACTTAGCTTATTTTTGCCATTTTCAGTTGATACTTGCTAACAAGTATTGATGTAAAACATTTTCCCTGCCTTTGAGATTTATGCCCTTTTTGCTCATGATACTATCTGTTCTATATATTGCTGACATTTCCTAAGATTGTTAGCTATAATTTTTATTTCATGCAATGTCTCTGCCAGAGGTTGATGTCAGGACCCTGCTGGCATCATGTAATGAATAAGCAATGTTTATTTTTATATTCTGAATAAATATGTACATTTTGTAATTTTTCTTCCACAATTTTTGGTAGAATTTACTAATAAGCACGTATATGCCTGGTAATTTTTTGTGGGAAGGTTTTTGATAACAAATAGGAACTTTTTGAAAATTATTAGGGCAACTTATATTTTTTATTTCATTTTGTATCAGTTTTGCTAATTAGCACTTTTCAAGAAATTTGTTCAATATTTCTAAGTTGTTAAATTTATTGGCATTTATAATATTTTCTTATTATAGTTTGGTATCTGTGAGATATGTAGGAATACACTCATTCTTAATGATAGGAATCTACTTTTCATTTTTTTGATCAATTAATTTTATTTTTTCAAACATACATTAGGCTTTATTGATTTTCTCTATTTTTGGTTGGTATTCCATTATTTGATTTCTGGTTTTTATTGCTTCTTCTAGTTATTTAGTGTTTTTGTAATTAAAATTTTTAATTTGTTTTACCTTCATTGAAGTATAACTGACAAATTAAATTGCATATAGTTAATGCTTACGATGTGAGAATTGTATGTACATATACATTGTGAAATGATGACCACACATCCATCACTTCTCATAGTTATGTATTTTTTCCCTTTGGTGAAAACACTTAAGATCTACTCTTTTACCTTAACAAATTTCAAGTATAGAATATAATATTATTAACTATAGTCACCATGCTGTACATTAGACCCTCAGAACTTATAACTGAAAGTTTGTACTTTCATCTTATAACTGAAAATTTGGACCCTTTACCAACATCTCCCCATTACCTAATCCCGCAGCCACTGACAACCTCACTGTACTCTGTTTCTATGAGTTTGATTTTTTTTTTAAAAGAGTCTTCATGTAAGTGGAATTATTACCTTAATGTAATAAAAGCCATCTGTGACAAACCCACAGGCAGCATAATACTGAATGGGGAAAAGTTGAAAGCAATTCCCCAGAGAACTGGAACAAGAGAAGAATATCCACTCTCACACTTCTGTTCAACATGGTGCTGGAAGTCCAAGCCAGATCTGTCAGACAAGAGAAAGAAATCAAGGGCATCCAAATCAGTAAAGAGGAAGTCAAACAGTTGCTGTTTATTGATGATATGATCACTTACCTAGACAACCCTAAAGACTCCTCCAGAAAGCTCCTAGAACTGATAAATGAATTTCAGCAAAGTTTCAAGATACAAAATTAACGTACACAAATCAGTAGCTCTGCTATACAACAACAGTGACCAACTGAAAAGAAAATCAAGAACTAAATCCCCTTTACAATAGCTGCAAAAAAATAAAACAAAATACTTAGGAATATACCTAACCAAGGACGTGAAAGACCTCCATCAGGAAAACTACAAAACATTGCTGAAAGAAATCATAGATGACACAAAGAAATGGAAACACATCACATGCTCATGATGGGTAGTATCCATATTATGAAAATGACCGTACTGCCCAAAGCAATCTACAAATCCATGCAATTTCTATCAAAATACCACCATCATTCTTCACAAAATTAGGAAAAACAATCCTAAAATTCATATGGAAACAAAAAAGAGACTGTATAGCCAAGACAAGCCTAAGCAAAAAGAACAAATCCGGCGGCATCACATTATCTGATTTCAAACAATACTATAAGGCCATAGTCACCAAAACAGCATGACACTGGTGTAATAATAGGTACATACACCAATGGAACAGCATAGAGAACCCAGAAATAAACCCAAATACTTACAGTCAACTGATCTTTGACAAAGCAAACAAAAACACTAAGTGGGGAAAGGACACCCACATGTAGAAGAAAGAGTTATTAGATTTTGTGCCTGGAGTTGTTTAACTTTGTGCAGTTTGTATTATGGTTTTCAGGTTTACCAGAGGGATATATCTGTTAATTGCACAGAAAACCTGTATATGTAATTGTTTGTGCTCTGTCAAGGGGAGCTATAGGCTTCATAATTATTTTAATTGAATACTACTGCTCCCTTTGTGCTACTTTGTTTGTATTAATGAAGATTTGAGTAATTAGATTTAGAAGAACATAGCATCTTTGCTTGTCTGCATATGAAATTTCAGTGATGTTTTCTCAAATGGATTGAGAATAATACTGAAATGCTGAAATCTTGTGATATATCAGTGGAACGTCTATGGGCTTTTAGTAGATAAAGGAAGAATAAAATCCTGCACTCTTTTCTTTCTTTGTATAATATATACACACATACATGTATGTATATATGATACAGATACACATGGTATATGTATTCTAATATTTAGAAAGAAATACAGACAACCCTGTATTCCTGATGATAGTCCAACTTACGACGGTTTAACTTATACTTTTTTTTACTTCTGGTGGGTTTATTGGGGTATTAAATACATTTTTGACTTATGATATTTTCAACTTACAATGGGCTTATAGGGATGTAACCCAATCATAAGTCAAGGAGCATCTGCATATGTATATTTCTATATTTTAAAAAGCATATTGTTTTTTGATATACTCTGATGTAACACATATCCAATTACACTCTATGATCTCCTGGAAAATATTAGTTATATTTAAAACAATATTTTATTATGCAAACAATATATTTCAGAGTTGGTTAGCTCTACTTCAAAAAAATGCAAAACTAAAAAAAAAATTGGGTATATGAAAACAATGGTTAATAAAGAGTGATTAAATCTCTAATTCCTGCTACTTATACACCTAGCTAAATCATTCACTCGTATATTAGTCAGTCAGTCATTTATCCATTTGGAGAATGATGGTAATAACTATATATGCTTTCTGGATTTCTTTTTATTTTTCTTTTCATGTCCTTGTTGTTTTAGATGCATATAAATTTATTCTTTAGTTCAAAACTTGTCAAATCTTGTTGGAAACATGCAGGACGTGAAAAAAGCAGAGCAAAGTATAAAAGTATAAAATTTCATATTTATTAATTCAATTTTGTAAAGTATGCTGGAAGAGATAGAAAAGAGGAAGGAGTCATAGAGCCCATTGTTAGTGAGATTATGCTTTTATAAAGGCAAAATCCTTAAATTGTTACAGACAAAATTCTAATATGCATTGTCAGCACATCATATTTTTACTTTAATCATTAAGATGATAACTAACAGAATAACAGAAGGTTGAAATGGATTTTAAAAACTAGGATGATAAAACTAATAAAAAATGTTGAAATAATATTTCTAAATTAGTTACAAAAGTGAATTACACCCTGTAGTATGATAAAAGTTTTTTTTTTTTGAGTGTTTTCTCTCCTGCATGTCAAGAACTGTGAAGTGTCTAATATATTACCCTACATTTACACTGCCATATTCACCTGTCGTATTATGCTTGCAGAAGGTATAAGGGTCCTGGGTCAAAGAGAAAGGAGTTTATTACTATGGAAGAATGGGTAATATAAGCATCAGCATATTTTCATCAATTCCCTTATTACCCCAAGTTTTATAGGACCCAGAGAGATGCTGGACAAAGAGTGGATTATGTTAAAGGAGAATGCTGAACTTAGGAAACCCAAATCTTTTATAATCGGTGGTAAGAAGGCCTATCATTTTACTACAGAGGGAACAATTATCTTTATTATATTAAAGAGTAAGCATAAGCAAACCGATTCTTTCCTCTGGAGAGTGGTACAGTCTTCCAGAGGCTGTTCATATTGTATTCTTGAAAAGACAGTCCTATAAAAGGAAGAGCAATACCTCACTCACAATCTATGTAGAAAAGTAAAAGAGAAATAAAGGTTTGTTGTTTTCTACACTATCTTGACTTCTGGCAAATTTTCCCCTGAGGATGCCACTCTGTTGGTGACTGTGATTAGTCTGGCAGAGGCTGGTAGTTAGTGTATCTAATTGGTCTTATACAAGCATTTAATTAAGGCTACTACCAATAGGATTCAAATCAGTGGCTGTTGACCTTCTGTGTTGGCTTAGCTATGCTTCCCAGGGTCCAAGAACCAACAGAAATAAAAGTCATAAACCATTACAGTCTGTCTTAGAAGGCCATGTGGCTTTCTTCTTAAGTTTCTGTATTGATGGCTCCAGTTGACCTGGGACATTAATACAGTTACAAAAGCAATTGCACAGACCTCATCTTGGTTTGCAACTATCTATCCATAACAACCCTGGCCAGTAAATTGAGCTGACCTGATGACTTCTAGGACTAAAGTGGTATCATTGACTACTTCAGCTAACGTGAGAAACAAATTTCATACCACTGTTTCTATTTGAATGACCACACTATAGGGACAACTGCTTACAGAGTGTGCAAAAATAACAAGTCAATTATCCCTCCAGTTAGCTCCAATTATCCAGGTAGCTCCTCCAAGTAACCATGTGTAGTTTCATTTTAGAGAGGTTGCTATGGTCATCTAAAGATTACATTATAATCCATTGCTGGTGTTTCCTTTAACACTGGAAAATCTCTTATGACCACCGCTAAGGTGCAAGTTGCAGTGTTTTTGGGAGGGAGGGAAGTTAATGTCTGGCTTTCAAACAAGAAGTACAGTCCCAAGGGTGTATGTGGTACCACTGGAAACAAAGGTTTGCTAACAATTGTTGGTAACCTCCAAGTAGAACCTACATGAGTAGGGGCAGAATTTTATAGTGTCTTCAACATGACCTCTTGGTCAGCTGATAAACTGTAAGATTCTTAATTCAATTTGAGTAATTGAGTCTAGTCCCGATTTTTGGAAGGATTTCCTGAGGGCACTCAGCCCAAACTGTCCTATATATTTGTGCCACCAGCTGGGTGGCATTTGTCCAACCCATGAGTGGTTGAGTAGTGGCTATGGGAATGGGAATAGAGAAGATATCTGGAGATACTGATAGGTTTTGCCTGAGAGGTTCAGGAGTTGGGGTCATCCTCTGGTGTTTGGCAGATTTCTTGGAAGGATTAAGGGAAATGGCTATCATAAAATAGCATCAGCGGGGTTGAGAGTTGTGATTAGACAGACCCATCAATCAATTAAATTTTAGACACTTACAATGGTTTAGGAGAGAAACATCATGTTTTTAGTAACGACGGTGGCTACAAGATGTTTTGATGAAAGTTCGTTAATGCTCCACTTGCTCCATACCTCCAAGATGTAAAATACTATTTTTCTCATATGCCTGGGTTGTTTGTTTCCTCCACTATTACTAAACAAACAAACAAGCAAATATGTCCAAATTCAATAGCTATAATTTTACTTCTTCTTCCAGTCATCTTCAATTTGCAACCAGATACGGAGGGGATGTGTGTGAGAGTTAAAGGACACTTTTATAAAATTTATGGAAACACACTGTATCATTTATCTTACTTTGCTTGAGCCAATACAGGGAGACTCAGTGAGCATTGTACTCAACATAATAGTGATTATTTTTATGATGTGGGATCATGTCAGTCCAACCAGAGAATGCAAGTGGCTGAACTAGAATTAAATTGGAATCCTCTGGGACCCCTTAAAGTGTATAACAAGAAGACCAGCTTCAGTTTGTCATTAGAGAAAAAAAAAAGTGTCATGCTCAAAAATAATCAAGACACAATCTTACAATCTCAAAATAGGTCTATATAATTCTTCAATACTTTCATCCCATTCATTACCCAGAAAGTCTCTAAGAAGAGGTGATTCTTTTCTTGGGACAGCTGTAATTAGTGATTAAAGTGTCTTGTCAGGATGTGTGGACCAGGAGACACTGAGGGAGAGAGAACTGTAAACTTTTAGAGTCAATTTTTGATAAGCCTCTATACATGCTCAACAACATCAGATGCCTATTGATGGCAGTGAATTGAGGGTCCATTGAATACTTTGACTTTTAGTCACTTGTCAAGTTTTTATTTTGTAATAAAAAGTGTACCATTATCAGTCCTAATCATCTGGAGAGCCAAACATATGATACAGATTAGTTCCAATGGTCATAACTGTGTGGCCAGAGTTAAGTGATTAGTTGAGAAGTGCAAAACATAACAAGAAAAAGTGTCAGTTTGCAATGAGGCATCACCAATAGCTCTGAGAGAGAATCAAAGGGTTGTTAAATTCAATCTGCTAGCAGTAGATGGGAGTAACACTCCATGCAGTATGACATCTCTCATTAGGAGACAAATGTTTTAAACAGGAAGTTGCAAGGGAAATTAGAAAATAAGATGAAAGAAAATGAAAACACAACATTCCAAACTTATTGGATGTAGAGACAGTAGTACTGTGAGGGAAGTTTATATCTGTTAATGTCTATATTAAAAAAGGAGAAAGTTTAGGTTATTTTGAGATAACCTAAACTACCACCTGAAACTCCCTCCTTCCTTCTATTTGCTTTGTGGAGTTGGGGTAAATTTCTGTTGGGGCAGACCCTGTGGGGTCATTCACACCAGAGGATGACCCCAACTGCCAAAGCAAATAGAAGGAATAGAAGGAAGGATATAACAAAGATGAGAGTGGAAATTGATGAAATAGAGACTGAAAACAAAGATGATATTTAAAAACCCAAAAGTCAATTCTTTAAAATATCTACAAAATTGACAAAACTTTATTTAGGCTGATCAAGAAAAAAGATAAAGCAGACTCATATTACTAAAATCAGGAAGGAAAGAGGGTACATAACTATTGACCTTAGAGAACTAATGGTGGCAGTGCATATACTAAAACTGGAATGATACAGAGAAGGTTAGCATGGCCCATGCACAAGGATGACATGCAAATTCTTGACCATTTTATATAGTTACATAATGGTAAAGGGTTCAATTCCATAAGAAGACCTCACTATCCTAAATATATATGGACATAATAAAGGAGCACCCAGATTCATAAAGCAAGTTCTTAAAGATCTTCAAAGAGACTTAGATTCCCACACAATAATAGTGGGAGACCTCAACACCCTGCTGACAGTATTAGACAGACCATCAAGTCAGAAAATTAACAAAAATGTTAAAGAGCTGAATTCAACTCTGGACTAAACGGACCTGATAGACATCTACAGAACTCACCACCCCAAAACAACAGAATATACATTCTCCTCATTGCCACATGGCACATACTGTAAAATTGACTGCACAATTGGATATAAAATAATCCTTAGCAAGTGCAAAAGAACCAAAATCACACCAATCACTTTCTAGGACCACCGTACAATAAAAATAAAATTCAAGACTGAGAAAATTGCTCAAAAGGATACAATTACATGGAAGTTAGACAACCTGCTCCTGAATGACATTTGGGTAAACAATGAAATTAAGGTGGAAATCAAGAAGCTCTTTGAAAGTAATAAGAACAAAAATACAATATACCAGAATCTCTGGGATGCAGCTAAGACAGTGTCAAGAGAGAAATTTATAGCACCAACTGTCCATATCAAACAGTCAGAAAGATCTCAAATTAACACCATAACATCACAACTAAAAAAACTAGAGATGCAAGGCAAACCAATCCCCAAACTAGCAGAACAAGATATAGAACCAAAATCAGAGCTGAACTGAAGGAGACTGAGGTATGAAAAACTATTCAAAAGATCAATGAATCCAGGAGATGATCCTTTAAAAGAATTAATAAGATAGATAGACCACTAGCTAGACTAAAGAAGAATAAAAGAGATATCCAAATAAATACAATCAGAAAAATTCAAAGGAGAAATTATCACTGACCCCACAGAAATAAAAATAACAATTGGAAACTATAATAAACACCTCTATGCACAAAAATTAGAAAACCTAGAAGAAATGTATGAATTCCTGGACACATACATCCTCCCAAGACTGAAGAAGGAAGAAGTTGAATACCTTAACAGATGAGTAACATGCTCCAAAATTGAAACAGTAATAAATAGCCCACCAACAACAACAACAACAAAAAAAGCCCATGACCAGACAGCATCAGGGCTGAATTTTACCAGATGTACTAGGAAGAGCTGGTACCATTCCTATGGAAAATATTCCAGAAAAATGAGGAGGGACTCCTTTTCAACTCATTTGATGAGGCCAGCATCACCCTGATACCAAAACCTTGCAGAAATACATAAAAAAAATGAAAATTTCAGGCCAATATCCTTGATGAACATCAGTACAAAAATCTTCAATAAAATATGAACAAACCAAATATAGCAGCATATCAAAAAGCTAATCTACCACAATCAAGTAGGCTTTTTCCCTGGGATGCAAGGTTGGCTTAACATATCCAAATCAATAAACATGATTCATCACATAAACAGAACTAAAGACAAAAACCACATGATTATCTCAATAGATGCAGAAAAGGCTTTTGATAAAATTCAACATCGCTTCATGTTAAAAACTCTCAAAAAAACTAGGTATTCAAGGAATGTACCTCAAAATAATAAGACCAAATATATGACAAACAGAAAACCATTATACCGAACGGCCAAAAGCTGGAAGCATACCCCTTGAAAACAGGCACAAGACAAGGATGCCCTCTCTCACCACTCCTATTCAACATAGTATTGGAAGTCCTGGCCAGGGCAGTCAGGCTAGAAAAGGAAACAAAGAGCCTCCAAATAAGAATAGAGAAAGCCAAACTACCTTTGTTTGAAGATGAAATGATCCTATATCTAGGAAGCCCCATAGTCTTGGCCCAAATACTCCTTAAGCTGATAACTTCAGCAAAGTTTCAGAATGCAGAATCAACACACAAAACTCACGACCATTCCGTACACCAATAGCAGCAAAGTTGAGAACCAAATTAAGAACACAATCCCATTTACAATTCCTACAAAAAGAATAAAATACCTAGGAATACAGTTAAGCAGGGAGGTGAAAGATTTCTGTAATGAGAATTACAAAACACTGCTCAAAGAAATCAGAGATGACACAAACAAATGGAAAAAAAAAAATCCATGCTCATGAATAGGGAAAGTCAATATCATTAAAATGGTCATATGGCCTAAAGCATTTTATAGATTCAGTGCTATTCTTATCAGACTACCAATGACATGTTAACAGAACTAGAAAGAACTATTTAAAATTTCAAATGGAACCACAAAAGAGTCCAAGTAGCCAAGACAATCCTAAGCAAAAAGAACAAAGCAGGAAGCATCATGCTATCACAGTAATCAAAACAGCATGATACTGATATGAAAACAGACATGTAGACCAGTGGAACAGGACAGAGAGCCCATAAATATGGCTGCACACATACAACCATCTGATCTTTGATGAATCTGACAAAAACAAGCAATGGGGAAAAAAATCCCTATTTAATAAATGATGCTGAGACAACTGGTTAACCATATTGCAGAAGATTGAAACTGGGCTCCTTCTTTGCACCATAGACAAAAATCAACTTAAAAGTCTTTTCACCATAGACAAAAAGTCCTTGCACCATATACAAAAAGTCTTTGCACCGTAGACAAAAATAAACTTAAGATGGATTAAGGACTTAAATGTAAAATGAAAAACTATAAAAACCCTGGAAAACAACCTACACAATACCATTCTGGACATAAGAAATTGCAAAAGTTTCATGATGAAGACTCCCAAAAGCAATTGCAACAAAAGCAGAAATTGACAAATGGGATCTAATGAAACTAAAGAGCTTCTGCACAGAAAAGGAAACTATCAACAGAGTACACAGGCAATCTACAGAATGGGAGAAGACGTTTGCAAACTATGCATCTGACAAAGGTCTAACATCTAGTATCTATAAGGAATTTAAACAAATTTACAAGAAAAAAAGTCTATTAAAAAGTGGGCAAAGGACATGAACAGTTTTCAAAAGAAAACATATATGCGGCCAACAAGCATATTAAAAAGCAGCTCTACATCACTGATCATTAAATAAATGCAAATAAAAATCACAGTGATATACTATCTCTAACCAGTTAGAATGGCTATTATTAAAATGTCAAAAAACAACTGATACTGGCGAGGTTGCAGAGAAAAGGGAATGCTTACACACTGTTAGTGAGAGTATAAACTAGTTCAACCATTGTGGAAAGAAGTGTGACAATTCCTCAAAAAGCTGAAAACAGATCTACCATTTGACCCAGCAATCACATTACTGGGTATGTACCTAAAGGAATATAAATTGTTCTAGTATGTAAACATCCACACATATGTTCATCACAGCACTATTCGCAATACCAAAGACGTGGAATGAACCCAATCACCTGTCAATGGAAGATTGCATGAAGGAAATATGGTACTTGTACACCATGGAATACTATGCAGCCATAAGAAAGAATGAGGTTATGTCCTTTGCAGAAACATGGATGGAGCTGGGGCATTATCCTTAGCAAACTAATGCAGGAGCAGAAAATGAAATACCACATGTTGTAACTTACAAGTGGGAACTAAATAATGGTAACACATGGACACATAGAAGGGAACAACAGACACCGAGGCCTACCTAACATTGGAGGGTGGGAAGATAGAGAGGAACAGGAAAAATAACTATTGGCTATTAGACTTAGTTCTTAGGTGATGAAATAATCTGTACATAAACCCCTGTGACATGAGTTTACCTATATAACAAACCTGCACGTGTGCCCCTGACCCTAAAATAAAAGTTAAAAAACAAAAAAGAAGGACGAGATTACAAAGGAATTATATGAACAATTTTAGGCCAATGAATTTGATAACCCAGATGAAATGGAAAATTTTAGTAAGGTACAAACTACCAAAACTGAGTCAAGAAGAAATAGAAAATTTCAGTAGACCTGTAAGAAGTAAGGAGATTCAATTTGTAACTAAAACTCTTCTAACAAAGAAAAGCCAAGGCCAAAAGATCCCAGTCATAAATTCTACCAAATATTTAAAAAGGAGTTAGCACCAATATTTTACAAACTCTTCCAAATAATAGAAGAGGAGGAGGTAACACTTTCCAGCTTATTCCAGGAGGCCAGTATTACCTTGTTACAAAACCTAGACAAAGACATGGGAGAGGGGAGCAAAAAGTTACAGATCAAAATATCTCTTATCAATAGCTAGCAACAACCCTTAAAAAATATTAGCACCAAATCCAGCAACATATGAAAAGGACTATAGGCCAGACGCAGTGGCTCATGCCTGTAATCCCAGGACTTTGGGAGGCCAAGGAGGGTGAATCACAAGGTCAGGAGTTCGGGACCAGTCTGGCCAACATGGTGAAACCACATCTCTAGCTGTGGTTTAAATACAAAAAATAGCTGGGTGTAGTGGTGGGCACCTGTAATCCCAGCTATTCGGGAGGCTGAGGCAGGAGAATCGCTTGAACCTGGAAGGTGGAGGTTGCAGTGAGCCGAGATTGTGCCATTGCACTCCAGCCCTGGTGACAGAGACTCCATCTCAAAAGAATAAAAAAAGGATTATAAATCATGACCAAGTGGAATTGATTTTAGGAATTCAAGGCTTATTTAACACATGAAAACCAATTAATATAATACACTGTATTAGTAGAATAAAGGACAGAAAGCACATCATCTCAGTAGAGACAGAAAAAGCATTTGACAACATCCAACATCCCTTACAAAAATGGATCAAATACCTAAACATAAGAGGTAAAATTATAAAACTCTTAGCAGAAAACTTACATGTAAATATTTATGGCCTTAGATTGAGAAAGACTCAGATATGACACTTAAAGTATGAGCAACATATGAAAAAATACATACCTTTTTTAATTTTATCAAAATTAAAAACTTCTGTGCTTCAAAGTTTACTATCAAGGATGTGAAAAGGCAACTACATAATGGGGGGAAATATTTGTAAGATTCAAATGTCTCATAAGGATCTTGTATTCAGAATGTATAAAGAACTCATGAAAGTAAATAAGAAAAATAAAAATAAACCAGTTAAAAATGGGCAAGGGGTTTGAATAGACATTTCTTCAAAATGATTATACAAATGTCCAACAAACGCATGAAAAGATGCTCAACATTACCATTCATTAGGTAAATGCAAATCAAAACCACAAAGAGATACCACTTCAAACTCACCAAGTAATGAAAAATAGTAACAAACAAAAACCTGGAAAATAACAAATATTAGTGAGGATGTAGAGAAATGTAAGAATAGTGTTCAGGTCAAATAATTTGCAACAATGTTTGAAGTTCACAAATACTAATAGTTATTTTTTTAAAAAAAATTTACATTTTAATACAATTAAGTACATATATTTGCATTTTTATAGCTTAAATATTTCTGAAAATAAGGAAAATAAATCTGACTCATGAAGCCAGTATACAAAATTTAAATTATTCAAATTAATTAAGTATTCCATGAGAAAACAAACACAATTTTATATAAAATGAAATGCCATGTTGGTAATATTCTATACTTTGATAAATCAGAAGGAAGACATTTAATTGTATTTTTAAACCCAAATAATCAAACCAGTCTGATTTATTCAGTGATTCCCTTTGATTAGAAACATTACATAAACCTGGATCCAGATATAATTCTGCATTTATTTACCAAATATTTTAGTGAGCTCCACAGTTATTTTATTGTATATTTTTGTTTATTAATTGTTAGCTTAATGTTCCTTTGCATTACTCTTCCTTCCTATTGGTGATAGAGCTATTTGAATCAGATGTTTCTGCAGTCCTAACCAAAGAGAGTTCTGTGGTCAATTAATGTTTCATAGTTCACCTAAAATGCAGTCCACAGATGCTAAAGGCTGCTATTACAAACAGGCCTTTGTAAATGACTTATTAGTTTCCCCATATGAGGAGAAGGAAAGGTTTTCCTCACTTACAAAGGCACAGAGAATTGGCAGCATCAATGTGACAACTTCAGTCATGGGTCGAAAGCAAATACAAAAGAACACTGAATTGAAAACAGGAATGCGAAAATGTGAGGTAAGATTTGCTGCCCAGAATGTCAACCAAAAGAAGAAACTGTAGTTAATTAGACCTGAACTTTTTTTTTTTAGTCTTTTTTTTTTCTTTTTAATTATTATTATACTTTAAGTTCTAGGGTACATGTGCATAATGTGCAGGTTTATTACATGTGTATACTTGTGCCATGTTGCTGTGATGCACCTATCAACCCGTCAGCACCCATCAATTCGTCATTTACATCAGGTGTAACTCCCAGTGTAATCCTTCCCCACTCCCCCCTCCCCATGATAGGCCCCAGTGTGTGACGTTCCCCTTCCCGAGTCCAAGTGATCTCATTGTTCAGTTCCCACCTATGAGTGAGAACATGCTGTGTTTGGTTTTCTGTTCTTGTGATAGTTTGCTGAGAATGATGGTTTCCAGCTGCATCCATGTCCCTACAAAGGACACAAACTCATCCTTTTTTATGGCTGCATAGTATTCCATGGTGTATATGTGCCACATTTTCTTAATCCAGTCAGTCACTGATGGACATTTGGGTTGATTCCAAGTCTTTGCTATTGTGAATAGTGCCACAATAAACATATGCGTGCATGTGTCTTTATAGCAGCATGATTTATAATCCATTGGGTATATACGCAGTAATGGGATGGCTGGGTCATATGGTACTTCTAGTTCTAGATCCTTGAGGAATCACCATACTGTTGTCCATAATGGTTGAACTAGTTTACAATCCCACCAACAGTGTAAAAGTGTTCCTATTTCTCCACATCCTCTCCAGCACCTGTTGTTTCCTGACTTTTTAATGATTGCCATTCTAACTGGTGTGAGATGGTATCTCATTGTGGTTTTGATTTGCATTTCTCTGATGGCCAGTGATGATGAGCATTTTTTCATGTGTCTGTTGGCTGTATGAATGTCTTCTTTTGAGAAATGTCTGTTCATATCCTTTCCCCACTTTTTGATGGGGTTGTTTGTTTTTTTCTTGTAAATTTGAGTCCTTTGTCGGTTCTGGATATTAGCGCGTTGTCAGATGAGTAGATTGCAAAAATTTTCTCCCATTCTGTAGGTTGCCTGTTCACTCTGATGGTAGTTTCTTTTGCTGTGCAGAAGCTCTTTATTTTAATTAGATCCCATTTGTCAATTTTGGCTTTTGTTGCCGTTGCTTTTGGTGTTTTAGACATGAAGTCCTTGCCCATGCCTATGTCCTGAATGGTCTTACCTAGGTTTTCTTCTAGGGTTTTTATGGTATTAGGTCTAACATTTAAGTCTCTAATCCATCTTGAACTAATTTTCATATAAGTAGTAAGGAAAGGATCCAGTTTCAGCTTTCTACTTATGGCTAGCCAATTTTCCCAGCACCATTTATTAAATAGGGAATCCTTTCCCCATTTCTTGTTTTTCTCAGGTTTGTCAAAGATCAGATGGCTGTAGAGGTGTGATATTATTTCTGAGGTCTCTGTTCTATTCCATTGGTCTATAGCTCTGTTTTGGTACCAGTACCATGCTGTTTTGGTTACTGTAGCCTTGTAGTATAGTTTGAAGTCAGGTAGCGTGATGCCTCCAGCTTTGTTCTTTTGACTTAGGATTGTCTTGGCAATGTGGGCTCTTTTTTGGTTCCATATGAACTTTAAAGCAGTTTTTTTCCAATTCTGTGAAGAAAGTCATTGGTAGCTTGATGGGGATGGCATTGAATCTATAAATTACCTTGAGCAGTATGGCCTTTTTCAAGATATTGGTTCTTCCTATCCATGAGCATGGTATGCTCTTCCATTTGTTGGTGTCCTCTTTGATTTCACTGAGCAGTGTTTTGTAGTTCTCCTTGAAGAGGTCCTTTACATCCCTTGTAAGTTGGATTCCTAGGTATTTTATTCTCTTTGAAGCAATTGTGAATGGAAGTTCATTCCTGATTTGGCTCTCTGTTTGTCTGTTACTGGTGTATAAGAGTGCTTGTGATTTTTGCACATTAATTTTGTATCCTGAGACTTTGCTGAAGTTGCTTATCAGCTTAAGGAGATTTTGGGCTCAGGTGATGAGGTTTTCTAAATATACAATCATGTCATCTGCAAACAGGGACAATTTGACTTCTTCTTTTTCTAACTGGATACCCTTGATTCCTTTCTCTTGCCTGATTGCCCTGGCCAGAATTTCCAACACTATGTTGAATAGGAGTGGTGAGAGAGGGCATCCATGTCTTGTGCCAGTTTTCAAAGGGAATTTTTCCAGTTTTTGCCCATTCAGTATGATATTAGCTGTGGGTTTGTCATAAATAGCTCTTATTATTTTGAGATGTGTTTCATCAATACCGAATTTATTGAGCATTTTTAGCATGAAGGGCTGTTGAATTTTGTCAAAAGCCTTTTCTGCATCTATTGAGATAATCATGTGGTTTTTGTCTTTGGTTCTGTTTATATGCTGGATCATGTTTATTGATTTGCGAATGTTGAACCAGCCTTGCCTCCCAGGGATGAAGCCTACTTGATCATGGTGGATAAGTTTTTTGATGTGCTGCTGGATCTGGTTTGCCAGTATTTTATTGAGGATTTTTGCACCGATATTCATCAGGGATATTGGTCTAAAATTCTCTTTTTTTGTTGTGTCTCTGCCAGGCTTTGGTATCAAGATGATGTTGCCTCATAAAATGAGTTGCGGAGGATTCCCTCTTTTTCTATTGATTGGAATAGTTTCAGAAGGAATGGTACCAGCTCCTCCTTGTGCCTCTGGTAGAATTCAGCTGTGAATCCATCTGGTCCTGGACTTTTTTTGGTTGGTAGGCTATTAATTATTACCTCAATTTCAGAGCCTGCTATTGGTCTATTCAGGGATTCAGCTTCTTCCTGGTTTAGTCTTGGGAGAGTTTAAGTGTCCAGGAAATTATCCATTTCTTCTAGATTTTCTAGTTGATTTGCATAGAGGTGTTTATAGTATTCTCTGATGGTAGTTTGTATTTCTGTGGGGTCGGTGGTGATATCCCCTTTATCATTTTTTATTGTGCCTATTTGATTCTTCTCTCTTTTCTTCTTTGTTAGTCTTGCTAGCAGTCTATCAATTTTGTTGATCTTTTCAAAAAGCCAGCTCCTGGATTCATTGATTTTTTGGAGGGATTTTTGTGTCTCTATCTCCTTCACTTCTTCTCTGATCTTAGTTATTTCTTGCCTTCTGCTAGCTTTTGAATGTGTTTGCTCTTGCTTATCTAGTTTTTTTCATTGTGATGTTAGAGTGTCCATTTTAGATCTTTCCAGCTTTCTCTTGTGGGCATTTAGTGCTATAAATTTCTCTCTACACACTGCTTTAAATGTGTCCCAAAGATTCTGGTATGTTGTATCTTTGTTCTCACTGGTATCCAAGACCATCTTTATTTCTGCCTTCATTTCATTATGTACTCAGTAGTCATTCAGGAGCAGGTTATTCAGTTTCCATGTAGTTGAGCAGTTCTGTTTGAGTTTCTTAGTCCTGAGTTCTAGTTTGATTGCACTGTGGTCTGAGAGACAGTTTGTTATAATTTCTGTTCTTTTACATTTGCTGAGCAGTGCTTTACTTCCAATTATGTGGTCAATTTTGGAATAACTCTGATGTGGTGCTGAGAAGAATGTATATTCTGTTGATTTGGGGTGGAGAGTTCTGTAGATGTCTATTAGGTCTGCTTGATGCAGAGATGAGTTCAATTCCTGGATATCCTTGTTAACTTTCTGTCTCGTTGATCTGTCTAATGTTGACAGTGGAGTGTTGAAGTCTCCCATTATTATTGTATGGGAGTCTAAGTCTCTCTGTAAGTCTCTAAGGACTTGCTTTATGAATCTGGGTGCACCTGTATTGGGTGCATATATATTTAGGAGAGTTAGCTCTTCCTGTTGAATTGATCCCTTTACCATTATGTAATGGCCTTCTCTGTCTCTTTTGATCTTTGATAGTTTAAAGTCTGTTTTATCAGAGACTAGGATTGCAACCCCTGTTTTTTTTTTTGTTCTCCATTTGCTCGGTAGATCTTCCTCCATCCCTTTATTTTGAGACTATGTATGTCTCTGCATGTGAGATGGGTCTCCTGAATACAGCAAACTGATGGGTCCTGACTCTTTATCCATTTTGCCAGTCTGTATCTTTTAATTGGAGCATTTAGTCCATTTACGTTTAAGGTTAATATTGTTATGTGTGAACTTGATCCTGCCATTATGATATTAACTGGTTATTTTGCTCGTTAGTTGATGCAGTTTCTTCCTAGCCTCGATGGTCTTTACATTTTGGCATGTTTTTGCAATGACTGGTACCGGTTGTTCCTTTCCATGTTTAGTGCTTCCTTCAGGGTCTCTTGTGAGGCAGGCCTGGTGGTGACAAAATCTCTAAGCATTTGCTTATCTGTAAAGGATTTTATCTCTCCTTCACTTATGAAACTTAGTTTGGCTGGATATGAAATTCTGGGTTGAAAATTCTTTTCTTTAAGAATGTTGAATATTGACCCCCACTCTCTTCTGGCTTGTAGAGTTTCTCCTGAGAGATTTGCTGTTAGTCTGATGGGCTTCCCTTTGTGGGTAACCCGACCTTTCTCTCTGGCTGCCCTTAAGATTTTTAGCTTCATTTCAACTTTGATAAATCTGGCAATTATGTGTCTTGGAGTTGCTCCTCTTGAGGAGTATCTTTGTGGTGTTCTCTTTATTTCCTGTATTTGAATGTTGGCCTGCCCTACTAGGTTGGGGAAGTTCTCCTGGATGATATCCTGAAGAGTGTTTTCCAACTTGGTTCCATTTTCCCCCTCACTTTCAGGCACCCCAGTCAGACGTAGACTTGGTCTTTTTACATAATCCCATACTTCTTGCAGGCTTTGTTCATTTATTTTTCTTCTTTTTTCTTTAGATTTATCTTCTGGCTTCATTTCATTCATTTGATCCTCAATCGCTGATACTCTTTCTTCCAGTTGATCGAGTCCGTTACTGAAGCTTGTGCATTTATCACGTATTTCTCGTGTCATGGTTTTCATCTCTGTCAGTTTGTTTATGGCTTTCTCTGCATTGATTATTCTAGTTATCAATTCTTCCACTCTTTTTTCAAGATTTTTAGTTTCTTTGCGCTGGGTATGTAATTTCTCCTTTAGGTCTGAGAAGTTTGATTGACTGAAGCCTTCTCTCATCTCATCAAAGTCATTCTCTCTGTAACTTTGATCCATTGCTGGCGATGAGCTGTGTTCCTTTGCAGGGGGAGATGCCTCTCATTTTTTGAATTTCCAGCTTTTCTGCCCTGCTTTTTCCCCATCTTTGTGGTTTTATCTGCCTCTGGTCTTTGATGATGGTGACGTACTGATGGGGTTTTGGTGTGGGTGTCATTCCTGTTTGTCAGTTTTCCTTCTAACTGTCAGGACCCTCAGCTGTAGGTCTGTTGGAGATTGCTTGAAGTCCACTCCAGACCCTGTTTGCCTGGGTGTCAGCAGCAGAGGCTGCAGAAGATAGAATATTGCTGAACAATGAGTGTACCTATCTGATTCTTGCTTTGGAAGCTTCCTCTCAGGGGTGTACTCCACCGTGTGAGGTGTGGGGTGTCAGTCTGCTCCTAGTGGGGGATGTCTCCCAGTTAGGCTACTCAGGGGTCAGGGACCCACTTGAGCAGGCAGTCTTTCCATTCTCAGATCTCAACCTCCATGTTGGGAGATACACTGCTCTCTTCAAAGCTGTCAGACAGAGTCGTTTGCGTCTGCAGAGGTTTCTGCTGCTTTTTTGTTGTTGTTGTTTGTTGTTGATTAGCTGTGCCCTATCCCCAGAGGTGGAGTCTACAGAGACAAGCAGGGCTCCTTGAGCTGCTGTGAGCTCCACCCAGTTCGAGCTTCCCAGCGGCTTTGTTTACCTACTTAAGCCTCAGCAATGGTGGGCGCCCCTCCCCCAGCCTCGCTGCTGCCTTGCAGTTAGATTGCAGACTGCTGTGCTAGCAATGAGGGAGGCTCTGTGGGCATGGGACCCTCCTGGCCAGATGTGGGATATAATCTCCTCGTGTACCATTTGCTAAGACCCCTGGTACAGCACAGTATTGGTGTGGGAGTTACCTGATTTTCCAGGTGTTGTGTGTCTCAGTTCCCCTGGCTCGGAAAAGGGATTTCCTTCCCCCTCGTGCTTCCCAGGTGAGGCGATGCCTTGCCCTGCTTCAGCTCTCACTGGTCGGGCTGCAGCAGCTGACCAGCACCGATTGTCCAGCACTCCCTAGTGAGATGAACCCAGTACGTCAGTTGAAAATGCAGAAATCACCTGTCTTCTGTGTCACTGGCGCTGGGAGCTGGAGACTGGAGCTGTTCCTATTCGGCCATCTTGCTCTGCCCTCGGACCTGAACTTTTTAATCATACTCATTTTTACTTTTATTGAATGTGAGTGATGCAAACTATTCAATTGTCAGTAATATAGTAACTAAAATCTGAAGGCAAAGTTCAAGTGAAAATGTTTGTAACGTTGATATCATTTCCAATTTTGAATATTAAGAAGTACAAACTTTTTATTAATAGAAACTTGTTTTCTTCCCACCTACCTAAAAACTGTCGGAAAAAATCTTTTATATGTAAATAGTGTTGGTTTAAAGGAGGACCAAATGATTAGACATGCAGGACAATTACTTGTCTCTGTCCAGCTAAGAAAACATTCTACAACCTTCTGAAAGCTTTATTAGCTACTTTAGTTATTATTTCCAGAATGACTGTGCTTGAGTCTTTCATTCAATCTGAGCATTCTGGATGCTACGTTGGTGTGTTGATTTCTATGCCTGTGTGGTGATGGAGGATGTGTTTTTTGCTCCTTTCTTAAGCATGAAATTTCTTTTCTGATTGGACAGAAATATGGAGACCAAAATATTTTCTATGTCACATTGTTAAAAAACCTTCCTCTAAGTCCAAAGTTGGATCAAAGGTATTATTCAAATGCTTTATGGTATATGCCACTGAAAGTTTCCACACATTGCAAAATGAGGGTAAGCTTTTATATTATTAAACTAAACTTACCAATATAGAAAATAAAACAGACTGTAGTGACCTATTGCATCCTAAGGAACTGGAGTTCAAAGTTAACAAAATTTATAAATTCCCTATGTAATCAGTTATATAGAACAGGTTTTTGAGCAGTGCTAACTTCTACATTACAGCATTAAAGAAACAACTTTAAACATAATATGATCACTGATACACTTGTTACTATGTTTGAAAATATATAAGAACTATGGATCATGGGCTGCATACCTTCTTTCTCAGCAATATAAACTTGTTTACATAGCATCATAGCTCAGTTGCTGAAAGTCACTTAAAATGTAGGCACAGTGGCTTTTAAGGATTACACAAACTTTTCAGTATATTTCATATCATCTTGAACTAATTTAGTGAAATCTAATTTTTAACGAGGAAGAGTATATATTAACCAAATTTGAGAACTACTTTGTGACCCAGAGAAATAAAAGCAAGCTCCTTACTGAAGTCACAGATATCTACTTCTACACCACATGCTGTGTAACATAGAATTCTATTCATTGGGTTTTCCCTTTTCTCATTTACTCTTTCATCACTCAAACTGAGATTTCCTTGTCTGTTATTAAATTTATTAAAATTACCTTTCACAATTTAAAATGTGCATTATATACACAAACCTCAGGAATGACAGCAGTGACATATTTTACTTTGTTTATGATGCATTCTCTACAAGAACATTTCTCTTTAAGAAGCTGTACTTAAAATAGTATCAAAACATAAACTTTCCTATGATAATAAAAAAAATTGGTCAAAGTTCATACTCCCAAGAATAGGAGCGTAATTAAAATTGCTTCTCTAGGCAGCTACCTAAGAGTCCACTCTCCTTTGTGGTTCTGTATATAACAGACACACAAATACATATTCAAAAAATGAGAACAAGATTTCGGTTAGAAAAGTAAGATTTCGGTTAGAAAAGAAACAGCCATGTTGGGGGCAAAATGGTCTGGGAAATTTAGATGATGGTAAGACTCATTCAATACAAGAGGAAAAGTCCATGTTAGATCAGATCAGATATTTTCTCTGCCAAAGTTCTGGATTTAGGTGAATTATATACTATCTCTCATTTAATCCCTACTTCAGTCCTGCATAGTGGTTGTGTAGATCTATTTTTTGAAAAATAAAACTGAGGCTCAGTGAGACAACGTGACTTTTCTAAGATTATATTGCCAGTAAGTAGCAGAACTTGTATTCAAATCTTGGTCTTTGTCTTTAAGGACTGTGCTCTTGGTTACTACACTATCTTACTTTTTGTTGGGTTCCAGGAAATCCCATTAACTGTAGCTCTATGACTACAAAATCTGATTTTGGCATTTTCAGTAAAATTAGTTTGGCTACATTACCTGCTAGTTAGGTCAGAAATTGACCACCAACATGACCCATGGAAACCATGGTGACCTGCATGCATAAGGAAGGCCTCTTGTAATCTTCCCTTTGGGAGATTTTTGGATATTTTATTTGTTTCAAAATGAGTTAGAGGTGAATTAAAAGCATCATAAATCTGGGAGCCATATTTGGAAAAGGCCTGGATTTGACCTCGATGACTCCTTAGTTTCCATCTCCTGGACATCCTAACCTCCATTATGTCACAGGGCCCATGCACGTGCTTTTCCAGCTTCCTTTAACAATCTCCTCCCATAGTTTGAGTGGCAAATGTGTTGTCATCCTTCAAGTCTCAGTCGTACGTCATCTCTTTAAAGAAGTTTTTCCTCACAATCATATCCAAAGTTACTTGCTATCATATATTTTTTGCAGTTATCATATATTGTTAAACACATTGCAGTTGAGAATAATTGTATTGAAGTGTCTACTTATTAGATGAAACTTCCATGAGAATGTTATTTACATGGGAGAATGAATTGCATATCTATATTTTTCAGTACTTTATGCTCATAGCTGTGACAGTACCATGTGCTCAAAAGGATATTTTAATAAACAAATAAGTTATAGACAGAAAAAAATGCTTTGAATTTCAATTTCTTCATTAATAATTTGGGATAATGGCCTCTCCTGTTTGGGGTGATGATTTACCTCCATTTCCTACAAGGTAACGATGAATGTAATAAAGTACACTGTATGTAAGGGCACATTATAAACTTTAGAATATTACTCAAATGTAGAACAAAGCTAAGTGAAATTTATCCTACATATGGTTCCACCGCCTGTTTGGGACTATTCTTGTTTTCTTGGTGTCTTCTCCTTCCAGCATGACATATCCCACTGCCTTCATGTGATTCCTGATTGAGCAAGGCCCCACTGTAGTGCTGCCCTTGTCTTCCCAGATTGTGGACTAACCAGTAGGCAGATTTTGACTCGACTCTTTCTTGAAAAACTCACTTATCAGTGCATTTTCCCATTCCCACAAGGTTTTGTAAAGTGACTGGTTAGTTGATTTAATATATTTTATGAAAATATATTGATAATAGTTTCATGGCTTACCTTTTTCTCGAATTACATTAATTTTAACATAGGTCTTTGGTAAGTGACTTTTGGGGACATTGCAAGCTCCACTGACTGAAGCTAGTAACGTAATTTTGGGTAAGGCTGACACAGGATGATTCTCTTGAAAAATGACTGAACCTGTGACTGTGTAAATTTAATGTGAACTTAGTTTTAGAAAGATATGAAGAATTAGTTTTTTTTTTTGAAATGGAGTCTCGCTCTGTCGCCCAGGCTGGAGTGCAGCGGTGAGATCACAGCTCACTGCAAGCTCCGTCCCCTGGGTTCACGCCATTCTCCTGGCTCAGCCTCCAGAGTAGCTGGGACCACAGGCGCCCACCACCACGCCTGGCTAATTTTGTTTGTATTTTTAATAGAGACAGAGTTTCACCATGTTAGCCAGAATGGTCTTGATCTCCTGACCTCGTGATCCACCCGCCTAGGCCTCCCAAAGTGCTGGGATTACAGGCGTGAGCCACCGTGCCCGACTGAAGAATTCCTTCTTATCACAACAGATGCCTTTACGATTTAATCAATCAACCCATGATTTGTGGTTTTCGTATGTTATGAATAAAACTGTCATAATACTGAAAAGGCTATGTGTGACAAAGACTCACGTCTGTAGAAGGTAAGAGGCATCCTATAGTACAAATACAACTGTCTAGACCTCTGTGGAACACCTTTTGCTCCTTTGGAATAAAACATTTTCTGAAACAATGCCATTTCTCTCCATGACAAATAGAAATGATATCTTTCTAGCTAAATAGTCTCTTTAATATATAGCTGTTTGATCTGAAATTACATTAAGTCCTAGGTATTGACCTAGAAGAGGTGAGGGACAGGTGCCATTCTTAAGTGTTATGGAATATTTTTGAAACATTCAGCAGGCTTACCCTGAAGTTTTTTGTCTCTAGGCTCTAGAAGAGCTGTTCTATGCTAGAACAGAAGAAAAATTCCACTCAAACTGAGCAGGAACACAGAAGTAGACAACTCTTTGTTTGAAAGGTGATATTAATGGTTCATTAATACTACTTCAGTGTTGGGAGAAGAGAACATTCTATTATTTCTATCACGCAGATTCAATAATGACAGATGAACAAAATCCAATAAAATTTTACTCTGAAATACCACCCTTTTCTTTGTGGTACTTAAACATTAATTTACAAAGCACATAATGGAAGATAATTGCAGCATCCTCAAGAATAATTTGATGAAAAGTTGCAGATAATGAGATAGATAGCTTTTCACTCTTAAATTATTACTTCAAATTAGATCAGCAGTAACCTGCAGGCAATTCAGATCTTTGTAAAATGAGTCTTCCATCTAATATCTCTTCAAGGCTTTGTTTGGTTTTCTAGCAAAACTAATGTTTCTTTTTTATTTCCTTCAGAAAGAAAAAATGAGAATGAATGATGCTATTGGTTGAATTTTATGAATATCTTTTTATTATTTTTTAGTGTATTTGAGCCTTATTGTCAAGTATTCTTGGAGATTTGAATTTAAAGCAGAATATTTTAGGAGAACATCCTTAGAATTTCACCATTTCAAGCTCAGTTTTTCAAGGGAGTTGCTAGGCTGGCATAGCTAAGACCTCTTTTGACCCCTTGTTCTTGTCTAGTTGCTGTATGTTTTCCTGAAACCACAGGAGTTTTTGTCAGGCTTTTGTTTGCTTTGGCTTATATATATGCAGCCTTGTCTCCTTCTATACTTATCCAATGCTAGGACTACACAAATCCTATTTCTACTTTTGGGATGCTTTGTAATTCTGGTAATATCGATGTAGATCAATTTTATTGACTTTTTTCTAGGTCCCTTCTGGGTAATTAGAATGTTTGGAAAATATTTGTTAATATTAGTGGTGACATATGTATTTTTAATGTCAGCTTGATTTAGGAATTGCAGACATTTAAGTTACAGCTGAACCTATGACCATGCAATCCTAACGCGAGAAACAAAAAATTATGTAATTAGGATTCAAAGAAATATGATGTAGTTCCTGATCTCAAGCAGTTTGTGAACTAGTCGGAGGAAATGTAACAAATGCATGTGCACATACATAAGAAAAGAAAACATGAGTTGAATAACAACACAAAACTAAAAGATTATTAGAATTAATACAATATTCTTCCAGGTTAATTGCCAAATGAGAAATATAGGCATTAGACCCATAGGTCAGGCATTTGAATATTTCTATGAATCAAGACCAGAGTCTGTGAAAGTTAACAAGGTCCGCCCAAGTTCTCAGTAAGATTTACTAATGGATTGACTGAGATTGACTAATGTGTGAACTATGGGAAAGGCATACAACTTGGCCACTTTTATACTCCTTTGTGGAATAACATGATCTGCCCTAGGAAAAGGAGTGCTTTTGTGAGAGGATTCAAAATCCAGAATCAGTCGTGATTAAATCACATGTCGATTTTTTTCTATGTATGGTTTTTGAGTCATTTTAAAAGATTTGTCATTGTTCATATGCACACGTATGTTTATTGCGGCAATATTCACAATAGCAGACTTGGAATCAACCCAAATGTCCATCAATGATAGACTGGATTAAGAAAATGTGGCACTTTGGGAGGCCGAGACGGGCGGATCACGAGGTCAGGAGATCGAGACCATCCTGGCTAATACGGTGAAACCCCGTCTCTACTAAAAAATACAAAAAACTAGCCGGGCGCGTTGGCGGGCGCCTGTAGTCCCAGCTACTTGGGAGGCTGAGGCAGGAGAATGGCGGGAACCCGGGAGGCGGAGCTTGCAGTGAGTTGAGATCCGGCCACTGCACTCCAGCCTGGGCGACAGAGCGAGACTCCGTCTCAAAAAAAAAAAAAAAAAAAAAAAGAAAATGTGGCACATATACACCATGGAATACTATGCAGCCATAAAAAAGGATGAGTTTATGTCCTTTGTAGGGACATGGATGCAGCTGGAAACCATCATTCTCAGCAAACTATCGCAAGAACAAAAAACCAAACACCACATGTTTTCACTCATAGGTGGGAATTGAACAATGAGACCACTTGGATACAGGAAGGGGAACATCATACACAGGGGCCTGTCTTGGGGTGGGGGGTGGGGGGAGGCATAGCATTAGGAGAAATACCTAATGTAAATGACGAGTTAATGGGTGCAGCACACCAATATGGCACATGTATACATATGTAAAAACCCTGCATGTTGTGCACATGTACCCTAGAACATAAAGTACAATAAAAAATTTAAAACAACACACAGAATAATTAAAAGTGAAAAAACAAAAAAGATCTGTCATCATCGTCTTTGGTGATTATACATTCAGCAAATATTTTTTGAGTACCTATTATATATTGGGCAGTAAGCCTAGTTTACAGGTATAATAGATGGACATAATACTTGCTTTTATTAAGTATGAAGCCTGGGAAAAATTAGACATTAAGTGGTAACACTGAATCTAAATAGCTTTTATAAATATGTAAAATTCCAATTCAGTAATTCAGCAAATATTTACTAAGCACCTGCTCTTAGTCTGTGGTTATGTTACCTATTGCAGGCCCTATGTGACTGAGCTGGAACCCTACCCCACTTTTGTTTCCCAAGGCAATGTCTACATGACATAGCTGAATTCCTGCTCAGCCTTAACTTTGTTAGGAAACAGCATGTCTGTGATCAAGAGTTTCTTCATGGAACTAAACCACTTGAAACTTGCAAAATCCACATTGGCAGTTTGCTTGACCTCTGATGAATCTCTAGCTTCATTGTAATCCAATTTTCATGAAAAATGACACACCTCTGGATGCCTTGACAGTTGATAATCGCCATGACAATGACCAGAAGAAATCAAAAAAGGACAGAAAAGAGATGACTCCTAGGAAATCTCCATTCCTTTCCAAGAAAAGCATAAATATTCCTCTACTTGCCTGTAATGCCCAGCCCCTTCACCGATGATACCGTATATCTGTAACTCCCTGGATCTCTCTCAGGAGGTGATAAGCTGATTTAAGAGCCACACTCCCTCTTCTGCATTTTGTGGTCATCAGATAAAGCCTGTACTGCCTAATGCTCACTTTCGGTTTTGTATACTTGCTTATTGACACTGAACAGGAAAAGGCCCATTTTGGGGAGTAACTGGGACCTCCTGGTAACAGAGTATATCAGAAATTTACCAAAAAAAAAAAAAAAAAAAAAAAGATGAAGATCATTCTCTTCATGAAGCTTATATTTCTATTACGAGAATGAAGTTACAAAATAAAAAACGAAGGAAGCTGGGAATGCTACAGTGCAGCAGGTGTGTGTGTGTGGCACTAAAGTAGGGTGAAAGGATGGGGGAATGAGCAGGGGTGGTGGACTGGTGGGGGTGAACCACTCTCCTAAATAGGGGCATGGTACAGCTCATTGAGAAAGTGACATTTGAGAAACAGGTAAGGGGTTAGCTATGTGGTTATATAGTGGAAGAATAATCAAGCAGAGCGAACAAACAGTGCAGAAGCCATATGGTGGAAATTTGCTTAAGTATTTGAGAACAGCATTGTGGCTGGAGTAGAATAAACAAGGGGAAATGGGTTAGAGATGATCAAGAGAGTAGTAGTTCAGACAGATGATATAGACCCTAGTAGGCCATTGTGTGAGGAGACGTTGGAATTTTGAGCAAAACAGAGACAAGATTTGAGTGTTGTAATCTGACACACGTGGTGAAAGGACCACTCTGTCTGCTAAGCTCTGGCTTCACTTCACTTAGTGGGGTTGGGCTTATAAAAACAAGAAGTTCTATTAGGAAACCACTGAAATCATTCACATAAGAAATGACAGTGGGTTGGAGCAGAGCAGTAATAGTGGAAACAATGGAAAACAATTAGACTCTGAATATATTTTAAAGAGAAAACAAACAGGATTTTCTAACAGATTGGATATAGAGCATAAGAAAAAGAAGACTCAATTTTTTTTTGTCCTGAATAAATGGAAAGATGAAGTGACCATCAACAGTGATCGAAAAGGCTGTATGAGCCACCTCAGGGGACAGAGGCATGGGCATCGGAGGCTCAGTTTGGATTTTTCTGAGTTTGAGATGTATTTAGACACCCAAGTAGAGATTCCAGTAGGGAGTTAAATAAACAAATTTCGATTGTTGGGGAGTGTTTTCGACTGGAGATTCACAATAGATGGCATTTAAACCCATGAGCCTGAAGGAGGCCACCTAGAGAGTGAGCATAGATAAAGAGAAGAAAAGCAAAGACAGAGTGCTGGCCTACTCCAACATTATGAAGTCAGGGAGAGGAGGATGAAATACCAAAGGAAATGGGTAAGGAACAATGTGTGAAGCAGCAGGAGAGCCAAGTGAGTGGTAACTAATGACACCATACTATCAAATGAACCTGCAGATAAGGTAGCCCTTTAAATGGATCACATTTGAAAGTGTGAAAACTTTTGTAGTTCCTCTTTGTCATATGCCACCTCACACCAGCCATGTTCAGTTTTGCCTCCATTAATGGGTCCTCCCTGCAAAGGATCCACACAGAGAACCCCTGCTTCCTCTCCACCACAGAATAATGGCAAGAAGCAGACCTAGCTACATGGGGCCTCATTCTTTTCCATCAGCTTCCTAGAAGCCTGTGGATTAATGTTAGAATCTGCTACTCCTTGGACCATAGAACACAAAACTTTGCAAAGGCTTTGATTAATTTGAATTTGATGGCCCTAGGGTGCTTTTATATTAAAGCTCTGAAAACGTTCAGAAACTTTGAAACAACCATGATAACATTTACAATTTATTTTTGACACTTTTAAGGTTTTTCAATTTGATTTTTTTCCTCGCAAGACAGGGCAAACTTTGTAATGATGATTAACAAGAACTCTGTGACACTTACATGGACCTGGAAAAGGGCAGAACGCACCCCTTTCCTTAAAGCACAGAAACAATCAGAACAGGTGAAAGCTGAAGGGTTCATGGGTTTGTAACCAAGTAGACCTATTCTTCTTGATTTATTGAAAAGGGCAGGACACACACCTAGGCATGTGCATTGGAGTAAAGAATAAGGTGGAATGTGGCCAAGATAGCCAGGTGTTTCTGCCCTGCAATGTTTTCCTGCTTTTCATTTTCCTTGCTCTCTTTGAAGGTTCTTATTAAATACAATGATCCCATTCTTTCAAAAGGAGTGGGGCATTTCCCATCCACTTTCTTCTAAGAGGAACCTGAGTTGTAAACTAAATAAAACCATGTGATCTTGCTGTCAATAAATATTCATCTTGGGTAAGTGACTATTTTTAATCATCTAATTCTTTGCTATCCAGAGAAGTTGAGGGTGACTGTACTTTTCCTAACCCACCTGTAAAACTACCTAAGGAATATATATATAAATATCTGTATATCTCTCTCTGTATATACTTGCTCCTGACTGTAATTATTCTTACTTATTACTATTTAATTTATATGGAACTCTCATAAACGATCTCATAAACTCACAAATCATCATTCATTAAATCTGACAAATATCAAGTCATGTACTGACACAACTGACAAATGGTTTTTATCAAAATGTATTTTTAAAATGTGCAGATCTATAAGGACTACAAAGGAAACATAAGTATTTACTACCTTGCTTTTCTAGTTAAGTCAGGGATAATAGCTAGCCAGTGCTTTCCACACTCAGAAGCAATTGTGTCAATAATAATTTTCATCCTGTTCTCTGCCCTCTGTTGTCAATTACAATTTAAATCAAGGCAGAACTAAAGATATTTGCAGTTATTTCCATAGGCATATCTTACATGCTTTTGGCTAGTACAGTTAGGTGGATTTCTGGAGAAATACTAGGTCTACAGCAGAAAAACCTTGAGGCCAATCTTAGACATGTTACATTTGATTTATTGTTGTAATATTCAGTTAGGAAGGTGAAGTCAGTAGTTAAGTAAATTGATCTGGAGCTTATAGAAGAGGCTTGGCTGGGAGAGAAAGATATATTTGAGAGTGATCTTTGTAAGGGTGGGAATTGAATCCATTAAATTAAATTAAATCATCTTAGAAAGAGTAATGAATGAGAAAAAAAAGGACTAAGGACCAAATCTTGAGAAGCTAAAACATTTAAAGATCGGGGAAAAGAAAATGAACATGCTAGAGACTCAGAATGAGAGGTCAGGGTGCTGGGAGAAGAACTGGGTGTTCTATGCTTTTGAAGCCAAAAGGCATGATTCTTAAAAATCCAGTAAGATTAAGACTACAGGCACTGAACAACTTTTTATTGAGCACCTATTATGTGTCAATCACTTAACTAGGTGATAAGATAAAATGATGATCCCAAACTGACACGGTCTCTCTCAAGAAGCTTATAACATAGAGGGGCAGTCAGTCCTATAAGCAAATTGTCATGCTAATAAATATGCCGTTATAAACCGAGGCACAAGCTCTGAAATATATAAACATATAACACAAGAAGCTACTTTAGACTTTAGGGACAGAGAAGACTTCCCTGCTGAATTGATCCTTGAGCTGAGGTTGAAGAATGAATAGAGGGCAAATAGGTGAAGGTGAAGGGTAAAGGATGGAGCATTCCAGGTAGAAGAAACTGTACAGGTAAAGACCATTGTGCCAAGAAGCAATATGAAGATATTTAAAGGGTTTAAAAGGCCAGAATGGCAGAAGGACAGAGAGCAAGGTGGAAAGTCAAGGGCGGTTGGCCTTCAGAGATTGTTATGGGCCAGATGTGAGGGCTTCGTTGTCCGTGCTAGAGGTTCTGGCCTTTATTTAAAGAGTGATGGGAGACTGTGTGTGCTCTTTAAACCAGTGGCTGTCAGCAAAAGAACCTGAAAAATAGAGACTAGTATTATAGGAGAGAAAACATACACACACACACACACGCACACACACACACACACAAGTATGGTGACTAAAAATCAAAAGGAGGGAGTGTAGGAAAGAAGACAGCAATCAACAGTATCAAATGGAAAAGTCCTGGAAGTCATCTGTGGATTTGGAGACATGAGATTATTGCCCTCCTTCACAGAACCACATCAGTGATGTCATTGAGAACAGAGAAGTAAATGGGAGGGTGGGGGAAGTGTTACCAGTTATTGTCTAGGTTTTGAGTAAGGAAAATATTTCTAGTTACTGAATCTATATAGAGTAATAAAACCTATATATATATTAATATTACCCTCCCCCAAATAATCTACTGTCTGAAAAGCATTAGTGAGCAAATTGAAGTGTAATGAAAATTCTACATGGATTGCTGAAATGCAAGATTTTCATCTCATACTGTGTAGAAAACAACTGGAAATCCTCCTTGGACCCCTCAGCTGTCCCTCTTCAGTCTCCTTCCTTCTGAGATCTTTCTTTACTTTTTTCCCTCCACAAAACACTAAACTTGGCTACCTCTTGTACCCTTCAAATCAGCCCCGGCCTCCAGCCCCATATCAATATTCCGCAAATGAGAAAGTTCTCCTGTCGATCCAGCCACCTTAGAAGACATTTTTTTTTTTGTGATCATCTTCTATTGCTTATTATGATTTTAGGCTTCAAATTCCAGATAAAAAGCAGAACAACCTCTAAATAAGGATTACATAAATTTAATTTTCCATTTCACTTATAATAAATACACATTCAGTTTGTATAACGTAGCTCTTTGTTAAGAGCCAGAATCGTTCCTCTTCTACCTATTTGATTTGATACATTGTTCTGCTTCTCAGTTACAGAATCATTTCCAAAATAGGACAAAGAGCTCTATATGTTTGGATTCCAATAAATTCCACAAACAACTCTAATCGTCAAACAAAATTTATTTCCACAAACATTTATGGAACCCTACTGTGTGGAGGGATTGAGTCAGGAATGGGAATACAAAATGATTGAAAGCATGATCCCTGCCCTGGAGGAAGCTGTATATAATACAACAACAGATAAATTATAGTTCAGAGTGGTAAATGCCACATTCAGGTTTCAAAGCTTCTATCAGCCTTTTATCCTATGTTGGATTTGTGGAGGGGCTTAGTAGGGCAAGGCTCTGATTTTGTAGAACTTGGTATTTTACTAAAAGATTACTGTTCAATGGGTTTTCATGCTTGTGGAGGGAAAATGTGGTTAATTACTCAGGATGCCTTGATTTTCCTAAATTAAGTTTGATGGGATTATAAACACACACACAATGAAACCAAAACAACAATTTTTGATCAATAATGGGATCGTGGGTAAAAATAGAAGATTTTTACAGTGTTCAAAATTATTTTAAAAGAGAATCATTTGTTAGGTACTGAGGAAAGGGCAGTGGAGAAAATAGCTACCTACTGTTATAAAACATAGTCTAATGAGAGAGACATGAGCAAAAAAAAAGCAATAAGTTTGAATAGTGATAAGGAACTGATAGAAAGATGTGATAAGGCATGCTGGTAGATGAAGGCTGATGAGACAGTTCAGAGAGTCCTGGATGAATAAGTGACATGTTAACAGATATGAGTGACAAGAAGCAACAAGCCACATGAAGATATAAGTGAAGCTCATTCAAAGAAGGAAGAACAGCAAATGTAAAGACTCCAAATCAGAAATAGTTTCATGTTCTGGAGAAATAAAGTGAAGGCCAGCCTATCCAAAGTGTAGGAAGTGAGGCAGGGAGTGGTATGAGTTAGAGATCAGAGACGAAGGGAGAAAATAGGTCATACAGAGTTTCTTGGGCCTTGGTAAGAATTTGGGGTGTGTGTAGGTCCAATGGGAAACTATTAGAGGATTTTAAACAGAGACAAGAAAGGTTTCATATGTTATAAATGATTACACAGGCTGTTGTGAGGTAAATGGATCATAGTGGTGCAAATGTAAAAACAAGAGCAGCGATATACTGGTATAATGTTTTAAAACATTCTTTCTGGAGAGGAGAAGAAGCCTTGGTTTGATTACTGATTTCTATGGTGTTAATATGTCAAATCGTGACCAATTTCAAATTACTAACATGACATATATTGACTTGGCAAACTCTTGAAAATTTAATAATTTGTTTTCATGAGTTGGTATGGGCTGCTTATAGCACTCTACTGATAAGGAAGCTAGTGCAGTAGTCCGATGAGGAGGTTTATAGAGGGTAGTCATACTACAAAACAGAGGGATGTGGACAGATACAAGACACATTTTGGAGGTAAAACCCACAGGAATCATTATTGGACTGAATTGGTGGGGGGTGACTGGAAGAAAAAGAAAACAATAAATTTGACCTGAGCAACTATGTATGAATGTTTTGAAGTAGGCGGTGGACTCGACTCTGGAGATGGGGCTCAGACACTGGACCAAATCGAGGACTAGCTAAAACAGGGATGGAACGGGAGCAGCTTTCCATAAGGCATGCCCACCAGTGGGGCATGTCAACTTACATTGCATGGCAATACTTGGGAGTTTCTGCTCCTTTCCATGGCAATGACCTGATGACCCAGAAGTTCCTGCCCTTTCCCTAGAAATTCCTGCATAAACCATCCCTTAATTTGTAATGCAATTAAACGTAGGTATAGATATGACTGCAGAACTGCCCTGAGCTGCTACTCTCGGCACACTGCCTAGGTAACCCTGCTCTGTGGAGCAGTCAGTCACAAAGCTGTAGCACTGCAGCTTCAGTACATCTGTTTTCTTCTACCCTGCTACTGGCTCAACCTTGAATTCTTTTGTGAGTGATGCCATGAACCCTTGAGGGCTAAGTGCCAGTTTGGGGCTCACATGTCTTGCATCAGTTCTTTTCCTGAAATCCGTCAGTTCTATTCCTACTGAGAGAGGGAGTAGGTTTTGGGAGAAGTGACTTCCAGGATGAAGTTTGGCTTTGGTCACATAAGGATTGAGCTATTTGACAAAATGAAGATGTCAAATAAGGTAATTAGAGCTAAGAATCTAGAGCCCACAGGAGAGGTCAGGGATAGAGATACAAATTTGAAAGTAAACAGCAGGAAATCTCTTAAAAATGAATTTTTACTCTTTTCAGGACAAATTGGAAAGCCAAGTTTTTACTTCCAATCAGTCTGTCACAGATACAAATCTCAAAATGCAAACTTAGGTATGCAATATCATAACTCCCTTTATTTTCCTAATGCCATTACATTTTTAACAATTAGCTGCCTGCCTGCAAGGTGGCAGAAATGTCATCTCATTTAATGCAGAGAACCTGTTTTGCCTGGAGTTGCAGCTCATTTTCTGGGGTCTTACATAACCCAGCTGTCATGGGTGAGAAGCATTCAGATTTTGGCATTGTAATTCATGGTGGCATCCAATAATATTTCTTAATTTGTGTGCTTTTTAAAATTTTTGTGTCCACTTAGTTTATTGTTGCATTGTTCATCATTTATGCCATTAGAGTCTGTTACATTTTCTGAGTTTCTCTCAGATTCTTAATTTATGTACAGATGACTCTGCTGGTTCCTGCCACACTTTGACCCAAAAATCTGTGGAACTGTCTCAAGTCCTTCGTCATTTCAGTGACATTCCAGGGGCACACAAGTCACTGTACTTTCCTGTAGGAAGCTCTCAGACCCTTCCTAAATTTATTTTACCTAAACACACTATCCAGACGTTTTTACTTTGGAGTGTTGAAGCCTCCTTTGAATCTACTCAGGAAGTAAGGGATAAGACTCTGTTCTCCAAGTCCACAAACTTCCCAAGAATTTCTGTTGCTATCCACTCCTAGAGCTTGATGAGATCTCAGTTTCCAAGGGTTTACACAGTTTCTTCCCCATTAGTTGCAAGTTGATACCTCTGAGTCAGATCAGGCCTGAAGCCTGACCTTCACAGTGCTGTTTCAAAAGTTGAATGAGTGACATTTACAAATGAGAAAACTTCAAGAGAATTCAAAATTCTTGCTTCTTTTGCAGTCTCCAACGTTTTAGAACCAATAGATCTTTGTTCCCATGTGGCAGTAATTGCCTGGACATAAATGGTGTCTTGTCTTTTGATGGGTTGACACTGTCCAGTTATTCATAGTTGCTTCTCTGAAGGTTGATTATACAAATTGGGTCATTCTTGTCATACCCAACTAAAATAGAGTAGAGATGCTGGAGTTGGGGAGGAGAAAGTGCTCAGGACACATAACATTGCTCCGAAAATGTAATTCTCCACAAGCCCAGATGCTGAAACTTCCTATTCTAATCTGAGATCAGTTATGTCTAATAGCTCTGAAACAAACTGCTATGATGCTTTAGACTAATTATACCCACTGTCAGTTACTCACCAATCAGAGCAGCTCCTCAATACCAATGAACTTTCTTTGAAGACAACACGTAACGTTTCTCTTTTTTATAACTGCCCCCCACGATCTTCTCTTTGTCCTTCAGACATATAGAAGACCACTGGGCCTGTGTGTATGCCCTGAATTGCAATTCTTGCTTTTCAAATAAAATGTTCATTGTAGAGACTTATCTTTACATTTTTATTTTGACTTTGGCACTTCCATTTCTATTGGCCCCTGAAATTGAGGATATGTGTCATTTGTCATCTGCCGCCACTCTTCTGCTGCTTTTCCCTGCACATCTGGTCTGCTTCACTCATCTACCGTAACTGCTTGACCTGTGTAGGCATTTGTTTATGATTGGATTTTACTCTTTTGTTTAGTTTTGACCAGCAGATTAACTGTTACTCATAAGGTATTTTTGATAGTCTGTTAATGTATGCTTTTTCTTTTGTGCCATAAGTGCCATTTATTTACTTTCATTTTTTTCTACTTTCTGTTATGAAATCTATTCCCTGAGCCAATAATTATTGTATAAACTAAAATACTGAATTGAAGGAAAGGTCGGGGGCTGGGGTGGAGAAGGAACTAAAGGGTAAAATGACGGCATAAGATATCAGTGATGTTACAATGTGTTTATTCTTTTTTTAGTGATATCAGTTAGACTATATATAATCAGTAAACAGCAGTCACACCATTTATTTTAACAGTGAATTTCATAGAAGAAGTTCTTAATCAGTTATTAGAGAATTGCAAAGGCAAAGAGTGGCCACAAAAATATGAAGTTAGCAGCTGCAGGAAGTAGTTAATTGCTCCCATGTTTGAGAGCCAGATGCCGTGGCTCATAACTGTAATCGCAGCACTTTGGGAGGCTGAGGCAGGTGGATCAGTTGAGGTCAGGAGTTCAAGACCAGCCTGGTCATTATGGTGAAACCCCATCTCCATTAAAAAATACAAAAATAAGCTGGGTGTGGTGGCAGGTGCCTGTAATCCCAGCTACTCGGGAGACTGAAGCAGGAGAATTGCTTGAACCCAGGAGACAGAGGTTGCAATGAGCCGAAATCACACCAGTGCACTCCAGCCTGCGAGATAGAGTGAGACCCTGTCAGAAGGGGGGGGGGGGGGTTAAATTATTTGGAATTATTAATATTTAGAAGCTTAGAAAAAAGTCCTTAAAAGAAGGAAAGAAAGAAAGAAGAAAAGAAAGAAAGAAGAAAGAAAGAAAGAAAGAAAGAAAGAAAGAAAGAAAGAAAGAAAGAGAAAGAAAGAAAGAAAGAAAGGGAGGAAGGGAGGGAGGGAGGGAAAGAGAGAGAGAGATAGGGAGAGAGAAAGAAAGAAAGAGAAAGGGGTTGGAATTGTTTGGTATTATTAATATTTAGAAGCTTAGAAGAAAGTCCTTGAACCCAGACCTCTGAGGAGGAGGTGCTGTCTATGAGCTCAGAGGAGAGGGTACTATGGGGTTGGGATGAGACCTCTGAGGTGGGTGCCAGCTCTCTGGTGCTGGTATCTCTGATTGTGGAGTGGTAATTTTGGTTGCAAGTGTTGTAAACTAAATTCAGCAGTTGTCAATGGAACAAACAGACAGTTTGTTCCATTGACAGCAGTTGTCAATGGAACAAACAGACACTTCCTAGTGAAAAAGAAGCCTTGCTGCAGTGACACCAACCATAGCAGAAAGCCAAACAGAGAAAGGAAAAAGCAATGTCTTGTTCTTTCTCTGGCCTTCTAATGTTCTGAGCAACTCATGCCAGACTGTAACATTGAGCCAACTGTCAAAAGAGAAATGTGCCTTGCAGACAGCCAGTAAGCAAAGCAGGGTAGAGAAAGGTGGGCTTGAAAATGAGGAATAATAACTTAATAACTAATATATTAACAAATCTTTTGTTCTCACAAACAGCAGCAGAAACAACAAAGCCATACGTGTCATCTGCACACTCCCCATCAACTGCTGAGCAAATAGTTCATATCCTAGGCCCCTAAAGATCAGATACACATAAATGAATTAGTTACAGTAAACATGAAACAGTTAAACATACCCTTATTATATATTTGAGATGATAGAAATTTATTTTTCTTTCATGTAATAATCTCAGATTGAAAATTTCAGTTTTCTGGGGTCAGGTGTTGCCATGTTCCAAATGATCATGCAAAGATTCAGGGGCCTTTCTCCTTATTTGGCACCATTCTTGGCAGTTGCTTGCTTTCCTGATTAAAGGGGATTATGGGTTAATTTATATTCTAGCTCTTGGGAAAGGGAAGTGGAAAGAAATTACAGGCAACAATTTTCTAATAAGAAGTGAAGAAGTTTTTCACATGCCACTTAACTCACATGCTACTGGAGAAAACTGGCACATGACAAGAACTAGCTGAAAGACAGGTTGAACATACAACCTGGGCAGCTATGTATTCATGAAGAAGGCAAAAAAGGATTTGATGGTTAGCTTGCAGTTTGGTCAGTAAATGTAGACAATAGGCAAGTTAAAAAATCATTTTTAAATTTTCTCCAAAAAGGTTTCATTCATACCTTTCCCTCTGTTCTCCTTCCCTGGACCTAAGGATCAGGGAGAACTTCACTTACACTGAGATAAACTTCTGGTAGACCCTGAATAAAAGTATAGATGCCTTTATGTTTGTAGAAGTGTCTTTGCTTAAAGGCAGTAAATGATGGCACTTCATCCTAAATCTTGTTATGACTTCTTCCTATGCACAATTATCTAATAGTTCTTGTAACTTCTAGCAAAAAGAGAAATAGATGCAAATAAGACATTTGGTTTTATGACTCTCATGAATCAACTCTTGAGCACTTTTCTGGCTGCCAAAAACACCCCAAACTTCTCTTAACTTTAGCATGACTAGCTGTAGGTTCTCTTTGCAGAGATGTCATTTCCTCATAAACAAAGCCCCAATAAAAGGTTATTTTGCACTCTTATACGTGAAACACTAAATTAGCTCATTATCATTTTTGTAGACCATTTATTCCACAGATTTCATCCCTTCCCTAAAGATCACGAGCCTGTCTAATTTTAATCAGTTCATACTACAGACAGGGAGAGCAATCTCAAACTCACATCAACTTTGTACGAGTTAAGAATCACAGGCCAATAACACAGACATGCAAAACACACGACTTTTATAGAACCTTTTTTTCTGTTCTGAGTTTCTGTCTTCTTACCATTGTATCCTCGGGATGTAGCCAATGCCTAACACAGCAGAGGTGTTCTATAAATATTTGTTAAACTAATGAATGCTAAGATCAAAACTGATCTAAATAAAGTAGCTACAATTTTTCTATAATAATAATTGGCAAAAAGAATTAAGGGGAAATTTAGAGCAATAAGTGTTACAGGAGAAATAAATGACCTCAGTGAATCTTCCCTGTGTCGAATAGATCTTTATCTGAAAGCAATTCTGAACTTATTTACTTCCTTTTCTTTGGCCTGGAAGTACTAAATAATTACAGTGAACTTGATATTTTAAAAGATTTCCTCTGTCTTCCCCTAAGGCCCCATACAATTTTTTTGTTTTACATAAATAACAATGACACCAACAAAGAACAAACTGAAATACTCTAAAGATGTTTGTTGTGATAAAGACATTGTGTTTGCATTTATGAAAACACGGCCACAAATTACTTTATAATAACAGTATTTACATAACTAAATACAGCAGGGACATCATTAAATGGCATAAGAGGGAATCAGAGCTAAAAGTTTGCCTTTGCCATTTCCCTAATCAGGAATTAGCGAACCTCCAGTTACAAGATGATAAAGCATTATATGCCAACTCTGGTAAGTTTTCATGACTACAGAGACTGCCGGGTTTTTTTCTTTAGTATTTAGAAAGGAAGAAGTGAAAAGGGGTAGAAGGAGAAAAATTGTAAGGTTTGATACCTTACTTTATTTTTCTTTTGTTTCTTGAATGATTGGGAGCTTTATTACTTGTGTTATTGTCTATAATTAAGACACAATATATGTGAATTTCAGAATTTGTAGGTATCAGTTGGTAAGAAATCTATCTCTCCAAATTTTTTTTCATAAATCAATTTTATTTATTTTTAGAAGCTCCATTTAACCAGGTACAGAAATGTAATCCTGGTCAATTCAAGACTTTCTTGCCAAATCCCCAGGACAGTGTTTGTACTTGGGGAGCAGCCTTAGTAGCAGCGAGCCACTGAGTGCTGGCAGTGGAGCATCTCTTCCTTACTGCATCCATGATGGAAGCATCCAATGAGAGCCCTTCATTCCCTCTGGTCCTCACTTATCATTCTGTGTAAGTTGCTGCTGGGTTGTCTCCTCACATTGGCATGTCATCTTCATCCCCTCGAAGCTTACATACTCCTTTGGGAAATAAGAAACCTTAAATAATAACACAAATAATTGTGTTATTATTTTCGCTAAAATGGAGAATACAAGTGAGTGAATCAAGAATCTGCTGTCTTCAAGAGACTCATATGAGAAAAGATGATGTAGAAGGGTATGCTTTAAGATGTACAATGCCATAGAAATATGTGGTTTTACTGGTACTTTTTCTAATTTACAAACTATTAGTCTATTGGAAAAGGGAAGTCGTAAAACTTACAACTATGTTAAGTACTATGGAAACAAGTACAAGGTGCTATGAAAAAACATAATAGCAAGACTTAGATGAGTTTAGGGGAGAAGCAAATATTTTCTTGAGGAAATGACCATTGAACTGAGGTCTGAGGATGAATAGTGATTAAAAAATTAATTATACAGAGTGGAGGCTAGTTGTGAAAAAACAAGCTGTGAAGAGAAAACAGAACATCTTCAAAGGTCTATGAATTAAGGCCAATTTGAGAAATTAAAGAAGTTCAGTGTGGCTTTAGCATAAGAATAAGGACAGAATGTTAGAGGTAACATTTTTGACAGCACTTGTAGGCATGGCAAAGATTTTGTTTTTTTAACCTAACATCAAAGGAAGCAGAATTATTTTAACTATCTGGTGTACGTGGGGCTACAACTCATGATTAGATTTGCTTTGAAAAGATTGCCCTGAAATGTGCAGAACAGATTGGAGGAGGTAAAAAATGTGTTTGAAGAAACAAGGATGGTGATAACATGAGCTAGGATAATGTTATAATAAAGAGTGGTAGCAGATACTACCAAGGCCAGTCTGATGACTTGGTGTATAAATTATATTTGGGAGTTGAAGGAGAATGTTAGGTCAGAAAGAACTCTCAGTTAGCAGGCTTCTAGAACAGAATAGATGTAACTGCCTATCTTTTGATAAGAGCAAGTTTAAGGATTGATACTAGACATTTAGTTCCTCTAATACTGGGTTTGGGTTGACTTTGAGCTATCCAAATACAAATGTTGGAAAGATCCTGAATTCATGAGAAAAACTCTCTGATGCCTTGTGATTCACAATTATTAATTGACTGAGGTATGGTAAATAAAACTGGCTAAATGATTCAGTATAACTTTTGCCATGGATATATACATGTTTCTATACCATGTCTGTGCAGATTAAAATCAAGTGAAAAATGGAAATGCCATATAGGAAAGGAAAAATGCTTTTGGGTAAAAGTTTGGAAAGATTTAACCTTAGCATTCTAATAAACTAAATAATCAGTGTTTTTTTTTTATTTTTTATTTTTTTTGAGACAGAGTCTGGCTCTGTCGCCCAGGCTGGAGTGCAGTGGCCGGATCTCAGCTCACTGCAAGCTCCGCCTCCCGGGTTCACGCCATTCTCCTGCCTCAGCCTCCGGAATAGCTGGGACTACAGGCGCCTGCCACCTCGCCCGGCTAGTTTTTTGTATTTTTTAGTAGAGACGGGGTTTCACTGTGTTAGCCAAGATGGTCTCGATCTCCTGACCTCGTGATCCGCCCGTCTCGGCCTCCCAAAGTGCTGGGATTACAGGCTTGAGCCACCGCGCCCGGCCAATAATCAGTGTTTTTTTTAACATCCTTCTGGCTGATATTCATGCAGACAATTTAGTTTTAAGGGTGGGGGCACCTACCAGTAATTTATTGTGTGAAAAAATGTAAAAATCTATAGGTAAAATAAAGAACCCATTCTGAAAAGCATCTGTAATTTAAAAATGAAAACATCTTCATGAAGATACTATCACAGGATTGCACAAACTTTATGTCAGATGGCAAACTCCTCAGGGAGAAGGTGTCTGATCTACTTTTTCTCTCTCTAATGCCCAGATTGGCAGCTAATACACACAGACACAACATTTCTTGGTAATTCCTGGAATGTATGCATGCAGCAGCACTGCACAGGGGTATATAAATTATGTTATGCTCACTAATAATTTTGCATAAAGTTTTTCTTTTGTTAGGCAAGCTTTTCCTCTCCAAAGAAGGATTTCTGAGGAGACAGAACTGGAACTTTCTGTCCTCCCAATACCTGTTGCCAGGCAACAAGCATCTGGCAGTTCTTCTGGTGATTTTCAGCAGCTAGCCCTTCAGTTGCTGAAACCAAACAATGAACACTTCAGGAAAGCACCTAAACCCAGATACTATCTTGGGGGCCATGAAGTTTTATACTTAGAAGAAATATTTAACTTATATAAATTATTTTTATATTTATTATAAGTTGTAAATATGTTATATTTATTATATAAGAAATATTTAAATTATATAAAAAGATTTTCAAAGTCACACTTCAAACTTTCTTTAAAGTGAAATGTCATTATTGTTCAATCATGAGTTCAATAAAATATTAAAGAAAGAGAAAAATATTTTCATAGAATTAAAAATTAAGAAGTACATAATAAAATGTCATTTTGGCTCATAATTTCAATAGTCAAAAAATTACAAATCATTATCATTTAATATTGATTTGTGGTTTATTCTCAGTTATTTATTTTATATGAAAGTAGTTTAATATGTAATAACATAGACATTTAAATATCATAAATAGTATTTACTAAAAATAGCAGACACCAAACTTCTGTGTATTACTAAAATGGAGTAAGAGGGCTCATATTTGTCCTCCCAGTTGAAAGAGTTTAAAAACTAGACAAAACAAATGAGATGAAAATTTTTTAGACACTGGATGTTAAACAGTGCTGGAAAATAATTACGGAGAGAGAGGAAACAAATGGTGTGAACCCCGCAGTTACTTCTTGGAGTGAATTTCTATAACAGAGCAGGGAGAAAAACTCAGACACAAAGCTTATTCGTCTTTCTGAGTTGGGGAAATAGAGCTGAGAGTTAGGAAAAACCAAGGAGGTTAGTGTAGAGGAGAGAAGAAAGCTTTACCTCCAGAAAATCACCGAAGGTCCCCCTTAACTGTTCAGGTGAGGGCTGATCAAAGACGTGTTTGAATAAATTACCTGAAGCTGGGGAAAGAACCACTCAAAAGACTTAGAGGGAATAGTCCCTGGTTCTTTCATAGGACTGGGAATAGCATCAGTACCCACTAGCCATGGTTGAGGAAGGGCAAAGGGTGGGCTATAATTTATGGGTACTGGTTAATCAGAAGGATATTGTCTCATTGGTGAATCAAAATTACCTGTAAACTTAATGCTCCTCTGGTAATGCCTAAAAATCCTTAAATCCAGTCTAAATGGATGAAAATATTTAACAGTAACTTCACCATTTCCAGAATAAGTCTACTTACAGTAATACAAAAATATTTAATATACAACAAGGTACATTACAGTGTCTGGCATCTAATCAAAAATTACAAAACTCACAAATAAACAAGAAAATTTTATTTATGATTAGGAGAAAAAATATTAAATTAAAATAAGCACAGTATGATACAGTTAGTAAAGAATAACATTAAAGCAGTTATTATAGCTATTCTATATGTTGAAGGATCTAGAAGATTGAAATGTTGAGTAGAGACATGGAAAATATTTTAAAAATTAAAATCAAACTTCTAGATATAAAAACTATAATGCTTAAAATGAAAACTACAGTGTATGTCATTAATGGCAGAGCAGACGTTGCAAAAGAAATATGAACTTGAAGAGATAGAATGAGCAGAGCATCAGTGAAATGTGGGGCAATTTCAAGCAGTTGAACATTCTTCTTGAAATGTAACTGAACCAGAATTGGACACATTTTGGAGAGTAGTGTGTGTGTGAAGGACATGGAGACCAAAAGGAGAGGACAAAGATGAATATAAAAAAATTAGAAGAAATAATGGCCATTTTACCCCCAAATTTGATGAAAACTATAAACTCACAGGTTCAAGAAGTGGAAAATCAAACTAAAAAGCAGGCATAGAACATGAAGAAAACAAAATCCAGGCACATCATAATCATATTGCTCAAAGGGAATAAGATATAAATGGGACAAATAGAAAACAGAAAGATGGTAGTTTTTAACCCTACCTTATCATTAATCACATTAGAAGGAAGAGATTCACATATTGGATAAAATAGCAAGATCTAACTACATGCTGCTCACAAAACATACATTTTAAGTGCAAAGACACAAATAGATTAGAAATAAAATGATGGGAAAAGGTATACCATGCTAACACTAACCAAAAAGAATCTATAATGGTGGTATTAAAATCAGAGAAATGCAAATCAAAACCACAATGAGATACCATCTCACACCAGTTAGAACGGGAATCATTAAAAAGTCAGGAAACAATAGGTGTTGGAGAGGATGTGGAGAAATAGGAACACTTTTACACTGTTGGTGGGATTGTAAACTAGTTCAACCATTATGGAAAACAGTATGGCAATTCCTCAAGGATCTAGAACTAGATGTACCATATGACCCAGCCATCCCACTACTGGGTATATACCCAAAGGATTATAAATTATTCTACTACAAAGACACATGCACACGTATGTTTATTGCGGCACTATTCACAATAGCAAAGACTTGGAATCAACCCAAATGTCCATCTGTGACAGACTGGATTAAGAAAATGTGGCACATATACACCATGGAATACTATGCAGCCATAAAAAAGGATGAGTTTGCGTCCTTTGTAGGGACATGGATGCAGCTGGAAACCATCATTCTTAGCAAACTATCACAAGAACAGAAAACCAAACACCGCATGTTCTCACTCATAGGTGGGAACTGAACAATGAGATCACTTGGACTCGGGAAGGGGAACGTCACACACTGGGGCCTATCATGGGGAGGGGGGAGGGGGGAGGGATTGTGTTGGGAGTTATACATGATATAAATGATGAATTGATGGGTGCTGACGAGTTGATGGGTGCAGCACAGCAACATGGCACAAGTATACATATGTAACAAACCTGCACATTATGCACATGTACCCTAGAACTTAAAGTATAAAAAAAAAAAAAAAATCAGACATGGTGGATTTCAAAGCAAAAATATCAGCAGATATATAAAGCATAACTTTATAATGATAAGGGGGTATATTCACCAAGAAAATATATTAATATTAAAAGTTTATATGCCTAAAACCAGAGCATCATAGTACATGAAACAAAAATGGATAGAACTGTAAGGAAAATAGACAAATCCTAAATGTCCAACAGAATAAGTAGACAAAAATGTCAGTAAGGACACTGAAGACATGAACAGCATAGCAACCAAATTGTCTAGTTGACATTTAAAAGCCCTTCACTTGACAACAACAGAATGTACATTATTTTCAAGTGCACGAACATTTACCAATATAGACCATATCTGAACCATAAAACCAGTCTCAAAAATTTGAATGGATTCAAGTCATGCAGTGTCTGTTCTCTTATCACCATGAAATTAAATTTAAAATTAACAAGAGAAAGATATATGAAAAAAATTCCCACATATTTGAAAACTGGAGAGTATACTTTTAAACAACCCACAGGCCAAATAATAAGTCAAAAGGTAAATTTAAAATTTAAAGGTACTTTAACTTTAAATTATGTTATGTTCACCAATAATTTTGTATAAAGTTATTCTTTATATAAGAAAAATTGAACAAAATACAAATACAAACATAAAAAATGGTGGGATGCAGCTAAGAAGTACTTAGAAGGTAAATGAATAAATAAACTGTAAACTATTTATAATTTGAAATATGACTTGGAAATAAGTAGGAATGGACTTTTGATATGTATAACCTAGGGAAATATTAAAATAATTATGCTGAATAAAACAAGCCAGACAAAAATAAATACATGTTCTATTATTCCATTCATATAAATGTCTAAAAATCCAAATTATCTATGGTGATATAAAGCAGATCATCATTGGTTTCCATGTGCAAGGGGTAAAGGGCAGGGATGGGCAGAAAGCAGAATTACATAGCAGAATCTGACGCATTTGGGGAGGTAGTGTAAAAACACCTTTATTACCTTGATTAAGTTGATGGTTTCTTGTATGCACATGTATGCCAAAACGTCAGCTTGTATATTTTGAATATTTGCAATTTATTGTATATCAAATATATATCTAATACACCTGTTAAAAATAAATAATGGCAGTAAATGGTGACAGTAATGAAATAAAATAGCATGGCCTATTTCTACATAAATCCTGAGAGAGGAGACACTGCACAAGACTTCTGGTTGTAAAAATCTCACCCTAGTAAACCTCCCTCTCCTGGTGGAGTGAAGAAATGTTCCTGAGGAAACAAGTTAGGAATTCAAATATAGGTTGCTTTGCCACTGAGGCATTGTACATTCTGTTCCTCAATGCTTACGGAAAATCTTCCAGCTATCATGTAGTTTCTATTTTAACTGAGCTTAGAATTTTCCCATTTGTAATGCTGTAATATCTGAAGATGTGATTATATTGTTAATTAAAACAATAAATACTGAAATAAACTTGATACTTGGGATGAGTCTTTAAAATGCATTTATACAAAACTCAGTAAGCTAAGTAAATAGATACTTTGTCTCTAATTAGGTGGTGGCAGATATCAACCAACATGAAGCTTGTAAATGATTCCTAGATTTTAAGGGCCACTAGACTAGTTTACTGACATCAGATGCCAAGCTTATTTTAGTCGGTGCTATATATCCAGAGTTTAGCATAGCATCTGTCACTAAGTGAAGGCTCAGCAAATGTTTTTTGAATAGCTTAATGCAGCACAAGTGGGATTGCAGAGTCTAGAGTGGAAATATCATTTGCATTGATAGGAAAAACAACAGCAGCAGCAGTAACAACAACAAAACACCTTCTATACCCATGGTACAAAAATTTACATAAGATGAAGTAATTTAATTTGTTTTTCCAAGGATGGAAAGATGTCTCAGGGACACATGTTAATGCTAGAACTCATATGGTTAGTAGGGTGTCCTGTCTCTGATGTTTTCTGGAGGAGTTTCTGTTAGTGAAATAGTTGATCCAAAGGTGGTAGCATCAGTGAGTTGTTGAGAATAGTCCCAATGATTTCACCTCACATTAAAGTTGAACTCCAGTGACTTTAGCATGTTCTACCTATAAGGTCCCGTAGGTTGTGGCTGTGGATATCTACCAACCTCAATTCTCACCATCTGTTTCACTGTGCCTACTATTATTTATCACACCTGCATCCTTATCACTCACAGAATGTGCTAAGTACATTCCAGTCATGGGACTTCTGCAATTCTTAATTGCCTTAATTGGAATATTCTTCTTTTTGGTATTTTATGGGATTCTTTGATTTTATCCCAAATTGAATTTAAAATTTAAAATACACACACACACACACACACACACACACACACACACACACCCCTAGATAGTTGTTTAGCTTTCATTTTCTGTAACTTTAAAACCAAAATGGGAAAGCCACCATACCTTGGAATCTGTGACAACTTGAAATGTACCTGGACTTTTTTTTTCAGCTATTTATGTTGACATAAATGCCAACCAACTTAGCCATTGTCTGTTCTACCTTAGACATAAAAGATATTAAAACCAGGATAAAAGTTTCTTATGTGATAGTATGGTGTGGGCATAGTCGAGTTTCATTTTGTGGGGTTCATTTTATGAATTAATTAGCGCGTAATTTAAAATGTCACCCACATACTTCAACATTGCCTATATTTTGATTTTACCATTGCACATCAATAGTATCTTCTTGATTCAGTTGTTTCATCTTTTGGTTTTGACAAAAAATCTTGTCTATATTTTGTGAAAATATAAATAAGCCTCTTTATTTTGATGGTAACATGTAGACTGAGATGTTCACAAGCTTTAAATATATCTACTAAATATTTACATATATATAAGCATATATAAATACTTATATTTATGTATAAATGTAGATATATTTATTTGTATACATTTCTCTTTATAATTATTTATCTTCCCCCATATCCTTCGTCTTCTCCTTTCTTTTTCTTTTTTCTTCCTCATCTTCATCTTCTTTTCCTTCTTCTTTCCCTCTTCCGTAAAATATCTTAATATCTTTGACCTGCTCTAGTTTCAATCTTGGTAATTGATTTTCACTGAAATAGAAGGTTTCTCTACCTTCATTCCAAAAGATAAAAAATTGAAAGTTGCATTTCTATTTGTACATATGAACTTTATTCTGTCCTATGAAAGAAAACCACAACTGTATTTCATTCAGTAATGGGAATGGTCACTGGAAAAACTAAAACTAAAGAAACAACTAAAGCTGGTAAAATATCTTTAATCCAATAAAAGCTAGAGTATATCATGGCTGTTATTCAAATAAACAGTATTTACTAGAGCCTCTGAAAGAAGCAAATTAAAAAGTCTATATTATGACAGGCAGAAAATATTGCAAAAATCTTATCTATAATTCATTTCCACAAATCTTCATAGCATCTACTCCCGTATCTTTCTCCACATTTTTCTCTTAACGTGTCTTAGAAATTCTCCTTCCTTCTACCTTATGCCTGTTCAATCATTGAACTCAATGAGGGAAGAAGAGTTTTACCTTTCTGGGTTAGAGCTTTACCTTCCACAATCACTCAATAAAAGCCCAGGTCCTGTGGCTGTCAGAGTAACGAGGGCCACTTCCTGCTTAGAAAGCATATCTTAATGTGTTTATCCCCATCTCTGTCTTATGTGTCTTTAGCGCTCTACATTCCATCTCTGCTCCATTATCTGCGATCTTGGCCCTCTTTCCCATAGAAATTTTCAACTGTATAAGGTTCCCTCACATTTAGAATAGAATAAACAAGACATTTATATACATTACAAAATAGATCTCAAGGCCAGGACAATGAAGAGTGGAGATGAAGAAATCACTGATGATCGACAAAAAGGGAACTGAGAGGGGTGTTTATATGGTTTGGCTGTGTCCCCAGCCAACCAACTCTCATCTTGAATTGTAGCTCCCATAATTCTCACATGTTGTGGGAGGGACCCAGTGGAAGATAATTAATCATGGGGGTGGTTTCCCTCATACTGTTCTGATGGTTGTGAGTATGTCTTTTGAGATCTGATGGTTTTACAAGGGGTTTTCCCTTTCTCTTGGCTCTCATTCTCTTTTGTCTGCCTCCATGTAAGATATGCCTTTTGCCTTCCTCCATGATTGTGAGGCCTCCCCAGCCATGTGGCACTGTGAGTCCATTAAACCTCTTTTTCTTAATAAATTACCCAGTCTCAGGTATGTCTTTACAGCAGCATGAAAACTGACTAGTGTAGATGTGTCTATGGTGGCACTCATACCACAGGACGTGAGAGAAAGCTTTCCAACAACTTGCTCTACCTGCTCTTAGGAACAGCTTAGCAATCTACTGAATAAATAATTGCCTTCAAATTTTTAGTAACAAAGTTCTCATAAGGTAGATATGGAAAGTGAAAAAGTGAAAAGGGTACACCTCTAGCAGTTGCAATATTGTGCAATTATTAATATAGTACAAAAGTCCATCACTTAAAATGTCAGTTTCAAGCAAGAGCAGTGACATGGAGATAGTTTGGGAATTAGATCACAGATCGTTGGTTGTTTTCAAGTTTCTAAAGATGATTTGCATAGCAGATTGATATAAAATCTAAATATTTGCTTTGACTCACTTCCTCTGTCTTATTTCATTTGTACGTATTTGAACTTTCAAAGGTTGTTCTGACCTGCACTCTAAGATTAAGAATTGACAGTGATTGGGAAGTGGATTCTATGTTACTCAAGACAAAACACCCTAAGATTGCCATTACAAATAAGTGATGTTTGTATTAGCATGAACAGTGAACTACCAAATTTATTTGTATTTCTTCTTAGGATAACATTTAAATAATTTCTTATAAACAAAATAATTGGATTAATGTGGAAAGAAAATAAAGTAAAAGGTTCTGAAAGCTCATGTTGCTTTAACTACTTTGGTTTTTTTTTCCCAGTCATGGGAAAACCAGAAGCTAAAGTCATTATTTGGGTAGCTAAGTAAAAGCTTATAACATTGAAAAGTGAGAGAAAAGGAGGTGAAGGGAGACAGTTTCTCTCAGTTATGTCAGCAAGACTACTTAGTAAGGAACATCATTCATATACAAAGCAAGAATTAGAGCTATGGCTAATAAAATACAAAGTTGAGAGCTATTATTTTTTAAAATTATACTTTGAGTTCTGAGGTCCATGTGCAGAACGTGCAGTTTTGTTACATAGGTATACACATGCCACGGTGGTTTTTGCACCCACCAACCTGTCACCTACACTAGGTATTTCTCCTAATGCTATCCCTCCTCTAGCTCCCCCATCCCCCAACAGGCCCTGGTGTGTGATGGTCCCCTCTCTGTGTCCATGTGTTCTCATTAGTTAAAAGCAAGAATCCCATCTTTAGCATTTTAATTAAACACAAAATGGTTGTGGTTAAACACAAACATTTAAAATGTCCATTTTTGACAAGTGGCCTCAATGTTTGAGGTGTTCTTTACAATGGGTATGCCTGTTTGGTTAAAAAAAAGTTTCTGTTATAATATAGTAAGAAGGGTGGAAAGGAAAGTCCTAGGCATCATTTAAACAATTTTTGTGGCAATTTTTTAGGAGAAAGAACTGAGGCCCCAAAAAACAGTGGTTCACACATTCATTTAATGTCAAAGGCCACACTGAAATCCAAGGCTGAATTTCAGGCCAATGATTTTTAGCTTTTCCCACTTTGAGACTACAGAACCAGAATAATTCAGCAAGCTCAAGGTAATGAGCAGTGGGAAGCCCTGGTAGAGAGCTGTTTTGATTAGAAATACTGATTGCTGCTCCTGGTTGAATTGTGAAGTACCCTACATGCATTTCACATAAGGCACAAGCTAATCAGCACAAATTGCAAATGCCACAATCTCAGGTGATAGAGAGACATAGCTGTACCTTGGGGAGGAGGGGAGGGATACCAGAATTATTTTTCTACTGAAAATCAGCCACATGGGCTTTTTGCTGGTTTTGTGAAATAGCACAGAGGAAAATTTTCCACTTAAGCCAGATTGCATGAGTAAAAGTGGAAGAAGAATTGTTTCATGAAGAAGAGACACTGGAAGTTTGTGGTCTTCAAGACAATGGTCAAATGGAGTCTGTTCAGAATCAGAGATGGTGTGAGGTGGATTCTTAGCAGACAGTGCGTGTACCAATTCACTGCTGCATTAAGCACATCCCGGAAATCATTTCCATTCACAGAATCCTGTAGAAAGTGCTCTACCACCTGCCCTGAGCCAGACTTGCAACCCCCAGCTGGTTCCAATAACGGTATGTTGGACCCTAAGGACTGAAGATATTGTTAGGGAAAATGTTTCTTATGTGTCACTGGATCCCCTATCTTCAGTCTTTCTCCATATCCTAATTCAAATTATTCTCCTTATTACTCCAGATTGGACCTGCTAATGGAAAAAAAATGTTTATATCCTTTAGCTGTTTACCAATACTTTAATAATGCACTGTCAATCACAGGATAACATCAAGATCCTCAGTAATTGTCTGATAACATTCCCAAATCTTACTTTTCTGCCATATTTCCTATATGCAACACTTGCTTTGTCCTGCCTCCAGGCCTCTGCAAATGCTGTACCCATTTTTTAAACTGTAACTTTATCTTCTTTAAGCTCTACAAAAATCTATGCCATATTAAAATATTAATGCAATTAGTTTTTCCTATGTGCAACTTTCTCATTCTCCATTAGGCTGGCTTGTTTTTTTTGATTAAGCTCTATAGGTGCAATGTCAATGGTATACAGACTTGCAAAGGCTCATCAAAAGTTTAGTGGAATGTGGTTACATTTATAACATGTTTGATATGATTTGAATTGGGGCTTCCAACAAAGGAGAGTACATAGGACCTACCGAAATTTTATTATTATTATTATTATTATTATTTTATTATACTTTAAGTTCTAAGGTACATGTGCATAACGTGCAGGTTTGTTACATATGTATACTTGTGCCATGTTGCTGTGCTGCACCCATCAACTCGTCAGCACCCATCAATTCGTCATTTACATCAGGTATAACTCCCAATGCAATCCCTCCCCCCTCCCCCCTCTCCATGATAGGCTCGGGTGTGTGATATTCCCCTTCCCGAGTCCAGCTGATCTCATTGTTCAGTTCCCACCTATGAGTGAGAACATGCGGTGTTTGGTTTTCTGTTCTTGTGATAGTTTGCTGAGAATGATGGTTTCCAGCTGCATCCATGTCCCTACAAAGGACACAAACTCATCCTTTTTTATGGCTGCATAGTATTCCATGGTGTATATGTGCCACATTTTCTTAATCCAGTCAGTCACTGATGGACATTTGGGTTGATTCCAAGTCTTTGCTGTTGTGAATAGTGACGCAATAAACACACGTGTGCATGTGTCTTTATAACAGCATGATTTATAATCCTTTGGGTATATACGCAGTAATGGGATGGCTGGGTCATATGGTACTTCTAGTTCTAGATCCTTGAGGAATCACCATACTGTTTTCCATAATGGTTGAACTAGTTTACAATCCCACCAACAGTGTAAAAGTGTCCCTATTTCTCCACATCCTCTCCAGCACCTATTGTTTCCTGACTTTTTAATGATTGCCATTCTAACTGGTGTGAGATGGTATCTCATTGTGGTTTTGATTTGCATTTCTCTGATGGCCCGTGATGATGAACATTTTTTCATGTGTCTGTTGGCTGTATGAATGTCTTCTTTTGAGAAATGTCTGTTCATATCCTTTCCCCACTTTTTGATGGGGTTGTTTGTTTTTTTCTTGTAAATTTGTTTGAGCTCTTTGTCGGCTCTGGATATTAGCCCTTTGTCAGATGAGTAGATTGGAAAAATTTTCTCCCATTCTGTAGGTTGCCTGTTCACTCTGATGGTAGTTTCTTTTGCTGTGCAGAAGCTCTTCAGTTGAATTAGATCCCATTTGTCAATTTTGGCTTTTGTTGCCATTGCTTTTGGTGTTTTAGACATGAAGTCCTTGCCCACGCCTATGTCCTGAATGGTATTACCTAGGTTTTCTTCTAGGGTTTTTATGGTATTAGGTCTAACATTTAAATCTCTAATCCATCTTGAATTAATTTTCGTATAAGGAGTAAGGAAAGGATCCAGTTTCAGCTTTCTACTTATGGCTAGCCAATTTTCCCAGCACCATTTATTAAATAGGGAATCCTTTCCCCATTTCTTGTTTCTCTCAGGTTTGTCAAAGATCAGATGGCTGTAGATGTGTGGTATTATTTCTGAGGACTCTGTTCTGTTCCATTAGTCTATAGCTCTGTTTTGGTACCAGTACCATGCTGTTTCGGTTACTGTAGCCTTGCAGTATACTTTGAAGTCAGGTAACGTGATGCCTCCAGCTTTGTTCTTTTGACTTAGAATTGTCTTGGCAATGTGGGCTCTTTTTTGGTTCCATATGAACTTGAAAGCAGTTTTTTTCCAATTCTGTGAAGAAACTCATTGGTAGCTTGATGGGGATGGCATTGAATCTATAAATTACCTTGGGCAATATGGCCATTTTCATGATATTGATTCTTCCTATCCATGAGCATGGTATGTTCTTCCATTTGTTTGTGTCCTCTTTTATTTCACTGAGCGGTGGTTTGTAGTTCTTGAAGAGGTCCTTTACATCCCTTGTAAGTTGGATTCCTCGGTATTTTATTCTCTTTGAAGCAATTGTGAATGGAAGTTCATTCATGATTTGGCTTTCTTTTTGTCTGTTACTGGTGTATAATAATGCTTGTGATTTTTGCACATTAATTTTGTATCCTGAGACTTTGCTGAAGTTGCTTATCAGTTTAAGGAGATTTTGGGCTGAGACGATGGGGTTTTCTAACTATACAATCATGTCATCTGCAAACAGGGACAATTTGACTTCTTCTTTTCCTAACTGAATAACCTTTATTTCTTTCTCTTGCCTGATTGCCGTAGCCAGAAGTGGTGAGAGAGGGCATCCCTGTCCTGTGCCAGTTTTCAAAGAGAATTTTTCCAGTTTTTGCTCATTCAGTATGATATTGGCTGAGGGTTTGTCATAAATAGCTCTTATTATTTTGAGATATGTTCCATCAATACCGAATTTATTGATCGTTGTTAGCATGAAGGGTTGTTGAATTTTGTCAAAGGCCTTTTCTGCATCTATTGAGATAATCATGTGGTTTTTGTCTTTGGTTCTGTTTATATGCTAGATTACGTTTATTGATTTGCGAATGTTGAACCAGCCTTGCATCCCAGGGATGAAGCCCACTTGATCATGGTGGATAAGCTTTTTGATGTGCTGCTGGATCTGGTTTGCCAGTATTTTATTGAGGATTTTTGCATCGATGTTCATCAGGGATATTGGTCTAAAATTCTCTTTTTTTGTTGTGTCTCTGCCAGGCTTTGGTATCAGGATGATGTTGGCCTCATAAAATGAATTAGGGAGGATTCCCTCTTTTTCTATTGATTGAAATAGTTTCAGAAGGAATGGTACCAGCTCCTCCTTGTACCTCTGGTAGAATTCAGCTGTGAATCCATCTGGTCCTGGATTTTTTTTGGTTGGTAGGCTATTAATTATTGCCTCGATTTCAGAGCCTGCTATTGGTCTATTCAGGGATTCAGCTTCTTCCTGCTTTAGTCTTGGGAGAGTGTAAGTGTCCAGGAAATTATCCATTTCTTCTAGACTTTCTAGTTTATTTGCTTAGAGGTGTTTATAGTATTCTCTGATGGTAGTTTATATTTCTGTGGGGTCGGTGGTGATATCCCCTTTATCATTTTATATTGTGTCTATTTGATTCTTCTCTCTTTTCTTCTTTATTAGTCTTGCTAGTGGTCTATCAATTTTGCTGATCTTTTCAAAAAGCCAGCTCCTGGATTCATTGATTTTTTGGAGGGATTTTTGTGTCTCTATCTCCTTCAGTTCTGCTCTGATCTTAGTTATTTCTTGCCTTCTGCTAGCTTTTGAATGTATTTGCTCTTGCCTCTCTAGTTTTTTTCATTGTGATGCTAGGGTGTCAAATTTAGATCTTTCCTGCCTTCTCTTGTGGGCATTTAGTGCTAGAAATTTCCCTCTACACACTGCTTTAAATGTGTCCCAAAGATTCTGGTATGTTGTATCTTTGTTCTCATTGGTTTCAAAAAACATCTTTTTGTCTGCCTTCATTTCGTTATGTACCCAGTAGTCACTCAGGAGCAGGTTATTCAGTTTCCATGTAGTTGAGCGGTTTTGATTGAGTTTCTTAGTCTTGAGTTCTAGTTTGATTGCACTGTGGTCTGAGAGACAGTTTGTTATAATTGCTGTTCTTTTACATTTGCTAAGGAGTGCTTTACTTCCAATTATGTGGTCAATTTTGGAATAAGTGTGATGTGGTGCAGAGAAGAATATATATTCTTTTGATTTAGGGTGGAGAGTTCTGTAGATGTCTATTAGGTCTGCTTGCTGCAGAGATGAGTTCAATTCCTGGACATCCTTGTTGACTTTCTGTCTCGTTGATCTGTCCAATGTTGACAGTGGGGTGTTGAAGTCTCCCATTATTATTGTGTGGGAATCTAAGTCTCTTTGTAAATGTCTAAGGACTTACTTTATGGATCTGAGTGCTCCTGTATTGGGTGCATATATATTTAGGATAGTTAGCTCTTCCTGTAGAATTGATCCCTTTACCGTTATGTAATGGCCTTCATTGTCTCTTTTGATCTTTCATGATTTAAAGTCTGTTTTATCAGAGACTAGGATTGCAACCCCTGCTTTTTTTTGTTCTCCATTTGGTTGGTAGATCTTCCTCCATCCCTTTATTTTGAGCCTATGTATGTCTCTGCATGTGAGATGGGTCTCCTGTATAGAGCAAACTGATGAGTCTTGACTCTTTATCCAATTTGCCAGTCTGTGTCTTTTAATTGGAGCATTTAGTCCATTTACATTTAAGGTTAATATTGTTATGTGTGAACTTGATCCTTCCATTATGATATTAACTGGTTATTTTGCTCGTTAGTTGATGCAGTTTCTTCCTAACCTCGATGGTCTTTACATTTTGGCATGTTTTTGCAGTGGCTGCTACCTGTTGTTCCTTTCCATGTTTAGTGCTTCCTTCAGGGTCTCTTGTGAGGCAGGCCTGGTGGTGACAAAGTCTCTAAGCATTTGCTTATTTGTAAAGGATTTTATTTCTCCTTCACTTATGAAACTTAGTTTGGCTGGATATGAAATTCTGAGATTAAAATTATTTTCTTTAAGAATGTTGAATATTGACCCCCACTCTCTTCTGGCTTGTAGAGTTTCTGCCGAGAGATCTGCTGTTAGTCTGATGGGCTTCCCTTTGTGGGTAACCCGACCTTTCTCTCTGGCTGCCCTTAAGATTCTTTCCTTCATTTCAACTTTGGTGAATCTGGCAATTATGTGTCTTGGAGTTGCTCTTCTGGAGGAGTATCTTTGTGGCGTTCTCTGTATTTCCTGAATGTGAATGTTGGCCTGCCCTACTAGGTTGGGGAAGTTCTCCTGGATGATATCCTGAAGAGTGTTTTCCAACTTGGTTCCATTTTCCCCCTCACTTTCAGACACCCCAATCAGACGTAGATTTGGTCTTTTTACATAATCCCATACTTCTTGCAGGCTTTGTTCATTTCTTTTTCTTCTTTTTTCTTTAGATTTCTCTTCTCGCTTCATTTCATTCATTTGATCCTCAATCACTGATACTCTCTCTTCCAGTTGATCGAGTGGGTTACTGAAGCTTGTGCATTTATCATGTATTTTTCATGTCATGCTTTTCATCTCTGTCATTTCGTTTATGACCTCTGCATTGATTGTTCTAGTTATCCATTCTTCCACTGTTTTTTCAAGATTTTTAGTTTCTTTGTGCTAGGTACGTAATTCCTCCTTTAGCTCTGAGAAGTTTGATGGACTGAAGCCTTCTTCTCTCATCTCATCAAAGTCATTCTCTGACCAGCTTTGATCTGTTGCTGGCGATGAGCTGTGTTCCTTTGCAGGGGGAGATGCACTCTTAGTTTTTGAATTTCCAGCTTTTCTGCCCTGCTTTTTCCCCATCTTTGTGGTTTTATCTGCCTCTGGTCTTTGATGATGGTGACGTACTGATGGGATTTTGGTGTGGGTGTCCTTCTTGTTTGTTAGTTTTCCTTCTAACAGTCAGGACCCTCAGCTGTAGGTCTGTTGGAGATTGCTTGAAGTCCACTCCGGACCCTGCTTGCCTGGGTGTCAGCAGCAGAGGCTGCAGAAGATAGAATATTGCTGAACAGCAAGTGTACCTATCTGATTCTTGCTTTGGAAGCTTCCTCTCAGGGGTGTACTCCACCGTGTGAGGTGGGTGTCGGTCTGCCCCTAGTGGGGGATGTCTCCCAGTTAGGCTACTCAGGGGTCAGGGACCCACTTGAGCAGGCAGTCTGTCCGTTCTCAGATCTCAACCTCTGTGTTCCGAGATACACTGCTCTCTTCAAAGCTGTCAGAGAGTCGTTTGCATCTGCAGAGGTTTCTGCTGCTTTGTTGTTGTTGTTGTTGTTGTTTGTTGTTGATTATCTGTGCCCTGTCCCCAGAGGTGGAGTCTACAGAGACAGGCAGGCCTCCTTGAGCTGCTGTGAGCTCCAACCAGTTCGAGCTTCCCAGAGGCTTTGTTTACCTACTTAAGCCTCAGCAATGACAGGCACCCATCCCCCAGCCTCGCTGCTGCCTTGCAGTTAGATCACAGACTGCTGTGCTGGCAATGAGGGAGGCTCTGTGGGGTTGGGACCCTCCCAGCTAGGTGTGGTATATAATCTCCTCGTGTGCCCATTTGCTAAGACCCTTGGTAAAATGCAGTATTGAGGTGGGAGTTACCCAATTTTCCAGGTGTTGTGTGTCTCAGTTCCCCTGGCTAGGAAAAGGGATTCCCTTCCCCCTTGTACTTCCCAGGTGAGGCCATGCCTCGCCCTGCTTCAGCTCCTGCTGGTCGGGCTGCAGCAGCTGACCAGCACCGATTGTTTGGCACTCCCTAGTGAGAGGAACTCAGTACGTCAGTTGAAAATGTAGAAATCACCTGTCTTCTGTGTCGCTCCCGCTGGGAGCTGGAGACTGGAGCTATTCCTATTCGGCCATCTTGCTCCACCCCCCTATTTGGCCCTACTGAAATTTTGCTAAAATCAGTGCTAGTGGAGCCCTTCCTCATATTCCCACAACAATTTAGCAATACCTTTATTAGAGCTCTTATTATATCTTACTGTTGTTTTAGACATTTGCACGGCTATCTCTGAACTGCCCTGTTACATTTTTATAGAGAGATTATATTCCCAGTCCCTGGCTCAGTATATGTACTAATTTGGCTGATATTTGTAAGTTATATTGAATTTTAAGAACATTGCTTTTGCCCTCTGAGCACAGACGTGCTGCACATGATAGTCACAAAAAGAAACCTGGACCTGCCAAGAGCAACAAGTAGCAAACAGACCTTCGGTCCTCCAACCTCTCAACAGCAGTGTCTGGGTGGCAGTAGCAGGTGTCAGGTAGGGAGCAGTTTAAGAAGCACCCATCTTCTTGTGCTTTTTGAGAGGGAAAGTTCTCAGAGGAGATCAGGCCAATGGCTCTGGTGTTGTGTCAGTGGGAGAAGTGTTAAGTCATATCCAGGTGTTTTTGATGTTCAGTCATGGTAGATGCAAAGAGCTAATATCCAGAATCTACAAAGAACTTAAATTCACAAGAAAAAACCCAAACAACCCCATCAAAAAGTGGGTGAAAGATATGAACAGACACTTCTCAAAAGAAGACATTGATGCAGTCAACAAACATATGAAAAAAGGCTCATCATCACCGGTCATTAGAGAAATGTAAGTCAAAACCACAGTGAGATACCATCTCACACCAGTTAGAATGGCAATCATTAAAAAGTCAGGAAACAACAGATACTGGAGAGGATATGGAGAAATAGGAATGGTTTTACACTGTTGGTGGGAGTGTAAATTAGTTCAACCATTATGGAAGACAGTGTGGCCATTCCTCAAGGATCTAGAACCAGAAATACCATTTGATCCAGCTATCCTATTACTGGGTATATACCCAAAGGATTATAAATCATTCTACTATAAAGACACACGCACATGTATGTTGACTGCAGCACTGCTCACAATAGCAAAGACTTGGACCCAACCCAAATGACCATCGATGATAAACTGGATAAAGAAAACGTGACACATATACACCATGGAATACTATGCACACATAAAAAAAAAATGAGTTCATGTCCTTTGGAGGGACATGGATGAAGCTGGAAACCATCATTCTCAGCAAAGTAACACAAGAACAGAAAACCAAACACCATATATTCTCATTCATAAGTGAGAGTTGAACAATGAGGACACATAGGCACAGGGAGGGGACCATCACACACCAGGGCCTGCCAGGGGGTGGGGCACTAGAGGAGGGATAGCATTAGGAGAAATAGTTAATGTAGATGACAGGTTGATAGGTGCAGTGAATCACCATGGCACATGTATATCTATGTAAAAAACTTGCACGTTCTGCACATGTATCCCAGAACTTAAATTACACATCTGAAACACTGACCTGTTGGTGGAATACTGTTCTTTTGTGAAATGTTCACCTCAAGTTAGTAAAAGGTCATTCAACTCTCCTGTGACATATAATGCCATTATTAAATATGTATGCAGCCCTATAAAATTTCTAAGCAAAGCAGGTTAGTAGGAATGAGACTTGTACATTATTACCAGAATAATCTCTTCATCATTTCTGGACAGAATTTCACCACTAAGTGCACTGTCTCCTATGTAAGTTGGTGAGAAGACAGTTTGACATTTATACTACTTTTATTTTTTAAGAGATTCTTTACAGCTTGTCAGCTAAGATAAAAGTGTGACAGGACATGACCTTTCTTTGATGTATAAACAGTGCTGCTAGGTGAGTACATGAATTGGGAAAATTCTTGTAGTAAGCTTCGTTTCTACTTCCTTTTCTGTTTGTTTTAGTTTTGTACACTTGTTTTCAAATGACATTTACAATGAGAAAAAGAGAAAAAATATACAAAGTGTGATGGCTTTAAATAAAATGTGAAATTATTTCATGATACATTTAACCTTAATTCTGTTTCCTTTTATAGCTCCACAAATTTATTTTTCTTAATACACTGTTTTTGGCAATGATAAAAATTGTATGCATTACTTACCTTGCTGTAACTTTCTCACAAAAGTATACATTCAAATCAGTAAAATGAAATAGTAAGAATTTTAGTCTTTGTTAAATTATCAAATTCCACTTATATTTTTTAGAGTTAAGAATATTGTTCTTTGGGAGTTTTTCCACTAAATATAAAATCCTACATAAAATGTACACTTAGTAACTTGTGTACCCAAATATGTCCTCATGCTCAGAAGACCCCTACAGTTTACAGAAAGATTTTTTCCATATGTTTGTAACTTGGTTGATAATTTGTTCACTAGCACAATATTAAGCCAAATGATTGGTTCTAAGACAACCACACAATCCCAATTAACCTGTAATTTATTTTACAAAACAATATATAGTGCATTTAACCTTATCATCAAGAACACAGGAATTCTCTTTCCTTCTTGGCTACTGTTATGACACTGTCTTCCCCAAAGCTCCACACTGCTACTTAGCTACAAGTAAAAGACTCGCATGAGTTCCGTACCTACATTCTTATTTTTTTCTGGATATTTTTAGTTGTTTCCTAAACAACGTAAACACATATTCAAAACGAAATCTTTCCCACCCCACCCCTACCATTGGGTCACCTTCTATTAAGTTCCTAGAGCCAAAACCTAGTCACTTCTCTCTCACACTTCCTACACACAATCAGTCACGTGGTTTTATGTAGTCTCCCTCCTTAAAATCTCTCAAGGCCATCTGCTTTTTTACATCTCCATTTCGACTGGTTAAATTCAGGTCATATGGTGATGATTTTAATATCCTTATGATCGCCCAGCCTTTAGAGCCCCCTCTCTGTAATCTTTCTCTCACAGCATTAACAGAAACCATTGTTCTTAAAGTTGTGAGGATAGTCTGAAAGCAAAAAATAGGCCTTTTGTAGGTCCAATAATTTTTCTCTATAAAGAACAGTGATTTTACTTGATTTGTAGTTCAACAACCACTTTGAAACCTCTAAAATACTCCAAGTACAGGTTTCCAAAAAATAAGACAGAAGTTATTCCATATTTTATTTTATTTCTTCACCAAGAAATGTGTACAATGAACAAAGTCATTCACCCTTCATTTAAAAATGATTACTCACTATGATGGTTCTAAATGGAAATCACAGTTGTATTTTGGCACCAAGCTGCTGACACATTTTTATTGTACAACACAGTGCCTATACTTAATAACAATGTATTGTATACTCAAAAATTGCTAAGAGACTAGATTTTAGGTTTTCTCACCACAAAAAAATAAGTATGTGAGACAATACATATGCTAAATAGGTTGATTTAGTCATTCCACAATGTGTACATATTTTAAAACATCATGTACATCATAAGTAGATATCATTTTACTTGTCAAATAAAATAAATAAAATATAAAATATAGTAATAATTGTTTCAAGAAAAAACAAGTGGATGCTCAAGTTTGATGAAAAACAGGATCTTACATAGTATCAAAATATTTCCCATATGATTCTTATTACTTACAAAGGTTAATACAATGACTACAGTAAAGTTACCACCTTAAGTGATCACAGTTAACATCCCCAGTAATAGGACCAATAATGTCAGGTGTTATCTGCTACCACGCACTAAGAAGAAGACAGTATCACTTTTGTGGTATCCCTGAAAAAATAATGCATAAGATAGGTCTGAAAATGTGTAAACATCAGAAAGATACATCCTATAAAATATCTGGCCTATACTCTTAAAATGTGCCAAGTTCATGAATTAAGAGGGACTGAGGAATATTCTAAATGAAAAGAGACTAAAAAGGTATAGCATTGAAATGCAATATGCAATCCTTGATAAACAACAACAACAAAAAAAACAGAATTGTACAACAACGGCATGTAAAACATTAGTTGGGCAGTTGGCAAAAATGCAAGAAGGTTTGAAGATTAGCCATCATATTAAGGTTAATTGTATTATTTAAACTATTGTACTGTGGTTTGTAAGAGAAAATCTTTGGTTTTAGGAAATGCACACTGATGTGTCCAAAAGAAAATGAATGTAAGATCTAAATATTTTTTACTTCACCACTTTTTAAACTATCTTAAATGCAATGTTGAAGCAAAAATCAGCATTTGTGTGCCACTTCTAAAAGGCTTTGTGTGCCATTTACTACTCTTTATTATATTTTCCTAAAAGCATCCCTAAATTTCTAAAAATTGATTACTGAAACTAATTTTATACCTGAATGACAATATCCATATTGACAACTAGATTGTTTGTGAATATCCCACATTTTATATGACATAACCCAGAATATATTTTAGATATTTCAAAGTATAATTGAAGTATTTTAAAAGGGGAGTCTTAAAAAATATATACATTTCTAAAGTTCTGTTATAGTAAATCTTGTTCAAACCATTTTTTTTTATTTTCTACTTATATCATGAATAAGAAACAGGTTTATAAATATCATTATGGTAGATTAGTTTATGAAAATACATTTAATGGATGTCATACTTGCAGATGTCTATCTTTAAAGATTGGTTGAGAATACAACTGTCTTTATGATAGAATCTTATTTTTAAAGAGATAAAAAGCTGGGTCTCCATATATTTCCCACTGCTGTTTTTCTGCATTTTAAACATTAATTATATTTTTCTATAGATAATTATGTTTCCAACAAAAATATTAATGTCTTAAAAGAAAGTTACATATTAATGACTTATTAGTAAAAATCTACCATGGGGAAAATAAGTTATTTTCATCCATGACCTCAATTACCCTGTATACATTGATGATTTTCTAACTAGAATGTTGAGCTTAATCTTCTCTTCTGAAATGTCATGCACAGTCCTTCACTTCCAACTGCCTCCCAGACAATTTCCTCTAGGTGTCTCAAACCTGAACCGAATTTATACTTGTTTCTTAAGTTGCACTTTATGCAACTTGAATGAATATTCCTTCATTAATAAAGCTAACTTACACTGGAAATAGAAAGACCATTCAAATGCTCTTATAGAATCATTTCCACCCAGAGTTATACCCCGCCTCCACTGGACTTAACTGGTACTGATATGGTTTGACTGTGTTCCCACCCAAATCTCATCTTGAATTGTAACTCCCATAATCCCCATGTGTCATTGGAGGGACCTGGTGGGATGTAGTTAAATCATGGGGGCAGATTTTGCCTGTGCTGTTCTTGTGATAGTGAATAAGTCTCATGAGATCTTATGGTTTTATAAAGGGCGGTTCCCCTGCTATGTTCTCTCGCCTGCTGCCATGTAATATGTGCCTTTGCTCCTCCTTTACCTTTCTCCATGATTGTGAGGCCTCCTCGGCCATGTGGAACTGTGAGTACATTAAACCTCTTTTTCCTTTATAAATTACCCAGTCTTGGGTGTGTCTTTATTGGCAGTGTGAGAATGGACTAATACAGTAAACTGGTACCAGGTAGGAGGGGTGCTGCTGTAAAGATACTTGAAAATGTGGAAGCAGCCTTGGAATTGGGTAACAGACAGAGCTTGGAACAGTTTGGAATGCTCAGAAGAAGACAGAAAATGTGGGACGGTTTGGAACTTCCTAGAGATTTATTCACTGGCTTTGACCAACGTGCTGATAGTGATATGGATGATAAAGTCCAGGCTGAGATGGTCTCAAATGGAGATGAGGAACTTATTGGGAACTGGAGCAAAGGTGATTCTTGCTATGCTTTAGCAAAGAGACTGGTGGCATTTTGCCCCCATCCTAGAGATCTGTGAAACTTTGAACTTGAGGGAGACGATTTAGCATATCTGGCAGAAGACATTTCTAAGCAACACAGTGTTCAAGATGTGACTTGGGTGCTCTTAAAAGCATTCAGTTTTATTCATTCACAAGGATATGGTTTGGAATTGGAACTTATGTTTTAAAGGGAAGCAGAACATAAAAGTTCAGAAAATTTGTAGCCCTGATGATGTGCTAGAAAAGAAACACCCATTTTCTGAGAAGTTCAAGCAGGCTATAGGAATTTGCATAAATAATGAGGAGCCAAATGTTAATTGCTCCTCATTATTAAATGCAGAAAATGTCCCCCAGGCATGTCAGAGGTCTTCACATCAGGTCCTCTTATCACAGGCTCAGAGGCCTAGGAGAGAAAAGGTTTCCTGTGCCAGGCCCAGGGCTTTGTTGCTTTGTGCAGTCTCAAAAGTTGGCGCCCTGCATCCCAGCAGTGGCTAAAAGGGGCTGATGTAGCATTCAGGCCATTGCTTCAGAGGGTGCAAGCCCCAAGCCTTAGCAGCTTACATGTAGTGTTGGGCATGTGGGTGCACAGAAATAAAAAAATTGAGGTTTGGGAGCCTCCACCTAGATTTCAGAGGATGTATGGAAACACATAGATGTCCAGGCAGAGGTGTGCTGCAGGGGCAGAGTCCTTATGGAGAAACTCTACTTAAGGCAGTGCAGAAGGGAAATTTGGGGTGGATCCCCCACACAGAGGCCCCACTGAGGCACTGCCTGGTGGAGCTGTGAGAAGAGGGCCACCATATTCTAGACACAGAATGGTAGATCCATCCACAGCTTATACCATGCATCTGGAAAAGCCACAGATACTCAATGCCAGCCCATGAAGCAGCTAGGATGGGGGTTGTATCCAGCAAAGCCATAGGGATGGAGGTGCCTAAGACCATGGGAATCCACCTCTTGCATCATTGCGACCTGGATATGAGACACGGAGTCAAAGGAGATCATTTTGGAGGTTTATGATTTGACTGCACAGCTGGATTTCAGACTTGCATGGAGCCTGTAACCCCTTCATTTTGGTCAATTCCTCCCATTTGTAATGGGTGTATTTACCCAATGCCTGTACCTCCAATGTATCTAGGAAGTAACTAACTTGCTTTTAATTTTACAGGCTCATAGGTGGAAGGGACTTGCCTTGTCTCAGATGAGACTTTGGACTGTGGACTTTTGAGTTAATGCTGAAATGAGTTAAGACTTTTGGGGACTGTTCGGAAGGCGTGATTCATTTTGAAAGTGAAGATATGAGATTTAGGAGGGGTCAGGGGTGAAATTATATGGTTTGACTGTGTCCCCACCCAAACCTCATCTTGAATTGTAGCTGCCATAATGCCTGCATGCTGTGGGAGGGACCCAGTGGGAGGTAACTGAATCATGGGGGTGGGTTTTTTCACTGCTATTCTCATGATAGTGTATAAGTCTCACAAGATCTTATGGTTTTTTAAAGGACAGTTTCCCTGCACATGCTCTCTCACCTGCCGCCATATAAGACATGCCTTTGCTCTTCATTCACCTTCCGCCATGATTGTGAGGTTTCCTCAGCCATTTGGAACTGTGGACCCATTAAACTTCTTTTTCTTTATAAATTACCCAGTCTTGGGTATTTTTTTTTAGCAGTGTGAGAATGGACTAATAGATACCTAAATAATAAATGTCTATGATGGAAAAGTTTTTGTGTTCTTGGGGTGCAGAAATATAAGGAAGATTTTATTTTCCCCTCAGTGAAAAAATATGATTGTAATGAAGATAGAAAAATTTTCAAAGATATGGTCCAAGAAAAGAAACACAAGAACCCATTATCTCCAGGTTTTAGTGATAGGATTGGGTATGGTAGAGGTGAGTCAGAATCAACTGTGTGAAACTCAATTGTATAATTTTGAGGTAACGTTTTCCAGATTTTTCTATTTATTCTCCCATATGGTCAGCTATTTTTTTTTATTATTGTGGAAAGTCATAGGTAGTTTTGGTTGTGCATATGGAGAATGTGAGATTGATTCAAATGACACTCAGAACTTATATATTGTGCTGAATATTTGCATGCAGTCTTGAGTTCTTGATCTCCTCACTTGCATAGAATATAGAGGAAAGCACATGGAAAGCTGGATAGCTGCTGACAGGAGAGCACCAGCTGAGCTGTTTTCTGAATTTATAAGCTAGCCAAAAAACTTTTCTCATCAAAATCAAAAACTAATCTCATCAAAAATGGTATAGGGTGTCGACAGAGTTTTATAAGGAAAAAGCTAGAAAAAGTTTCAGATGTCAGGATGCAATCTAGGTCAAGTATTAACCTGGTAGAGGGAGCTCGGGGAGGGATATTGAGCATCATGTAGACACTGAACAAATAAAAATTTTTAAAAAGAGGAGTAATCAAAATGATTGAACAAGAGTGCTAAAAGGGGCTAAAAGTTGGAGACTTTGCCTTGAACTCATAGACAACCTAGATAAAAGTGACATCGCTGCACTTGCCAAACACATCGGAGTGGCACATAAAATATGATAATAATAGTTAAAATCATTGAAAAGTAAATACTTAAGCTCAAAATGAGACAGGAATCCGTAGTGGCAGGGCCAGAAAGTGGAAGTTGGACTAGTAAGCATACAGTCTAAGAGGAAGATACTCTGGGGCACTATAACATTTGTTTGAAGTGGCTGAGGATTGTGTTCCTGGGGCTCCTAGGGTCAAATGGCCTTAGCTTCCATGAAGCATGGCTGAAACTGGGTCCCATGTATAAACTGGGACCATGGAGAGGTTTTGCCCTTCATGTAAAAGGAGTTACAAAAACTTGGTTTAATAGCAAAGGAATGTGGCAAGATAACATGTCTCCTTGGGTTCTTAGTTAAAAAAAAATTACCCCTCCAGACATGGAAACTCCAAGCCTTTAGTATGTAATGGTGAGGGATATTAATTCATAATGCTCACATATTGCCAGCCTTCCAGACTGAAAAATTAAAATCTAATTCTGGAGCAATGAGACCAGGAGAAGTAAACATAAAAATAGTCTATGTGAATATTTTCACATTTGAAATTGAATAGTACCATTCCATGGGGTATGGAGGAGCATGTGGTGAAATCTCTGCTGAAAATGAATTCCCAGTAAGATAATTACAAGCCAGACGAAGGAATAAATATTATAAATGGGAACCCAGAAAGAAAGTAAACAAGGGTTTCTGCACTTGAATAACTTAAAAAGATAAAATAATTTCAAAGAGGCTGTAAAATATGCTTGCATGATAAAGAGATAAAAGAAGAAATCAACATTTTAATGAAAGAACAATAGATTATGAGAAATAAGTTTAGATTAAAAAGCAAAACTTCTAGAAATTGAAACGTAATCGTTGAAATAAAAAATAATGGACTTTGAAACCTAAACGTACCAGGAAGTCAGCACAAAGAAATTGTTTAACAAAAAGGGTGAAAAATAACATAAAACCAGTTGACGTGTCCCAAAGAGTGAAAAGAAGTCTGTTCCAAAAACTCAGGCAGGCCAGGTACGGTGGCTCATGCTTGTAATTCCAGCACTTTGGGAGGCTGAGGTGGGAGGATCCCTTGAGCCCAGGAGTTTGAGACCAGCCTTGGCAGCATAGTGAGACCCCATTTCAAAATAAAAAAGGAAAAAGAAAAATAATCCACGAAAACAAAACCTCAGGTAGTAAAGATAATTAAAATAATGACTAGGCACTTACTGTGCATTTGCCCTTCTTCATATGACTTAATCCTTAAAAGAACTACGTAAAGTCATTGTACTTTTATTCCTATTTTACTCAGTACAAAACTCAAACTCTGAAAGTTTAAGTGATTTGCCAAAGCTTATTAATTAATAATTAATGGCAGAGCCAGGTAACTAGGAATATTTTATTTCCAAAGTATTTCCAGTCACTTATCATTTGGAAGCATTTGTGGCCACATTTATGGCACTTTACATGAGATTCGTTGTGGATGGATTGGAAGACATGAGTTAATCAGAAGTTTCTAGGTCTAGTAAAGCTACTTTATTATTTAGATTCCAGTTTCAAGTACTGGAGTCCTATCTCAAATAAATCAAGTGTGATAAATTTGCCAAAATGAAATCCGGGGGGAATTGAGCCTTACCACAGTAATAAAAGACAAGATATAAGACTCAAGACTAGAACCTCAGTGTCTGGTCACAGAGGATTCGTATGCTCCCTCCTACCTCCTTATCTACTTTCCTCTCTTCTTTCCTTCTCTCTGAATGTGTACATCATTTTTTGTTTTGTTTAATATCAGCAGATAGGAATGCAGGCAATTTTAGTTCCTAACCAGAGAGAAAGGAGCCTTGTTGTCCAATCTGAGCAGGTGAACCCTAATTAATGACTCTAATTATCCTGGAACAATTCAAATGTAGTCTGGGTCAGGCTCCTAGAAACAGAACCCGAGATGAGAAATTTTTTGTGCAAGTGATATAGTGAGGAAGTACTTGCAGATGAAACCTATAAAGGAGACTGTCAGAACAGGGCAAGGGAAGATGCTACTCAAGGTGTGGCTTCAGCAGACTAGCCTCAGCTTAATCGCTGGGGAGGTTTGGTGATACTGTAGTTTCCCGTTTGAAGCAATTGCTCTAGGCTTTTCTGTCTCCTTCATCACCCAATCATGGGATGAGAACCATCTCTAGAGGGGTCTGCTATGTACGTATCAGACGTCTCTGGGGACAGTTTCTGCTGTCCAAGGGCAATTTTCTGGATTGGATATAGCTGTAAACTGTGAGCTGCAATTACTTACAGATCATTACATAAGGAGCTCTGGGCGAGGCACCAAGAGCATCCTCCATAGACTGCCTAACTCGGGACCATTTAGTATAGTTGATAGGGGTACAATATTTGTCTGAACTTGGTTTACCTACTTTATTTATGCTTGGAAGTAGGGCTGTTGGGCTTGGAGTCTAGTATGAGAAAAAATACTGAAGAGGTGAGGTGCTAGATAGATTATAGATAGCCATTATTCCAACCGAATCCTTTGCCTCTGTGGATATCATCTATTTTCTACATCTCTGAAATCTCCCCTAGAGTTTCAATATAATGCTTCTTAATTAAAATATATGCATATTATATATCTATATTACATGTGTGTATATGCACACCCATATTGCTTAAGCATTTGCCTATCATATATAACCCAGTAAATTTAATTTTGAATTTTTAGTCTTTTCCACAATTCGATTTCTCCTTTCTTTATTACCAGTAATATCATCAGACAGTCAGCCTTAAATCATTTGAATTATCTCTACTTTTTTCTCTTGTTCTTCATCTCATATGGTATGAATCAATAGATCTTAAAAAAATTTTCTCATAATGCTCTTCACATGTAAGCCTTCTATTTTATCATCATTCCCATTCCAGTCCTCATCTTGTCACACTTTAACTACACCAAGAGTTTCTTAACTGACCACCTTCTCAGATCAATTCCTTGCCTTAATAGAGTGGTATTTCTGAGGTGCCTCTTTAAACACATCACATCCTGACTCAAAATCTTTAAATATCTTCCCCCCTTGCCTAAAAATGTATTTTTTTAAAATTTATATTTAAGTTCCCTCAATAATCTTGCCCCAGTTGGGTATGGTGGCTCACACCTGTAACCCCAGCACTTTGAGAGACCGAGGCGAGCAGGACACTTGAGCTCAGGAGTTCAAGACCATCCTGGCCAACATGGTGAAACCACGTCTCTACTAAAAATACAAAAATTAGCTGGGCGTGGCACCTGGCACCTGTAATCCCAGCTACTTGGGAGGCTGAGGCTTGAATACAGGAAGTAGAGGTTGCAGTGAGCCAAGATTGCCAACCTGGGCAACAGAGTGAGACTCTGTCTAAATAAATAAATAAATAAAAAATTTGCCCCATTGGACCCTGGTGCTGTGTTAATGTGTGTTGTCTATTTTTAATACTTTTGTAAGTTATTTTATCTAGCCATAAAAAGGAAAAATATCAAATTTGTGAATAAATTAAAATTAAGATATGAAAATACAAAACTTAACATGTTGAAATTTTGAAGTATTGAATGCCACAGTCTGAATTTCATGTATAAAAATAAACTTTGGGCGAGGTGATTAGAAATTACCACAACTGGGAAACAATTTTTTTTTAGTTAAAAAATATGTTGCTATTACAAAAAATTTTTAAATTAAAAATTAAAAAAATAAAATGCAATTTTAGACTATATTACAATAAATAAATTAGGTGGAACATATATTTTCAAAAGTTTGACCAAAGAAATATTTTTCAAAGCAAATTACACAGATTCCAAGCATACAAAACAATAAAAAGGAAACTATCTTACTATTAAAGTGAAGCTTCCTGGTGCTCCTTCTTTCTGCTTTCCTGCACCCACTCCAAAATTGTCTCTGAAGCCGTTCCACAGAATCCTAACTCTTCCTGGAAGTTTGTAACGCTTTGCTCTAGGTCAAGATTAGAAAATATGTTACATTTCACTGTCAGTCTATACATAAATATTGCAGTAAGTCCTTGCTGCTGTGCTCTAAGTAAGCTAAACTAAAGTTTATTTTGGAAGACAGCAAAATAACAGTGAGGTGACTGAAAATCACATAATGGGGATTAGTTGATTGATTGAAAGAAACAGAAATGTTGAGCAGAAGGACAGAAGAATTAACAGTAATATGATACTGGTTTTTACGTGTATGAAGGCTATCATGTAGAGTGGTTTTAGATAGCTCCAAATGTCAAGTAAAAAACCCTCTTGAAAGAATGGATGATTCAAATGATAGAAAGCATTAGGAAAATTCTAGGGCCTACCATTGGCTTATACCGTGTGTGTGTGTGTGTGTGTGTGTGTGTGTGTGTGTGATTCTAGGTATGTCTTTTGCCAGGCTATGTAGTTGGGATATATATGAAAAAAGCTATACTTCATATGATGGATGTGTTAATTCTTAGAACATTTAAATGCTTATTAGATGCTGGCAAAGTCTCAGACACTGTTCTAAGTGATGAGGATAAAGAGATGAACAAAACACAATCCCTGTTTTTAATCTGGTAAGTGAAACTAACATTTCACAAAAAAACTACAATGCAATATTAGAAGTGGTAAAGAGAGATATAAACAGCACTATGGGGAATAAATGAGAAAGAAAATCAGGCTTCTTGCAGTGAGTCAGTGAATGCTCACAGTGCTATTATATAGCTTGTTTTAAAGACTGAGCCTACTAAGTGATGACATGGGAAAATCTATCCCAGATGAGGCTAATGGTTTGTGCAAATATTCCAAGGCACAGAATTACACAGAACAGGTGGAAACCATTTAGTATGGTTGGAAATTAATGTATGTACCTGCAGTTGAGTGAGGTGGCAAGGACAGAAAAGTTGTTCCAGGGGAAGACAGAGACAAGAATTTGAACCCCCGGGTGATACACTTATACCCCGTTTTTCAACCTACTACATATGTGACAGATTTGCTGTTTTGGTGTATGGAGTGGTGAGAGGTGGGACTAGTCTTTACAAATACTTAAATATTACTTTTCACCACATTTTTAGTACACAAAAAAGTCACTAAAGAGAAATAGAATACTGCAATATAAGTATAGGTAGATTAGCTTTGCTATATTTTCTAATTATTTTAGGAACTTAATAAGAAGTATATTTTGTTGCTATATGATCAATGAAAACTAATCGGAGTTGTCTCCCATATAACAGATACAATTATGGTCAGATCAAATAAGGCTGTGAAACCATGAATTAAAAAATGAGATGAATGATTCTAAATAAGTGCTTTCTTAAGTTTTCCCTTTCATTTATTCCCTGATGATGAAAACCAAAGGGCTGCAATATTAGTAGATCATGAATACTGGATACAATTTAAAGCCCTAAGCAATAATGCTTTTGAATTTTCCAATATATAATAATTCTTAGCCTTTTAATATATTTCTACTTAAAACACAAGTTTATAAATTAAGTTTCAAAAAGAAATATTTTAGGAGCAGAAAGAAATCAAAATGATTTTTTCTGAAGACTCTTTTGCATTTTAAGACTAACTTCAATTTTACAGACCTTTCAGCTGAAGCATTGCAAAGCTTAATAAGGCATTCCAAGAAAATACATGTCTACATTTTATTTCTAACTTCTGTTGCAATAGAAAAAAATCACTATTGAGTACTAGGCTTAGTACTCGGGTGAGGAAATAATCTGTACAACAAAACCCCATGACATGAATTCACCTATATAACAAACCATCACGTACATCATGAATTTAAAATGAAAAGTTAAAATTAAATAAATAAAAAGTCAAGGAAAAAAAATGGATTGGCCAGTGTGATGGCTTATACCTGTAATCCCAGCACTTTGGAAGGCCAAGGTGGGAGAATCACTTGAGCCCAGGAGTTTGAGACTAGCCTGGGCACCATAGTGAGGCCCTCTCTCTATGAAGAACACAAAAGATTAGCCAAGTGTGGTGGTCTATAGTCCCAGCTACTTGGGAGGCTGAGGTGGGAGGATCTTTTGAGTCTGTGAGGTTGAGGTTGAAGTGAGCCATGATTGCACTACTGCACTCCAGTCTGGGTGACAGAGTGAGACCCTGGGTTTTTTTGGTTGTTGTTGTTTGTTTGTTTTGAGATGGAGTTTTGCTCTTGTTGCCCAGGCTGGAGTACAATGGTGCGATCTCGGCTCACCACAACCTCTACCTCCTGGGTTCAAGGGATTTTCCCACCTCAGCCGCCTGAGTAGCTGGGATTACAGGTATGTGCCACCACGCCTGGCTAATTTTTTGTGTTTTTAGTAGAGATAGGGTTTCTCCATGTTGGTCAGGCTGGTCTTGAACTCCCGAACTCAGGTGGTCCACCCCCCTGGACCTCCCAAAATACTGGGATTACAGGTGTGAACCACAGCACCCGACCTACCCTGTCTTTAAAAAAAGAAGAGAAATAAAAATTTGGATTGATAAGTAAGAATTTGCTTGCTTACATTGGTTTTTACTAACATGACTTGCATGGGGAAAGAGAAACTAAAGGAGAGATTGATTGTTATCAGGTGTAATTCTAGGCAGCTCTTTATGGTATATCTTAAGCCATCACTTAATGTCACCTCTCTACAATTTCACTTAATGTAACTTCCTTGCAATCTTCACTTAATTTCATTTCTATGCAATTCGTGGAGGAAAATAATTAAAAACATAAACCATTATTCTTGGTCTTCATATAATTCTAAACTAAAATGCAAATTGCCTTGCATTATGTGTTATTTAGGAAGTGGTGTGCATGCTGTAAAATTAAATAGAATGAAAGAAAAATAATACAATTTTATAAAACTTTGTTTCAAACAAAGAAATACATTTGTACTGATGAAAAAATACGTCACTTAAAAACATTAACCAACTCAATCATTCGTAAAAACAAAGGAATACTTTACAAATTAGACACAATTGCTTGGGATTGCTACATTCTCTACTTGGTAAGATTCTACTCGGATTCAAAATACCCCAATAGTTTCTTCAAAAATCTCTTCATTCACCACATCTTTACTTACTAGTACTTTTTGATCTAGTTCCTTTATTACTCATGTTCCCAAATGTTTTTTTTCTCTTAAGCATATAAACTATGCTTTTTGGGGGAACACTTTTAATTGTTTAATTGTTTTAATTGCTTAGAACTTTGCATGCTTTACCTTTTTTTAATGCTAACAACCCTGTAGGGAGACGGTATTGTTAGCCTCATTTCACAAGGGAGCTAAGCTACAGATAAATTGTCACTGGCTTGAATTTTTAGTGGCGCTCCTGACATGAGCAGTCTGGTCATAGAGTCCACGCTCTTAATCGCTATGTGGTGTTACCTACTATATGTCTTTTTAAGTAAAATATGTCACTCTTTTTTTAAATTCAGCTTTCACCCTAATTATACTGTGAACCTTTTATTTATCCATGTTGTTACTAAATGTGCCGCTGTGCCAAGCACTGGAGATAAAGAGAAAAATAAAGCAAAACCTGTGTGCTCATGTAACTCACAAAGTAGTGAAGGAAGAAGCTATGAAGAACAGGCAGTAGGGGGAATGCTATGGTAGATATAAATCCAGACTGTAGAGGCACCCAGAAGAGGCACTGTGCTGAGAGTCAGGTAAGGTTTCCTGACAAAAGTCATGCCAAAACTGAGTGGTTTTAAAAAATATTTTATGTATTGCATTGACAAATAAAATTGCATATGTTTACCATGTGTTAGAAGTTGTTCTGAAGTATGTATACATTGTGGAATGGCTGGATCAAGCTAATTAATACATGCATTACCTCACATAATTTTCATCTTTGTGGTGAGAATATTTAAATCTGTTCTCCTAGCAATTTTCAAGAACACAATACAGTTATTAACTAAAGCCACCATATGTTCATCAACAAATGAATGGTAAAAGAAAATGTAGTGTAATATACCCAATGAAATACTATTTAACCTGAACTGAATTGTGAGGAATGTGTGGGAGAAAACTGGCCACTGGAAAAATGAGGTGATAGGACATATCAGGCAGCCATGTTACTTGTCTGAAGGCTGGGCAGTGAGACTAAGCATGCAGTTTTGTGGATGTGCTAGTAGGTAAGTATGATTGAAGTATAAACTGTAAGGTGGGAAGTTGTCATAAATGAGGCTATGAAGAAAGTAGAAGATTTGTGTGTAGGAATGGCATGATGACATTTGCACCTTAGAAAAATGGTTCTAAGGAAAGGATTGGGAATGGTTTGTTTGGGGAGCACTCCAGATTAGAGTGAAGGAGCCCTGTTGGGAGGCCATTGCAGTGAACTAGGAGAGAGATGATGGTCACCTCGAAGTAGTTACACCAAGGATGGGTAAAATAGCCAGATCAGATAGATGTAAAGACTGATTTGGAAATGATAACTTTTGGTGAATGATTGAATTTGGTGTTGGGGGAGAACAAAGAGAAGTATGGTGGGATAACTAGATTTTTATCTTGTACAATTTGACAGGTGGTGATGCTGATTATCAAGATAAAAGACTGAATAAAGCTCATAGGTTTAGTCTTGGACAGATTAATTTGAAGTTTCTAAGTGACACCTGAGTGGAGAAATCAAGTAGTATTTGGGTATGTGATAAAGTTGGGGAGAAAGTTTGGAAGATGAGGACAGGAATCTTTTCATATTAAGAAGCATTTGGTGTATACAGCCAACCCTTCATATTTGAGGGGTATTTGCATTACATTAGATATAATAGCCTGGAGATGATAGAAAGTATACAGGAGGATATGCATAGGTTATGTAACAATACAACATTTTATATAAGGGACTTGAGTATTTGCAGATTTTGCTAACCAATGCAGTTATCAAGGGAAAACTGTAATATTTCCACACTCAGTAAACACTGGTTAAACAAGTGAATAAGCATTACAAATTCTGCTTTAGTAAACAAAGCAATGCACACATACAGACCACCCTATCTAATACTAGTCCGTTAAATAAACAAAGTCTTGACTCACTTTCCAGTAAGTTGCTCACTTTCTAATAAAAATAACCTTATCACTGTTTTTTTTTTTTTAATTTTAACATCTGTGGAAATATTGACCCTTGCAGATGGGGTGATCATATAAAGAGCTGCTGTTTGGGGGACAAGAATAATTGACAAACAAAAATTTATTTTGTAAATACTTGCTATATCATTTATGTAAAAGTCCAGTTCTTCCAAAGGTTGCACTCTTGCAAGCACTGCAAGTAAAAATACTTTTATTAATATTCCTATTAGTTTCTGAATTTTCTTTTGATGTGATATTATCAGATATGTCAAGAAATTCTTTCTGTCTCAGCAATGATTGAGCCAAGATGTGAAGGTTAGCAGGAGTTAACTAGGAAAAGGGGGTTGTGGAAAATGTTTGAGCACGCAAAGACATTGAAATTATGATTTAAATTGGACTTGACTTTCCAATACCTGAAAATGTAATGGTTCTAATATCTGAAAATGATTGTAAAGATAAGTATCTGCAAGAGATATCTAGAAGCAAAAAAATGATGATTCCAAAAAACATATTTGAAAGCAGAGGTGGGAAATAGAAAAATGTTTTTTGTTGATTGTATTTTGCAGAGTTCAGCTTGTTCAATCAGCCAACTTAATAAAAATAAAAATTTCTTGTAAATTTAGTAGAAACATTTTCTTGGCCAAAAAATATTCACCCATGCAAGTGAAACTATTGTTAAACAATGGTTAAGTTATATTAGTTTGTTTGGTGCACCATATTTGTTCTTGGAGCTTACCTCTGTTTAGGCATTGAAGGAACTGTAGTACTTTATGCCAAAGAGTTAAGGGAATAGAAAGTCAGTCTGTCATTTACTTATATCCATCAGCCAATATGTATATTTTGAGAACCTATCTTGACAGAGGGTGTTATCAGAAAGATATTACCTTTAAAGTATACATGTATTATATGTAAAAAATACAGTAATGTATGTATTACCTATGTAAATTCATATATGTATATGAAATGTATATATGTACCTATATAAATATAAAAAGAAATCCAGTAATATATGTATATATATATATGTGTGTGCTATTTCTGTTTGCAGGAAATAGCATGACATTTCACACTGGTGCATAAGAGTAGGGAAAGCTATAATAATGTGTATATGTTTTTGTCCTAAAAGGAGCTTGTGAAAATCTAGATTTGCTTCAACAATATGAACAGATTAGAAAATGTCTTTGGAATTTACTTTATTGAAAAGTGGTTCAGTAATGGCAACTTCTAAATATCAAATTGCACACATTTCTTTAAAATGGAATTAAGTTTGCAAAAGGCTTACTGGGGACACATCTATTACGCAAAGCAAAGTGTAGCTGTCCAGTGAGTAAGAAAGCGGTAGGACCATGCTTGACTCTTTCATGACTTGGAGGAGAGAGGACATAGTCATCCAGGTGCTTCATTTGCTTTCAAACATCTGAGCATGCTGTTTTTTTTTTTTTTTTCACAAAGATCTAAATGAATTTTCTGAAAGATACTAGTAAAGGCATCAATTAGATTAATGTTTTCTTTCAGTGATCAGTGTAAAATAACTTATAATCAGTAGCTATGACTTTGTTATAGGACCTATGTTAATGCATGGTATTTGACTATCATAAAATATTTGATATAACTTAAATTATATAGATGGCTCTGTCCTGTTTTGGCATCTTTATTTCATTAATAATGGTAAGTAAAGCTATGTCTCATGATTATATATGATAATGGTACACATTTTTTTCTTATAAGTCAAGCAATGAATTAATTGGGAAAGAGTTTGGTCTATCACCAAACTAGATAGTTTTTATAGTCATATATGTGATATTATGTAGAAAAACACAGTAGAGGCTGCTCAATTGTGTTTTACACTTCATTCAGACACAGTAGTGTTTATTTTCGCTTTAGGACATAGGGAAGAATCAGTCTCAATATATAGTTCTTCACTAATTTAGAAATTACCAAAGTTTGTGTTGTTCACTAGAAGAATTAGGTGATAAATTTAAATAGTTGTTCACATAAGCAGCTTCAAACAAATTGCTGTTGAAGACAAAATAAGATTGGCCAGAATGATCATATTTTCTGCCCTCATTGATTTAAATCACTAGATAAAATTCAAAATTTCATTTCATATTTCCTTTCAACATATATTGGGAAATGATTTTTGATTTTTCAGCATCAAATAATGCTATCTAATATGTCAGCAACAAGATATTTATTAACATTTATTAAACACAAATAGAACACATTAAAACACAATGCTTTAGAAAAGTCCATCTCTTAAGGTTGGTACATGATGAATAGCTCAATATCTTACCAAAAGTATATTTAGTTGAAAATGTAATTTATTCAAGGATGACAGTGCAATTAGTTGTGGAAACACAGACATGCTAAATCAAGAACACTGAAGATACAAAGAAAAATAAAAGCACAGAAGAAACCCAATGAGTGTTTTGTTCCAAACATTTATTTATACATAGACACTTCCAAAATACTTTTAAGATAAATGAATAATTTAATTGTATTTGTAGTCTACTTAGCTATTCATAGACCCTCTTGTTATTTGCTTTCTCACACCCATGGTGTTCTGGTCTGTCCCTTGTGCCTTCACTTAAAAGTAAGCTCAACTACAAAATCTCTAAAATATTCTCTCTTGCTATCTTCGTAAGCTTTCACTGTCTATCCTCTCTCAAATCTTGAAATAATATTTTACATACATATATTTCCTCCAATTACCAATCACAGATTACGTTCTTAACCTCTCATCATCTAATTCTGCACTCACACTCCACTTTAATTACTCTCTTAAATTCACCAAAGATACTTAGCTAATGCGGGGAATTGTTTCTTTGAAGCTCTGCTTCTTAAAGACTACGAATCACATATTCAATCCTTCTTCTCTTTTGATTTTCAGAACGCAGCACTCTCTTGGATTCCTTCTTCTCTTTGACTTCCCTGTCATTGTTTTCCTCCCCATATTCATCATCAAATTGACATCGATGTTAATGAAATTATTTAATTCTGATGCAAAGTGATGTAATGGGCACTTTCATATGTTTTATGTTTCTAAGAAGAAAAGTAATGCTGCAGACAACTTGGCAACTGAATCGGAAGACTACAGGATAACCATTGCCTTCAGTTAGTAATTTTATTACTGGAAGCATACTTTAATGAAATAATTATACCTATAAAGTAATCTTTTATGTTATTTATGACTTTGAAAAAATTGAAATAACTCAAGTGCCTAAAAAGAGCAATCATTTTGAAATTTGTAGAATCTGTATTTGATATAATATTATTTCATTAAAAGTAATATTTATGAAAGTGTAGGCTGGGCACAGTGGCTCATGCCTGTAATCCCAGAACTTTGGGAAGCCAAGGGGGGCAGATCATGAGGGCAGGAGACCAAGACCAGCCTGACCAATATGATGAAACCCCATCTCTACTAAAAATACAAAAATTACCAGGCGTGGTGGTGGTCACCTGTAATCCCAGCTACTTCAGGAGGCTGAGGCAGAGGAATCGCTTGAACTTGGGAGGCTGAGGTGGCAGTGAACCGAGATGCGCCATTGCACTGCAGCCTATGCAACAGAGCGAGACTCCGTCTCAAAAAAAAAAAAGTATAATGACATAGAAATTATTTAAAATGTGCAGTATATAAGACAGATAACTCGCTTTTATACACAGAGTTATTGTGACTACACAGAAATATTTATAGAATTAAGGATGAAAAATACATCAAAATGTGAGAATTGATAATTTCTGAATAGTGGCTCTGAGAACTATGATCAATTTTCTATTTATAGCTATAATTATTTTCTACATTGCTTGCTTTAGTTTTACAATCTCTCAATACATTTAGAAATGGTGTAGATAGCATTTATAATTTCTCACACTCCTGAAATTCTATGATTACCAGTTAGCTAGAGATAGTAGAACAAATGTCCTTACAGATAGCAGCTATTGCTACAGTTTTTGCAAGGCTCATGGTTCTGCTATGTTTTGGTCTTTGTGTGGCTTTATTGCTGCTGCTTATTCTCCAATTAAACATGGCAATCACCTCAAAGCCCTATTAAATGCCTTGCCTTTTCCAAAGGAATTAACTCTCAGTAGAGTGGAGAAACACTAAAAAAATAGACTCTGGAAGCAAAGTGTAATGCTTGATCAGATAATAATATTACCCAGGCTGTTTGTAACACTCTCCCAGGCTAACAAGTCTAAAATCAAAGCCATAACTAATTTCTGACTATTGGCATCAGGTCTTTTAGTCATCTCTAACCTCAAGCACCTGATTCTAAAGAAACAAGTTAGGAAATATAGGATTTGCTTCACTCAGTCTCTAAAGGTGCCAAGATGCTGTTTAGCCCACCCCGAGATGCTGAAATAGGAAAACTTCAGAAACATCTTAATGGACGACTCCTGTGATGCCTCATCTGTCAAATGCACCATCCTGGCAAAACTGCAAAGGTGAAATGTGTACATGCGTCAAACTTTTAAATTCTTTTGAAGAACAACAAATTGATTTTCTTTATTTACCCCTTGTGTAGTTTGAATATATTATTAATATTGTCTGTCCGGTTTTGGTTGGCTACAAGCCTTTTCTTGATGTAAAGCAGCAAAGAAAGCTTTTAGACTTTGTACTTCTCAGTTGAGGAACCCCAAACTCTTTGCCTACTGAAACAGGTATACATTTTGCTACGGTAGTAATTTAGGAACTATGTGAAGCTCTGCAAGTCACCAAGAAACTTCACTGCCCCTGCCACTTTAGTCATGATGACTAAAGCATTTTCCCTTAGCTATAGGTCAGTGCTGACAGAAATGTACAGCTATCTGGCGATTTCACCTCTAATCCCTCACTCTGCCACTTTTGTAGGTATACATGGTCAAATAGTATATAGGCTTCATTTAAGATGCTTAGTCTACTATCTTTTCCCTGGGACAAACTGCAGGAATGACTGCATAACTTTCAGCTAGGTATCTGGTTTACTGGAACTGACACCATCAAAAGTTGCTCTTGAACCTCTTTAGAAGACACTTTATCGGTCATTGTTAAACACATACAGTGCAGTAAAACTCTAGGGAATCAACCCTTTTCTTCACATTTTCTTGTTAAAAAGGCATTATATAAACACTTCCTGGACTTCCATGATAATGGAAGATCTTAAACTGGGACTATCTCAGGATTGTCCAAAAGCAGCCAGCATCAGAATATAGACATCTTTCCAAAGAACCTCGGATCAAGCAACAGACTACTAACTATGTATAGATTCCACCCAAGACCTGCAGGTCAAGAATCTCAAATGCCTGGAACCACTGAGCAACACTCCGTTCTTGGCTGCTTTTACCTTCTTTTGTTGGAGATTTTCCCCCTCTTATTCTGATTACTACCATGAGATTCTTAAATATTTTCCCCCTCATTCTGATTACTAAAATAAGATTCTTAAAATTCAGAACATCTTATTATTCTGTCAAAGTTAGGAGTAAAAAAATCATACAAACCTATTGATATGAAAGCACCTCTCTTCTCCACAAACTCTAGGTGGGATGAGATTTGTTTTCCTGGCTGATACCACGGGAAGCAGGACTTGGCTGAGATACCATCCAAGGCTTCCTTTGATCACTTTTGTTTCAACATTTGTTTACTGTATTATATCCAGAGTTTTAAATATTCCATGTAAGTACTCATTTGACAAAAGACTGAAATTCAACTACAGATTGGGGGTCGTGGCTCATGCCTGTAATCCCAGTACTTTGGGAGGCTGAGGTGGGAGGATCATGTGAGCCCAAGAGTTCAAGACCAGGCTAGGCAACTTGGTGAAGCCCTGTCTCTACAAAAAAATAATAATTAAAAGAAATAGCCAGGTGTGGTGGCATGCACCTGGGGTCCTCACTACTTGGGAGGCTGAGATAGGAGGATCACTTGAGTGTTGGAGGTTGAGGCTGCAGCAATGAGCTAGAATCACACCACTGAATTCTAGCCACAAAACCCTGTCTCAAAAAAAAAAAAAAACAAAAAACAAAACAACAACAACAAAAAAACAGGCAAAGACAAAAGTTGTAAGAAATACTTAGGGAAGTTACCAAGGGGGCTGGGATTATAACTGACAGATTGTTATAGGTCTGACCGACTGTATGAAGTTATAGTTAAGCAATGAAATTTGGTCTCCTCTGTGACCAAAAGATTATGGGAGACGTTGGAGGAATGAAAGTTTTGTGGTGACTCCCACATGCCATTGGATCATGCATCTATTTCTCTCCTATACCACTTGATAAAGAAATTGCCCAGCCATCTCTTTATTAAACTACTAAAACTATTTCTCTATTTTCCAATGACGTTTTTGACTGCTATTGCAGAAACAGATGAACAACTAACCCTTATTACTGAAGCTCTGTATAAAAGCATCCCTTTTTCCTTAAGGCACCACACTCTTTTGGGGCATTCTTGTGTCTCAGAATTCTAAAGAAAAGCTTATGTTTAACTGTCTTCTGGTTATTTTTTTTCCCATAGTGTGAATAAAACTGGTTATTTCAAGTTGGAAATTTTTAAAGTTTTTTTCTCATTGAACATTTTATCTTTGCATTTTTTCTGTAATAGTATTTGTTGCTAAGATATTCAAAACAAATGAAAAGAAATATTGGAAATTACCAAAAATTTAGCCTAAGAAATAACTATCTGAGTGATTGACTTTTAAAAAAATTATTTGATTTATTTTCATGGATTAAAATCATTGAAGAAATGTCAACTCTCCTATTCAGCCTTTTTTTTTTTTTCCAGTGTTAAGGAGCAGGGAGTTTAATAGGCAAGAAAGAAAGGGGAAGAAAGAAAGAAGAAGCTCCCCTGTACAAAGACAGAGGGAGGGAGGCTCCAAAGCTGAGAGACAGAACCCTTCCTATTCAGTTTTAATATGGGAGAAAGGCTATTGAGGTTAGTCTCTTTAGAGATGAACAAACTTGTGTTACAAACCAAACTCCTCCATGATCTATTTGTGATCTTGGACATGATTTTTAATTGTTTGAGATGGAATTTTGATGCCAATGAAACTTGTATCCAGAAAGAAAGATGACTTATTTAAATCCATAATATGATAATTCAGTTTCTTAATTCCTGCTCTTTACTTCCCTGCATCGTGGTCTCCTACACCTGGTATCCAGTCTGCCAATGATCCAAAGATAGACAGTTAAATAAATAATTATTTACATATAAATGCCTTTATATATTACACGTTATAATCTAAATAATCTGAAGGCTACTGCCTTTGTCAGAGGCTAACACATATTTTTCACTTCTTTAACAAAATTTATTGAGAGGTATCTGTTCTAGGTACTAGGAAAGCACCAGTGGATAAGAAAGGATAAAGTCCTTGCTCTTGTAAACACCACAATCTATGGGGATGATGGCAAAAGGAATGTGTCCAATAGTATGAAGGGGAGGAAGGATAAATGAATGTGTCCAACAGTATTAAGTGCTAAATAAATAAATACACAAAACAGGGTAAAGGGACAGAGGGAGATGGAGGTGTTATTACAGACATGGTAGTCAAAGAAGACCTCTTGGAGAAGGTACCACTTGAGCAAGCCCCCAGTGAAGTGAGGGAGGGAGCTTGTGACTATCAAGAGGAACCATGCCCCAGGCAGAGGTAAGAGCCGTAGGACAGTCTGTGAGGAAGGTTGCTGGGTGTATTTGAGGAAAGTAAGCTGAGCCCAGTGTGTAGGGGAAGAGAGGGAGGAAATGGAGTCAGAGAGGTTGCAAGGGGATGTATCAAGTAGGACCTTATATGTCAGGGTAAGACATTTAGATGCAATTAATCTAAGAATGCAATTAAGCCTGGAAAAATAAAATGCTATTAAAAAATTAAGAGTCAAATGTGTGCTTTTCTAAAGTGGGGTAGTGTGATGGTGGCTACCATCTACAATGTATTACTGAATTAATCTTAATAATGATATCTTTATTATCTTATTTAAATAAGCCCTTATTTTAATAGATGTTGCATATATCCATGTCCTAAGAATGATTTGGATTGCAGAAATAAAAAGAGTCATTAAAATTCAGTTAGTTTTGGTTATCTGAAGACAAACAAAAGTTATTAAAATTAGATCTGTCTTAAATGTACAATTGCCTTGTTCAAAATGGAATTTTTTTCAAGAAAGTGATGGGAAATGATATTTGAGAAACTCTAAAATATTAAATGATAAAGTAGAAACAGATTCCTCTTCTTATTCCTGTTCCTATTCCTACTTACTAAATATGGCCCTTAGCCACATTATTTAACCTCTCGAAGCCTTAATTTCCTCATCTTCAACATGGTGATAATAATACCTTTGCTAGGGCTCAAATGTGATACCCCAAAGAACGGCACCTTGGCATGCTGAGTACTTTGATCTAAACAAAATGGAAAAAGCCTCAGAAACAAGGTCGTTCTGACCTTCTCTCATCCTCTTGTCTCTTGCCCCTCTTTCTCCCCTGAAGTGAATCATAGAAACCAGAATTCCCCTTCCCCCACACCATAGAAACTAGAACCCCTCTCCCCCAAAGCAAGTTATAAAACCTAGAAAGGTCTCTCTCTCTCTTTTGCCATGAAGACCCTAATTCTAAAGGAATCCTGCTCCATATCTGGGAAGAAGGAATGCTATACCTAGAGGTCAAGAAGAATTCAAACAGAGAGGCCTTGCTGGGTACCCCCTTGTTTATTATCATTGGTTCAGACTCTTTGGTCCAATCCATTTCTACATGCCTGTCCATTCTTCATCAAAGCTCAGCATGAAAATAGATGGCTTTACCTGGGTCTTTAGATTTTCATTGCTGAAGTTTCCTGTGTCATGCAAAATTTTGGTTAAGTAAATTTGTTATGCTTTTCTTTGGTTCACCTGTCTTTTCCTAGAGGAGTGTCAGCCGTGATGGGTGAGGAAAGGTATCACACATTTCCACCCCATACCTTCTTCAGGAAATTGACCAGAGTCAATAAAATAATACTTGTGAGATGTTTGGAATAGTACCTGACACAGCAAATGCTAAATAAGTGTTACTTTTGTTTTTCCTCCATATATGGACTTCAAACTTTGTACATGAAATCGTAGTCATGGTCCTTTCACTTTGCTCTGAAAGTAGATGAACTAAATGACATAAATCCTTGGAAGAAAGTATTCATTGAAATACAGCCCATGCAATTTAAATCATTTGGCAAAACTTCTGCTTTATTAAATAATGAAGTAATGAGCAGTGAAATAACTCACATATATCATTATTTGCTAAGTTAATTTCCTGGGGATTTTGTTAATTTGAAAGATATGTAACCTCTGTAGGATAAGGCACAATGAATGCATTAAAAATACTTGCACAAAGTATAAAACATGTTATTGAAATGTATTGATTTTAGCTAAGATATGTATCACTGTCTTGTGCACAGAACATCCTCACTAATATTGTATTATTTAATTCTCAGTTCCTTGGGAGTAAATAAGGCTAAACTCCATGAAGACTTAGGGAGGTTAGTGGTTAGTAATTACTCTAGACGTCAATTGGTGAGTAAGCATTGAAATCTGTTGTGCCAAATTTTATAGAAACATAGTCCATATACGTTTATACAAATATACAGAATTTTAAAAACGAAATGGCAGTCATATAGAAAGCCCAAATCTACTTAGGAGAAATGGTAAATTACAAGTGTAAATCAGCCTTTGAAAGGTAAGAAAAAAATCAACCTTTTGAAAGGTAAGACAAAAAGAGTGATCTTGCTTACCAAAACTTTCCTAGATTTTATGCAACAGGGATTTAGAGTGCCTATTATATGCAATGACTCTTAGATGTTTGCATTAGTTAATAATCATGGAAAGTTTTGTAAAGCTTTTCTGATTTTGAATGAATGTCTTTTGAGTAAATATTTTACATGACTCTATTTCTTACTATTAACAGCTACGTTTATCTGTTCTCCACAGGGTCCGGCACAAAGTTTCAATAAATGTGTTGTATCTTTTTAAGTGAACATTTAAGGAGTAGGATTTTCAAGTAATTATACTTCTGAAAGTCAGAATATCCAAGAATGAATAGGTTATAAATTTATCTTCATTTTTTATAAATAAACATAAAATTAAAAAAGATTTATTTCTTTATATCAAGAAAAAATGCAATGTTAATTTTTTAAATTGATTCTTTTCAGAAATGTAGATCTCTTCCTTTCAAGGATGTCTTCAAAAGGAAGCTGTGTGGTTTTTCCCATTCAGAAACTAAGTGAACATAAGAAAGAAAAAAGAATAAACATCATGAAGGAGCTATCATTTGAGGAAATAACTTGCTCAAATCCATTGAATTGCAATGAAGTTATGCTATTATACTCTCTTCTTCTTTGGGTTAATGGCAGTTGTAGAGGTTGAATATCAGGCTTTAAGAGCTGGGTCACTGTAATTCATTTATTAAAACATTTTTCATTTTGTGACTATCCAGGTTTTTAAAAACCATTGTTCAGAGAACATAACTTAATGGCCTTATTTTTCCTTTATTATTTTTCTCCTCTACTTCAAAATGATTTGTTAATTCAGAAGCTCCCAGAAATTTTGATGAGAGGATTGACCCAGGTCAGAGTAGCAATTTTGAAAGCCTGCAGTCCTAATGGACTGGAGTAAACCAAAAGTCTTCTATCTGCCCTCAGAGCAAATCTCCCAGGAGCTTAATTTGGCTCAGTGAAGGTCATACCATTTTAGGCCTTCTCTTGTAGCCTTTATGACTCCACAATATGTAGTTAGAAAATTATTCTGTCTTTTCCGCATTCACTTATCTGCTTCTAGGCAAAGGAGGACTTTTTTCTTGTGTCTTCCATCAGATAGGTGTATTCAACATACCTGATTTGTTGAGACTTCATGCTTAAAGTGAACAGTGCCACTGTGTATCAAATCAAAACATGATGGTATGCAATTTAATAATCATTTGATCCAGTTCATCTTATGTGTGTACCTTATGAGTTGTATTTAGTCTTTTTTTAGTAGTGATTTACATATATATTGAAATATTTTCCATTTAAAATTTCATTTTCCAAATTCAAATAATCTGGATTCTACTAATTATACTTTTTTTTTTTTTTTTTTGAGACGGAGTCTCGCTCTGTCGCCCAGACTGGAGTGCAGTGGCCGGATCTCAGCTCACTGCAAGCTCCGCCTCCCGGGTTTACGCCATTCTCCTGCCTCAGCCTCCCGAGTAGCTGGGACTACAGGCGCCCGCCACCTCGCCCGGCTAGTTTTCTGTATTTTTTAGTAGAGATGGGGTTTCACCGTGCTAGCCAGGATGGTCTCGATCTCCTGACCTCGTGATCCGCCCGTCTCGGCCTCCCAAAGTGCTGGGATTACAAGCTTGAGCCACCGTGCCTGGCCCTACTAATTATACTTTTTAAAAAAAATTTTTACTGGTTGAATATTTTTTAAATGTCACAATTTAAATATTCATATTAATAAATATTTGTAAAGGTCTTACCTTATTTAACTCTCTCTCAAAGCTTATGGTGTAATTTTTCTAATAACTGATATTAAAAATTAATACCAGATATTATAGAAATATACAGGAATATAAAATGGAAGAAAAGATCAACATCTTTCTGTATACCAGTCATTTGACTTTTATTAATTGAAGATCAGTTGTGAGCAAGACACTAATAAACATAGAAATAAATGTGCTTGGACATTTTTTTCTCTAATTTAACATACATGTGCTAAAATTAATGTGATAATTGTAATAATAAATAGAGATCTTTTACTTAAACCTAGTACTATGCTTTTTCTCCATATTTCATTGTAATCTTTATATCAGTTGTTCTGTTGAGAATTTGAACTATCACTGCTCCCTTAATAACATGGGCCAGCCCTGGGAGGAAGTAATAAGGGAAATTCTTCATGGTAACAAAGAATAGATATAGATGTAATTTACTTAGATTTTTGCCCCTGGGTACAAAGGTTTTCCTAGTTCTTTTTTTCCATTGTTTTAGATAGATAATCTGTCCCTTTTCTTGTAAATCCAGGTAGACCTTGATTTTGAAAAGATTCTTAGTTGCTTTAGTTTACTTCTTATTAAAAAAAAAAATAAAGGAAGTGGTATCTGGTATTTACCTTCATTCAAGCATCCTCTTTCAAAAGTAAAGTTAACTTCTCAGCATGAAAAGTTCCTCAATATTCTTGAAAAAAGTATTTAATCAAATTGTTACCAGAACTTTCTGGACTTGAGCATTGACACATATTTAATACTATTTTTTTGAAGGAGGTTAGCAAAGGTATAGAAATGCCATAGGCCATTTGCAAGTGTCTAACAGAATTCAGTCTGTTCAAACTGGGTAATAATTGGTATGTCATGTGAAATTTCACTTGGATAAGCTGAGTGAAGATGGTACCAAAAAGGTAGTTAAATATGAAGCAAATTAATGTTTGTTTTTCATATGTGTTTTTTCTGGCATTTTATGTCCTTGGATGGTTGCTTACAGCATTCATAAATTAGCATGTTTCATAGCCTACTAAGTTGTGGATATGTTTTTTAATACATATGTGACTTCTCTCCCTACCCCATTTTTTGGTTTGTTTTACTTTATCAGGATGTCTAGGAATTTATTAATTTTATTTCTCAACAATACTAGTTTTGCTTTACTGACTTTTATTTTCTGTTCATTTTCTATTTCATTAGTTTCTACATTTAGCTTGATTCTTTTGTTTCTATTTTTTACACTGGGTTTAATTCACACTTTTTTAGTATCAAAATGTGGAAACTTGATTACTAATTTGAGAGCTCTTTTCTCTTAATATAAGCTTTGAATGCTATAAATTTCCTTCTAAGCACTGTTTTGGCAACTTCCTACAAAGTTTGATACCTCATGTTTCCATTTTCATTCAGTTTAAAATATTTCACTTGTAATTTGTGTTTTAATGTATGAGTTATTTAGAAGATGCTGCTTATTTTCAAATATTTTTCATATTTTCTAGATATCTTTCTGATACTGATTTATAGTTTAATATAATTGTAGTCAGAAAAAATATTTTGTATGAGTTCAATTCTCTTAAATTTATTGAGTCTTGTTTTGCGGTCCAGAATATGGTGTATCTTGGTGATTTTTCAATGTGCACTGAAAAGAATATGTATTTTGCTGGGGTTGGACCTAGCGTTTTCTGTATTATGTTAAGTTGGTTAATAATGTGGTTCAAGTCTTCTTTATCCTTCTTTGTCCTATCAATTACTGAGAGAGGAATTATGAAATCTTGAATTGTGACTGTGAGTTTGTCTATTTCTTCATTTAGACAAAGAAGTTACCCAATGTGATATCAAAGGATAAAGTAAAAAGATGCTAAAATCAGGGTGTAGAGAACCAGAGTGCCTAGAAATTGATATAAAAGAAAGGGTCAGTAGTAAGACAGAGATATTAAGAGGAGAATAGACAAATAAGCAAAGATTGGAACTTCCAGAAGAGTAGTAAGTATAAAGATCACTGAATGTCAATGGCAAGAAAATGGTCTAAGAGCAAGAGAATGAGTAACTTTCCTCTTACTTCCATAAATTAGAGGAGTGGTGGAAAATTGTATCGCAATGGGAAAAGGTGCAGAGTAAGTGTTATCAATATGTGTAATCACTGGAGACTTAATATCTGACAACTTTAGGAGACGACATTTTTCTTTTCTTTTCTTTTTTTTTTTTGAGACAGAGTCTTCCTCTGTCACCCAGGCTGCGGTGCAGTGGCGTGATCTCGGCTCACTGCAAGCTCTGCCTCCCGAGTTATGCCATTCTCCTGCCTCAGCCTCCCGAGGAGCTGGGGCTACAGGCGCCCGCCACCACACCTGGATAATTTTTTGTATTTTTAGTAGAGACAGGGTTTCACTGTGTTAGCCAGGATGGTCTCCATCTCCTGACCTCGTGATCTGCCTGCCTCAGCCTCCCAAAGTGCTGGGATTACAGGCATGAGCCACCGCACCCGGCCAAAAATTTTAAGAAAAATACAGGTAATGATTTTCAGAAGGATTTCCAAAGGGCAGTTAATATTTATTAGATACTTTAAAAAATATAAGTGTATTTGACCAGGAATTTATCTATTATTTTAGCCTATCAACATTATTATAAATATAGAAAAGCTTTATAACAATTAATTCATATTATCTTGGATTTTGATATGGAATACTTTTGCAAAACCTAATAGCTAGTAATAGGGAAATGCTGTGTAAGCTATGGTACACTGACTCAGTGGAATTTCAAACCGTTAAAAATGAAGTTCATTGAGACTATGATAACAAAAGCATACTTAATATACAATGGAAGGTGGGGAAAATTCTTCTGAAAATAGATACTTCTGGCTATTGTGTGTGTGTGTGTGTATATATATGTATGTGTGCATATATATATGTATACATATATATATATACTTTTTTTTTTTTTTTTTTGAGACGGAGTCTGGCTCTGCCCCCCAGGCTGGAGTGCAATGGCGCGATCTCAGCTCACTACAAGCTCTGTCTCCCAGGTTCACACCATTCTCCTGCCTCAGCCTCCGGAGTAGCTGAGACTACAGGCGACTGCTACCACGCCCGGCTAATTTTTTTGTATTTTTAGTAGAGATGGGGTTTCACCGTGTTAGCCAGGATGGTCTTGATCTCCTGACCTCATGATCTGCCCACCTCGGCCTCCCAAAGCGCTGGAGTTACAGGCGTGAGCCACTGTGCCCGGCTTATTGTATGTTTTAATAGTTATTCAAGGTAAGGATAGTGAATCAAACTGTTAAAAAATGAGTATTTTAAGATGTGAACCACTTCTAAAAAGGAATCAAGTATACTCATTTTCTAATTATAAAACTGATTATACACATAGTAAATGTGAAATGAAACATTATTTACTTGTTTCATATTGGGTTACTGGCACATCTTTAGCTAAGGAGTCAGAATTATAAAGGGCACACTTAACCTGGTACATCTGACATTATAAAGATGAAAATTTAAGCTGATGCATAGTAGCCAGAGGGAAAAAACTGGAAGCAGAGAAGCCAATCAGGAGTTTGTGTAGCCTGAACGAGTATTGAGTGGAGAACAAAATGCTGGCAAAGGTAAACCACATTGTTTACTTTGGCTTTCAATCAGGAGATGCAAGAACAATGTAAGCCATCGTCTATAAGCAAGAAATGATTGCTCTGCCTTCTGCTCCAGAGTAAATGTTCACATTGTCTTACTGGTTTGCAAAAGACACACATTTTGAAGTCTGACTGACTTTTATTTGTATTCCAACTCTGCCACTCAAAAACTATATGATCTTAGGCATGTTAAGGAGCTTCTCTGAACTTATTTCCTCATCTACAAAATAATTCCGAAAATGTTTACTGTAGGATTGTTACCAAGATAAAATGATGCCATTTGTGTCATTGTAGCACATACCAAATAGCCAATGAAAGCTACTTTTCTTTTGTTTTTGAACTACTATTTTAGCTGTGCTACTTTCTGATATTAAACCAGTACCTTCTCAAGAAATATGGTTTATCAGCTCTTCTTTCAAAATTTAATATTTTAAGTGTGAACCTTTTTCATTTCTACTCAAAAGATACTGAAATTCATCATTATAACATTTTTTCAATTTAAATTATGTAATGAACAAAATAATAGTTTTCAAACTACTTTAATGATTTTTAGTCAACTTGAGACTATGGATAAGGTAAACCAATAAAAAAAAAAGTATTGTTTAAAACTACTGTTAAATAATAATAAAGTAATAAAAAGTCATGACAGTGAGTCTGACTGTAAATATTGTTTAGTGTTTTGGTCACTATTCGATAACACAAACAAAATCAGCTCAGAGATAGGTGGCAATGTTGTTCTAATCGCCACCGTGGAAACAATTTGATTTTAGTTACATTAATGAGTGGGAATGGAAAGCATAATTTCAGATCCCAACATTTGGCACATAATATTTTGTTGATTATTGTGTGAGATGTTGTTCTAATTGACAGATTCCCAGAACCAAAGCAAAGATATGCAGTCACAATTTTAGGTGGAAAAATAATCTGTTATCTCTGAGTACATGTGCTATTCATGCACATGAAAGGAGGTTGGTCGAAATCCTAATTTGAATTCAAAGGACAATTACATCTATATCTGCCACCATCCTCCTTTAAAAATGAAAATTAAACATCTGTTCAGATTTTTTAGTAGCAATTTCATAAAAATGCTTTTAAATGGATACCGATTATTTTTTCATACCAATTAGTTTCTTTGAAAAAATACAGGATAAAATTAAATACCTGTATGTAAAATATGTAAAGGTATATATGAATATATATTTGTATATATGGGTGTGTACATAAAAGAATTTGTTCTTCCTGTTATTGAAATGCAAACATATTCCTTACATAGGAATGAAAGAAAGGACTTTATCTTACAATAGTGGTGAAAAATATAGGATGAAATTAATTTGTTGCATGTAAAATATTCAAGTAAAAGTGTATTATGAATATATATTTGTATATGTGTGTGCACATAAAAGTATTTGTTTTGCACGTTATTGAAATGTGAATATATTCCTTACATGGGAATAGGAGAAAAGACTTTATCTTGTAATAAGGGTATGAAGTAGGAACATGTATCTTCTGCTTCTGGAGACTTTGATGATTTAGACAGAAAAATAAGGTTTATTGAGTGATCAAACCACTGATACTGGTCTATATAATGAAAATGAGTTTTGCAGTAGGACTTCCCATTCAAATCATGAGTGAAGGACTGTCATTGAACTAACGAAATTTATAAAACATTTGTTTCCTGTCATTAGACAGAAACCAATTCAGGGTTATAATTTATGAAAAACAATCTGCAAAAAGATGAGCTCTATGTTCATTCTGGTTTTCTTTCTGAGGATATTTTCCAAATTGTAGCATATTAGAATAAAGTCCAAATAGAAAACAAAGATCTTGCTGAATGTAGTCAACAGAAATTAGAGTTCTGAGATAGTAACAAATGTTTTTGGATGCCTTTTGTTCTGTAGGTGCATAGGTCAAGACTCCAGGCAGCCTAGATGATGTTGGAAAGCTGAAGTGAGATGTCAGATTCTGCACAATGCTATGAAAATATCAGAGTAAAAATTCAGTTTGAGTGGTTATATCTTGGGAAATATTCTAGGGTTTTAGTTGAGACCACAGAAAGATAAAATAAAATATGCCCACCACAAAAATCAAGCTTCAAAACAATCGAGGTAATTCATACCTTTGTATGAAATGTCAACAGGCCTACAGCAAACTATTAAATGACAATGATGATAGGCAGAAAACAACAGAATAGCGTTTTGTAACTGCTAAAAGAAAACCTGCCCACCTGCCATCCAAGAAGTCCACATCCAGTGAAAGTATTTTCAAATACGAAGATAAGAAAACAATCTCTTTACACCAAAAACAAAACACGCTGTGCAAAACAACCTTCTGATTCTGATTTAATTCAATATAAGCAATCAGCACTAAAAGAAACACTAAGTCTCTTCAGGCCAAAGCAAAGTAATCTCAGAAACAAAAAACTGCAGAAAGAAATGAAAGCACAAAAAAGATAAATATAAAATAATACTTATTTAAAACAATAACATGTAGGGTTTATGTAACATGCATAAGAATAAAATATATGAAAATATTGTAAGGAGTGGAATACTTAGAGTTAGACTTCAGTAAGCATTTTGAATTCTTTGGGAAATGGTGAAATTAATTTAAAGTAAAAGCAAAATCTAAAAAAGTCAATAAAACTGAAAGATATTCAATGGCCTTTTTCAACTCAAATAGCTTTTACTTTCCTTTCTGAGTCAATATTTTAAAAATACTTAGATATTCCTAATTTTGTGGCCATTTCAGAAATCAGTTAGATGAACTATTAGAATAATTTTTCTGCTCCAGCAGAATCTCAAGTACCATCTACGCTGAGGGTAAAAGAATAGACCAAAGCCTCAGTGGTTTTAAAACGATGCAGGAGCTCTGGCAGATCCCAATATTTAACCTAATGAATTTCAATAATCAATTGAAACACCTAAGTATGAAAAATATGTGATTCATATAAATTATTAAAATTCTTCAGAGTTCTAGTATAACTTATTAATGGGAGAAAATTGCCTATTCTCTTAGATAAGGTATTTAGGTTTGTTGTTTTGTCATTGCAGTTCTCAGAAAATCATTAATCTAGTAAATATTTTATAACATTCTTGCCTTTTGTTTGATATTTTATCACAGTGAAAATACTGCCATACAAGGTTGTGTAATCAAATGGTACAGCACAGTATCCTCTGAAGATTCAAAATTAGTACATTACTCATACTATAGATTCCATAATCTCTTCATAATTTTATTCTTTTTTAAAATTATACTTTTAAGTTCTGGGATACATGTGCAGAACGTGTGGGTTTGTTACATAAGTATACACGCGCCACAGTGGTTTGCTGCACCCATCAACCCATCGTCTATATTAGGTCTTTCTCCTAACCCTATCCCTCCCCCACCCAACAGGCCCTGGGTTGTGATGTTCCCTTCCCAGTGTCCATGTGTTCTCATTGTTCAACTCCCACTTATGAGTGAGAACGTGCAGTGTTTGGTTTTCTGTTCTTGTGTAAAATAGCATAAGTTTACCCTTAAATGCATTTTCTTACTTATTATTCTTTTCATGAGAAGTTAAATTTTACTATGACGTTCTCAATAGATAAACAACCTGTTCAACTTCTTTAACTTATTTTTCTTCAGTTTATGTAAACAATAGATTAATAAAGCCATTACATGACTGTGCTCTAAGAACTTAGAAATTCATTTTTCCTCTATAATAGACTAAATAATGATCTTTCAATTATTTAGTTCATGACCGAATTCCAGGAATATGACCTTTATGTAATTGGCTAATTCAGTTCATGCCTAAGAAATATGAATAGAAAAAAAAACCATCAAATTATCATGCCTATAAAAAACAGGACCAAGATGTATCTATATTACTTTCCTAACAATATACCACCCTCACTTCACAATCATCTGGTTTTACAATACTTTAGGAGAGGATGAGTCTCACTGTTTCACAAAGATCACCATTCTTCCTTTAGTCTGTTTAATGAAACTTTTTCAAGTATTCATTACTTTAATATAATCTTTTTTCTTTCTTTAAAGATAAAATTATAGATTATATAATAGAAAATAATAAACATTTTACAGGCATTATGCCATGCTTGCTGTTAATAACCTCATTTTATTTTTATTTTATTTATTTATCGTTTTACCTTTCCCTTTGGGTTCAGGGGTACAAGTGCAGGTTTGTTATACAGGAAAACTGTGTATCATGGAGATTTAGTGTACAGATCATTTCATCACCCAAGTAATAAGAGTAGTACCCAACAGGCAGTTTTTAGAATCTTCTCCGTCATCCCACCCTCTACCCTTACATAAACCCTGGTGTCTTCTTCATATCCATATATTCTTGTTGTTTAGCTCCCACTTTTAAGTGAGAACATGCAGTATTTGGTTTTCTGTTCTTGTGTTAGTTTGCTTAGGATAATGTCCTCCAGCTCCATCCATGTTGCTGCAAAAGGCATGATCTCATTCTTTTTTATGGTTTTGTAGTATTCTATGGTGTATATGTACCACATTTTCTTTCTCCAGTCTACCACTGATGGGCATTTGGGTTTATTTGATCCCTTTGTTATTGTGAATAGTTCTGCAATAAATATGCACATATACAGATGCATGTGTCTTTATAATAGAATCATTTATATTCCTTTACATATATACTCAATAATGAGACTGCTAGATTGAATGGTAATTCTGAACAACCTCGTTTTATACATGAGGAAACAGGTTCAGAGAGGTGAAATGACTCTTCCAAGATCACAGAGCTAGGGAAAATCAGATCTGGAGATGAGTTTTGTTCTGCCTGTTCTAGAGCTTGAGTTCTCACCCTTGTATTATGCTGCCACTCTAATTTTAGAAAGCAACTACTCAGTGGTAAACTTATGTCAGGTCACTGTTTTTATTTTTCCCTGGTGCTATGGTCTGAATATTTATGTCTCTCCAAAATTTATATGTTGAAATCCAATCTTCCTTGTTTTAATATTAAGAGATAGGGTTAGGAGGTTATGAGGCCATGAGGTCACACTCTCGTGAATGGGATTCATGCCTTCATAAAAGAGGTGCAAGGAAGCTTGCTTGTCATTCCACCCTGTGAGGACACACAGAAAGTGCCATCTTGGAAGCAGAGAGTGAGCCCCTATCAGATATCAGATCTCCCAGTGCATTTATATTGGACGTCCCAGCCTCTGGAGTGTAAGCAAGACATTTTTATTGTTTAGAAATTATTCAGTTTAAGGTATTTTGTTATAGCAGCCCAAACAGACTAAGACATCTGGTATAATTGTTTTGTATATTAGTTGTATTTTAGTCACATTGTGACTTAGTAAATAATTTGCCAGAGGAAAACTGAACATTTATATTACTTAAAAAAAAACCCCACTGGTTATAACTGTTATTATACTCATTCCTGAATAGAAAATCAAAGCAAAAGTACTTAAACCTTCTTAATATATGAAGTTCAGTCACTCATTTCCCAGAGGTATTTTAGAATAAAGTCCATGTAGTTCAAAGACAATGGGTTATGTTTTACAGAACATAAATTCAGGGGAACTACCAGCAAACTGATCATGATCCTTTTATTGTCACAAGATACAAAATAAGTGTAAATTGAGTAGAAAGGGACTTTCACCCCAACAGAAACTAAGATCCCTATTCTTAGTTGTTTTAAAGCAATTTTCTTCAAAAAAGTCCCTCAGCTGTTATTCCAATATAATTTGATAAAAATGGCAAGCTCAGGGCCTTCCTGAGCTTTCAAAGCACCTGTGGCAACAGTTGCTCAAGATTCTTCATTAACCTTTGCTAAGCTCAAAGCCATTGTTATTCAAAATGTAGCCTGCGCATGCTAACAGCTGGCAACACATGGGAGCTTGTTACAGATGCAAATATCTGTCCCCATCCCACTTATTTGGAAGCAGAATATGCTTTTATTTTGAAAAATCCCAGACTATTGGTATGCACCATAAAGGCTGAGAAGCACAGTGTGTAGTTTTGATTACAATTTGCTCTCCAGCCAGGGATGAATTTAATCTATTTAAATTTAAATTTATTAGAGGAGCTGTGACCTGATTTTTAAAATTAAATTATTAAAAAATTTCTACTCTGGTTGAAGATATAGAAAGGCTGAAGAGGCATGGTTTCCATTCTAAGAGAATTATTTTAAAACTAGCATTTGCCACTGGAAGATATCTGATCATCATGTCAGTAACATTAGAACAGTATTATAACCCAATGAAAATATTCTTCTTGTTCTACCAAATTTAAAACCATCTAAACTATTTGTGTTCATCTTGCAGAAATAACTACAGTGGTTACATTTCATTATGTTCATATATAACTAAGGATCATTCTCCATTCACTGAGTGATTCACTGGGAAAGAAATCAACTTTCTTATGCCCTTGAAAGGAAAAAATACTTACATTAATCTATTTTAGATTTTTTTTTTTAAGAGCGTGGAGTCCTTATCTCCATAGCAAAGTTTTTAGGTTTAGCATTTCCCAAAAGTGGAAAGTAAAAAAATAAAATAAAAATAATTAGCCAGACTAGGCTGCAACTGTTCTTTATCACTTAGTTTGTACAGCATTTAAGCTTGTGGCTAAGGAGTTAACCATTTTTATGAATCTTGGTGGAGGACACAAAGGGTCTTATTTTGATGCTGAAAATGTCAAATTCTTTCCTAGGCTCCTTTGCAGCTAAGGCACAGGATTGTAACACAAATTCTGCCAATTCACTGCACTTTCATCAGAGTTCAGGAGTTAGTGGCACAAAAGGGCAGAAACATTTTAGATTTGAGTTTCTGGCACAAAAACAAGAGCAATGAAAACTCACTGTCTACGCTCAGTAGCATTGGCAGGGGTTTTCTTCTGAAATGGTGCTAGAAGACAGTTTGGGTCATTTGTTATACATGGAACATGAGTCTCAAATCTGTTTGCCAGTTTTCCCCAATTTTTTTTCCCTTTTGATCAGCCTGAGAAAGCTTCTGTTAATAATAACTAAAAATACTGACAGGACACTGTGGCTGTATCTGAATGAAACATCTCAAATAGCATATACAGACCTCACTTTATTCTGGCATATTTGTTTGGGCAACCACAGTTTCTTGGCTTTTTGGGCAATTCCTTGTTGCAGAGAGCACTATCTCACTGCTTCTACTTAAAAGAGTGTATTTTCCTGGGAAGAAGTGATAATAGGCCAGAACTCGGCTTTGATTTCTAGCTGCTGAGCCTGATGTGACTGATAGTGTTTTAACATTTGCTGAACTTCTACAGCTCGTGTAACAGGTCTTTTGGTTGGGGGTAGGAGGGAAAAGGGTTTTATGAAAGTCTTTAAAAGTGGAAAGAAACATTCCTCTCTTAAATAAACTGATATTAAGGAAAATTTGAGTGTTCTTTTTCCCAATTGATATAGGTATCCATTGCTTCATTTTTAAACTTACAGTGTTCCAGTTGAGCGTTTTCAATGCTCTTTCAAAAACAGGTAGATTTGAAAGTCTCTCCTATTTTACATCATCATGGATCTTACTGTTTTACCTGAAGGAGCATATTTTATAATCAAAAAGCTACAGATCATGAACCTTCCAATGGGTTCACCTTGCCTGCTGCCTAGACAGAGCCGATTTATCAAGAGAACAGAACTACAATAGAGAAAGGGCAATTCACACAGCGCTGGCTGTGTAAGAGACCATAGTTTTATTATTATTCAAATCAGTCTCCCCCAAAACTTGGGAACTGGAGTTTTTAAGGATAATTTGGCAAGTAGGGGCTTGGGAAGTATGGAGTGCTGATTGGTTGGACTGGAGATAAAATAAGAGGGTGTCTAAGTGAGTTTTCTTGCTGTCTTCTGTTCCTTGGATGGAATCATAGAATTAGTTGAGCCAGATTACCAGATTGGGTGGTGTTAGCTGGTGTGTCAAAACATAGTCTTCAAAATATCTCAAGCACTGATCGTAGGTTTCAGAAGGGCAATGTTATTCCCAGAAGCAATTTGGGGAGGTTCAGGCTCTTGCAGCCAGAAGCTGCATGGCCCCTAAATCTTCATTTCTAAACTTGTAGCTAATTTGTTAATACTGCAAAGGCAAACCGGTTTACAGGATAGAAGAGGTTTTGTTCAGGAAAGTGCTATTATCATCTTTGTTTCAAAGCTAAACTATAAACTAAATTCCTCCCAAAGTTAGTTTGGCCTACGCTTAGGAATGAACAAGGACAGCTTGGAGGTTAGAAGTAAGAAGGAGTTGGTTAGGCCACATCTCTTTCACTTTTTCAGTTATAATTCTGCAATGGCAGTTTCAAACAGATACATGGCTTCGAAAATTAGGAAGAAAATCAAAATATAGCATATAGATATATGGTCATTGTAACATTAACATTAATATTGTACCTTCCCAAAATAGTTCCTTATCAAAAAGTCATACCAAATACAGTAGATATTACTATAAACAACAATATTTAGAAAGTATGGGAGTGTTAAAGACTGCTGTTAAATACTGCAAACACTTATGTTAGAGCTTCTCACTGAATTGAGCTCCACAAAAGCAAGAATTTTGATGTTTTGTTCACAGCTATATATAAAATAAAATATTGATGACTAGCACTCAAAAATATTTGTTGAATGAGTATGTTCTTTGCTAAAATATTGATCAGTAAGCCTCATCTCAGAATTTCTAAATGGGAATATTTCTGTATAGGGCTGGAAAATCTGCTGCGATAACAGCCATTGCAGATGACTGTGTCAAAAGTTGAAAATGACTTTCCTGCTGAGCTTCATTCAGCATATGTGTTAAAAAGATAAACTGGGTCAGGCACGGTGGCTCATGCCTGTAATCCCAGCACTTTGGGAGGCCGAGGTGGGTGGATCACGTGAGGCGAAAAATTCCAGACCAGCCTGGGCAACAAGGCAAAACTTCATCTCTACTAAAAATACAAAAGTTGGCCAGGTGTGGTGGCATGCACCTGTGATTCCGAATCGCTTGAACCCGGGAGGCAGAGGTTGCAGTGGGCTGAGATCACACTGCAGCACTCCAGCCTGGGTGACAGAAAAAAAAAAAAAAGTGCACGGTAAATCTATGGTTTTCTGAAGGAAAAAAGGTAAACTGAGGCATAATAACATTTCTTTTTTAAAGACTTTGAGTAAGAAGTTTGAGTAATTGATAAATTGGGAGACACCAAACCATGAGAGGTTTAATGTTCCCATGACATTTCATCAGGGCAAGTATTTACTGGGTTTATGTGGAAGCAAACAAAAAATTATTTGATTGCAAAGTTGCTTTCTTTGGTTTATCCAGTTGGAAATTTTCTAGCTAAATAGTTATAAGTTTCTTGGCTACTTCTGATTGATTGAGCTTAAGTTCTGTTTTTCCTTAATAGCAGGCACTTACAAGAAATAGCTCAAGTTAAGTTTTACTCATGTTGCAAATCAAGTAAAATTTAGGTCACTTATGAGACCTAACTGGTTTTGTTTGCCCAGGTTCTTTAGCTCTGATATTCATTTTAGTTTAGCAGTTTCCCTCTTTTGGCCATCCTTTCTGCAATCTGAGAGTGTGACCAAATGCTATAGCATTACGTTTGGTTGTCACTATTGGTGTAGTCACTGGAACAAAAAGTAATGTAGACACAATCATCATCAATAATCACTTTGGGATGAGAGGTCACATAGCCATTGTTACCAAAAACTGCAAAGTCACTGTAGGCGTTGATGGTTGGGTTATTGAGTTCCGCATATTGTCTAATCCTGATGGAAATCATTTGATGTGTGAGTAGCTGCTGGAAAGCACTGAAAATCTTTGAGAGGATACAACACACTAGGGAGATGAATATAATGAAAATAGTGATAAAAATAGCCAAGGATTAAAACAATTCCAAGGATTAAAACAATATATATTAAAAATATTCCCAGGAACCAAGAATTAACCAACTAAATAAATCAATGGAGGAGGCAGCACCTATTTAGCAAGATACTTAAATTTGTTTCTTAAGAGCCTTTAAATTTTGAGCAACCATTTCTAATTTGTTAACACAGAAGCAACATTTTTTTTATCAATAATAGCATATACTCCTCCTTGTTGGGCTGTTAGGATAGCAAGAACTTCTTTTTTGAAGCACTATTGCAGTTAAATTGTTTGTTTCTGATTGTATTGCTTGAAAGGAATTCAGGGTATTGTTCTATGAAAACAAAAGAAAAACAAAGGTTCATATTGGGAGCAAATTATGTTCTTGGTTTTCGAGGCCAGAGGGTAGTGAGTCAAGACATCCAGATTTGAGTTTGAAGCATCCTTAGACGATGGAATGAGGATGGCAGTTGGATGTCTTTGGTTATGTCATCAGGGGGTGTTCTGGTAAACTCTCTTAAGCATCCTGTGTAGCAGCAGGTCTGAAGGTCATCCATGCATAATCTACTGAAGTGATTTTCCGAAGTTGAAAGTCATCAAGTTTCAGCATTCAGGAAACTTGAATGCCCTTGGGAGGAGGGCAGTTTTAGATTTTAGTGAAACTAGAAAATTTTGGCATTCAATCCAGTTAGCAGTTGCATAACAAAATCTTAAAGAAAAATAAACAGAAGTAGAATTCGCTAATGGGTACACTATGGCTTTCTCCTTTTATATAGTTACTTCCATTATGCCAGAATAATCACAGTATGATTAATGTCTTTTTTACAAAATAAGTAAACTTGACCTGATTATTTACATAAGTGAAAGAAGAATAGCACTTTGGGAGGCCGAGGAAGGCGGATCACGAAGTTAGGAGATCAAGACCGTCCTGGCTAACAAAGTGAAACCCCATCTCTACTAAAAATACAAAAAATTAGCCAGGCATAGTGGCCGGCGCCTGTAGTCCCAGCTACTTGGGAGACTGAGGCAGGCGAATGGCGGGAACCCGGGAAGTAGAGCTTTCAGTGAACCCAGATCGCGCCACTGTACTCTAGCCTGGGTGACAGAGCAAGATTCTGTCTCAAAAAAAACAAACAAACAAACAAAAAAACACACACACAAAACAAAAACATTATTTTAGTCAAATCTTTGGTAATGTCCAAGGATCTTTATTGACTTTGTATCAGTCAACTTAGTTTTTAAAAACTATCTGGTAATAAGAAATCTTAAGATAGACCTTAAAAACCTCTCTAGGCTAAAAAGCCAGGCCAAGGACCTGGCTAATTATGTCCTGTTACAGGAAGAATAGATTTTCATTGAACCTATGCAAACTCCCATATTGTAATAAAGATAAAAATATTTAATAAAAGTTTCCAAATTCTGGAGCAATCAGGCAGGGATAAAAATGTAAATGTTACATTTCTGTTTTCAAAAGCATATTTTATCAAATTGCTGTAAGTTATAGGAAGCTTAAGAGAAAAGAAAAAATAGTTCCTTAAATATGAAAAATAAGACATTAAGGAACCAGCGATGTTTTAAACAAAAAGTTATGAAAATTGTAATTATTTTCATCAGTTAACTCAGTCCCATAAAATTTATTTTTGTTTTGTTTGATCTTAAATTTTATGAGTCCATCAATTTTTAAATTACAGTTCTCAAAAATCTTACCTAGTCCAATAGAATAATCTTAAAATTATCTAAAACATGTACTTATCAAATCTTTTTAATTAAACTTTTGCAATTTTGTATCATACAATTGACAAAGAAATGTAGTTGTTTTGGTGACATACATTTTAACATAATAATTCAAATTATTACTGAAATCAATATACCAGGATATATCAGATTTTTAGAAATTTCATATAATTTCTGGGTACTCATATCAGTAACAAACATAACTTGAAGAAGTTTTAACATCACTTATTATCTGACAGTGCTTCACATGCAATTCAATATATCAAAAAAGCCTAATTAATTTAACATCTCTTTGTTTATAGGGAAATAAGTAAGCCTTTTGAGATATTTCAGGGACGCTTCTGGAAGCTCCTAATTTAAGTTCAAAAAGACTTAATTTAGAATTTGATTTTTGGAAGCTGTCAAAAAACATCAAAAAGAATCATGAAGAGATATACTATTTGATGTATCTTTGGGGAAAAAGATGTCAAAAGGTTTAAAATGCTTGATTCAACAGGATCACAGGCCACTGTGAAACAATACCAAAGTGAAAAAAAATTTTTAAAGCAAATACAGAAAGTTAAACAGTTGTTTAAAAAACTGAACTTCTTTCAATATCTAATGAAAGACAATATGAAGCATTAAAAATTATCATGATAAAACATGAAATCTTTGTTTTCTAGTGCAATTGCTTAAACTATAAAGTTAAAAAAAGTTCATAATCAGGAACAGATCAATGCTTCAAAAAAACCCTTTATCCTTTCAACAGAGGGAAACCAAATTCAAACTTTTCATTCCTACATTATTGAGCTTATTATTTTAAAATCAACCTTATAAATAAAATCCATCTAATCTCTGTAGTCTGACCACATATAAGATTCCTTTATTCCAGACCTTCTACAGCTTTCTATATCTATTCGGTTTTTGTCTTTCCTCTTTTTTATCCTAGAACTATCAGTTATCTTGCCTTAAGACAAACTTACTTTCTATTTTTTCTTAATGAAAACACACATCTTTTGTACATTTTCTTATTAAAAACACATCCTACTTTTTTGTACATTTTTTCATATATAGTTTTTTCTTCTCGTCGTTACAATTTCTACTAGTTTTAATTACACGTATTAATTAAATTCTTAACCCTCAGTGCACTCCTTTTTTTCCCTTTTCCTTTCTTCCTTTGTTAAATGCCCAGGCACACCACAGTTCCAGGCATTATCAGTACCAGCTCACATTCCTTTCCTTATTAAAAAAAACAACAACTAACTTTCTAGCTCATTAAAACACGCCTTCCCCTTTCCTCTCTATCTTTTACATGCCCACCTTATCTAAGAAATCCCAAATATTTAGCCAACCAAAATTAGTTTAAATTATATGACCCGACCCCAGCCAATTAAAAAAAAAAAAAAATACAAGAGCCAGACTTGCGTCAAAAATAAAAGCTCTTGTGCCTCTTTGTTCAAGTGTGCTCTCATGGCAACTGGCCAAAAAAAAAAAAAAAAAAAAACACCCCTCTGCGCAAAAATAAAATCACTTTGCTAAAAATCCTCTAAGTGTTCAATTTCCTTAAAAATTTATTTCCAACACTTGGTAACCTTAATTTTTATTGAAATTATGAAGTACATGATGTCATAGTTTTAGAATAGCATATGTTTTCTCATAGCGCAGAACAAGCTTACCACCAGACCCAAATATCTCAAGTTCCTATTTAATAAGAAGCCAAGAATACACAATCTTAAATTAATGTTCAGGAATTATTTTAGTAGTTCATCATATTTGGACATGATTTAGATATTTAATAAATATCTATCATCTAAATTAGCTTAGTATAATTTTAAGGTTTCAAGTTTTCAAAAATATTTTGGATTCAGGCAGACGTAACATTAAACAAAATTTCTTGTCATCTCTGATTGCTTTTCTTACTGATAAATTTTGTAACAGAGATAAAATAAGCTGATTTCACTAGGAAAGCTAGGTAAAATATCCATTTTGTTTTGCTAAATCATCAATATTCTTGTTTATTAAACATCATCAAGTTATGTGAACTTAAAAATTATTTGGGTTAGTTTCTTTTCTAAGAAAATAATTTATATAGCTGCTTATTTTTAAGTCAATTAAACACAGATCTTTTAATATTTAATATTTCTTAAAAATTCATATATAGGTAGTATAATAAATAATAGTTGATATTATATAATACTATTTATTACATATAAATAACATACACAGATAATCATACACAAACATACAGATGGAACCAGAAATTCATGGCTTCTGTTCTAAAGTGTTAGCTATGTGTCAGTGACAATAATATAAAATTCACTAATTGGATCCAAATCAAGTCTCTGGCAATTAAAGTTACTTGTTCAAATGGCTAAAGCTTTTTATTAATATTTCTGGGATGGACTTTTCAGGTTTTTCACTTGCTAGTTAATTTCTTAAAAAACTATCTTTTTTTTCTTCTTTTGAGTCTTTTCTCTAAATTTAGCCTGCATTTTAAAGATCTAGACATCTCAAAGGCACAAAAGGATATTAAGTTTTCTCCAAGCTGGAGTTTTGGGGCATAGCTGCCTATTATCAGGTGTCAATATTATTGAGACTGGAGTACATTTTAGGTGAGTGACAGAATGGAGGAACTAGAATGGAGGAGACATTCATTCTATTTTCAATTAGTCTTTATCCTTTTTAGCCTTAGGCAGTTGCTTTTATAATAGTTTGGAATTGTGTGCCAGACCAAAAGTTAAATTGAGTAGTTGCAGATACTTTTGATTCATCTGATAATCTAATTTTTAAAGAAAATTGGTGTTGGGGAGGTTCAAATAGAAAAGGCAAGAAACCAAAGAAGTTAAAATATTCAGAATAATTTTTTAAGAGTGTGCTATAATCTGTCTTTTGGGAGCGGAGCCTCTGTACACCCATTGAAAAATGTGTCTCATTGTTTGGGAGGCATTTGGGATCCCTTTTCATTTCTTAATGTGCTCATAGATGAATAGTTGTATATAGAATAAAACTTCCCCACTGTGGCCACTGTAACTCCAAGTCATCTTCCTGAGGTACACCAATTCTGTAAAAAGTAGTAGGTTCTGGGTCCAAAATTTCTGAACATATAATTACCTGACGTTCCAGACAGATGACTCCCAGACTCATTAGATTCTGACAAACCTATAATACCCTGTCCTTCTAAAATTTTACTTACTAAGGCCTCCAAGTGGATTATTTCTGGTTCCCGTCAAACACCCTGTTTGACCTGTTGGACATCTAACACAATTTCTCAGACTCCAATTTGGATTACAGACTAGTCTAGAAATTAGTGCACTAGCCTGGACCTAGTCCAGTTCCTTCTGAACACCCATTTTGTCCCTAGGATCCAAATTGAAATAAAATTATTCAAACAAACTCAGAGATCTCAGGACACAAATTGCAGAGCTTCAAATCTAAGAGGGACTTACTCATGACCCTCAGAGGTGGTAAGAATAAACTGAGCACCGTGGGCTCAGTGCAACCTACTCCTGGTTACTTGTTGCTTTTGGGAGTTGATGACCGTCTCCTTCAGATCCCACTTTTCTGACACCAAATTATTAAAAAGGTAAACTGAGGCACAATGCATTTTTAAAGAATTAATTTGAGTAAGACGTAATTTATGAATTGGGTAACACCAAACCAAGAGAGGCTTAATGGGCTGATGACAAATTGTCAGAGGAAAGTATGGAGCAAATGCGGAAAGAAAATAAAAGTATTTGATTAGTTGCAATTACACAGTTGCCACCTTTAGTCTCTCCAGTTAGAAAGCTCCTAGTTATCTGCTGGGCATGGTGGCTCATGCCTGCAATCCCAGCACTTTGGGAGGCTAAGGCAGGCAGATCACCTGAGGTTGGGAGTTCAAGACCAGCCTGACCAACATGGAGAAACCCTATCTCTACTAAAAATACAAAATTAGCTGGGTATGGTGGCGTATGCCTGTAATCACCACTACTTGGGAGGCCGAGGCAGGAGAATTGCTTGAACATGGGAGGCGGAGGTTGCAGTGAGCTGAGATCGCACCATTGCACTTCAGCCTGGACAACAAGAGCGAAACTCCATCTCAAAAAAAAAAGGCTCCTAGTTATCTAATTAGGAGCATTTTGACTAATTCTTAAAATTTCTGTTTTTCCTTAATATAGGCATTTACAAGAAATAGCTCAAGTTAAGTTTCATTTATGTTTGCAAATCAAGCAACGTTTAGCTCCCCTATGAGGCCTAATTGTTTGCTCAGAGATTCTTCAAGCCTGATCTTCATTTTAATTTACTATAAAACCTATCATCTAAGAAAAACAATTAACAGTAAATAAATGGTTTTTTTTGCATTTATAAGATCATCTATAGCTACATCACAATTTATATAATATTCTGTTATGATAGAAATATATTGACACAAATTCAGTTAATTGGATGAAAGTTCCCAGCTAGTGAAAGTTCCAGGTATCAATCCCAGATCCTTGAAGACAGCAAGTCGAGATAGCAGAGGAGCAACTTGGTTTCTTTGCCGATGTTGAATTTTTTTCTCCATTTATTATCATCAATACAGATTAGTTTAATGCTCACTGTGTACCTGGCACAGACTGTGTGTAAATGAAAACAGATTCTAGTATTAGCAGCAGGAGTTACAGGAAGAAATGAGATGATAAACAATGCTGCAATGTGTAACCAAACAAATTTAAACTGAAAATGTGCCCTGCCTTGGATATCTCTCATGAAGCTGACAGCAAGGTGGAAGATTTTCAGTTAAAAAGGAATCCAACAAGTTAAAGGAAAAGAAGAAAGTGAAATTGAGTTTTGAATGTATTTTGAAGATGGAGGAGAGAGAATACTTAAAGAATGGGAGAGGGCACAAAAACCATTATTTTGTAAGGTAAACAAGAAGAAAGGGAAAAGTTGGATTGCCAGTTTTGAAGGGCATTTAAAGTGGACATAAAAATGTTATTTTTGGCCAAACTGTCTTGTAATTAAATTTATATTTCAACCTGAAGTGTATGTGAGTTTCCTTAGCTGCACATCCTTACCAAGATTTGATATGATCAGCCTTTTTAAATTCTGTCAGTCTCTGCCTGGAGACCCTTCAAGATATTCTACATATATAATTATTTCATCTTCAGATAATGGTGGTTTTATTTATTCCTTTCCTATCCTTATACTACTTATGATTTTTCTTACTTCATTGTTGTCATCTATTGAATAGTGCTGGTGGTAGGGGGTTTTGTTTTCTTATTCCTCACCCCACAGAAACATTTTTCAACATTTGTTTGATGTTTACGGAAGGCTTTTTCAAAGATATCCTTGATTGGTTAAGAGACTTTCCTTCATTCTTATTTCTCTAAGTTTTAAAAAATGAATACTTATACATTTTATTGCATAATTTTCCTATACCTATTGAAGTTAGAAAATGTTTTGTTGTTATTAATGTGGAGAATTATATTATTTGATTTTCTGAGGTATATCAACATTGCTTTTCTGGGATAAAATTTAACTTGAATATATTTACACACATGCGAACACATATTAATGGATTTGCTGTACTAAAATTCTGTTTAAGGCTTTTGTACCTATGTTAATAAGATGAATCTATAAATTTACATTCTCATATTGTCCTTGGTATATTTTTATATTTTATTTTAGCTACATGATAAAATTGAGTTAGAGGCTGTTTCTTGTTTTTCCATTATCTGAAATTATGTAAGGTTGGCATTATTTCCTTACTAAATATTATAGGACTTGCTGGAAACTCTTCGGGACAGAAGTTTTTTTTTTTTTTTTGTAAGATGATAATTTGACACATAAAATGATAAACTATACTGGTAGATTTCTTTATGTGAACAATCTTTCATTCTTAGATTTAATACCACTGACCAGTCAGCATTTGATCAGGGAAGTGAAAGAATTATGACTGATAAGTAATAAGGGATGTATTACAAGGTGTACATAAGGGAGAAGCTGAGGATGTAAGGTCTAGAAGGAGACATTTTTAGATAAGTCATTAACCAGTGAATCCAGAGGGAAGCAGGTAAAGGAGTCTAGGGAAGGCTACTGTTCTGTGTCTGGGGATGGGGCACAATCCACTGTAGGTTGGCAGGGCCAACTGTGGAAGAAAAGCAGGCAAGAGTTGGGACAAATTGAAACCTAGGATTATGATCAGCAACCCATGGATATAAATCTACATCTGTCATTCACCATCTTTAAAATTGATTATGGGGAGATTTGCAGAAAAATCTGCATTTGGTCCAAGACTCAGAATCTGAAGGAGCAGATCAATTGGAGCTCGAGGCACTGCAGAAAATGAGCCAGTGGATGAAACAGTAGCACCTGAATCCCAACAATGATTTTCAGAGAATAATGACAGCTGCTCCACTTCTGCCTCCCAAATCTCATGCACGTTTCACTTGTGGTCAATCCTGGACCAGAATTATAAGGAGGATGGGGGTGGGGAATCCTAGGAAATGTAGTTCCAGTTTAAGTAAATTAACAATACAAAACCAGCACCCTTCAGTCGGCTTAAAAATACATATACAAATATTTCCCTTAAAAATTTTAATTTATATTTAGCAGTAATATTTGTGCATAATTTTAGAAATTGAAGGATTTATTATCAATATATGTTATTTTTGTGATAGAATAGTGAGGCTTTTTTCATCTTTAGTCTTCAAATTAATGTATCAAAAATATGCTGACTTATGTACATTCCTTGCAGATATGGAATTGTTGCTAAAACAAAAGAAGAAAATTGACAGAGAATGGCGTTTTCTTTTTTAAGGAGTATTACTTGACAACATCCTTAATTTTAAAAATTGTTCTCTTTGGCTTTTTGATGAAGCATCATCTCTTAATCAATTTTGTTAATTTATATATTCCTTACAAATCAGTCATTTAATGTTTTGAATTGGTTAGCATAGAAAGAACGAATATATAGCAATGTTTTGTCCTTATCTCTGTCTTTGATAATACAATATTTTTTCAACAAATATATAACAATTATATTATCTTTTTCTCTTTTCTCTAGATGAAGCCAGCAAGTCAAGTATCTCTTTTACTGATATACTCAAAGAACTGGTTATTAATTTTTTTCTAAATTTAATTTTTATATTTTTCTAGTTTATGAACTTTTCACTTTAACATATTCCTTCTACTTCCTGTGTGTTTTTGTTATTTGGGTGGCTTGGGAGAAAAGAAAGGTGTATTTTTTTACAATTGTATATGCTTTTTACTTAGTATTTACAAGTGTATATGTGTTTTACTTTAGCTTATTTGCTTTTATATGGCAATTAAGTGATAACATTTTTATCTTTCTTCTCATTTCAGTACTCCCTATATCTCGTAATTTATTAAATGTAACATACTCATGAACTTATGTCTGAAATATTGTGAGAATATTAATGTTGCTATTTTTCTTTATCCAAAAGTGACCCCTATTGTTGTTATATAATCCCATTGTTATTGCAGTGTGTTCATACAACGTGTCAACAGTACTACTGCTGATGTTTAAAATCATGCTGAACCTAAGTAAGTGCTTTACTTTATTTAGTTATTTTACACCCTAAGTTTTTAATAATTAAAAATTTTTATATTAAAGTATAATATACATACAGTAAAGTACACAAATCATGAGTACAGATTCATGATATTTTAAAATGTGTATGCCACTGTGTAACCATCCCTCATCAACATGTAGAAAATTTTCAGTATCCCAAAGGCTCTTCAATATTCCTTTCCAGTCAACAGCTACTACCATTCCCACAAAGATGTAGCCCCTCTGACTTCTATCATTATGGATTAATTTAGCTTAGGTGTCATCTTCTTTCCTTGACCCAAATTGTAAACTATCCTTTTTTTCTTGACCTTGCTTCTTTTGTTCAACATTTACCCCTGTCACTGCATGTAGTAGTACTGGGTTCCATTATATCATTGTGTGATATTCCATTATAAGAACTACTACAACTTATTTACCCATTCAACCGTTGATGGTGATATGGTTCGAATGTTTTTCTTCTTTGAAAGTAATGTTGAAACTCAATCCCCACTATGAGAGTTGGGGCCTTTAATAGCTGATTGGGTCATGAGGACAGAGTCTTCATGAATGGATTAAGCCATTCATGGATTGATAAATTAATAGATTAATGGGTTATCATGGTAGTGGGATAGTTATCACAAGAGTTAAGTTTGTTATAAAAGCCAGGTTGACTCATGCTCTGGCCCCCTTGCCATATGATGTCTTGTGCCACTTTGGGACTCTACAGAGTCCCCACCAGCAGAAGGTCCTCAAGGGATGTTGCCCCTTGACCTTGTATTTCCCAGCTTCCAGTACTGTAAGAAATAAATTTATTTTCTTTATATATTATTCAGTCTCAAGTATTCAGTTATAGCAATGGAAAGCCCAATAAAACAGATGGGCATTTCAGCCCTCTCGGTGTTTGGCTATCATGGATAAAGCTGCAATGAACAATCCTATGCATCTTTTTGAGCAGGTCATATATACTCATATTTCTTAGTTCTATACCTGAGAGGAACTTCTATCATAGGATAGAAATATATTTGACTTTAGTCAATACTGCCAAACTGTTCCTCAAAGTGGCTGTACCAATATATGCTTTCAGCAGCAGTATGTTGGATCTTCAGTTTCTGAACATCATCAACAAAACTTGATATTGTCGATGTTTACTTTTTCCTCCAACATCTAATATTTATTGGACACTTACCATGTGCTAGGTATTATACAAAATACACCCTTATTTGTATACAAAATGCCAAAAGAATCCATTTGTATACAAAAAAAATACTTTCTATTCAGTCCTCAAAACAGTCCTATAGAGTAGTATTATTCAAAATTTTTTATGGTTGCTCTTGCCTTTAGTGATATGTTATTAAGGTATGAGTTACATAGAATTATATTAAATACATTTTTACACGTAAAATATATTTTCTCTATCAAAATAAAGAAAATTTCATTACCCAGGTAGGCTTTCTTGTGCTGTGCTCCAACACGTCAGTACCCAAACTAGCAAGCATAAGGACTATACTGAATATTATCACTAAAAATTAATTTTGCCTATTTTTGAAATTTATATAAATGAATCATGCAGTATGTACTCTTTTGTGTTTGATGCCTTTCATAAGCTTTGTCTTTGAGATTCAACAATGTTGCTGAGTTCATTCTTTTATCGTGTTGGCATAATAGTTTATTTTTTTTGTTGCTGTGTAGTATTCCACTCTATGAGCATTATTCTATAATGTGCTTGCCCACTCTATGATGAGGAGAACGTGGGTTAATTCCATTATGAGGCTATTACAAAGCCCCTGTGAACATTACTGACTATGCCTTTCAGTTGAAGCTTACCTTATGGAGTACATACTCATGAGTGCAGTTGCTGATTAGAGGGCATATATAGGTTTAGTTGTATATAATAACAAAGAGTTTTCAAAATCAGTTGAACCAATTTGCATCTCTATTGATGTAGACCTCCAATTGCTCAAAATCTTTGTCAGCACTTGATATTATCAGTATTTTTAATTTTAGCAATTCTGATGGTAATAGAGTGATATTACATTATGGCTTAGTTTGCATTTTCCAGTGACTAATGTTGAGCATCCTTTTATATGTTAACTAGCCATTTTTGTATAGTTTTTCATGAAATGCCTATTGAAGATACTTTGGCAAATTTCAATTAGGTTGTTCTGTGTTGTGAATTTCTTCTGCCATTTTGTTGCTTGACTTTTTACTCTCTTAATTTTATGCAATGCAGTTTATTACCATTTTCTTTTATGGTTAGTGCTTTTCATATCCTATTGACTACTTTGTGTTTGTGAAGATGTATTTCTATATTTTTTAATTTAAGTTTTAATATTTCATCATCTACATTTAAGTCTTTCATGCTTTGAATTGTGTATGGTGTGAGAGGGAAGTCAAGGGTCATCTTCCATGTGGTTATCTAATTGTTCCTGCATCATTTATTTAAAAAGATTAACTTTTCTACACTGATTTGTAGTGGCATCTTGTAAATAAGGTGAGCATATATGCATTCATCTACTTTAATATTATTCTATTTCATTTGTTTGTTATGATAATGTTACACAAATACCACACTGGCTTAATGACTGAAACTTTATAGTAAGTTCTGTTATTTGATAGCACGGCTCTCCAACTTGATTATTCTTGACTATTTCCATATATATTTTTGTATTGGCTTGGGAGTTTCCACAATAATAAGTATTTAATTTAAAAATAACAAATAAATGAGATCATAAAATAAAATCAAACTTGGATTTGAGTGGAGTTACAGTGAGTCTATAGATTAACTTGGGGAAAATTGGAATTTTAACATTATTGAATCTTCTGATCCATGCACGTCATATATTTCTCAATTTATTTGCTCTTAAAAATTCTTTTCTCAATTTTTTTTTTAGTTTTAAATGCAGAAGTATTGCACATCTTTGCTAGATGTAGTATTAGATATAGAATTTTATACTACTGTAAATGTTCAAACTTTTACATATAAACATCAAAAGTCAAACATTTTATTGTAAATGTTTATATTTTGTTTCATTTTCTATTTGATCTTTTAATTTTATATAAAAATACAATTAAGGGGCGGAGCAAGATGGCCGAATAGGAATAGCTCCAGTCTCCAACTCCCAGTGCGAGCGACACAGAAGACCGGTGATTTCTGCATTTTCAACTGAGGTACTGGGGTCATCTCACTAGGGAGCGCCGGACAATCGGTGCTGGTCAGCTGCTGCAGCCTGACCAGCGAGAGCTGAAGCAGGGCGAGGCATCGCCTCACCTGCAAGCTCAAGAGGGAAGGGAATCCCTTTTCCTAGCCAGGGGAACTGAGACACACAACACCTGGAAAATTGGGTAACTCCCACCCCAATACTGCGCTTTAAGGAAACAGGCACTCCAGGAGAATATATCCCACACCTGGCTGGGAGGGTCCCACGCCCACGGAGCCTCCCTCATTGCTAACACAGCCGTCTGCGGTGATCTATCCACAAGGCAGCAGTGAGCCTGGGCGAGGGGCGCCTGCCATTGCTGAGGCTTAAGTAGGTAAACAAAGCCACTGGGAAGCTCGAACTGGGTGGAGCTCACCGCAGCTCAAGGAAGCCTGCCTGTCTCTGTAGACTCCACCTCTGGGGACAGCGCACAGCTGAAGTCCAATAGGGGAAGCAGCGGGGGCGGGTACAGACACGAACAACTCTGTCTGACAGCTTTGGGGAGAGCCGTGGATCTCCCAACATGGAGGTTGAGATCTGAGAACGGACAGACTGCCTGCTCAGGTGGGTCCCTGACCCCTGAGTAGCCTAGCTGGGAGACATCCCCCACTAGGGGCAGCCTGACACCCCACACCTCACAGGGTGGAGTCACCCCTGAGAGGAAACTTCCAAAGGAAGAATCAGACAGGTACATTCGCTGTTCAGCAATATTCTATCTTCGGCAAACTCTGCTGCTGATACCCAGGCAAACAGGGTCTGGAGTGGACCTCAAGCAATCTCCAATAGACCAACAGACAGTCCTTCTGACTGTCAGATGGAAAACTATCAAACAGGAAGGACACCTATACCAAAACCCCATCAGTACGTCACCATCATCAAAGACCAGAGGCAGATAAAACCACAAAGATGGGGAAGAAGCAGGGCAGAAAAGCTGGAAATACAATAAATAAGAGAGCATCTCCCCCTGCAAAGGAGCGCAGCCCATCGCCAGCAACGGATCAAAGCTGGTCAGAGAATGACTTTGACGAGATGAGAGAAGAAGGCTTCAGTCCATCAAACTTCTCAGAGCTAAAGGAGGAATTACGTAGCCAGTGCAAAGAAACTAAAAATCTTGAAAAAAGAGTGGAAGAATTGACAGCTAGACTAATTAATGCAGAGAAGATCAAAACGAAATGACAGAGATGAAAACCATGACACGAGAAATACGTGACAAATGCACAAGCTTCAGTAACCGACTCGATCAACTGGAAGAAAGAGTATCAGCGATTGAGGATCAAATGAATGAAATGAAGCGAGAAGAGAAACCAAAAGAAAAAAGAAGAAAAAGAATGAACAAAGCCTGCAAGAAGTATGGATTATGTAAAAAGACCACAAATCTACGTCTGATTGGGGTGCCTGAAAGTGAGGGGGAAATGGACCCAAGTTGGAAAACACTCTTCAGGATATCATCCAGGAGAACTTCCCCACCTAGTAGGGCAGGCCAACATTCACATTCAGGAAATACAGAGAACACCACAAAGATACTCCTCCAGAAGAGCAACTCCAAGACACAGAATTGCCAGATTCACCAAAGTTGAAATGAAGGAAAAATCTTAAGGCAGGCCAGAGAGAAAGGTCGAGTTACCCACAAAGGAAGCCCATCAGACTAACAGCAGATCTCTCGGCAGAAACTCTACAAGCCAGAAGAGAGTGGGGGCCAATATTCAACGTTCTTAAAGAAAAGAATTTTCAACCCAGAATCTCATATCCAGCCAAACTAAGTTTCATCAGTGAAGGAGAAATAAAATCCTTTACAGATAAGCAAATGCTTAGAGATTTTGTCACCACCAGCCTGCCTTACAAGAGACCCTGAAGGAAGCCCTAAACATGGAAAGGAACAACCGGTACCAGCCATTGCAAAAACATGCCAAAATGTAAAGACCATCAAGGCTAGGAAGAAACTGCATCGACTAACGAGCAAATAACGAGTTAATATCATAATGACAGGATCAAGTTCACACATAACAATATTAACCTTAAATGTTAATGGACTAAATGCTCCAATTAAAAGACACAGACTGGCAAACTGGATAAAGAGTCAAGACCCAGCAGTCTGCTGTATTCAGGAGACCCATCTCACATGCAGAGACATACATAGGCTCAAAATAAAGGGATGGAGTAAGATCTACCAAGCAATTGGAGAACAAAAAAAAAGCAGGGGTTGCAATCCTAGTCTCTGATAAAACAGACTTTAAACCATCAAAGATCAAAAGAGACAAAGAAGGCCATTACATAATGGTAAAGGGATCAATTCAACAGGAAGAGCTACTCTCCTAAATATATATGCACCCAATACAGGAGCAACCAGATTCATAAAGCAAGTCCTTAGAGACCTACAAAGAGACTTAGACTCCCATACAATAATAATGGGAGACTTCAGCACTCCACTGTCAACATTAGACATATCAACGAGAGAGAAACGTAACAAGGATATTCAGGAATTGAACTCATCTCTGCACCAAGCAGACCTAATAGACATCTATAGAACTCTCCACCCCAAATCAACAGAATATACATTCTTCTCAGCACCACATCGCACTTATTCCAAAATTGATCACATAATTGGAAGTAAAGCACTCCTCAGCAAATGTCAAAGAACAGAAATTATAACAACTGTCTCTCAGACCACAGTGCAATCAAACTAGAACTCAGGACTAAGAAACTCAATCAAACCGCTCAACTACATGGAAACTGAACAACCTGCTCCTGAATGACTACTGGGTACATAACGAAATGAAAGCAGAAATAAAGATGTTCTTTGAAACCAATGAGAACAAAGATACAACATACCAGAATCTCTGGGACACATTTAAAGCAGTGTGTAGAGGGAAATTTATAGCACTAATGCCCACAAGAGAAAGCAGGAGAAGATCTAAAATTGACACTCTAACATCACAATTAAAAGAACTAGAGAGGCAAGAGCAAACACATTCAAAAGCTAGCAGAGGGCAAGAAATAACTAAGATCAGAGCAGAACTGAAGGAGTTAGAGACACAAAAAACCCTCCAAAAAATCAATGAATCCAGGAGTTGGTTTTTTGAAAAGATAAACAAAATTGACAGACCACTAGCAAGACTAATAAAGAAGAAAAGAGGAATCAAATAGATGCAATAAAAAATGATAAAGGGGAAATCACCACTGACCCCACAGAAATGCAAACAACCATCAGAGAATACTATAAATGCCTCTATGCAAATCAACTAGAAAATCTAGAAGAAATGGATAATTTCCTGGACACTTAAACTCTCCCAAGACTAAACCAGGAAGAAGTTGAATTCCTGAATAGACCAATAGCAGGCTCTGAAATTGAGGCAACAATTAATAGCCTACCCACCAAAAAAAGTCCAGGACCAGATGGATTCACAGCTGAATTCTACCAGAGGTACAAGGAGGAGCTGGTACCATTCCTTCTGAAACTATTCCAATCAATAGAAAAAGAGGGAATCCTCCCTAACTCATTTTATGAGGCCAACATCATCCTGATACCAAAGCCTGGCAGAGACACAACAAAAAAAGAGAATTTTAGACCATATCCCTGATGAACATCGATGCAAATTCTCAATAAAACTGGCAAACCGGATTCAGCAGCACATCAAAAAGCTTATCCACCATGATCAAGTGGGCTTCATCCTTGGGATGCAAGGCTGGTTCCACATTCGCAAATCAATAAACGTAATCCAGGATAAACAGAACCAAAGACAAAAACCACATGATTATCTCAATAGATGCAGAAAAGGCTTTTGACAAAATTCAACAGCCCTTTATGCTAAAAACGCGCTCAATAAATTCGGTATTGATGGAACGTACCTCAAAATAATAAGAGCTATTTATGACAAACCCACAGCTAATATCATACTGAATGGGCAAAACTGGAAAAATTCCCTTTGAAAACTGGCACAAGACAGGGATGCCTCTCTCACCACTCCTATTCAACATAGTGTTGGAAGTTCTGGCTAGGGCAATCAGGCAAGAGAAAGAAATCAAGGGTATCCAGTTAGGAAAAGAAGAAGTCAAATGTCCCTGTTTGCAGATGACATGATTGTATATTTAGAAAACCCCATCGTCTCAGCCCAAAATCTCCTTAAGCTGATAAGCAACTTCAGCAAAGTCTCAGGATACAAAATTAATGTGCAAAAATCACAAGCATTCTTATACACCGGTAACAGACAAGCAGGAGCCAAGTCAGGAATGAACTTCCATTCACAATTGCTTCAAAGATAATAAAATACCTAGGAATCCAGCTTGCAAGGGATGTAAAGGACCTCTTCAAGGAGAACCACAAACCACTGCTCAGTGAAATCAAAGAGGACACAAACAAATGGAAGAACATACCATGCTCATGGATAGGAAGAATCAATATTGTAAAAATGGCCATACTGCCCAACGTTATTTATAGATTCAATGCCATCCCCATCAAGCTACCAATGACTTTCTTCACAGAATTGGAAAAAACGGCTTTAAAGTTCATATGGAACCAAAAAAGAGCCCGCATTGCCAAGACAATCCTAAGTCAAAAGGACAAAGCTGGAGGCGTCACACTACCTGACTTCAAACTATACTACAAGGCTACAGTAACCAAAACAGCACGGTACTGGTACCACAACAGAGACATAGACCAATGGAACAGAACAGAGTCCTCAGAAATAATACCACACATCTACAGCCATCTGATCTTTGACAACCTGAGAGAAACAAGAAATGGGGAAAGGATTCCCTATTTAATAAATGGTGCTGGGAAAATTGGCTAGCCATAAGTAGAAAGCTGAAACTGGATCCTTTCCTTACCCCTTATATGAAGATTAATTCAAGATGGATTAGAGACTTAAATGTTAGACCTAATACCATAAAAACCCTAGAAGAAAATCTAGGTAGTACCATTCAGGACATAGGCATGGGCAAGGACTTCATGTCTAATACACCAAAAGCAACGGCAGCAAAAGCAAAAATTGACAAATGGGATCTCATTAAACTAAAGAGCTTCTGCACAGCAAAAGAAACTACCATCAGAGTGAACAGGCAACCTACAGAATGGGAGAAAATTTTTGCAACCTACTCATCTGACAAAGGGCTAATATCCAGAGTCTACAAAGAACTCAAACAAATATACAAGAAAAAAACAAACAACCCCATCAAAAAGTGGGGAAAGGATATGAACAGACATTTCTCAAAAGAAGACATTCATACAGCCAAGAGACACATGAAAAAATGCTCATCATCACTCACCATCAGAGAAATGCAAATCAAAACCACAATGAGATACCATCTCACACCAGTTAGAATGGCAATCATTAAGAAGTCAGGAAACAACAGGTGTTGGAGAGGATGTGGAGAAATAGGAACACTTTTACACTGTTGGTGGGATTGTAAACTAGTTCAACCATTATGGAAAACAGTATGGCAATTCCTTAAGGATCTAGAACTAGATGTACCATATGACCCAGCCATCCCATTACTGGGTATATACCCAAAGGATTATAAATTATTCTACTACAAAGACACATGCACACGTATGTTTATTGCAGCACTATTCACAATAGCAAAGACTTGGAATCAACCCAAATGTCCATCTGTGACAGACTGGATTAAGAAAATGTGGCACATATACACCATGGAATACTATGCAGCCATAAAAAAGGATGAGTTTGCATCCTTTGTAGGGACATGGATGCAGCTGGAAACCATCATTCTTAGCAAACTATCACAAGAACAGAAAACCAAACACCGCATGTTGTCACTCATAGGTGGGAACTGAACAATGAGATCACTTGGTCTCAGGAAGGGGAACATCACACACTGGGGCCTATCATGGGGAGCGGGGAGGAGGGAGAGATTGCATTGGGGAGTTATACATGATATAAATGATGAATTGATGGGTGCTGACGAGTTGATGGATGCAGCACACCAACATGGCATAAGTATACATATGTAACAAACCTGCACATTATGCACATGTACCCTAGAACTTAAAGTATAATAAAAAAAAAGTTTTATGGCAAAAAAAAATACAATTAAATTTTATATAATGATATTCTATTCTATGATCTTGTTATACTTAATCCTAGAGCATATTTAAAAATTCATTTTTAAAATGCAAAATTATGTGCTCTTCCTTTCTAATCTTCATAATTTTATTGCTTTTCTTCTTTTTTTGCCTTATTGAACCGTTTAGAACTTCTAGTACAACACTGAATAAATATGGTGATAGTAGAAACCTTGGTAAATATTTTATGTAAACTTGAAAAATTATGTATTCTACAGTTGTTAGTATAAATTACAGTAAGTTGACTATATCATGCTATACAAATCTTCATATATTTCCTGATTTTTACTTAGGCTTGATTGCTCTGTCTGAGAGAGTTAAGAAAAAGTATCCAACTATAGCTGAGGATTTGTCTATTTCTCTTTTTATTTCTGTCAATATTTTTCCCCATCAGATTAAAAAAAAATATATATGTACATATATGTGTGTGTGTGTATGTGTGTGTGTGTATATATATATAACAACATAGATGTCAGGCTAAGACTGAGTCATTATGGCTTCATCCCTGTGGCCTTAGTGGCCTATTGATCTAAGACAGAAAGAGAGGCATGAGACAAAAATCTCTTCATTCTGCAGTGTGCTCAGATACCAGCATGCTGATACCCAGCACTATTCCCCCAAACTAAGGAATGTTAGTGCTGTTTTTAGAATGTTTCAAAAATAAATCTGATGAGAATATTAATTGTCAATATATATTGACTACAGAAAACACTATATAAGTGAGAAGTGTCTTTGTTACCTGTTAGAAATGATTGCCAGTAGGCCAGTCAAAAAACGATAGTTACTTAGTCTATTATGGCGGCAGTGAAAAAAGAAAGAAATAGAAAGATTGTACTTATAATTTGGAGATGGCATGGAAAGCATCTGATAATAAATTAGAAGCAGAGGCCAAGTGGTTGAGGAACTTGACAACTAAAGAATGAATCCTAATTTGCAGCTTGGACTTTAAAAATTTAGGATCTCTTTGACTTCAGTCTGTTTTTTGAAATTCATTATATTCTGCATAATACTACCCCAAATCCCTTACTAATTATATGACTGCCATATATAATAGCACCATTTTGTGACAATAGAAGACATTAAAAATTGCTGTAGATACACTAGTAAATGAAAGTTGAATATTTATACTGTGAAATATACTTGCAACACTTTTACTAACAAAAACAGTTCTGGATAACTAAATACATTATTTTTAAAGTGTGAAATCTTTTATACTTGCAAAAGTTTTACTAATACAAACAGTTCTGGATAACTAAATTACATTATTTTTAAAGTGTGAAATCTTTCATTCGGATGCAGATCCTGTTTACATTGTGAAATAATGCTGATTTGGGCAGGTGCTAACTACTTAGGGTTTCAAACAGTGTAATGAAGCACTGATGATGATCCATGAGTGCAAACTTAATTAGACAACATATCATTATAGGTCAGATTAGAAGGTAAAATTTGGACATTTTGATATTTAAATGAAAGGTATGGAAGCACAGAGCAATGATTTATTTGAACTAATATATGATTGAATGGATATTGATGTCCCATAGGACATCAGGATGGCTATCAATGATTGTAATGTCAAATGCTGGAGATTAGAGGCTGAAATAGTTGCTTTAACTACTATATATATATATATATTTTTTTTTTTTTTGAGACGGAGTCTCGTTCTGTCGCCCAGGCTGGAGTGCAGTGGCCGGATCTCAGCTCACTGCAAGCTCCACCTCCCGGGTTTACACCATTCTCCTGCCTCAGCCTCCCGAGTAGCTGGGACTACAGGCACCCGCCACCTCGCCGGGCTAGTTTTTTGGTATTTTTTTAGTAGAGACGGGGTGTCACCGTGTTAGCCAGGATGGTCTTGATCTCCTGACCTCGTGATCCACCCGTCTCGGCCTCCCAAAGTGCTGGGATTACAGGCTTGAGCCACCAGGCCCGGCCGACTACTCTTATATTTTAATATCAGTTTTCGAAATCTATTACTAACATTCTTAACTTAATGCTACTTTTAAGTGGATCCATGCTATATACTTCAATAAATGATTTAAAATATCAGATTCAAATGCCTGTCTGACAAATCACAAAAAGCCTATATACCACATTTTTTTTTTTTTTTTTGGTAAGTGATGTTGGTAGTAGGAGCCTCATATATTTTTAAAAATACTTCCTGGTCAAAATGTTCAACCATGCTAAAACATTAGTAATGAGTAACTTTTGTTTTGTATAGCATATATTGATTCAAGATATTTTTAGGAAAAGATATTTTTCTTAATCCTCCATTGAAATATGCTAGTTAACATAAGTCGTTCTTATAATATAATATAATGTCTGAGTGGTCATTCATTTATTTCATACACATTAGTTAAGCACCCACAACATGGTGCCCAAGAAAGAAGTTATAGACAAGACTATTAAAAGTGAAAAGTACATACATAAAGATAAGTGTGAAATGACAGGAAAGCCAGGAGGACTTTTGAAGATTTACTGGAAAACCCTAGAACGGGAGACATTTAAGCTGTATCTTGAACATCTTGACAAGCTGACAGATTGAAAAAAGGCATTTCAGACAGGGTAATAACTTAATAACTTAATAATAGGTGCGGTTTGAATGCTTACCATCTGCCAAGCTGGATAAAAAATGCTTTTATTCCTCATCAGTATAATTGCCATTATTATTCCCACACTACAGATTAAGAAAGTGAGTTTCTGAAGTATTTTGTAGTAATAAAAAATAGAGTTAGGATTCAAACTCAGCCAATCCAAACCCAGGTTCCATTCTCTTAATTACTATACCACTTAGATGGGACAGAAAAGGTGGAGATGGAGGGTGAACGAGCATGGGTGCTGTGGTAATGGAGCTGTAAACATCCCCAATGCCAACTTTCAAAACCAGAGGTTGTAATTCCAAGTGTGCCCTATTCCAAACATATAAATGCCTTTTTCTTGTGAGCATATTTTTAAGTGACTAAGTAATTCAGAACTTAAGCTTATGAATCTGCTCTACTGACTTAAAAATATGATACTCGAACAAGAAATTATGATCTTCAAATATTTCCAAAATTATCTTCTTCCTCTTTGTCTTGTAATTATAGACAAAGACAATCATAAACATGCCTCTAGTGGTCTTTTTACTACCTAAAATACATAGAATGACTTTTTTGTAAAAGAAAGAAAGTTTGGAGTCCTCAGCAACCTCTTTCTCACCTTCAAAAGCATATATTTAACTTACGTTTAATTATAACAAAATCTGCTTTTTTTTTTTTTTACCTAAGTGAATCTTTGGAAATGAGTCCTGAAAAACTAATAATGGTCCTGAGGCAGGACAATGCACCCAAAATAACATTCCAGCTGGTTTGAGTTTTGTTTGTTTTGTAGGAATGTTCTGCTTTCAAAATGTCCACTGTGTAACCCTTAATTTGAATGTATATTTAGGGGAATAGTTGGTATTGTCACACAGTAATTGACTGCAAACTTTACTCATGAAGAAGTGTTACTAAGCCAAGCATGAAAACTGGCAAGGGCTGGAGGAGGTAAAAGTGAACGCAGAACAGAAATACAAGGGCAACTCATGATGCTCACCTATTGTAAACTATTTTTTATTTTTGCTTCCAAGAAAAGATAGCAGTTGTAGGTAGTGGTATTGAAAAGAAAATTGAATTTAGCTCTCGTTGCCAGGTTGATGACTGCTAGGGATCCGCTACAGTTATTTTTCTGTAACACCATATGACAAAAACTCGTTGCAGCTGTCCTGTGTTTAACATCTCTTCTCCAGTTTAAACCCCATCCAGACAATCTTAAAGGTTGTTTATTCCAGATCCTTTATAATCCATTTATTGTATGTTATTCTCTGTTTTTTTCTTCATTTACCTCATATTTCCTACATTATTACAGATGTTATGTTAGTGTCTGGCAGGAGCCTCTGAAATGGCCCCTAATAATCTCTGTCTCATGATTTTTTTTTTTTTTTTTTTTGAGATGGAGTCTCACTCTGTCGCCCAGGCTGGAGTGCAGTGGTGTGACCTCAGCTCACTGCAGCCTCTGCCTCCCGGGTTCAAGCAATTCTCCTGCCTCAGCCTCCTGAGTAGCTGGGATTACAGGCGCCTGCCACCACGACTGGCTAATTTTTGTAACTTTAGTAGAGATGGGGGGTTTCATCATGTTGGTCAGGCTGGTCTCAAACTCCTGATCTTGTGATCCGCCCACCTCAGCCTCCCAAAGTGCTGGGATTACAGGCACGAGCCATTGCACCCAGCCTGTCTCATGACATTTATGTCCTTGTGTCATCCCCTTTCTTGGAGATGGAACTAGACTAGTTGACTCCCAATGAATAGGTTACAACAGAAGTACTCAGTTGTTGCTTCTTCGGTTACAAAAAGACTGGCTTTCAATTGTGGATGTATTCTCTTGCTCTCTCACCCTAAGGGAAGCCAGCTGCCATCTTGTGTGCTGCCTTATGTGGAGGCCTGCATTTGTTTGCTGGGCCACCATAACAAAACACCACAGACTGTGTGGCTGAAGCAACAGAAATCTATTTCCCACAAATCAAAGATCAAGGTGCAAGCAGTGTTGGTGCCTTCTGAAGCCACTCTCCTTGGCTTGCAGATCTGGCCCTCTTGCTGCCTCTTCATGTGGTTCTCCCTTTGTGCACCAGTAGTCTTCAATGTTTAACCCTCTTTTTATAGGCACATTAGTCAACTTGTGTTTTTTCCTACCCTAAAAAATAAATCTTCATTTAATCACCTCTATGAAAGCACTGTCTCCAAATATAGTCAGGTCTTAAGGTATTAGCACTTAAGGCATCGATATATGGATTTTCAGCCCATAACAATGCCCGCATGCCAAGGAATGGCGGCCTCAGTGCAACAACCTGTGAGAAACTGAATCCAGTAAGCAGCCACGTGAGTGAGCTTGGAAGCAGATTCTCCCTCCAAGATACCCCTCAGATGAGATCAAAGCCCTGGCCAAAGGACTGACCATAATCTTATGAGTAAACTTGAGCCAGAGGCATCAAAGTAAGTCAAACTACTGGCATTAATAACCTACGGAAACTGTGAGGTGATAAATCTTGGAGAGGTTTTTTTAAAGCTTTTGAATTTTGTAGCAATTTGTTATACAGCAAGAGAAAACTAAAACTTTCAAATTATCACGAGTTTTGTTTGTTGTCAGGTCTGTATTTTTTGGAGTAGAAAAAAAGAAGTTTTTAAAGAAGTTTTTAAAGAAGTTAGAGTGTAGTAGGTGCTGCATTGCACTCCCCAGATTTCCCTCATCAGATTTTTTATTTTTATTTATTTATTTATTTTGAATTGAGACAGAGTCTCTCTCTCTGTTGCCCAGGCTAGAGCGCAATGGCACAATCTTGGCTGACTGCAATCTCCGTGGCCCAGGTTCAAGCGATTCACCTGTCTCAGCCTCTTGAGTAGCTGGGATTGCAGGCATGCACCACTATGCGTTGCTAATTTTTGTATTCTTTGGTAGAGACGGGGTTTTGCTCTGTTGGCTAGGCTGGTCTCGAACTCCTGACCTCGGGTGATCTGCCTGTCTTGGCCACCCGAAGTGCTGGGATTACAGGTGTGAGCCACTGTGACAGGCCCCACATTAGGTCTTAAACACTCATTTCCTGGCCACAGAAAATGTTGGCTGTTGATAGCCTACAGCTGCATCCCAACAAAAATTGCATTCAACTGACAATTTGTCTGATGTTTGGAATCCTAATGTATCTCTGTAGGGACTCTGGCTTTTCAGAGCATTTTCCAAAGGGGTCCCTCATAAATTGGACCAGACATAAGGAAAATATTGCCATAATTTGCATTTGGCTTTCTCTTGGTGCTTTGTATTCCCCTTGGGATTCAGTCCTTGTTTATCCTCCAGCAAGATATATAAGACTTGGGAGACAAAAAGACAGAAGTACTACCTCTTTCAGAAATAAATTTTATTCCTTGCTTCATTTAGGATAAAAGACCCAGCCCTCTTTATAATAAACTCAGGAATTGCTCTGATGGGGCTTCCAAGGATGTTACAACTACCTTTCAGGGCCATTAGGTGATAGCACTGCTTCCTGATTGCTACTTGCAAAAGCATTATTCAAAGCAAGTAGAAGCAATTGAAACTGGATCCTCACTACACTGGCATATATTTCAGTGATGATCACCATAATTTTGACTCTCTTCCTGAAATAAGACCACAAAACAGAATGTAAACATTTTTTTGAAGATCAATTGATTTTTTTTTAAACTGGAAACAAGCTGACCTTTTCAAAAAGCGCCATAAGAAATTGAGAATTGAAGTCCATGTTATTATGTATTTTGTCAGAAAAGCTAAATCCTCAGAAATCCATAATCACTTTTATTCATGAGCTCTACATTCAATGACTACCAGTACTCTACAATCTCAAATGTCAAGGTAAAGTGTTCATACATTATAACTTAGTTGCAAACACTTCGCTACATTAGTTGCAATTTAACCAGGAAAAGTGATATTTAATAACATGACCACCAAATAGTATAACAGCTTGGTATAGACTGAAAATGATCAGATGGTACATTAGGAGAGCTATTAGAGTGTGCAAATAAAGGCATCCCAAATAATTCTGGGCATTTGGGTAAGAAAATAAGTATATTTAAATAGGCTTACCACAAAGAAGATGAAATTAAATTCTGAAACCCTTATCTTTTATTCATATTTTAAATGTTTGTGCCTGACATTTATCTTACCAATCTAAAAATTCTGTTTTAAACTCCACGTGTCAACCAACATTCTGTGCAATTTATATTATTAATAGCTCAATATAAAATATAAGAAATCTAAAAGCCTTCTAGAACTATTCTATACTGGAAAGTTCATTTTTGGGTACCCAAGAAATTCAGGCCAAAATTTAATTGAATACATTGTTTCAATTAAGTCTGTGGCAATGGTGAAAGTATCTCGTGTGTGTGTGTGTGTGTGTGTGTGTGTGTGTGTGTGTGGTGTGTCTGTGTTGTTTGGCTGATTTCAAATCAAGGATGAAATTATTTTCCAATGGAAAAATCAGTGAGATCAGTGAGATGAAGGGTAATCTTCTAGTTCTGAGTCTATCGTTACCTACCTGTACAACTTTACCTTCTTTGTATCTTAGGCTCCTTTTTCTTTTTTTTTTTTGTAAATTGACAATTTGAAAAATTATTGAGCCATTCTTATTTTGGTATTGTTTTTATTTTAGGCAAAATAATGAAAAATTGGCTAACTATTTTGTTAACTAGAACATGAGCTCATGTAGATGAATCTTAAGCAAAGTAATGTAATTAAGATACCACATAGTTCTCAAATGAGTTTCACTTTACATGTTAAGAAAACAGCTATTAAAACTGAATCTTTTAATGGCTCAATATGTGTTTCAAAGGATGAGAAGATGTAATACAATGTATTGGGAAAGCTTCCAGAGAAGTATTGAGACAAGAGTTCACAGGTGACCCCTGAGCATCTATAATATTTTAAGACAAGGATCATAAATCTATCGAAGAATTATCCTAGAGCAGTCTGTTGGATTTTTTTCTGGGCTCTCATAAATATACAAATACATATGAATACCCCTTAAATCCATATAGAAAGAGAAGGACTAGACTATATTTTCTCTTAGGCAACTGTGCAAGTTTCCATTTTGAGTAAACATTGGAAGCAGAAAGCTTCTTGATACTCTAGAGAAAAACATAGAGAAGAATCATGCTAGAAATAAGAAAACTGTTACAAATTATTTGCTACAGTAACTATGATTATTAAAAACAGAAGCCTTTGGTACCAAAGTCCTCACAAGAAAAAGAAAAACAACCCAGAACCTTGAGCTGTATTTCTTCTTCATCTCTGAAATAATGCATCTTCAATGAATGAGATAGTTTTGTATTAATATTAACAATGATGTCGAATCTGGTAAAAAAGACATTCCTCCAAATGGATTCCGTAGACAAAGGGACTTAGTGTCCAAAGGAGGACATTGAAAATTCATAGAAAGCAATTAACAAGCAACACAGCTATCTCTTTTGCCCCTACTAGGAAAGCAAAAATTTTCAAGCTAAAATGACTTAATCTTAAAATACAAAACACATTTTTAGATGTTAGATTCATCTCAAGAAAATTTTGAGCAATCTACCACACTATGCTGTGTAAGATATTGCCCTGGGGTGGGGGAAATGGAGAGAATGGAAACATACTAACAAGTTACATAAAGTATTGTACACAATATTACATGAATGATAAGAAATGTAATGGTTCCAAAAGCTCTAACTCAGGCAAAAACTCAGGAAACCTAGGTAATAGAGATGTTATTTCAATTTTGGCAAAAAGCGTCTGCATCTTTCAGTTGAAAATACTGAATGAAGTAACATTTGCTCAACGTCAACTATAGTTTGAATAAAACAAAGAAACCCAGGAGAAAGTTTAGAAAATACAATCCAGGAATATTATTATTTCTGGTCAAATGGCAAGGAGTTGATCCTGGCACTTCGGGAGGCTGAGATGGGCAGATCACTTGAGGTCAGGAGTTTGAGACCAGCCTAGCCAACATGGCGAGAACCTGTCTCTACTAAAAGTACAAAAAAAATTAGCCAGGAGTGATGGCGCGCGCCTGTAGTCCCAGCTACTCGGGAGGCTGAGGTAGAAGAAGCACTTGAGCCCGGGAGGCAGAGGTTGCAGTGAGCTAAGATCGTACCATTGCACTCCAGCCTGGGCAACAGAGTGAGACTGTCTCAAAAAGACATGAAGCTAGATAAGGGGTGACAAAAAAGAGAGCTTGGGTTATAGTGTTTTTTCTCCCTTAAATGTTTGTAAATATTGTTACATCATTGACTCCCAGAATACAGAAGTGTGGAGATGACTGAAATGAACCAAATATTGGTATTTTTAAAAAATATATAAACTGTTTTTGAAGCTTAGATGTTTGTAGATCTTGTTAATTTTCCATGATGTTCAAGCATTTCTCCAGGTATTAGTTCCTTTTAATGAAGTTTCTCTGCTCCTTTTAAGCCTTTGACATTGGCAACTCCAGCCTTTCTTAGTTCATTTATTGCCTCTGCCCTTTACTCTGCCTGTCAGACTTATTCTCTGTTCCTTTCACCCTCCACTGTTCCTACTGAGAAAATCCCACTGATGAGGATCATTCAAATAGAAGGGGAGATTTCCTAGCTCCTTCATGACAGTCTGGGTGAATCCCCCATGGCATGGTAGAACTGTACCACACATGAAACTTCTGTGGCACTGACAACAAATGACCTTTTATCTTCTTTTTGCAAGATTATTAAATCAATGTGTTTTTCTCTCAGTATTCTTTAAATTTAATGAAGACAATGGCCATGGGCTTTTTAAAAATAATTATTTTACTTACAGTGTCCAATTTATATTCAAATTAAAATATATGCCCTTCTTGAATAACTGTATCAATGAAATTATATATTTATACTTCATTTGTGCTCATGCTTTATTTTTGTTTTTCTCTCTCTTCCCTACAACTCCTATTCCAAATACATTCTCTTAAGACTTGGTTTTATGGTTCATTTATTTTTTCTCTTTAGTTCTTCTTTGAGTTCCATAAAAACTACTGAGGCTTATGTTCTTTGTTACTAAATCAGTTATCCCCCATATACGTCTATTATTTATAGAGTACATTATGGTATTTGTTACTAAATTCAAACTTTTCATTATCATGGAGTTTTCTTTGGAATTTTGCATTTTTTCCTCTTTATTATCACTTATTTTGATTTATTAATGTAATATATTCTCTTGAATTTTAAGTATATGAATTAAATATTTAAATTTGTCCTTTTTTTCCCTCATTTTAAAATTTTCTTTGGTGGGGGTAAATATATTTCACAGTCTTAAAGCTATTATTTCTTCTTCCTATTGGTTCTCTAATTTCTTACTATGTTATTTACTTATATTTTTATTATTTTTCTTTTGCTTATAACTAAATAAGAAGACTTATACTCAGCTAGATATGAAAGTTCATACAGACATTCTCAGTCATTCAAAGTGAACTGGGCTGGTGGGGATAGTTTTTCCTCCACAACAATAATCAAGGGAGAAATATAAATGGGACAATTTTCTGCCCCTGCAATATGACTCATGGGCCAAAAATATTTACAGCTACTCCTCTGTGCATCTAAATTCAGATATCCTTGTAATTCAGCTTCTGTCATGTGTCGAAAGAATGATGCATTAGAAATCTTGTTTTTAATGCTAAATCATATGGTTTTTCAAAAAATATTATGATTTTTGACTGTAAGAAACACAATATTTTGAGCAAAGCTTTCAATTTTTAAATATTTCAACTGACAGTAATTTTCTAAATATTTGGGATTTTTCACATTTTTTCAATATTCAAGCAGCATGTTTTGGGGCTTTCCCCCCTCATTTAGGTATCTTAATCAGCCATTCAGTGAATGTATTCCCTAGAGAAGATACTGCATTTTGATTCTAACAATGTGAGGTATTGTAGCTTGTATATGGTATCAATTTATGCCAGAAATGTATTATTATTTTCTATTAGCCACAATCCACTCTTGAAAATAAAGAATGGCCACTAAATAGAGATGCAGGCTGCTATAAACTTCAAGAAATCTTGTTTTAACACTGAAAACAGAAAATGTGCAGTTAAAACACTAATTTGATTTCCTAATACTCAGTCACACTAATTAATCACATTTGATCATTCAAGCTATTTCTTTTTTGGTTCTTTTGATGTTTTGACTTTCAATTAACTAATACAGAAATACTGCAGTGTCTGCATATTAATTAAGGGTATTGCAGTTTTCTCCCAATTATAATTATAAAAGTAAAAAGAGACCAAATCATTATCTATATAAGCAGAATGAGAGAGAAGATGGAAAGTCTGTGTGTTCTCACTCCATGGGAATAGTAACCCTTCTTAAAACTTTTACTAGCTATAATACAGCAATTTCATTCTGAGCTATTTAACTAAAAATAAAAGGAAAACCCCACAGCTCATGCACATAGATATTTATAGCAGCTTCATTCATAATAGCCAACAGCTGTAAATAACTCATTGTCCATCAGTGGGCGAAAAGATACAAAAATTGTAGTGTGATCGTACAATGGCATACTACCTAGCAATATAAATGAACCAATTGCTAATGCAAGCAAATACTTAAGGAATCTCAATCAAAAGCATTGTGTTAAGCAAGGGATGTCAGACAAAACACCATTTTGAAAAAGTCAAGACTTTTAATCACTTTTCTCACTATGTTTTGATAGTACTTCTTCCAATGTCCCCAAATCCCTTTAATCACATTGTAATATTCCAATGTTCCCGCAAGCATTCCTCTGTGTCAAAGACCAATGTTGTTTATCTCTATAATGCAGGGTAGAGCACAACATACGTGAAAGACCCGTGTCATTGATCTCTATAACTCAGAGCAGAGCACAGCATCTAGCACATATAGCAATCTTAATACATATTTCCTGAATAATCAGCCCAGTTTCTGAGTTAGCCCTGAAATTCTAAGATGGCCTTCAAGATTTCAACCTCCCGTTGTACATACCCTATAAGGGTATGTGCACATACATACACATCCCTTCCCAGTGAGTGTAGGTAGGACATGTAAATGTGATCGGATAGTCACTTCTGTGATTGTGATGCATTATATGGGACTCCACTCTAACACATTAGGAGAGATTCTCCAGCTGGCCTTTAATTAGAGAGCAAGCTGCCAGGTAGTGAGAGGCCCACATGGACAAAACCTGAAGATAGTCTCTAGGAGCTGTAAACCACCTTGGCCAACAGCCAGCAAGAAAATGAGGACTGCAGCCCTCCAACTGCAAGATGTTGAATTCTGCCAAGAACCTGAATGTGCTTGGAAGAGAAACTCGCACTCTAAATGAGAACATATCTCAATTGATTTCAGCCTTGTGAGACCTTGAACAGAGAATCCAGCTGTGCTTTGCTTGGACTTTTGGTCTACAGAAACTGTGAGATAATAAATGCATGTTTGTTTAAGTCACTAAGTTTGTGGTAATTTATTACAGAGAAATTGAAAAAGAGTATAAAGTCCTTTGGATAATGTGTGTTGTTTAAAGTGTGTAGATTGGTTTATGCACGAGGAAGATGACCAACAGTATTTACATTAAATCCTCTGATTCTTTAGTTAATGAATTGGATATGCTATTCCATAGAACAGTTCAGATTAATTTATAGCCATAAAGGATCAGGAAAGTAATAAAGTTTGCTATATTGGGATGAGGGACTAAATTATTCTATGTATTTCCCACACCCAGATCATGGCTCAAACCTGCACATGTACCCTTGAACTTAAAAGTTAAATAAAAAAGAAATATTAATGATAAAATAGAGTAAAGAGAAATACAGAAGAAAGTAAGAGAATAATTTTACTAATTATTTTGCATTAAATTATATGACTGGCATTTACTGAAAAAAAACTGTTGATTTTTAAATACTCTTAAAATATATTCTGAATTAAAATATATTCTTCAACACATTAGAAGTATGGATCCCCATGATCTATGGCAGATATTATCACAAAGCATTTACAATAAAAATTTTTTGAAGGCAAGATTAAGGGCAAAATTATATCAAAATTAGTCAAGGCTTAGAATTGTAACACTCTCAATGTGTTTAGATCAATAATTCATTTCTAACTCACTAAAGTTACTTCATTAGCTTTACTAGAGTTATAGAAAGACAGAATTTTTGGTAGAAAAATGTGTTAATTGCAGCACGGGGAAATAATGCTGTGCAAGTCATTTGAGTTTCAACAGTAAGAGGGTTGGTTTCCAATTCTACTGAGGTACTTAGACACTTGGCCTTCTGTAACTTAATGTCTCATCTACAGAACCGAGAGAATGATGCCCATCTTAAATGTTTATTGAGAAGGTAAGAAATAACATTTTTGAAACACAGAGTATGCTCAACATATGTGGTCTTTAATTATTAGTTGGATAATTTATTTTACCATGACAATGATGTTATTTGAGGCAGTTCTGTTTTAAGTGTTCTGAACTAATGAGTAAATGAAGAATTGAAATATTCTAGGAAGTATAATAGTGAATTAAAATAAAATTTTCCTTCTAATGTGATATGGAGTGAAAAAGTGTAACACCTTGAAAACTACATAGACTTTAGATTCAAAAATATTTCCATCAAATAAATCTCCATTGCTTCCCAATTGTGAGATCTTGTGCAAAATGTAAAATGAAAAGTACTAACAATTGGAATAATGTTAAAATAACAAATAGAATAGATTTGGAAAAGAGCTTAGTCCAATGCCAGCCACATCAGAGTCACCTAAAACTGGAAGCTCCTAATAATATTTTGTTTTATATCTTAAAGTAACTGCATATCCTAATTTTTTTGTTCCAAAAGTACCTATGCCAAATCCATAGGTTAAATTATTTCATAAGTATTAGGAACACATTCTATCTAGTTCTTCATTTTGACCATTACTTAGACAAGTTATACTATTATTTTTATTTTCTTCTGAAGTCATTTTAATATTGGTTTTATTTTCACAGAAAGGATTTGATCCCAGCCTTAGCATCCAGTAAGAACAATGAATAACACTTTTCTGATACAAAGTGTTCTGATACTCCACTAATATAGGCATATACTTACGCTGGGCAATTTGCTGTAATTACAGTCTGCCTATTTCAATCTCATATGGAATAACATAAAAACAGGAATAATCTAATACAAATATATGAATCAAGGGATTGTTTTAATGCTTTCGGAAACAATAAGCACTAATTATACTTTAAAATGTGTCTATACCACAAAAAGTAATCATAAAGTAGGAAATAATAAAATGATATGGTATATAATGTATTGATGGTATAGCACATAAATATATAGGTATATAGAAGGCCTGCCTATGCAATAAAAATTATTTGTTTTAAAAAATTTTACAGGTTTCCTTATCCTATTTTTATTCTTTAAATATAGAGTTAAAACAATCCTCTTTGCATTAAATAGGCTCACAATACAAATTTATGGAATTTCAGCAGGAACTCAGTTTTTCATTTTGAATAATCCACTTCGTTATATAATATGTATGGGGTTGGGAAGCAAGTCAACCCTAAATGAAACTACACAAAGTACATTTTATGAGGAAAGAAGTGAACTGTCAACTTTTACTATCTCTAGAGGTTGAGTATTTTCTGGAAATTGAATTTTACAAAAGTAATAGAATTAGGAATCAGTAAATGGAAATATCACAGGAAAAAAGTCTAAAAATAGAATAAGGATTCCCAAAAGCAAGGGAAGGAAGCAAAGTAGGAAAAGGCCAAGACTCCAAACCCCAAAAGTAAAGGTATCTATAATTTTTGATGGTAATGCAAAACTGAATTGGAAAATAGATGCTTAAGTTTTCAATTATTTATAGTTGTTTCTTTTGTCATAAAATTTATTCATGTAATCGTAGGACTACTTACTTTATAATGTGTTCCTTCTCAGTCTCACTATTCTGTTCTCCAATTTTTGTTCTTACCTATTCAAGTTTCCACCATTTTGCATAAAACTGATGAGTGTAGGCAGAATTTCAACATGTGGCCATTGTTTCAAGATCTCATTTGGGACAATATCCAATAGATTAATTTTTTCAGTCTTGGCTACTTGGCACAATGTTTGAATTCTGAAACTTAAAACAGTGAAATCCTAAACTTACAAGATCTTATGCAAAGTAAATTGCTCAGGCAAAGATTATCAAATATTGAAGATTATAAGAGAGCAACACTTAAATGTCTTCCTTCAATTTTCTTTTGAGAAAAATGCCAGTCCTAAGTTATGAATGAATTAACCGGACTCACTCTATGAATGGAGACGAAAAACCCTGGGTCTTTGACTACAGTGAGTTAATGGAATATCATTGATTTTCATAGACCTAGTGATTAACAGCCTCATCATAAGTGAAGTGAGACATAAGCTAACATTGATGCATTTTAGAAAAGAGCTAGAATTTTTACATTTGTGAATCTCAACATTGCATTCAAAGATTAAGGACATAAATAATTAATTAAAACATGGATGAAAGAAAACAAATTCAGGACTTATCATCACTGTTTTTTTCTTTTTGAGACAGGGTCTCACTCTGTCACCCAAACTGGAGTGCAGTGGTGAGATCTTGGCTCAATGCAACCTCCACCTCACAGGAACAAGTGATTCTCCCTTCTCAGCCTCCCAAGTAGCTGGGACTCCGGGCGTGTGCCAATACACCCCACTAATATTCATATTTTTTAGTAGAGATGAGGTTTCACCATATTGCCCAGGCTGGTCTTGAACTCCTGGGCTCAAGCGATCTGCCCTCCTCAGTCTCCCAAAGTGCTGGGATTACAGGAAAGAGCCACCACCCTTGGCCTTATCTTCCCTCTTTAACTAAACTTTTACAAATTGTATACTCTTCCTTAATAATTTATAAATCTATGGAAGTTTTGGCTCATCCCATAGTTATGGCTTGCTGTGAAGCTCTGAAGCTTTTCAGTGTTCTAAGTTGCTTTGTAATTTACGAAGTACATTCAAATAAACTAATTCATTTTGATAGTGCTCTTTACATGTTGGTTGTTCAATTTCAGGGGTCATTAGAGCTGTAACCTTCTTGCATCACACACTTAATAAAAATGGAATGAAAATTCATGATCCAAAACCTGACAACTGTGTGAAAGCTCTTCGCTCTTTTGAATGTATTTTTGTCCACTGAGGAAGAACTTTCTTTTTCTTCTGACTTAGTGTTTTGCAGAATGTGTTATATACACATATAATGCTATATAAGATAAATGTAGGCAGTCCACTGACATTTATACTTATATCTATTAAATTTTTTTTAAAAAATGCATATGTACATTGAATCCATAATTCTAAAGATATCATTGTATAGGAATAGATAAAATTAGAAAATGAGTTAATTTAATACTGAATTAAACAACATAAATAATAACAGTTATCAGTTATGATAAGTATCACATAAGTAATAGTTGTATTCATTTATGACAGAAAAATTATAAAATTTGTAAGAAAATAAGATTGAGAAACACTTACTATACATGGCTGGGCAACTGAAAGTTCTATAATTTGTGTTTATTCTCCAACATATCTCTTTACAAACTGAGAAAATCTGAGTACGTACCATTCTATTTGTTGTGCCTAATTTTGGAGCATCAGAATGGTAATGTGGAAAGGAGATTCAGTTATAGTACGCTTTTTTTTTTTTTTTTTTTTTTTGAGACAGAGTCTGGCTCTGTCGCCCAGGCTGGAGTGCAGTGGCACGATCTCGGCTCACTGCAAGCCCCGCCTCCCGGGTTCACGCCATTCTCCTGCCTCAACCTCCCAAGTAGCTGGGACTACAGGCGCCTGCCACCACGCCTGGCTAATTTTTTGTATTTTTAGTAGAAACAGGTTTTCACCGTGTTAGCCAGGATGTTCTCGATCTCCCGACCTCGTGATCCACCTGCCTCTGCCTCCCAAAGTGCTGGGATTACAGGCGTGAGCCACCGTGCCCAGCCTACTCTTCCAGATGATCTGAATCATGTCTTTCATTGTCTTTGAGCTATTTTGCAAGTCTGTACATTGTAGCTGACTGATGGCAACAAATACAATTCTTTTTATACATATGAAAATTCTGTCCTATCCTGTAGAAATTCAATTGCCTTCCTCTCCTCCCTGGAAAAAAACATTTTTTATATATTCCTAATCTATATATATGTCTGTCTTGGGAATCTCTTTTGATCTGATTCCATGTTTCTGATTTCTTCAATGATTAATAAGTAGAATAAAATCTTTTAACACGTGTGCATTTTTCTATCTGTATGAGAGTTGGTTTCACCTGTATTAAAAAATTGCCTTTTAACAAGCTTTTGTCTAATTGTTTCAAACAAATGTCAAAATCACAGAGATTATCTCATGCACACAAAGTGTATTTCTGGAAATAAAACAAAATATTTAAACAATGGGTTAGATCGGTGGTTCTAAAATTTTAGTTGTGCTTGAGAATTACTAAGATTTTTAAGGGCAAATACAAATATAAAATAAGAGACTGAATTCTCCCTGTTAAAACTAAGTAAAGAGACTTTTTTCATCTCTCTTTTCAGAGAACATTTGCTTTAGAAAACTTGCAAATTATTGCTCTGTCTCTAAAAGATATGTAAATCTTTTAAAAAGCTAAACAATTCATCATTTATATCAGGTAGTTATACCTGATATAAATGATGAATTGATGGGTGCTGATGAGTTGATGGGTGCAGCACACCAACATGGCACAAGTATACATATGTAACAAACCTGCACGTTATGCACATGTACCCTAGAACTTAAAGTATAATAATAAAAAATAAAAAATAAAAAAATAAAAAAAATAAAAAGCTAAACAAGACTCTTACCAACTTTAAGATCCAGAATGCCTTTTTGAAGGATCTGGGAGACAATTCTGAAATGAAATCATTGAGGAAGATAACTCTCCCATCTCCCAGTTTCTATATGAGAGTAGAAGCCTAACTTTGGTAGAAGCCTTACTCTGAAACTGTCTTCCATCATAAAAATGTGAGACGTTTATTGACACCTTTGTCGATATTGAACATCCTACCTTGTTCACAGAGGATCTTCAGTTTATGCCTATCGTGCTCCTAATTTTGCAAACTGATTTTTTTGGAAACAGCCTAATTTAGTTAGGAATTAAAAAAACTATTTAGTTATTTTCTCCCCTCCTGCCTTCCTTTCTCCTTCTTCCTTCTTCATATTTCTTTCTCTCACTACCAGATTCTACTGAAAAGAAGCCTCAGAATAAGCTCTGATACATGAGTAGACAATTGTTATCCAGGAAACAAAAAATCTGTGAAATGAAAATAAATCTTGGGACCCCCAAATCACTAAGCCAAAGGGAAAAGTCAAATTGGGAAGTGCATCAAGCAGAACTGCCTCCTGTTTTATTTCAGAATAAGATAGCTACAAAGACAAAAAAACTACATACCACCCTCACAATTTTCCCACAGGGAAATTCCTTGTGGGCCTCAAGATCTTTACCCTAAAAAAAAACAGTTCTGTTGAATTTCACCCTGGTAATGTACATTAATCGCTTATCTTCACAGGTGCAGGGCAAAGGGCAGAACTCAAAGTTACCCCTCTGCTCACCTGAGACAAAGGCACATCTTATTGCTTCTTCTGCCCTATTGTTTATGTAAAAATGCAGATTCACTGAATCAGACTAAGGCATAAGTGACTCTCTACCCCCACACATATAAATTATGTATTCAGTGAAATGGTGATCAAAGACGTGAATGTAACCTTTTATCTCTTATCTATCTATGACCTGGAAGCCATGCCCCCTGCCCCTTTGAGTTGCCCTGCCTTTCTGAACCAAACCCATGTACATTGCACACATAGTGATTGGTGTCTCATGTCTCCCTAAAATGGATAAAACCAAGCTGTATTCCAACCACTTTGGGCATATGTCATCAGGACCTCCTGAGGCTGTGTCACAGATGCATCCTTTAACTTTAGCAAAATACATTTTCTAAATTCAGTTGAGACCTCTCTCAGAAAATTTTGGGTTCACGAAAGAGTTACAGAATCTGTCTTGCAATAAACTGAATAAGGTCCAAATCCTGCTGACCATTTATTGGAGTCTGATCTTCCCAGTTAGAGGTGGGTGCATGAATTTATTTAAATAAAAAGACACACAATTTTTTCAATTTTATCAAAGAAAGCTCCCATCCAAAATCCTCTGTGCTAGTTGACAAACTACTAATTCTACCAATGGATAAGCATTTTAACTTTCACTGTATAAATTAGTGTAGCTTCGAGTGTTGATGGAAGAGAAAGATAGCTGAAACACCAGTAGAAGCTGCCTTTGGGGGTGGCCTTTTAGATTAAAGGACAGCAGACCACCTCCAGACTGTGAATTCTTGATTAGAGCAACTGCTGTCTCTAGGGTGCAAATTGAAACTAATATAGATTTTAATCACAGCCTCCACACTGAAGTGTTTTTAAATAAATTTCTTACATCATAATATCAGTGTATTATGCATCCCTTGGGATTTTTTTTTGAAGTTTTACTATTACTCAGCTTTTATCCTAACTTTTCTTACATTTTATTTCTTGATTTTGAGTAGGTGGAATTAAACTTTCCTTAGTTCTGAAATGGCTAATTTTCTACTAATCTCTATTGTTTCGTAAGATTCTGCATCCTCCCTCCCTGGACTACTAATTTTTCTCTTTGGCTAAAATTCTGTTACTGTATTGACCCTACCAGGCCACTTCACTCCTTTAAAAGATATCTACTTTATCCTTTATAAGTATTTTCTTTTGTCACTCCAGTATTTCTTATCACTCATTACAGTTAAAAATCTGTATTCCACTGATTTTCAGTCTCATATTTAAAGAATAGATTTTGTAAAGGAATAAAATTTTATGAATGAGATGGTTGGGAAATTTAGTGTAAAAGCAAAGGGTACCCACAGAAAGTGTGAGGGGTAGGGAAGGAAGGTTTCCTCAACCCCCTTAGGGTTCCTGACTGGGCCTGTAAATAAAACTTACAAAGACAGATTAACATGCTAAGGAACCATATTTTGGGGTATTCTGTTCTGAGTCCAAGCAGAACTGAAGACAAGCTAAAGGAGATGGTGTGGTAGAACCAAACGTGCAGGTGGCAGATGCCAAAAATTGGCCTACTAAAGAGAGAGCTGAGGCCTGCTTCTAGGTACACATTTTCAATACAGGATAAAATTAAAAAAAAAAAAAAAAAACAGAAGCAAGAAATTAGATAAGTAATGTTGCTTTCCAAAAAACATCATAATAATATTTTTATATCATGATTGTGCAACTGTGTTATAACACTGAAATTGTAGTTGATGCTGGACAAAATAGAATTAATATGCAGGTTTATAACCATCGTTAGTATAAAGGGATAGACATTCCAAATTTTCCCTTACTGTGCACACACTAGAAAGTATTATCTACTGTAACATATTTTTTAAGGAAACCAAATGGCAAAAGGATTTAATTCACAGTTAATGTGCATAATTACAACTGATTTGAAAATTCTTTGTATAAAAGATGACACCTTATGAAGAAGGCAATTCAAATTCTAATCAAAATTAATGTAATTTTTACTAATTTAGAAGTTATATATTATCATACTATTGGGAAATATATATGGTATTCTCAACTACTATATATGTAAATGAATAGAATTATTTATTGAGAAAATATCCTTATGATAATTGAAATTAAAAATTGAATGCTTATTTTTCTCTTTTGGTACTGATTATCAGAAACCACCAATTTTTTCTCTATTTATATAATCATAGCAACTTTTAGTACCAGATGACTAAAATCTGACAAAAGAAAAAGAGTATTTTTGTGTGTGTGTAGCTAATTCTATTGGAAAATAGGTTTCTGCTGGGAAATAGAAAAGCTAATTGGAAGTATTAACGTGGCAGGGAGGACTCTATACAGACCAAAACTGAAGGAAAAACCCCTGAAATTCTCACTTATGAGGGAAAAAAACTGTTAAATTGCTTAAGACTTGATTATTCTTATACATGCTTCCTCCTCCAATAAAGGAATAAAAATAAGAGATTGGTTCATTTATCTTATTATTAGTTCTAATATGTGTGTTGACGCATATTCTTGATAGAAAATATTGTATAATAATAAATAATTTATTTGATTGTTTCCTGGATACTGGTCAGATAACTTGAAGGTAAACAGTTGATTTGTATATTTAATGCTGAAATTATATAAAAACATCCATTAAAAAATGGATTAAAATTATAGGTCGTTCAAAGGAGCTATTCTATAATTTTTTAATTATAAAAGAAATAATTGCATTTATAGAAAATGTTCATTATAAGAGTGTAAAAAGAAGATAAAAATTCTCATGAATCTAAAACACAGATATAAATACTGGCGACATTTTTATGTAATTTCTTCAAGTTATTTTTCTGCATACCAGTTATGTGTCTGTAAAATATATGTACATTATACAAAAATAAAATTATATACATATATACACAATCATAAATATATGTGTTTCTGTGCATATATATACACAGTTTTGTGAAGAACATATTTCACTTTTTCTTAATAATATATCAGTACACATGAGGATTTTCTTAAGTCTTCAAACAATCTTCAAAATCATGGTTTTTTAACCTCATTTTTCCTCATTATTCTTTCTTATAGATTCTTTAAGTGAAATAAATCATGTCAAAAAAATATTATTTATTTATTTATTTATTTATTTTTTTGAGATGGAGTCTCACTCTTATTGCCCCAGCTGGAGTGCAGTGGTGCGATCTCAGCTCACTGCAACTTTACCTCCTGGGTTCAAGAGATTTTCCTGTCTCAGCCTACTGAGTAGCTGGGATTATAGGCACCCGCCACCACGCCCGGCTAATTTTTGTACTTTTAGTAGAGACGGGGTTTCGCCATGTTGGCCAGGCTGGTCTTGAACTACTGACCTCAGGCGATCTGCCCACCTCGGCCTCCCAAAGTGCTGGGATTACAGGCATGAGCCACCGCACTCAGCCGAGAGAAATATTTTTAGGTCTATTGATACATGTTGCCAAATTACTTTCAAGGAACATTTTACCAACTTACTGTCAAAGTAGCAGTGTCTGAGAGGGCTAGTCATCTATAACATCTCCGTTTTAATGTTACATCCAAACTATTTTAGAAATCTCAATGTACATAATCATCCAATTGTGTCAAAGCAGATCCTTCAGAGAAAAATATTAAATTTTCTTTATGAAAAGTTTCTGATGTTTGAGATTCATAATTTTCAGAAAGTTCTTTTTTTTTTTTTTTTTTTTTTTGAGATGGAGTCTTTGCTCTGTCGCCCAGGCTGGAGTGCAGTGGCGCTATCTCGGCTCACTGCGAGCTTCGCCTCCCGGGTTAATGCCATTCTCCCGCCTCAGCCTCCCGAGTAGCTGGGACTACAGGCGCCCGCCACCACGCCCGGCTAATTTTTTGTATTTTAGTAGAGACAGGGTTTCATCGTCTTAGCCAGGATGGTCTCGATCTCCTGACCTTGTGATCCGCCCGTCTCGGCCTCCCAAAGTGCTGGGACTACAGGCGTGAGCCACCGCGCCCGGCAGAAAGTTCTTTTTTAATTTGTCAGAATAAATTCTCATTTTTATTTCCTGACTTTCTTTTCAAAAGTATATATCCACAGTTAAGAACATGTATAGTGTATTACATTTGAATAAAATTAAAATTGAAATTATTCCCACTACTGCAATTGCCATTGAATCTACATAACAGGGCATGAAAATTCGAATTACCAACTTAGATATTGTAGGCTTATCATTTAGAAGTCAATAGTACTTATTAGTGCTGTTCACTAAATGTTTCTGGTTCTCCTCTTTATGGGGTGCGCAGTAACATGGAATGTTGTTGTTTTCTGTAGTTAGGTGTACCTACTTAACTTGTCAATTAAATGGGAGCAGAAGTGAAGGATATATCTCCTTCTGGAAGAAGCTTTAATAGGGAGATCTTGATTTAACACATGTATTGAGATAAGGTCTCTATCAACCCAGATGCTAAGTGATTATTGTAAGCAGAGCCTCCCTGATGACCTGAGTTAGATAGGAGATATTAGTGGAAAATAAAATTTCATATAGTGAATCTATTAATGTTTGGAATATTTCCTATAATAGTGTAACCTATCTACACACACTAATGCACAAGATAGCTTAAAATATGGGGAACTGGCTTAATAAATGAGTGGAAGAACCAGGAAGAAAACTGCTATTGGAATCTAGAAAAAAATTTACAATCCATGATGTAGTGACAATACATGAAAGGGAAATTATTTAGAAAGCAGAGCGCAAGTTTCTATGAGAAGTGGCTGTAAAAATATACATTACTAGTATGCTTTGGTTGATGTTGGTAGCATTTAGGAGAAGGATCATGAGAGATAAGAGTTCAGAATAAAAAGAATGACTGGTTTGCAAGTAAAGTAGAAAAAGGGAAAGTCCAGAAATTTGGTGAATTACAATGTTGGAATATGCAACTTCTCTAACCTGATAAATAGAAAATCAAATGGAGAAGGTCTTTAATGAAAAAAGGTTGAGTTAAACTGAGCTTTTTCATAACGATTAAATAAAGAGTATTTGCAGCCTTTTAAAAACATGGTCCAGAAATCCCATTACTGGTATATACCAGTATGGAATGCAAATCACTCTATCATAAAGACACAATTAGGTGTATGTTCATTGCAGCACTGTTCACAATAGCAAAGGCATGGAATCAACCTAACTGCCCACCAGTGATGGACTGGATAAAGAAAATGTGGTACATGTACACCATGGACTACTATGCATCCATAAAAAAGAACATATGATGTCCTTTGTAGAGTCATGGATGGAGCTGGAGACCGTTATCCTTAGCAAACCAGTGCAGGAACAGAAATCCAAATACCACATGTTCTCACTTAAAGTGGGAGCTAAATATGAAAACACATGTACACATAGAGGGTAACAACACATGCTGGGGCCTATGGGAGGGTAAAGAGTGGGAGAAGGGAGAGGATTAGGAAAAATAACTAATAGGTGGTAGGTTTAATACATGGGTGATGAAAGAATCTGTACAACACCCCCTATGACATAAGTTTACCTATGTAACCAACCTGCACATGTACCTCTGAATGCTAAGGTTAAAAAAAAAAAAAAAACAAAAAAAGTAGGTCGGAAGGCTGTGATCTGGAGGACTCTTTTTGAGATGACCTCTGCAGATCCCAGCCACCATAGTATAAGAAGCCCAGTCCACAGAGAGGATCCAGGTGCTAGATTCCCCAGTAAACGTTTCCAGTTGAGCCAGCTTTTAAATCATCTCTGCTGAGGCACAGGTTTTTTTTTTTTTTTTTTTTCAATTGTGATAAAATATATACAACATAACATTTACCTTTTAAAACAGTTTTAAGTGTATAGTCCTGTGGCAGTAAGCAGTGAATGAATGTTGTTCTGCAACTATCACCACCATCCCAAGAATTTTTTCATCATCCCAAACTGAAACTCTGTACCCAGTAAACACTAATTTTATATTCGTCTTTTTGCACTAGACCTTGGCAACCACCATTCAACTGTCATGAGCTTTCTTAAGACGTTATCTTGGAAATGGATTCTTCAGCCCCGCTTCTTCCAGACTCTAGTAGTTTGAGTCTTTCCAGCTGGATTTAAGGTAAAATTTTTCCTGATGCCTGATAAATTCCAAATACAAGTGAGTTAATATACAAAGAGTGAGATTAGGTGGGAGTGGTGGTGGTAGGAGATATGAAACCTAAGAAGGATAACTAATATCCTTCCAGTAGAACTGACTGGAGTGAAAAAGATAAGAAGCTCACTGAGTTTAAAGGAAGATTTTAAGGAAGAGTCAATCTGAGATTTATGCCTGAGATCTATGGAAAATTTGTCCATTTTGGGTCCTCCCAATCATTATGCAAGAAGCTCATTTAGAGGGGAGACAAGGGCCGGGGGAATAATGGATGCAGGGCCCACCTACAGAAGAGGAACTTCATCAAAGAACAGGTTCCACTTGCCCAAGTCAGTTTCACCAAATTTGTGTTGTCCATATCTCTCATCTTCTCTTTTCTGAAAAAAGTGTTTTTATTGCATTTATCTTGGCTGAGCATGGTAGTTCATACCTCTAATCCCAGCACTTCGGGAGGCTGAGGTGGGAGAATTACTTAAAGCCGGAAGTTTGAGACCAGCCTGGGCAACAAAGTGAGACCATCTCTGTATTAAAACAAAAAGTCTCATCCCTAATCTATGAGTGAATTCTGTGTTTGGAAGCACATATAATTTACTATTGCAGTTTATCCATCTATAGAAGATTAAGAGCCACAGCTGACCTGATGTAGAGACTATCAAACATCCCTCATCCAGAATATTGAACTTTGAGATTGATGCCATAACTGAATGAAATTTTGGTTTACCCTCCTGGGAAGGTGATGAGTGTATTTTGCATTCAGAAGGTAGTAAAGTGAATATTTGGGGACTAGAACTCTGAAATATTACCACTGTTGATCAGTTCTCCTTTCTGAACATGTGATAGAATCATCCTTTGCTATCCTTTGAATTTAGATACCCCATTTGACTTTTTTTTTTTTTTTTTTGCCAAAAAATGTGACTGGAAGTGACGAAAGCTTAAACTCTGGTATCTTTAAGAGTCAGTATCTGATTTGGCATTTTTCTTCCCTCATAGGGATGAGAGTGGAAGCATGAATTGAGGAGTCTCCATCTGAGGAACTGAAAGACTGTGAAGAGCACAGCCCCCCACTGTTCACCTGATATAGACAAGGAATAGAAGGAAAAATGAACTTTTGTTGTGTTATGCCTTTGAAACTTGGGCATTTTGTGCAATGTACAATAAACTTGCTCACGTCAACTTGTGCAAATTTTTTACCTGATGTCACAATTCATTTCTGATTGGTTATTTAAGAGAATATTTAATGTTCTAAGTAAATATGCATATATATAATATTTAAAAGCCATTGAATTCAAAGCTACTTATTAGATATTCATTACTGTATTTTGGTTATTCTTTCTCAGATTTAATTATGCTCACGGTATAATCTGTCTTATATGACATAGTATTGTTTCTCAGTACTAATGTAGGAAAGGCCCAAGTATTAAAGGCCCAAGTATTAAGGCTGTGTTTTAGAAAGAATATTGTTTCAGCTTTTGTAGACAAGTCATTTTAAGAATTAAGAGTTACACCAAAAAAAAGTACTTTGAAGTTATGGTATATTTTGATCACTGAAACAGTCATGTCAGGTGGTTAAACAGATGTAAACAGAAGATAAATTATTATATATGGACATTGACTATTGTCATATATGGATATTGAACTAAATAGACAGCACCTTTCTTTTTCTTATATAGCCATGCTTTGTCAAGAATTATTTAGGGAAAGTCGGAAAGAAATCAATAGATTTTTCAACATCTGTGAATCCCATTCTTTTTACTTGGTTCAATTTCCTGGTCTACTCTATTTAATAAGAATCCTGCTGTTTTTCCATCAGACATTGTAACATTGTACATCGTTTCTTAATTACTTGCCATTTTACTTCTAGACTGGTTTTTAAATTATTTGTGACAGAAGCTCAACAATCAATACTTGCTTAAAAACTCCTTACTCTCTTCTATTTTTGTACAGATTTTTATCCTGTGTGTGTGTGTGTGTGTGTGTGTGTGGTGTGTGTCTTAATCTGTTGCAACTGCTATGACAAAATACCTCAGACTTGGTAGCTTATAAACTACAGATAGATGTTTGTTTCTGGAAATTCTGAAGGCTATAAAGTCCGTGATAAAGGCACAAGTAGGTTTGGTTATTTGGTGAAGGCTGCTTTTTGGCACCTTCTAATGTGTAGTCATGTGGTTGAAGGGGCAAAGCAGCTCTCTGGGGTCCCTTTAATAAGGGCACTAATCCCACTCCTGAAGGCTCCTCTCTAATAATCTAATCACCTTCTGAAGGTCCTTCCTCTTATTACCATCACTTTGATGGTTAAGTTTTCAACAGGTGAATTTTGGGAGAACACAATCAGGCCATGGCAGTATGCATGTTTATTTGCATGAATTTCTTTCAGTTTTGTAATCCCATTTTACTTTTGTCAAAAAGTAAAATATTTCCAGTCATTTTTTTTCTAACAGGACTTACACATTTATGATAATGTTAATGTTAAGTATTTCATCTTTGACAAAATGAGCTTTCAAATTGTGAAATAAATTTAACAATTGTTAGAATTACCTTAGTGGGTTTACTGTTTAAAACATTTCTTGATTGATATAAAACTAATGTTTTTAATTATCTGAGAAGTTCAGTGAATGGAGCCAACACTGTAAGAACTGTAATTTCATTTCTCCTGCATACACAAAAAATAATTTTAAATAGAAAATGAGTGAAGTTAACATAGGAAACAGTTGTTTTCATTTGTTTGGAACAAATTGCCTTGCATCATACAGCAGTATATAAACACAATTTCTGCAGCTCCGGGTATTAAATTGCCATGTTTAACGTCTGTTTAATACACAAATAACATTTGAAGTAAGTGTTTTGTTAGTAGAATTATGCATTCTGCTTTTAACATGGTTTAACCATGGTCTTCAAGGTGAGTGGTAAATAAAGACAACCACTTATTGTAAATTACACATTTATCATTCACTTTCTTCATGCACAGAAATTCATAATTATTTATTAAAAGCGTAGCTTTCTTTAATATCATACTGCTATAAGGGCTTACTGCACATTTTTTTAAGTGCTAGAGAAAGTGTTGTAGATTTGCAACATACAATAAATGGCAGTGACACAGCATAAGCGGTGCCCAGACAACTCTCTAGACACCCTTGCAGGACAGCTTAGCCTTCATTTCTGCACACATTTTATATCCACCTGACCTATAATTTCCCATGTTACCCACTGACCTGATTGGCTAGAGACTTCACGTATCTCAAAGCCCACATAATTGTATTTCACTTTTCTGGGTAAGCTAAGAGGGAAGGTTATTCACTGAGCGTGAGGAAAAAAGGGAGGTCCTTATTTTCAGCAAAATTTGCTTACTATGTCATGTTACCCAAATTTAACCATTCTCATATCTTTCACCTTCCCTTAGTATTTTGGGGATAAAAATGTCTCATCTGGAGACTACTTCTTAATTGTTCCCTTGTGAGCTACTCATCTGTATCACATAATTGTCCTTACCCTTCTTAGGCCCTTTATTGTTTCCCTGATTACAAATAAGAACTTGAACACCGTCTCCTCCTTGCTGGGCTGTAATAGCTACCTTGCACTATAATAGTCATTGGCCACACTCTCTTTTAATTCAGCACACTGCAACAAAAGACTGAACAGCTGTAGCTGACTTAATTGAATAGCAACGATAATTTGATAGAAATCACAGCTTATAAGTAAAAAAGACATGTCTGTTACCTACATATGACTACTCGGTTTTCTAAAGGAAAATAATAAATAGGGGCTCTTCTTATTGGTAAAATGTGCTCCTAGATCTCCTGTCTTGAGGTCTACCCTTCTGCCTTTTGCCAATAGTATGATTGGTTCACAGAACACATTGAAACTCAGTCCTTCATTTACTTGTTCATTATTTTATTCATTCAATAAAATATTGATTTTTAAAATTTGTAACTTTTAGTTTTTGTGGGTATATAGTAGGCATATAAATTTATGAGGTACAGGAGATGTTTTGATGCAGGTATGCAATGTGCAACAATGACACCATAGAGAATGGGGGATGCATTTCCTCTAGCATTTATCCTTTGTGTTACAAACAATCCAATTATACTCTTTTACACATTTCTATTTCTTGTTCTTTCTTTTTTTTGGGGGGGGGGGATGGAATTTCACTCTTGTTGCCCAGGTTGGAGTACAACGGCGCAATCTTGGTTCACCACAACCTCTGCCTCTCGAGTTCAAGTGATTCTCCTACCACAGTCTCCCGAGTAGCTGGGATTACAGGCATACACTACCATGCCTGGCTAATTTTTTGTATTTTAAGCAGAGACAAGGTTTCTCCATGTTGGTCAGGCTGGTTTCAAACTCCCTACCTCAGGTGATCCGCCAGCCTTGGCCTTCCAAAGTGCTGGGATTATAGGCGTGAGCCATCACAACTGACCTTTACTAATTTCAAAATGTACAATTAAATTATTATTGACTAGAGTTACCCTGTTGTGATATCAAATATTAGGTCTTATTCATTCTTTCTGTTTTTTTGTACCCATTAATCCTCTCCCCTTCCCTCTCCTAGCCCCCCACTATCCTTCCCAGCCTCTGCTAATCATCCTTTTACTCTCTATCTCTGAGTTCAATTGTTTTAATTTTTAGATCCCATGAATAAGTGAGAACATGCGATGTATGCCCTTTTTGTGCATGGCTTATTTCACTCAACATAATGATCTTCAGTTCCATCATTGCTGTTGCAAATGACAATATCTCATTCTTTTTTATATCTGAATAGTACTCTATTGTGTATATGCACCGCATTTTCTTTATCCATTCATCTGTTGATGGACATTTAGGTTGCTTTCAAATCTTGATTTGCAAAGTTGTGAACAATGTTGCAGCAAATATAGGACCAAATATATTTCTTTGATATACTGATTTATTTTCTCTTGAGTATAACCCAACAATAGGATTGCTGGATAATGTGGCAGCTCATTTTTAGTTTTTTGAAGACCCTTTAAACTGTTCTCCATAGTGGTTGTACTAATTTATATTCCCACCAATAGTGTAAAGGGTTTCTTTTTCTCCACATTCCCACTAGTATTTGTTATTGCCTGTCTTTTGGATATAAGCCATTTTAACTGGGATGAGATGATATCTCATTGTAGCTTTGATTTGCATTTCTCTGATGATCAGTGATGTTGAGCACCTTTTCATATGCCTGTTTGCCATTTGTATCTCTTCTTTTGAGAGATGTGTATTCAAAGCTTTTGCCCATTATTTTGATCGGATTATTAGATTTTTTTCTTATAGAATTATTTTAACTCACTATATGTTCTGGTTATTAATCCCTTGTCAGATGGGTAGTTTGCAAATATTTTCTCCCATTCTGTGGGTTGTCTCTTCACTTTGTTGATTGTAACCTTTACTGTGCAGAAGCTTTTTAACTTGACGTAATCCCATTTGTCCATGTTTTGCTTTGGTTGCCTGTGCTCGTGGGGTATTATTCAAGAAATTTTTGCCCAGACCAATGTCCTGGAGGCTTTCTCCAATGTTTTCTTAAAGTAGTTTCATAGTTTATGGTATTAGATTTAAGTCTGTAATCCATTTCTATTTGATTTTTGTATATGGTGAAAGATAGGGATTTAGTTTCATTCTTCTGTGTATGAATATCCAATTTTCTCTGCACCATTTATTAAAGAGACCATCCTTTCCCCAATGTATGCTCTTGGCACCTTTGTCAAAAATGAGTTAACTGTAGGTGTGTGGATTCAGTTCTGAGTTCTTATTTTGTTCCATTGGTCTATATGTCTGGTTTTATGCTGGTACTGTGCTCTTTGGGTTACTATAACTCTATGGTATAGTTTGAAGTTAGATGATATGATTCCTCTAGTTTTGCTCTTTTTGATCAGGATAGCTTTGGCTACTCTGGGTCGTTTCTGATTCCATATAAATTTTCGGATTTGTTCCTTCTATTTCTGTGAAGAATGTCATTGGTATTTTGATAAAGATTGCATTGAATCTGTAGATTGCTTTGGGTAGTATGAACATTTTAATTATGTTGGTTATTTCAATCCATGAACATAGAATATCTTTTCATTTTTTGTGTACTTTTCAATTTCTTTCATCAATGTCTTATAATATTCATTACAGTAATCTTTCACTTATTGGTTAAGTTAATCCCTAGGTATTTAATTTTATGTGTGGCTATTATAAATGAGATTAGTTTTTAAATTTCTTTTTCATATTGTTGGCTATTGGCATACAGAAATGCTATCTTTTTTGTGTGTTGATTTTGTATCCTTCTACTTTACTGAATTTGTTTTTTAGTTCTAATAATTTTCCTGTGGAGTCTTTAGGTTTTTCCAAATATATGATCATATCATCTGCAAACAAGATTAATTTGACTTCTTCCTTTCCAATGTAGATGCTCTTTATTTTTTTCTCGTCTGATTGCTCTAACTAGAACTTCCAGTACTACATTGATAACAGTATTGAAAGTGGGCATCCTTATTATCTTCCAGATCTTAGAAGAAAAGCTTTTCCCCATTCATTATGATACCAGCCGTCGATCTGTTGTATACAGATTTTATATTCTTGAGGTATGTTCCTTCTATCCCCAGTTTTTAAAGAGTTTTTTGTTTTAATCATGAAAGGATGTTGAAATTTATCAAATTCTTTTTCAGTGTCAATTGAAATGATCTTATTGTTTTTGTCCTTTATTCTGTTGATATGATGCATCACATTGATTTATTTGTGTATGTTGAACCATCCTTGGAGTTTTTTATTTTATACCAGACAATAGCAAAAGATAATGAAGCAAGAATAGCAGGGAAAAATATTGATGATCCCTACTATGTTAGTCTGCTTTTGCATTGCTATGACAAAATAACTGAGGCTGCATAACTTATAAAGAAAAGAGGTTCAATCGTCTCACAGTTCTGCAGGCTATATAAGCATAGTACCAATATCTGCTCAGCTTCTGATGAGGACCTCAGGAAATTTACAATTGTGGAAGGTGAAGCAGGAGCAGGCTTGTCACATGGTGATAACAGGAGCAAGACACAGAGAGGAAAGTTGCCACACTCTTTTAAACAACCAGCTATCATCTGAACTAACAGAGCGATAACTCATTTATTATGAAGGGAATGGTACTAAGCCATTCATGAGGGATAAGCCCCCACGATCCAATACCTCCCATCAGGCCCCACCTTCAACATTGAGGATTAAATTTCAACATGAGATTTGGAAGAAGTAAACATTCAAACCATATCACCTACACTCATGGAACATACACTATAGAGCTGGAAGCACAAAGTATTCAAATAAACACATAAATTTAAAATAGAAATGAAGACAAATGCTGCAAAGAAAAGTAGTCAGTACTTTTCTCCAGTTCTCCAGTGTTTCACTGGAGAACTGAATACTGTCAACTAAATCAATGTAGAGTTCCCAAATAAATAGCACCTGTGCATAACATTTAAATGTCAGGCAAAAGAAGTGTCTTATTGGACTCAGCAACATGTGCAATATTCCTGTAATGGGAAAAAGAATAAATACAAGGCTATAAGAAAGCTAAATGAAGATCAAGAAAATGTGTAGCAAGAGGTGAGGCTGACAGTTACATATAAACCAGACCATGCACGAGTGCTTTTAATCTCTGTCTTCCTACAGGGAACTGGAATGTCGTTGAATGGTTTGAGTGAAGAGAATGACATGATTTATATTTTGAAAAGACTGCTACATAGGCATTGTGCAAATGAGAGAATAGAGGGTGCAAGAAAAATGCAAGAGGGTCTAGCACTTGTCCCAGCATGGCCATAGGGTGATGGAGGTGGGTATGGACATGGAGAAAAAAATGTGGATTTAGAAGATATTTAGGAAGCACAATGGATGGAAATAAGGTACTGCATTGGACACAGGGATTAGTGGAGGGAGAGGTGTCAAGGATAATGTATGATGTATAATTTTCTAGCTTGTGCAATTGAGTAGGTGATAGGATTTACATGAATTAAGAAATGTACATGAATTAAGAGCACTGTAGGAGAAACAAGATTAAAACAACATTAAAACAAGTGTTCTGGATATTTTTTACACTTTATTTTAAAGTTTTAGATTTTTAGAAAAGCTAAGAACAGTTTTAGATTTTTAGAAAAGCTAAGCAAATAGCATAGAGAGAACTCACATACCCCCTCTTGTCCACATGATTTTCCCTATTATTACTACTTGAGTTAGTTGGTACATTTATTACAATTAATGGTTGAATATAGGTACATTATTACTAAGTCAAGTCCATAGTTTACATTAAGGTTCATTCTGTGTTATACAGTTCTGTAGGTTTTAACAAATGCCTAGTATCCTATATCCACCATTACAATATCATGTATAGTAGTTTCACTGCCCTAAAAATGGCCTATGCCTCACCTATACGTTATTCTTCCCACTCTGCCCAGACACCTGGCAACCACTGATCTTTTCACCATCTATAATTTTGCTTTTTCAGAGTGTCACGTGGTTGAAATTATATAGTATGTGGCCTTTTCAGACTAACTTATTTCACTTAGCAATATATATTTAAAGTTTCTTTATGTCTCTTTATGGCTTGATAGCTCATTTCCTTCATCATGCAGTAATATTCCATTGTATGGATGTACTAATTTACTTATTCTTTCCTTCACCTATTGAGTATCTTGGTTGCTTCCAGTTGGGATAACAAATTATGTGCCTGTAAACATTGTGTGCAAATTTTGTGTGGACATGAATTTTCACCTCATTTGGATAAATATCTAATACTGATTGCTGGATTGCATATTTAGACTATGTTTAGCTTTGTTAGAAACTGCCAAACCGGCAACCCCCCAGGTTGAGGCTCTGTCCCACAAGAGTGTTCCCAACTTCAGATGCCAGTTGCAAGCATAGGTTGTGACCTATGCTTCTGACCAATTAACTATAAACTGGAGTTTCCACAATCCGGTCCTCAGGTTCTATTAATTTGCTAGAGTGGTTCACTAAACTCAGGGAAACACATTGCTACATGTATTCATTTATTATAAAGGATTACAAATAATACAGATAAACAGCTGGTAGGAAGAGATGCATAGGGCAAGGGTCAAGGCATGTGGGAAGGGGTGCAGAACTTCCATGCTCTCTCTGAGCATGGCACCCTCTAGGCACCTCCTTATGCTCAGCTATTTAGAAACTCATCCAAATCCAGGTTTTTTTGTTTGTTAGTGTTTATGGAAGCTTCATTATATAGTCATGATTGATTATGTTATTGGCCATTGGTGATTAGTTCAACCTTCTCAAGAGGTTGGGGGATGGCAGTGAATGTCTCAATCCTCTAATCATGCCTTGGTCTTTCTTGTGACCAGCTCCCATACTGAAGCAAATACGGCCTCCAGACACCAGTCATGTTATTAGCATATGGAAAAAGTTCATTACTTTGGAGAGTTTTAGGGTTTTAGGAGCTATATGTCAGGAAATGAGGTCAAAGACCAAATATATATATTTCACAATGTTCCAGATGTCTTAGTATGTTTGGGGTTCTATAACAATATTATAAGCTGGATGGTTTATAAGCAACAAACATTTATTCCACATAAGATCAAGGTCTATTATGTGTCTGGTATCTGGGCACAGTTCTGGATGGTGCCTTCTTACTCTTCCTCACATGGTAGAAGAAGTGAGGAATCTCTCTTGGCTTTTATTTTTTTTTCTTTTTTTTTTTAAGACAAGATCTTGCTCTTGCTTTTTTTCCCCCAGGCTTGAGTGCAGGGTCATGGTCTTAGCTCACTGCATCTGGCTTCTGGGCTCAAGTGATTCTCCTGTCTCAGTCTCCCAAGAAACTAAGACCACAGGCACATGCCACTACACCCAGCTAATATTTTTTTAAAACGATTTGCCAGTTAACTCATTTTTGTAAAGACAGGATCTTGCTTTGCTGCCCAGGTTGGTATTGAACTCATGAACTCAAGTGATCCTCCCACCTCAGCCTCCCAAACTGCTGAGATAACAGCTATGAGCCACCTGCCATAGGCACTCTGGTGTCTTCTATACCTTTCATGAGAATTTGCCCTCATAACCTAATCACCACCCAAAGGCCTCATCTAATACCATCAAGTTGGGGGTTAAGATTTCAACATATGAGTTTTGTAGGGGGAACAAACATTTAGACCATAGCAGGGTGAAAACAGCCGGTTTCTTACCATTAAGTAGGACATAAGCTGTAAGATTTTTTGTAGATGTTATTTATTAATTTAAGTAAGTTCCCTTCTATTCCTAGTGTGCTGAGAGTTTTTTATCATGAACAAGTGTTGGGTTTTGTCAAATACTTTTTCTGAATCTATTGATATAATCAGATGATTTTTAATTGGGTTATAGTTTTAATAGATTATATTGATTTTCAAATTTTGAACCAGGCTTGCATACCTGGAATAAATCCTGCTAGAGCACAGTGTATCATTCTTTTTATACACTGTTATATTTGATTTTCTAATATTTGTTGAAGATTTTGCACCCATGCTTATGGTAGAAATTGTAGTTTTTATTTCTTGCAATGTTAGTACTTAGTTTTGATATCAGAGTAGTGCAAGACTGGATATTGGGGTAATGCTGAATAGTTAAGAAGTATTCTCTTGCTTCCATATTCTGGAAAATATTGTAGAGAAATATTATAGATCATTATATCATAGAGAATTTTCCTTAAATATTTGATCGAATTTGCCAGTGAAATCATCTTGGCCCAGTACTTTCTATTTTGAAAGGTTATTAATGATTGATTTCATATCACTAATAGCTGTGGACTCAATAATATCTATTTATGTTGGGTGAGATTATTAATGTGTGCCTTTCAAAACTTTCATTGATTTTATTTTTATTTGTTCATTCAGATAATCTGCAGAAGAGAATTTATCTACTTATATTTTATGCACTGTATTTTCATTTCTAGTTAGTTCAAAACATTTTTAAATTTATCTTGAAAATCCTTCGACTTTTATGTGTTTAATTTCTGTATGCCTTGAGTTTTCTAGCTATATTTCTGTTATTGATTTCTAGTTTAATTTCATTGTGGTCTAAAAGTGTTCAGGTTCAGGAAAGAGCAGCAATTACAAAAACATCTCTGGAGTGTGCATAGTGCAAGATCTCTTTGAATGCTTAGAGGCAAAAATTATTTATCATGGGAAGTATTATGAGAGCATGAGAAAATGCATCTGAATAAAAGAAGATGGAAGATTAAGAAGTGGGTCCCAAGGCCTGAGTCTAGGGAGAGAGCATAGAAGAAAGCAGTAAGAAAGAGTATGGGAAAAGTGTATACGGGTTTGCAGAGGAGGGACCAAATCCCCAACAGAAATAGCAACAACAAGAAGGGACACAAGTGCCCTTCAGGCCAATTTTCTGGTCCACAAATGCATTTTGTCTCCTACATAGCGTTTGAAAAACACATTTGGCCAACATTTTAAAACTGGCAGAATTCACATTTTCATGTGCAGTGGGAAAAGCTGGAAATCTTGTAGTTGTGTGCCTGATTCGCTACCTGCCAGCAATCAGTGGGGCTGAATGCGGCGCAGCCACCTCATTTAGCTGCGGTCCGCAGACTGCATTTTATCACTGCATGTCCCTGTCTCTCCCCAGCCTTCTTCCACTTCACATTTACATTTTCTTTCTGGCCCTTATAGGCACTGTGTTTTTGACCCCTGGGTTGGACACCGATTTACTGAAAGTACAGAATCTCTGAGTCCTCTGAAATGCACAAGAGGGTGGTCAGGTCTTTAAGAAGACAGAGTAGACTGAAAACAAAATAAGACAGCCAAACTGAACAGATCTTTTCTTAGGCTAAATAGCACTTACCCTCTATGAAAAGGCTCAAGTTATCAAAGCTATACTGAAATTGGTATGTTGTGCTTTCAAGTAATTATAATGTTTAACTTAACCCCAAAGAAAATTCAGTTACTAGTTTATATAAAGTATGTGATTAAATTGTTCCCAAGCAACTATCTTTCTGTGATATGACTCAGTTAAGAAATAATTTGGAGACTTCCAGACAAAAATGGTAAATTAAGGCCATTTCTACCCGACTCTCTTCTGAAACCAGCTGAAAACTACTAAGACTACTCAATTTTCAATGAAATTAGGCAACCGCTACAATTCCAATAGTCAATTCAAAAAATAAAATTTAGATCAAATATCAAGAGGATATGAGGCAACAGGGCACAGAGACAATCAAGCTGCATTTGTGATTCTCAGAAATTGGTGACACGTTTGGAAGTCACAAGTATGACTTGTGGCTTGAAACTAAAGCACAATAGCTGGAAGGCAGGGCAGAACAAGAGGAGACATGATCTGACATCTTTGCAGAAAGCCCTGCATCTGCCAGTCTCAGTAAAAGAAGATAAATAACTGTTAGATCACCTCACAAAAGGCAGTGAAATGCAGAGATTTTTTGGTAACCCCACAGCCTCCTTGTCGTTGTGACTAAAGATGCAGTAAGGCAATATAAGCTGCACAAAATCTGAGAAATGGTTTATGACAACTGGATCTAACACACCAGTTGCCAAGTGTGTTTCCTCTAACTTTACTCCATATATTCTCCTGCAAAAAGATGGCTCAGAAAGTGGTAATGTACAGATATTTTCAAATAGAAAAGAAATAAGGGTCTGTGACACACATTTTCTTTTTGAAAAGCAACCTCAAGAGGAAATTATTCTGACAAATAGATGAATGAAGAAATCGTGGTAGAGAAAATGGCCAACACAGTCTGTTGAACTAAGTTTAGAAGAATGAAGTTTCTTGTAAAACTAAGAAAAATTACTGAAAAAATTTTAATGATTGGCCAGTATATCTGTAAATCTTCGTATTGTAGGACTTATAATATAGAGATCAAAATTTGGGATATAGAGGATGGGCACAGAAAGTTGTAAGAAGTTGGTGAATACTCTTTCCATATTCTCAGAGTGGGAAATGAGAGGACAATAAACCGTGTTTTAATATAAATGAATCAATTTATAAGCTAATTTAATAAAGTCATAGTGGAAGAACCCATACAAATAAAAACAAATTATGAAAACCACTGATTATTTCTGAAAGAAAGCATAGATAACATAAAACAATATAAAAATACCGTAAGCCATACAAAGAAACATTAAAAAGAAAAGAACATTAAAAATAAAAACATAACATGAAAGTATAACATTAAATAAGATAACAGAAGCAAGACTTAAATGTATCTGTCAACTCAATAAATGTAATTAAACATCGTGTTACAACAGAATTTCATTGTATTTAAACAAATAATGCAGTATACATAAAGCAAGTGACTTAGGTTGAAAATAAATGAATAGGCAAAAACAAGAGAAGGTAAAACTATTTTTTATGAAATGCATAATTAATATGAGACCAATTTTAATTCAAGTCTTAAAGCATTAAGGATACAAAGAAGACCATTTTACAAACAAAATGTTACATTGAACAATGAAAGTTAGTCTTCGTAAGAAATTAGTGTGCCATAAATATATTTACGGGAAAATAATTGCAGAAAAAGGATAAATAAGTGGAACATGTGTTTGATCAAAGTCAGGTTCAATAGAAAAAGATAAGTAAATAATATTAAGATCTATAAAAACATAATTATTAATGAGCATCTAATAGCTATATATTAAGTATATATTCTTGAAAGTGAAGAATGCCTTTCTCTTTAATGTGTCCATAGAATATTTGCAAAATTATAACCACTTAAGTTTTAAATCCTCATTTAAAAAAGTAGAAAAAGTATGGACTTATGTTCTGATCACATTGAATTAAACATCAATATTAACAATAAACATGTAAACAAAATCTCATGCCTCTTGAAGGGTAAACAACACGTGACTCTGTCCTAAATGAGTCTAAGGTAAGTGAGAAAAATAAAAATGAAATTTATAACGTATTTTAAAACCAATAGTAATAAAAGCATTATATATCAGAACCTTTGGGGTTCAGTTAATTCATGCTTAGAGGAAAATTAATACCATCAAGATTTTTTTTAAAAAAATTAAAATTATTTAAGCATTTAATTTAAAAATCTTTCACTGAAATGTCAGCTTAATGAGAGCAGGGATTTTTGTCTATTTGTTCAGTGCTATATTTTTAGTTTCCAGAAGCATTTAACATATAGAGGCATCAATATGTGGTACTGGATGAATGAATGAATAAAACTAAGAGACGAAAAACAAAATATAGTACAACCAAGAAAAATAAATGTAAGAAATTTATCCCTTATAGGATAAGGATAGAAAACAATAAATAATAAAAGAGAAAAATAATAATATTAAAGTACATATCAAAGATCAATTCTTAAAATCAAGGAAGCCAAAAAACAGATTATTAGCTAATATCAAGAATAAAAGGGGCCGGGCGCGGTGGCTCAAGCCTGTAATCCCAGCACTTTGGGAGGCCGAGACGGGTGGATCGCGAGGTCAGGAGATCGAGACCATCCTGGCTAACACGGCGAAACCCCGTCTCTACTAAAAAATAGAAAAAACTAGCCGGGCGAGTTGGCGGGCGCCTGTAGTCCCAGCTACTCGGGAGGCTGAGGCAGGAGAATGGCGTAAACCCGGGAGGCGGAGCTTGCAGTGAGCTGAGATCCGGCCACTGCACTCCAGCCTGGGCGACTGCGAGACTCCGTCTCAAAAAAAAAAAAAAAAAAAAAAGAATAAAAGGAAAAAACACAAATACACAAGCATTAGATGTGTGACAGGGAAATAATCATAGGTACAAAATGATAAGATTAATGTTGTATTAATCAGTATGGAATAGATTTTACTGAATAGTAAAAATACATTGTTGGATAAGTTGTGATATATTATTTCAATGGAATTATTATTCAACTATACAAATGAACAAACTGCTGATACATGCAATAAAACTCTTTTACATTATGAAGAAGAATATATACAGCCCAAATTTTAAAATGTTGACATAATTGAACACAAAATAAGATATCCACAGTTGCCAAACATGTTAATAGATGTTTGGCATCATTACCTAACAGAGAAATAAAAATTAAAAACACTTTTTGATGGCACTGTAATAATTGCTAAGATAAAAAGATAAATTTTAAAACTCCTAAAATTGGAAATGATATACAACAAGAAGAATTACTGGGCATGTAAATCGTTACACTTCCAAATGCTACATGTCAATATCTACTAAGGCTAAACAAATTCCTGCTCTATGACCCAGTGGTCAAACTTCAAGGAAAGGAGTGCTATTGTGTGCCAAATGATATATACAAGAAAATTCTTAGCAGCCTTACTCAAAATAGCCAAAAACCTGAAAACAACTCAAATGCCCATCTACAGTAAAATGAATACATATAACAAAATACAATGGAAAACAGCAAACTGCTGATACACATATAAACATAAAAGGAAGATGAGCACATATCATGTGATTCCCTTTGTATAAAGCTCAAGAACTCGAAAAGTAGGAATAATTATTGACTGTGGCATATGAATTCACTAGAAAAAAGTATAAGCAAGTTTCTGGGGATCTTCGTACTCTGTGTTTGTATACAGGTGGTGTTACACAGATTTTCATATGTGTAAAAATATATCAATCTATAAATTTAAGATTTTGAGGGGGCAGGAATTCATTATTTTAATATTTTAACAGCTCTTGGGACATAACTGTTATACGATAAACTGCAGATATTTCAAAATTATAATGGGATGGATAAACCATATATTAGGTGTATGATCCATCCATTCCACTGTAAGTACTTGCTCCAGATAAATGAAAATGTGCATTCATATAAAGACTGGCACAGGAATATTCATACTAGCTTTATTTGTCATAGCCTAAAACTGGAAACAACCCAAATGTCCATCAACAGATAAATCATGAACAAATTGTGATACAGCCACAGGGAAATACTACTTAGGAATAAAAAGAAATGAATCATAGGTATATGCAAAAATGTGAATGAATCTAAAAATGATCATGTGGGTAAAAGAAACCAGGCCTTTAAATTACTCAACTACAAAGACACATGCACACGTATGTTTATTGCGGCACTATTCACAATAGCAAAGACCTGGAATCAACCCAAATGTCCATCTGTGAGAGACTGGATTAAGAAAATGTGGCACATATACACCATGGAATACTATGCAGCCATCAAAAAGGATGAGTTTGCGTCCTTTGTAGGGACATGGATGCAGCTGGAAACCATCATTCTTAGCAAACTATCACAAGAAGAGAAAACCAAACACCGCATGTTCTCACTCATAGGTGGGAACTGAACAATGAGATCACTTGGACTCGGGAAGGGGAACATCACACACTGGGGCCTATCATGGGGAGGGGGGAGGAGGGAGGGATTGCTTTGGGGAGTTATACATGATATAAACGTCATGCACATGTACCCTAGAACTTAAAGTATAATAAAATAAATAAATAAATAAATACATTCTGCCACACAGGAAAAAAAAAAAAAAAAAAAGAAACCAGGCCAAGATAAAGTATGTATTATGATTCTATTTTATAAAAAGCTAGAAAATGCAAAGTAATCTATGTTGATAGAAAGATCGGTGGTCGCCCAGAGATGTGCAGGAGGAGGAGCTGTTAGAAAGGATTGCCAAGGGGCATTAGAAAACTTCTGGAGATGATTAGTATGTTCATTATCTTGGTTGTGGTGATAGTTTTAGATGGGTATATACATGTCAAAACTTATCAAATTATAATCTTGAAATATTTATAGTTTATTTTATATCAGTTTATTGACATATGTATAATCTTGAAATATTTATAGTTTATTATGTATCACCAGCAGTGTTCAGTTCCTCCACAGCTTTGCCAACACTTGGTATCATCAGCCTTTTAAATTGTAACCATTTTAATAGCATATAATGGTATTGTTCTGGTTTTAATTTTCACTTTTCTAATTACTAATGATGAGCATCTTTTCATGTGGTTATCTGCCATCCCTATATCTTCTTTAGTGAAGCATCTGTTCACATCTTGTGCCCATTTTTAAAAATTGGGTTGTTTTCCTACTGCTGAGTTTTGAGAGTTCTTATATATTCTGGATAAAGACTCTCATCAGATATACTTTGCAAATATTTTTCTTTCAGTTGTGGCTTGTCTTCCTATTCTTCTCACAATATTTTTCGAAGACGTTTTAAATTTTAATTAAGTCTAGCTTACAAATTTGTTCTTTATTGCATTGTGCTATTGTCATAGCTTAGAAATCTTTGCCTAACTCAAGGCTTTCTTCCAGAAGTCTTACAGTTTTATGTTTTACAGTTTTAAGTCTATGGTCAATTTTGAGTTAAACTTTGTATACGAAATGAGATATGGATCTTGGTTCTTTTTTTTTTTTTTGATATAGATTATCCCATTGTTCCAGTACTGTGTGTTAAAATACATAAACTTAAGAGTTTTTGACTTTTCTGCATGTATGTTATACCTCAATAGAAAATTAAATATAAATAAATCAATGAATATAGTGAAAGAAAAGTAATTACAAGCAATAAACACTAGAAAATATCTAGAAACAAACTAAAGTATATACAGATGTGGAGGAATTTTTAAGTTGTGTTGAAAGATATAACAGAAGCTTAGAAAGATTTAAATACTGCAAAGCATTCAATTACTCTATAATCAAAATGTAAATGCAATACAGTCTCTGTATAAAAACCACTATGTCATTCCTACATGGCGGTTCAATCCAACTCGGTTCATTTCTGGCCCTTTAGGTTTCTCAGCTAAAAGCCTGTATATTCTGCACCACCTCTCCCTAACTGCTCTCAAATGCTGATCTTTGTTTTGTGATATTTGCCCTATTTTTAGAGGTTTTCCATTTATGATTTTAGTTTTCTTTCCTTTTCAAGTCCAGAATCATGAAATTTCCTAAGAGGAGAATGGGTCGTGTACTTGAAGTCTCCTGTGTCTCTGTCAAAGCTGTCTTGGTTTCTCAACACATGTAATACGTGAGTTTTGCCTGTACCGCTCATGCCAAGAATCAGCAAATGTCCCAGGGTGAGAGTGGCTGAGGAGACATCTCCCCTCTTGAGCTTCTTCCCTCTCTGTAACCTTTGCCTTTCCAGTCCTCATTGTCTCAGTAGTGATTACTTATATTGGAATGATGGTTTTTGTATTTTGTTTAGCTTTCCTATTTGTTCTCGGAGGCAGCTGTAGTCTGCTATTAGTGCCTCCGGTCAAGACAGGAGCAGAAGTTCTGGTATAACCTTTTAAAAACAAATAAGACCTCACTTAATTGAAAGAGAAATTGATGATTTTTGCAAGACAAAACAACTCAAATCCTTAAAATCTTAAATTTGTCATTACATTTGAATGGAAAATGTATATGTCATGTTTATTAATATTGTTAAGTGTTTAGGAAAAATAGATCTCTTACACACTACTAACAGGAGTGAAATATAAATATGTATACCCCTTTTGGAAGGCAGTTTTGCATTAGATACAGAATTCAACAAATTTACAAATCCTTTACTTATCAACTCCATTGTCTACAATTTACCCTGGCCATATATTCACATATATTATTTATTGTGATATTGTTGTAATAATAAAAATAACATCAAACAAAGGGAGGGAGAGAGATAAGGAAGGAAGGAAGGAAGGAAGGAAGGAAGGAAGGAAGGGAGGAAGGAAGAGACCTAGTTGCCCATAATAAAAGAATAATTGTTTAAAAAACAGTTACTTTTATATAATAGATGCAACTGTTGAAAATAACTTTTGATCTGAATATTCTAATGAAAAGAGATCAAAATCCATTGCAATATACCTAATTATTACTATTATTCATTTTTTCAAATATACACACAAACTAGTAATAGGTGTTGTCTCTGGGAAATAGGAGTTGAGATCTAGACTAGGAAGAACATTTAATTTTTATTGTATACCTTTGCACTATTTAAGTGTTTGCTTACCATGTCATTATATTACCTCTTAAAAACTATTGCTAAAAGATAAATTGATCTCTAATACATCATTAAATTAGATAAGTGGAAAAAATAAAGTAAAACCAAAGAAAGAATATCGGGGTAATTTTAAAAATTAAAACATTTAATAAGGTGGTTTCTCTTCATCATTTGATTATTGAATTGTGTCCAAATATTTGCTATTCTCAACTTTGTGTGCCTTCATCAGTACCTACTCAGAAGAAAGAAAAAAGCAGCTTGTAAGTCACTCAGGAAAAGAGTAGCTCTACAAGTGTATATACTAATATCCCTGGGAATATTTAAGGGGATGAAAAGAGTTTCAAAGCAGCTAGTGGGATATTAGGGTTCTCTACGAGAACAACTAGGAATGACAAAATGCAAAAATCATGTTCAAGGGCAGGGGAGAGCTACTGAGGTGACTCATCTACTTCAGTCCATAACCCTATTACACAAACTTTCAATATTTTTTCACTCATAAAATATACAAAGATTAGGCTAGAAACATCACTATAATTTGCCAGATTGTTTTGACTAAGTTTTGTCTTGTCAGCATGCCAAAATTTGAATTACATATATTTTGAAACAATAATTGTGCATTAACATGTTTTGCTTTGTTTATACCTCTTTTTTCCCTTATGAATCTTAGTTTCATTACTTGGATCTTTGGGCAGCATAAGCATAACAACATTAAAAGCTGATGGACAAAGTGCAAGCTTTGATACTCATATGCTGTCAACTTAAAGTCAAAAGAGTGCAATATGATGTCAGATCAAAGAAAAGCATAGAAATGGAACCCAAAGGAATTAAGGTGGAGGAAGGAGCCCATTGATGAGACTGAAAGTAGAAAAGTCCTGAGATTTTATTAGGAGCAGATACTAATAACCCTCCAAGAATAATGAGGGGAAATAGGAGATTACTTGAAAATTACTCTTAATATGAAATCTATATAAATCACATTAGGGAGAAAATAGTTAAAAACATCTAGATTTATATTAAACGTCTTTGCTGTGATTACAAAATATATTGTGTTAATAGTTTTACCTTTTCTTCACATTTAAATGTGAAAAAAATAAAAATTATACAAATAATAATAGTAATAAGAAGGTATATTCCAATGGATTTTAAGCTCTTTTATATTAAATCCTGTGGTCATGAACCCATACAGTCTTGGATCTTTATACACAAAATGTCATCAATAGTAAAACTTTGAATAAATCACTTGTCTGTTATCCATAGTTGCCTTATCTAAAATCAAGTGTTTGCCCTGAAGATTTTCTAAGGTTCCATCCAATTTGAGCACTTCGTGAGTCTATGTCTATCTCACAGCACCTGCTTTGCAGAGAGCTAAGTACAATACTAAATATATTGCTTTGGTTTGCTAGATAAACATAACAAATCATTTCTTTTAAATTTTTGTTCTGAAAATTTGTATATATATAAAAGTAGAAAAACTAGTATACTGAACTCTATTATCCATCAACCAGTTTCAAAATTATCAATATATTGACAATCTTGTGTTGCCTATACCTCTCAATCTACCTGTTTGTAGTTATTTGTGTTTATTTTTAGGTTTATTGAGGAATAATTTGCATAACATCAAATTAACTCATTTCATTTATTATTGTAGTGAATTTATAGAGTTATGCAACCACTACAACAATCCAGTTTAAAAACATCTGTTACCCCAAAAGTTCCTTTGTACATAAGCACAATCAAACCTCAGACCTTGGAAAACATGGATCTGCTTTCTATCTGTATAGATTTGCCTTTTCTGGATAGTGTATTCAAAGGGAATAATAAAATATATAGTCTTTTCTATGTCCCAGTTAATTTTAGCCTAATACCTTTCACCTAACTCTTCTATAGCACATCTTTAAAAATGGTATAGTGCACCATGACCTTGGCCCTAACCAAGATATAAGGCAGGGCAATAAGGCGAAATAACACGTTAAATCAGCACTTTCCTGTAAAATAGGATTTTGATGCAAGAAAAAAAATAACACAGTGGAGAAAATGTAACTGGCAACAGAGCAAAGCAAAGCTCAGAGTTCAGATTCCCAGGATGATGTTAGACCGTAAGGATAAGAAGAGAAATGTGGCCAGATCTTCTTAGGTTTACTCTCTCCCTAGAAGCCTAAACCTGGGTGTGGGCTCATGTGCATCAGAAGACTAGTTCTGAATGAATTGAGTGAGACTTAAAGGCAAAGGGATAAAATGGTAATTAAGCATGTGGCAAGAACCAAACCAAAAATTTGAACTCTTGCTGTGGATGAGAGAGGGAACAGCTACCTGCTCATATGAGCAGTGCTTGTGCCATATGACAGAAGTCTTGATTAGTTCAGAGCGTCATTTACTCAGAAGCATTAGAATTGTTAATATTTCAGATCTCTGCTTTTTAGTTGGTTTTAGGACAGAGGCCATTGTAAAATGAGCAATTGAGTCTGGGTGGAACTAGGATAGGAATAAGCACTACTTGATTAGGAGTTGAAAAATAGAATGAAGATGACGCAGGGTATGGAGATCACTGAAGGCAATATTTAAAGATATTTTTCTATGTGTTCTTATAGGTACTTAGAAATGAAGGTATTCATGAATGAAGAAATTCTACAGTGTGGCAGGAAGTGGACAATATACTAACATAGTATATATATGGATATTGAACATATATGGTGTATTTATATGGCTTAAAATATTTACAAATAATTTTAAAAACATTATTTTAATATCCTTTAGTAGATATAGTTAATTGAGTGTAAAGATGTTTCTACCTTCTTCCTTTATTTAGAATCACCTGAAAGGTTTAAAACTCCAATCTCTAAATTAGTGACAGAGATTAGTGATCTCTGAATTAGTGGCAGTCACTGATACCTAGTAAGATGACTCGAAGTTGGGCCACCTTAACATTTTCTTTCTAATAAATTTTACTGCCTACAGGATCTTGACAGCATGCCCCAGAAAGTGAAGAAGCAAACATGTTGGGCTCTGGGGGTCTATCTGGACAACATTGAAAGGGAATTGTCACCAGTTTTACACAGTTCCCTTTTACTGTTGAAGACATGTGCTCCTTAGGGAATTCAAGAAACACTGCATTTATAGTGCAGTAGTGATACTGCCAGTGGCACTTTCTTGACTAGCTCTTTAAATGAACAGAATTATGAGTATGAATCATGACATACTGAAGGATGCCAACATATCCAGTCACTCCATCTAAAAATATCATCATATTTAGTACTCAATCCATATAGACTACTTTTCCTGATGATTGACTGAACTGGCCGGATCAATATAACCTAAAATAAGATGGGAGGAGGAAGGAAAGAGGGATTAATTTAAGCTAATTATAATTGCCATCTCAATGAATAAATCCATTATGATATTTGCATTAGGTTTATCCAAAATCACGTTGCACCTTACCTTCTCCATAGCAACATTTGAATCTGTAAAGGATATTCATCAAATAACCAAAGGAATTAGCATATAATTATTATGGATTCAGTAGTGAAAAGAGATTAATGAAATGGTTTTCAGAGTAAATGCAGGAGCCACAGCTGCAATATTATTATTATTATTTATTTTTTGATGCAATATTATGATATTACAAGAGAAACAACAGTTTTGTTTTTTATGAAAGCAGTTAAATAAGAAAGCATTCTTTCTAAAGTTTCCTACACAAACACAAAGGTAAGACTATTTTCAGTCTTTCTAAAAATGTTGATTAATTTATGCTCTGGAATTTTTTCGGGTCTATTTATGGAACATATTATTAGTTTTTACTTAAGCACTCAAGTATACCAACAATTGCCAAATGATCATTTCTGGAATGTTCAGGCTTTTTACGTTTAGCAGATGGTAGTTGGAATCAATCATTGCCTAAATCATGAAATGAAAAAATGATAATTTTGATAAACTTTCTACTAAGCACTTTTAAATAGACTAGTTCATTTGAGTCTCATAAGAACCTAAGAATTAGATAGGCTGAAAAATTGTATTTCTTTTTTGTGGATGAACATAATTAGGCACAGGGAAGTTAAATCTTTATGCAGCAATTCTCAGCCAGGTAGAAACCGAAAATGCTATTTTCCCAGACTAACTCATTCTCTAATGTTGTTTCCAACAGATTTAAAATCTATGGTTGAGATTTTTTTTATTAGGAAAATGTTTGATTTTATATTTTGATATTTATTTAGGTATCAATTTAAACTTTTATGCCCTGAAATTCATTATTTTATTAAAAATTATTGAGTCCTATAATTATGTGACATGAATTATGTCTCTGGAACTACACAAGGTAATAGGGGTGAAGGGATGCATAAAATATGATTTTCTCTTCACCAAAATCTAGGGTTATAACCAGACATGTAGATGAAGATTACAGTGGGTAATTTGCAGATCACAATTGCAAAGTGTCAAGTGCCTTGTAAACCATGTTAAGAATTTTAAATTTTATCCTTTAATCATCTTTGAACCACCAGAAATCTAATTAAGGAGGAAAACAACAAATCAGGACCTTAATTCAAAATACAAAGCTTCCAGCTTTGTAGAGGATAGATTGAAAAAGGAAGCAACTGGTGCCAAGGAGACAAGAGGAGCCTACTAATAAAATCAACTGCAGTAGAATAGTAGAACCGCACCTGAAGTATGGCAGTGGTGGTGGGTGGAGAGAAGGAGGACTCTCCTAGGAAATATTCCTGAGCTATAATTTTAGAGGTAGGCTTTGGTGATTTGTTTGATGTTCATGTGTCGGGGGCAGTACATCTAGAGATGTTCTACCTTTTAACAAGCCTATTGATAAAATTTCTCTAGTCTTTTGCATGTTTTCTATGAAGTTTTAAAAGGTAGACTGAGAGCAGCTTATTTTGTTCCGTGCTTTTCTTTTTTGCTGTTTATCATCACCTTTATATTGATGTTTGCCCACTTCCAAAGGACTCATCTGTGCTAATTGTATAAAAAGTGGTTTCAGACATTAAGAAAAGCAGAAATTGGTGTAAAAGTGAAAAAAATATTTTTCTATCTTTATTTAGATCTTGGCACCTTTTAGAGATAGGTTTTGGTTATTTCTTTCTGTATGTTTCCTACTAATCTATCTCATAATTTTTTACTATTGTGGCACAGTCACAAACACCTCCCACTTTCTAGATTTTAAAGTCTATAAAATTATTTATGCAGCACAGAATAAACCTTATGTCTGTAGTAGCCACTCATTTTTACTATTGACAGTAATGCTTTCCACCATGACAATGATAAAAGGTAAGTTATCAAGTTGTCATGATCTTGAACCACTTAACTTAGCAGAATAATTTGTCCTCTACAAACACAAAGCATGTATTATTCATCAAATGTTCTCCTGATGAAAGTATGGAATACCCATGGGTCTTAAAAATTCTAGAAACAGTAAATAATATCAGAAAGAATATAATTTTTTTGCCAGTTTATTTTAAGCATCTAATAACCAAGTTCAATTGTGGTTTACTTATTGCCAGAGCTGGAAAAATTGTGAGGAGGAAAAGCTAGTATCTTATTTTCAAAAATTGTTTACCTTTGTTTCCTAAGTATTCATATAGATTAGCTTGTGTTCAATGGCAAAATTTAATTTACACTAATGGATTGTATAATTCTCTCCATGTAGGTTCAGTAAGAATATATTAGCATACATATGTGCCATCCATTATGGAACACTATCTACTATCTTTGGACATGCCTAATGATTAAAAAATCAGCCAATATTGAAATATGGCTTCCTGGTTCTGTGGATTAAATGAATGCAAGGAGCTCAATAGGAACTGAAGAATGGTAGATAAAAAGCTCATGACTCCTAAACAGAAATTAAACTTGCTTTTCACAACTGTACAAGTCAGAAACAGATGTAGGCTGCAAGCACCAGAGCAAATTTTAATTTTCAACTGGAAATGGCAAAACTAAAGGACCATGGAAGGACCCCACTGAAATACATTTGAAGGATATGTATTAGGCAATTGAAAGAAATACATGCCAGGCAATTTTGCCTAAGCAGACAGGGTTATGGATACTTTTGACTAAAATGTCATTTCCCTACTCTAATTTGATTGTGCACATAGTAACAAAATCCTGACGTTTCAAACATATTGTTGGTTGTATGTGTATATTTTATGCTTAAGTGCAGAAACATCTGGCTGTTCCAGTAAACAGGTGATTTGAGATAGGGACACATGGGAGAATTATGGTATTGTTCTTCAGTTTCAAGTTTTCCCAAACATGTGGGACCCCCGTTTGTAGGATCTAGCAATGGCAACAGTCAGCTGCTGAAATATGATGTTAAGAATACTGTGATATAAAAAAGGTACATGGAAACAAAACATCCTTTAAATGGCATATAAATAATTTTTATCTAAAACGGATATATTTTAAAATCACCATCTTTAAATTTTAGGGTTACAAATATCTTGGGATTCTAATAAAAAGTATACACCATCTTCCCCAGAAAATTCAAGAACAGATGACATTTTTTTATTGAATTGCAGTTGGTTCATGTTTAAGAATCTTTGACGTATTCAGGACTGTATTCTTTCTAGGGGCTTTTAATTTTGAAATCATCAATATATATAGCCAATGTTTAATGTCACTGTGAGAAAGTGCCAGAATCAGTGTATTGTTTGGAAAGAAAAAGAGCTAATATAAGCAAATAGATACACACATTACCAACATTGAAGATATGTGCCGAGAAAAAAAAAAGCCCACAAAAGAACATTTAGCAGAAAAGCAGAAACAACAAAGAAAATGGAAAAAAAAAAAAAAAAAAAAGATAACTAGAAGGCTGTGTTTTAGAAAACTATGGAAAGGAAGCAGATGTTTTTTTCAAACAGAGTGTGGTTGGTATGTAAAATAAAACTGAGAGTTCGTGTCAGATACCATTTGGAAATATGCTTTGATGAAGCAAGTAGGAATCTTGATGATCTGAGAGAAGCAGATATATTACAATTTTGGAGATAGACAGTTAAACTGTCTTCCTGAAATGAGAAAATTATTGCGACTTTTTTTTTGTTTTTTTGGTTTTTTTTTAGACGGAGTCTCGCTCTGTTGCCCAGGCTTGAGTGCAGTGACACAATCTCGGCTCACTGCAACCTCTGCCTCCTGGGTTCAAGCGATTCTTCTGCCTCAGCCTCTCGAGTAGCTGGGACTACAGGTGTGCCCCAACACGCCCGCCTGATTTTTGTATTTTTAGTAGAGAGGAGGTGTCACCATATTGGCCAGGCTGGTCTCGAACTCCTGATCTCATGATCTCCCACCTTGGCCTCCTAAAGTGATGGGATTACAGGACTGTGCCATGGTGCCTGGCCAACAGTATATTCTTGTCTTTTCTTCCTACTGATTATTGTTTAAAAATAAGCAATTATTTTTGCCCTAAACAATTGTGTTTATAGGGATTAATAAAAAAAAGTAGTTTCTATTTATCTACATATTTACCATTTCTACTATTCTGTTTTCTTTTATATACATCTGAAATTGTATCTAGTATTATATTTATTTAGCCAGAAGAACTCTTTTAATATTGCCTGAAGTTCAAGTCTGCTGGTGACAAATTATTTTAGTTCTTCATTGTTTAAAATACCTTCATTTTACCTGATTTTAGACATATATTTTTCCTGACATAAAATTTCAGGACTGTTTCTAGCACCCCTGGTATTTTAATTGCTTAAAAAAAGTGTCTTCTGGCTTGCATTGTTTCTGATGAGGAGCAGTCAGACTTACTGCTATTAACCTACAGGCAATGTGGCTTTTTTTTTTTTTTCCTGTCTCAGTGTAAGACTTTTTCTTTAGAATTTAGCAATTTGATTGTGATGTGCCTTGGTGTGTTTTCTTTGGCTTATTCTGTCTGGAATTCCTTGGACTTCCAGTCTGATATTAATATTGCATCCCCAGATTTCTTTTGAAATTAGCATGCTGTATCTTCTTCTGTACTTTAAGTTTTAGCCTATTTATGTATTTATATTTAAATGTGTTTCTTTTTCACAGCACAGAATTAGGCATTTGGGTTTTTTTTTGTCGCCCATTTTTATTTTGTAATTTAAAGTGAAGATTTCTGTCATTTATTTAGGGTGTTTTGACAATTTATATTTAATGTAATTATTATGTTTGTGTTTAAACCTACCATCTTGATGTTACTTTAATTATTTGTTTCACTCATTCTTTGCTGCATTTTCCCTTTCTTTTGCCTCCTTTTGCATTGAATATTTCTTACTACATTTTACTGGTTTATTAGCTATTACTGTGTGGAGAGCCATAGACAAGCCCCACACAGTGTAATCAGAGTTTTCCTCAGTAAATTCAGGACAGGCAGGAAAGAAGCCAATAGCAGGGTGGTAGAGGTGGGGGTGAAGTCAGCAATGGGGACAGGTCCCACTGGAGGCAGAGGGTCTGACTTGTTCATCATCACCAGGATATGCTAGCTACTCTCACTGGGGGCTTCAAGTGCTTGCAGTGTCCACAATCACGAATATGAAATTGCAGCTGAATGGAGAAGCCAGGTCAGAAACATTAGCATGGCCCCAAATATGGTCAGCCTCTCCGTGCTCTCCCAGGAGCACCTTCGGAGCAGCCCCTGACTCAAACTTCATGGGCCAGTCTCCTTTAACCTGAGAGGAGGGTTTAATTTCACTTTTTCTTTTTAACATGGTTATGCAATTGTCCCAATAGCAATTATTGAAACATCTTCCTTTTCCCGCCTTTGTTAGAGATTTGGGTCCATTTATATGCTGTCGACTATGTTCCATTAAATTTTTTTCCTAATTCTGTATCAATATGAAATTCACTTAAGTCTATAATGTTAATATAAATTTTGATCTCCCTTAAGGCAAATCCTTCAAACTTGTTTTTTTTCCATTAAGAATTTCATATGTATTTTTGGATGTCTTCCATTTCACTTAAATTTTAGAATATTGGTGAAGTCCACTTTTCCCAATCAAAATATTTTATGATTCTGATGGGACTACATTGAATATCTTAGTTAATTTGTGTTGTGTTTCTAAGTATTATCTTTCAATCCACGAGAATGACATATTTATATACCTATATATTTAATAATGTCCTTTATTAAAGTTTTATGATTTTTACTATAAAAATCCTATACCTCTTTTGATAGATTATTACTAAATACTAAATAATCTTGATACCATTGTAAATGGTAACATTTAAAAGTTCACTGATTACTTGATACAAGTATACATAAAATATTGCTTATATATATTGATTTTGTATCCAGACAACTTTCCATATTCCCTAATTCTCAGAATTTGTGTGTATGTAATTTTATACTTCATCCCCTAAATTACCTATATAATTTTATATGAGTGCATACATACATACATATACACACATACAGAAAATTTACACTAAACCTTAGGTTTAATGGTAAAATTTTTATACATTTCACTTGAAGAATAAGACAACATAAATGTCTTCCATGGCATGACTTAGATTCTACAGTGTCCTGGATGTCTTAGCTAGTTCAGCAAGGAAAGGAAAATAACAAAATATATATGATTTAGAAAATACTGTGTCATTTAATTTTTTTATTCCCCGAAATACTCTAGGAAAGTCATTTGAGAGACTGTTTTCTCAATCTGATTTTCAGCAGCATTTGAGTCAAGATGTGTAATGAAAGAGACAAATTGTTTTAGGTTCAGTGACTTGAATAGATTATAAATGGGGAGAAAATATCAGTATGTTACAATACTTTCAATAGTTTTTTTTGCATGTGTGTTTACCTTAAGTATGAGTATATAATCACAAGGCCTTTGTGGTATTTTATTCATTATTTGAAAATAGTTTGCCCTTAGAACCTCACAGGTTGAGAGTTTAAAGTACTGAGTTGACAGTTCCTATATTGCTTTGTTATTTTCCTATGAAACTGGCAGGGACAAAATGAAACTGCTCTCCTCTCAATATGTTCAATTCAGCTGTCAGTGGGAAAGTACAAGAAGACTTGTAAGATTTTCACCCTGTAACAGAAAACAGGAGTCAAGAGAGGTAAATTAGCCTGAATATGTGTTTTGACACACTGAATTCTTTAAATAAATAATAAAGCACATAATTATTTTCAGTCATAATGTGACAGATACTGGGTTATGGTTAGTGGATACGTAGAGGTCGTTAAGATCTTACAACCTAATGGAGGAAACTGAAATTGAAATAAATCATCTACCCTAAACTAAGAGAGATTTTTGTTACAATGCTTTAGTAACTAAATTAACCTTGTGGAGGAAGGTTTGTAGCATATGTCCAATAATTTACTCATATGTCCAATAATTTACTCATAGATGGTGTCTAATGTTTGAGAATATTTAATAAACAAAAATAAAATTTGCAGAATAATGGAACCATTCACAACCTTTTTTTTTTCTTCTGCAGAATCACTTTGTTCAGCACAGTTATATCCTTCCCTGTGTGGATATAGTTTTTATATCATTTTACCTGACATTTCAATGTCAAGAGTGTCCCTTACATTAAGAAATGCTGTAATAAACATCTTTGTTTATATATATTCATATTCAGAAATGCTTTCTAGGAGTGAAATAGTCACATCAGAATCTATGTGCTTTTTAAATTTTGATAGGGTAACCTACGATTCAGTTTTCTGTCTTCCATTTTGAAAGGGAAGCAGTCTCTAGAGCTGAGCAAAGGCTCTTTCTCTCTGAGTCTGTCCTCTCTACAGAATGCTTCTTTGGTTTTCTGCTTCTTTTACCCTTCTTTAGCCTCATCTCTGCTCTTTGCAATCACCATCTTATATCTCTGGTTCTTCGGTTGTTGTTTGCAACTCTAATTCTAGTTCCTCAAAGAACTTCCATCACATTCTACTATAGCAGTGAATGTATGAGATGAGATTACTATTTCCCATGTTGAATCATCTCTTTGTTCTTCCTATGAGTATCCTATCAGAGCATGAAAATAAATGAATTATCTTTACCAAAGGTTATGTGCCACTTTAGTTATGTGCAACTGAATTGCAACATAGGAAGGAAATGGTTAATTTGATATTCTTAGATTTGTCCCTAAGCTTTAGTTTAAATAGTCTCCCAGTTGAAAATTTTACTCGGCCGGGCGCGGTGGCTCAAGCCTGTAATCCCAGCACTTTGGGAGGCCGAGACGGGCGGATCATGAGGTCAGGAGATCGAGACCCTCCTGGCTAATACAGTGAAACCCCGTCTCTACTAAAAATACAAAAACTAGCCGGGCGAGGTGGCGGGCGCCTGTAGTCCCAGCTACTCGGGAGACTGAGGCAGGAGAATGGCGTAAACCCGGGAGGCGGAGCTTGCAGTGAGCTGAGATCCGGCCACTGCACTCCAGCCTGGGCGACAGAGCGAGACTCCGCCTCAAAAAAAAAAAAAAAAAAGAAAATTTTACTCACCATTCAATCTTAAAAATAATCACTTATAACTATCAGAAAATATCGTTTTCTCAGATATGTCTGTTTATTTTTTCTTGCCTTTTGCATGTGCATTATCCAATCTGCGTAATTGTTTTTGAGGTTGCACCTCCCGGAGCTTTGTGACTGGAAGGGCTATTGACTCTCAGTGCCTGCCGTTCTCAGGAGCCATAAGGGAGATGGATCAGGTCACCTGACATTGATGATGTGGTTCCTCCTTTCTAGATTCTCTTTTTGACACTTAATCCATGCAGAATATGACAATAGACTGGCAAATTGTAAATTATCAGTTTGGAATCAGTGTGATTTATGATGAGATAGGAAGGTAAAACAAATTAGAAAGGCTGCCTTAAAAATAATTGCAATAGTCAAGATATCAGATGATAAGGAAATGAATTAAGGATGTGACAGTAGGCCTGCGGGATGAGGATGGGTATAAGAAGTGTAAGTAAAGAGGAATTGCAAGAATTTAGAGACAAATTACATAAACAAGGGAGAAGGAAAATTATAAGTCATATATCTTTGCGTTTTACATTATGTAGCTCAAGGAGCTACTTTATTGTCATCTTACACCCATCTTATTCAGAATCAAGTGTTTCTTAAAGGAATGTTTTAAACTTTATTCTTTGGAAATTAATATTTTCTTTATTTTTCTTTATTTTATTTATTTATTTATTTATTTTTGAGACAGAGTCTCACTCTGTGGCCCAGGCTGGAGTGCAGTGGTGTGATCTCGGCTCACTGCAAGCTCCGCCTCCCGGGTTCACGCCATTCTCCTGCCTCAGCCTCTGGAGTAGCTGGGACTACAGGCGTCCGCCACCTCACTGGGCTGATTTTTTGTATTTTTAGTAGAGACGGGGTTTCACCGTGTTAACCAGGATGGTCTCGATCTCCTGACCTTGTGATCCGCCCGCCTCCGCTTCCCAAAGAGCTGGGATGACAGGCGTGAGCCACCGTACCTGGCCTGGAAATTAATATTTTCTAAAGGTCATCAGTGATCTTTGTTTTTTAGGCTACTAATAACTTAAATAGAAGGGATTTGATATTAAATGAATGGATGACGTATGTGACCTGAGTATCCCACTCCAGTTACAGCTCATAATGCTCTGGGTAGTCAACGTACCATGCTGACAATCTGGTCCTTGCTGCAGGCCACAAGAGCAGGCAAGGCCAAAGCCAAAGCTTATGCTGTGTTCCTCCAGCAAACAAAGGAGCATCTTGAGGCTTCAGTAACCCTAGTCAGAAGACTAGTTATCAGTGTCCTTGGGATTCAAAGTAAGCAAATGAAACAGAACTGGAAGTAGAGCTCAAGAAAATGCAAGAAGCCTGAGAGAGTAAATGGTTGGAAGTCAACTGGTGGGAAGACATATCTGAAGGCAGAGATCAATCTGCTGCTTTAACATCACTCAATGAAAAGTATAATTCATAAAACCAGAAGATATTTCCGTAAGTCTTCAGATAGATGGAACCTTCCAGATTTCTGTATATATGCAGAAGTACATGTTAAAGAAAGAAAGAAAGCAGTCAAGGCAAGGACTGACTAGATACAGAAGAAAGATAATTTTCTGTCTTCATGCTTGTCTGCAGTTCTTTGGAATTATCCTAATGTGGGCTTTGAAGGGAGCTACCAACTTGGAAGACATATAGGCAAGGTGGCTTCCAAGAGTCCCTTGGCCAGGGTATGCCATGATAGTGTGGGTCACACCTCCAAGATGTCTTAAGCAAATACAAAACAGAACAGAGGTTTCAAGCTTGTGATGAGGAGAGACTCGAGCCCTGCAGAGGAAGGGAACTCCTTGGTACCTCATAAAGAAATATTGGGAGGGTAAGGGACAGTCAGCACACAGAAAGAACAGTGTCTGGTGTACTTGGCATACACAGAATCTCAATAGCCAGTTTTGAAGCGCCAAAGATCTTCAAGTCTAGTAGATGTGGGTATTTGGGCTTCAAAGTTTGTACTGAGCTGAGCTGAGTGTCTAGGGCTGGTCCAGCTGCACAGCAGCCAGTTGGCATGTACATCTGTGTAGCCACAGAGATCTGAAAGTCATACCAATTTCAGTCTTCATAGAAAGCCAGCCTTGGGAAATGTGTGCTCCTTCCAGTTTAAGCAGTAATATCGTGTTGTGAGAAAGAAACATTCAAGCCCATTTGTTGATATGTAAAAACAATTTTGTGTAAAACCTTAAGCATACATATTGAAACTTAGCTATTTCTTTGCTTTTCTGACTTTTTTTGTGAATTGGATTTTCGTAAGCTTTGGTCTCCCAATATCTAATTAAAATATAATTGTGTAAGCATGCAGTTTTAGGTGAAAGTTTTAAATTACCTTTTGAAAAATTTGGTCGAATACTTTGTTTCTGTAGTACTAATGTGAAGAATCAATCCTAGTATAGAGTTCCAACCTATGGAAATAAGTGAAAATCTTGAGAACAGACTTTAAAATGTGTCCTGTTTATTCTTTTAATTTGTTATTATAAATGGGCTATTTCTCAATCGTATTTGAAATCACTTGCAATAAACTAAAATAAGCTCTAAATAATGTTTTGGATAGGTTGTTAAATATATGTCAGGGCTGCTTTTTGGAAACCAACGAGGGAAGGATGCCCCAAAGGATGGCACCTTGGCATGCTGAGTACTTTGAACTAGATAGACAATTGGGAGGGCCTCAGAAGCAAGGTTTCTTCAATCTTCTCCTATGCTCTTCTCTCCAGCTCCCATTTCTCCCCTAAGTCATGTAATAGAAACCAGGATTCTCTCCCCTGAAGCAGATCATAGCAACTAGAACTCCTCTGCCCCACAGCAAGCCATAAAATCTAGAAAGGTCCCTTTCTGACCTACCTTCCCTGAAAGTCAGTCATGAGATCCTCATTCCAGAGGGGTTGTGTCCCATACCCAGGGGGAAGAAATGCTACACAGACAGGCCAAGGAGGATCTGAACTACCAGGCTTTTCCAAGATCCCCTCAGTGTATTAACATTAGTTCACACCCTTTTGTCCGGTCATGTTTCTTCATAACTATCCACTTGTTTCATTTACGGTTGGCATAAAGATATACAATTTTCTTTGGGTCTTTGGCTTCATTTCTCTTGGATCAGGTAAAGCTTTGATTAAATGAATTTGTTGTGTTTTTCTCTTGTTAACCTGTCTTTGTTTGGAAATATTAGCCATGACTCTTGTGATAGGTGGAATTACTGTAGCATATAGGTTAAAAAGCCTGCTGTAATTGATCACAAAATGGATGTAAACTTTCTGGAAACCAAGGGGAGAAAAAAATGTAATGCATTGTAGATTATAGACATTTTTTAGTAGGTATTAAAACTGATGTAGTTAATCCAACATCATTTTAAAAAATTAGATTACAATAATAAAAAATATGAGCTTTGAAAATTTCCTATATACATATATATGCAGAAATATAGTGTGTGAATATGGAGTCATGAAGTAAAACATATGCCTGTGAATCATAGCCATAAAACTCTGAGTATCACAGATTTACAATACCAGCTAATGAATTTCCCTTATACTGCCTTCTCCACCAGACCAAAAGATTTAATTGGGCTGATTAGTTGTGATTTGGTACAACTAACAGATATTTTCTTACTGGTTTATAAATTTAATGAATAAATAGGCTTTAGGATTTCGAGACTTTGGGGCTCATAAGCTGAAGTGAAGTTTTATTTGTTTATTCCCTCAGATTTTGGGTGTTGCAGAGAGGCTGTATAAACCTTTTAAAAAATACTGCTTTAATATTGATTTTTAAATTTCAGATTTATATGTGTACCCATACACAGGGAGACAGAGAGAGAGAGAAATGTATATATATGATTGTCAACCCTGACATATGAATGTTAACCCTGATAAAAGTTATATATCTGTGATTTACACTTTGAAAGTAGTCCACCAGATCATTTTAATCACAAGAAAATTAGAAGCATAGATTTATTTAGATTAAATTTCAGTTGTCAACGCAGTTACAGTCACTTTTCTTTTTTTCTCCCTGAAAATTTCAAAGCCATCATGTATATTAGCCAACATTTTTGCTATTAATAACACACATTTTTAAAAGTAGTTTTCCTATAACAGTGGTATTTTCTTTTAATAAAAATAAGCATTGGCATAATTCTTAGATTCCTGATATGCATTATTATACTACAAGACAAATGTACTTATTTTGTGGTTGAGTGAGCCCATTAATTAAAATTGTCTTATGAATCCCCCAAACTTCTGCCTGAAGAAAACAGAGCATGTCATTCCGAACAAAGAAACCTGGCTTTGAAATATGTATTGCTGTCTGGTTTATTCAACAGGGCAAAATGATTTTCTCTCACCTATGACCTCACTTTACACAGTTTAAATTAGAAAAAGAAGTCAATATTTGAATTCTAGCCTGGACTTTTTCCTCCAGCAGTCTCTTTATGATAGTAATTACCTTTGATTGTTGGGATGAGGTGTTTACTGGGCAAAATTACTTTAATGAAATAAATTACAACTCTTGGAGTTCTTGGCAAAGCTATTAACCAAACAGAAACAAAGAATTTGGACACTTACAGAAAATTAAGAACTGTGATTTAATATGTAAATCTTGTTCTGAGAAATACACTCAGTGTTATTTAGAACCCAGAATATTTCATGTCCTTGTCCATAAGTAGAGATGAAATAAACCAGTGAAAGTAATTCGGAGGTTTCCCATGAAGGAGAGAAAACTCCTAATATGTAATGTTCTGAGACTGGGACAAGTTAAATGTTACATAATCTTATTGCCTGAAGGTACTTTAGAAGTGTTAGGAACAATGTTTCCTCAACTCTGGCTATCATACAGGGGAAAGAAAAAACGCAGTTGTCTGGGTCTCACATACAGAAAGTCAATGCTATTGGACTGGACTGGGGGTGGGCATTGGTATTTTTGTTTATAAAGCTCCCCAGGTGATGTTAACGAGCAGCTTGGAATCATATAGGGGAAAGAAAAAAATGCAGATGTCTGGGCCTTGCATACAGAAAGTCAATGTTATTGGTCAAGACTAGTGCTGAACATCGGTAGTTTTGTTTATAAAGCTCTCCAGGTAATGTTAATGAGCAGCTTGGATGGGGAAAGGCAGAGATTCTCAAACCTGTCAACAGACTGGTGCCTGTGAAAGATCAAGTTTTAACTCTATACCATATGTTGAGAAAAATAAGGATAATGGAGTGGCTTTTTCAATAAAACACATTTTATTCATATTGTGGGTGTCACATTCTTTCTTTCAGAAGATATCAATAATAATGAATAACATTTATTTGTTAATGTTGCTTTGTTTGCCTGTTTTCTTGTTTATTTCTTTGTTATATAAAATAAAAATATTTATAAATGTTATATAATCTTTCCAGCTGTTGTTTCTCTTTTTGAAGAAAAAGTTTGTGAATTCCAGAATACTTTGTGTTTTAGTTTGTTTTCTGTTGCAATAAAAGAATATCACAGACTGGGTAATTTATAAAGAATAGAGGTTTATTTAGCTCACAATTCTGGAGGCTGACAAGTCCAAGAGCATGGTGACAGCATCTGGTGAGGGTCTTCTGGCTGTGTCATGACATGGCAGGAAGCATCACATGGCAAGGCAGAGTAAGTGTGCTAGCTCAGGTCTCTCTTCCTGTTCTTAAAAGCTACAATCCCATTATAGCAGTCTCATCCTGATGACATATTTAATCCTAATTACCTCCCAAAGGCTCCACCTCTTGTTACCATTAACATACAAATTTGGCATTACGTTTCTAACATATGAAATTTGGGGGCTATGTTCAAACCACACCACTTGAAATCATTGCTCTTACTGAAATCTTTAATTTTACTGATGACTAAACTGATGTCCAGAGACATTAAATGCCCCGTTAGGGTCATATGTCCAGTTAGGCCCACAATCAAACCAAGCTTCTCTAAATCCTTCGTCAGCCTTTAAGGATGGCCTTTAATGGGGATCACTTAATTCTTTCTAAGGCTTAAAGCCAATATTGTGTTTCAAACACTCTTTCTCATCTTAGAGTTAAGCACAGAAGTCAAATAGGCTGTCCACAAATAACTTATTCAGTTATTTAAATAAAAGCTTTGCTAAATTTTAACACAAAAGTAGTTTTTTCTGATTTTTGTTTTTAAACTAAAGTAATCAACTGATTAAGATTAAAAAAGGAAGGGCATTCCGAAGTCCACTAATGAGACCACTAATGTCTCATCATAACATGGACTTTCCAGATAAAAGCATAATACTCAAGATGTTCCTCTCCCTTGTCTCTTGCCTCCACATATCTGTCCTCCAAGACACTCCACTAATGGCAGATTTATATTTTCAGAGTTTCTTTCATTCAGTTCTTCTGTCTAAAATACTTTTTCACTTTCTTTATACATCTCACCTCTCATCTTTTGTGTAAATTTTATTGATCGGAGACATTTCTGATTAATCTTGTGACAAAGTATTTCTGACTAATTAGCTCAAGCTCCAATATGCTTTTATAGAAATTCCTATCCTAACATTCAATACAATGTATTGTAACTCACCTATTTCCCGGGTGGACTCATAACATTTGAGGTTAGCATTGACTGTATCCTTAGCATCTAGCCAATGTGTTGTGTATTGTCTTGTATTTTTCATTTAGTAAATATTCCTAATAAGAGCAGTGAGGAACTCTTTATAACTTAGTCTTGGCTACATATAGAAATAAAGCTAGCCAAACTGTGCCTAACTCAGACACATATTCTTTCCATCCTAAGAGGTCTCATTCTCTGGAAACATCCCCTCTTCCCTTCACTTTAACTGTCTAAATCCAACCCACTTATGAACTTCTACTACTTCTGTGAACTTCTCTCCAGTACAGGAAATTTTTTATTTTTATTTTTTTGCAATGGAATCTCACTCTGTCTTCCAGTCTGGAGAGCAGTGGTATGAACTTGGCTCACTGCAACCTCCACGTCCTGGGTTCAAGCAATTTTCCTGCTTCAGCCTCCCTAGTAGCTGGGATTACAGGTGTGTGCCACCATGCCTGGCTAATTTTTGTATTTTTAGTAGAGGCGGGGTTTCACCATGTTGGCCAGGCTGGTCTTGAACCCTTGACCTCAAGTGATCCGCCCACCTTGGCCTCCCAAATTGCTGAGATTACAGGCAGGAGCCACAGCACCCAACCCTCAGGTTGAAAGAGATAGTTGGTGCTATCTCTTTCAATCACTCTTTTCTTTCAACTCAAGCAACACTAATGTCTCCTTGATTCATTGGCTGTGTAGCATACAATGCTTCTTTTACCATTTAACTATTTGGTGAGTGTATTTGTCGGTATTACTGTGTCCAAAACTTCTTGAATTTTGTTCCCTAGTGAGAATCTGGTGAAAGCTCTGAAATTTTTCCCCAGAAAAATAATGAACTTAGGTATGTAGAAAAGATGTGTGAATTCCTAGTGCCCCTCTATGGACCTTCCAGGGGTCAAGGCTGAGAAAAATCTGAGCTATGATAAAAGATTCTTGAGGAATATAGAATTTATTACTAGCTGAGTCCCTATAGAGCCTCACAAAGACACTTGCTGTATATTTGCGGAAGTATTAAATGGATTCTCTCTGAACTGAAGGGGCCATGGTTATAATATAAAGGGTGAATACAAAGAGAACAGTAATCACTATTAGGAGAAAATTGATGTTATCTTTTTAAAATAACCCATTCATTTTCTCATTTATTCATTTAACAGAATTAATCTTGAGTGTCTACTATGTTCTCAGGGACTGTATTAGGTACTAAGAATACTGGAAGGTTATAATAAGAAATTGATCCTTGAGGAGATTTTATTAAAAAAAAAGACTATATTGAAAAATAAGGTGTAATTATAATAAATGTTATCAAAAAAGAAAAAAACAACAGCAGAGAAAACTGGGGATATATTTGTTCATTATGGTAAAATCAACCTGGAATTTCTAACCGATAGACTTAGGAAATAAATTTCCAAAGGCAGACATTTAGAAGGAAGTGGTCCTAGGGTGATTTGTTTGCCCTCTGATTTGTTCAGTTAATTTAGCAGCTGTCCCAGCAGTATTTCTGGCTTGAATCTAATTATTCTGAGAATGTCATATTTCAGCAAAATAATTTCAATTCCTTATTCACTGAGCAACTAATGAAGCTTTGTTTTCCCATATTATAAAAGGGTTACAAATTGATTCCATAGTAGTTAAGGTTCTTTCCTTGTAAGTGACATAAATTGTCTTTGCCTAACTTAAGCAAAAACAAAGCCAACCAATTAAATAAAACATAGGAGATATTCACTGGATATTCCAGTAAATATTTACCTCAAGGAAATCAAAGAGGAACTTCAAGTATAGCTCTCTAACTATTAAAGGTAACACAGGAGGAGCTTGCAGACATAAGATTCAGACAGGAGATGGTAGGCAGAGGAGGTAAAAGCAGGGAGGTGGGTGGGCATGAGGAAAGTCAAGAGTGGGAAGCAAGGAGAGCTCTATGTATTATGTTGCCAGGATGGGTGAATCTAGCCAATGAATGAAACTTGCCTAGAAAAAAACAGTGCTGTGAACTGCTTCAAGCCAGTGATGCATGGTAATAATAGAAACTATATTTAAGAATGTATCACTGAAGGGAAAATTTAGTCTTATTATTAATTTATTCACCATTGGTTAACCTTCAAAATTGATGGTATGTATTGCGGTAAGCCTATTTCTACAGAATGAGGCATAATTATAAAAACAATAAAAAGTCCTACATCGAGCGATAGTTTTATAATGCCATTTGTAGCTAAAGAAAACAAAGAATCGTCAAGTTTCACACACATACACACACACACACACACATGCACACACACACCCAATCACTGGAATCTCTGAAGTCCCCTGAATAGCTGAATGCAGATTTCTTCTGAATATACTCTCTAGCCTCATTCATGCTGTATAGTGAAGCAGAAAATAGTCCGTCTCTTATTTGAATTCTCTCTAAGCATTTTCCCTTAGAACAGAACAATATGAAATTATATTTAGACAAAGTGAGAAAATTTTTAATCCTATAATATTTTCTAATATAATATTTCAATGGAAGATACATATCTTAACTTAAATACATATCTTAACTTAAATAGTACCTTAAATACAAGGTACTATTTTCATCTTATTTTTTAATTTCTAATTTTTATTTCTTCTAAAATAAAAAATGGAATTCATGTGCAGAACGTGCAGGTTTGTTACATAGGTATACACGTGCTGTGGTGGTTTGCAGCACCTATTGATTATTGACCCGTCCTCTAAGTTCCCTCCCCTCACCGCCCGACCCCTCAACAGGCCCTGGTGTGTGTTGTTCCCCTCTGTATGTCCATGTGTTCTCAATGTTCAACTATCACTTATGAGTGAGAACATATGGTGTTTGATTTTCTGTTCCTGTGTTAGTTTGCTGAGGATAATGGCTTCCAGCTTCATCCGTGTCCCTGCAAAGGACATGATCTTATTTCTTTTCCCAGGTGCATAGTATTCCATAGTATATATATATATCTCACTTTATTTATCTAGTCTATCATTGATGGGTATATGGGTTAGTTCCCTGTCATTGCTATTGTAAATAGTGCTGCAATAAATATATGTGTGCACGTGTCTTTATAGTAGAATGATTTATATTCCTTTGGGTATATACTCAGTAATAGGATTGCTGGGTCAGGTGGTATTTCTGATTCTAGATCCCTGAGGAATCTCCATACTCTCTTCCACAATGGTTGAACTAATTTACAGTCCCTCCAACAGTGTGAAAGCATTACTATTTCTCCACATACTCGCCAGCATCTATTGTTTCCTGATTTTTAATAATCAGTATTTTGACTGGCATGAGATGGTATCTCGTTGTGGTTTTGATTTGCATTTCTCTAATGATCAGTGATGTTGAGCTTTTTTCATATGTTTTTCACCATGTAAATGTCTTCCTTTGAGAAGTATCTGTTCACATCCTTCGCCAGCTTTTTGATTTTTTTTTTTCTTGTAAATATGTTTAAGTTCCTTGTAAATTCTGGATATTAGACGTTTGTCAGAGGGGTAGATTGCAAAAATTTTCTACCATTCTATAGGCTGCCTGTTCATCCTCATGATAGTTTCTTTTGCTGTGCAGAATCTCTTTAGTTTAATTAGATACCATATGTCAATTTTGGCTTTTGTTGTAGTTGCTTTTGGCATTTTTGTCATGAACTCTTTGCCCATGCCTATACCCTGAATGGTATTGCCTAGGTTTCCCTCTAGAGTTTTCATTGTTTTGGGTTTTACATTTAAGTCTTTAATCCATTTTGAGTTAATTTTTGTATAAGGTATAAGGAAGGGGTCCAGTTTCAGTTTTCTGCATATGGCTAGCCAGTTTTCCCAGCACCATTTACTGAATAGGAGATCCATTCCCCATTGCTTGTTTTTGTCAGGTTTGTCAAAGATCAGATGGTTGTAGATGTGTGGTGTTATTGCTGAGGTCTCTGTTCTGCTCCATTGTTCTATCTGTCTATTTAGGTACAAGTGCCATGCTCTTTTGGTTACTGCAGCCTTGTAATATAGTTTGAAGTTAGGTAGCATGACACCTTCAGCTTTGTTCCATTTGCTTAGGATTTTCTTGGGTACATCAGGCATTCTTTGATTCCATATGTAATTTAAAATACTTTTTTCTAATTCTGTGAAGAATGTCAATAGTAGTTTGATGGGAATAGTATTGAATCTATAAATTATGTTAGGCATTATGCCCATTTTCATGATATTGATTCTTCCTATCCATGAGGATGGAGTGTTTTTCCATTTGCTTATGTCCTCTCTTATTTCCTTGAGCAGAGGTTTGTAGTTCTCCTTGAAGAGGTCCTTCACATGCCTTGTTAGCTGTATCCCTAGGTATTTTATTCTCTTTGTAGTGATTGTGAATGGGAATTCATTCATGATTTGACTCTCTGCTTGCCTATTGTTGGTACAAAGGAATGTTTGTTATTTTTGCACATTGATTTTGTATCCTGAGACTTTGCTGAAGTTGCTTATCAGTTCGAGAACCTTTGGACTGAGATGATGGGGATTTCCAAATATAAAATCATGTTGTCTGCAAAAACAGACAACTTGACTTCCTCTCTTCCTATTTAAATATTCTTTATTTCTTTCTCTTGACTGATTGCCCTGGCTAGAACTTCTAACAGTATGTTGAATAGGAGTGGTGAGAGAGGACACTTTTGTCTTGTACTAGTTTTCAAAGGGAGTGCTTCCAGCTTTTGCCCATTCAACATGATATTGACTGTGGGTCTGCCACAAATAGCTCTTATTATTTTGAGATATATTCCCTCAATATCTATTTTATTGAGAGTTTTTAGCATGAAAGCATGTTGAATTTTATCAAAGACCCTTTCTGCATCAATTGAGATAATCATGTGGTTTTTGTCTTTGGTTCTGTTTATGTGATGGATTACGTTTATTGATTTGTATATTTTGAACCAGCTTTGCATCACAGGGATGAAACTGACTTGATTGTGGTGGATACGTTTTTTGATGTGCTGCTGGATTCAGTTTGCCTTTATTTTATTGAGGATTTTCGCATCAATGTTCATCAAGGATATTGGCCTGAAATTTTCTTTTTTTGTTGTCTGTTCCTGGTTTTGGTATCAAGATGATGTTGGCTTCATAAAATGAGTTAGGGAGGAGTCCCTCCTTTTCAATTATTTGGAATAGTTTTAGAAGGAATGGTACTAGCTTCTCTTTGTATTTCCAGTAGAATTCAGCTGGGAATCCACCTGGTCCTGGGATTTTTTTAGTTTGGTATGCTATTAATTACCATCTCAATTTCAGAGTTTGTTATTGGTCTACTCAGGGATTCAACCTCTTCCTGGATTAGTCTTGGTAGGGAGTATGCATCCAGGAATTTATCCATTTCTTCTAGATTTTCTAGTTTGTTTGCATCAAGGTGTTTATAGTATTCTCTGAGGATAGTTTGTATTTCTGTGAGATCAGTGGTGATATCTCCTTTATTGTTTTTTATCGTGTCTATTTGATTCTTCTCTCTCTTCTTATTAGTTTAGATAGCAGTCTATCTATTTTGTTAATTTTTTCAAAAAGCCAGCTCCTGGATTCTTGATTTTTTGGAGGATTTTTCATGTCTCTATCTCCTTCAATTCTTCTCTTACCTTAGTTATTTCTTGTCTTCTGCTAGCTTTTGGATTAGTTTGCTCTTGCCTCCCTAGTTCTTTTAATTGTGATGTTAGGGTGTCAATTTGAGATCTTCCTAGCTTTCTGATGTGAGCATTTAGTGCTATAACTGCTTAACATTGCTTTAGCTGTGTCTCAGAGATTCTGATATGTGGTCTCTTTGTTCTCATTGGTTTCAAAGAACTTCTTAATTTTTGCCTTAATTTAATTATTTACCCAGGAGTCATTCAGGAGCAGATTGTTCAGTTTCCATGAAATTTTATGGTTTTGAGTGAGTTTCTTAATCCTGAGTTCTAATTTGACTGCACTGTGGTCTGCAATACTGTTTGTTATTATTTCAGTTCTTTTGCATTTGCTGAGGAGTGTTATACTTTCAATTATGTGCTCGATTTTAGAATAAGTGCCATGTGGCAATGAGAAGAATGTATATTCTGTTGATTTGGGGTAGAGAGTTCTTTAGACATCTACTAGTGTGTCCGGAGTCGGTTCCTTCCCGTGGGTTTGAGGTCTTGCTGACTTCAAGAATGGAGCCACGGACCCTCGTGGTGAGTGTTACAGCTCTTAAAGATGGCACAGACCCAAAGAGTGAGCAGCAACAAGATTTATTGTGAAGAGCCAAAGAACAAAGCTTCCACAGCGTGGAAGGGGACCTGAGGGGGTTGCCGCTGCTGGCTGGGGTGGCCAGCTTTTATTTCCTTATTTGTTCACTCCTGTGTTCCTTTTTTCAGTCCTCCCTGCAACTGGCTACTTTTAGGCTCCTGTCGATTGGTGCGTTTTACAGAGCACCTTGTCACGTTTTACAGAGCGCTGATGGGTGCATTTCACAATCCTCTTGCTAGCCACAGAGTGCTGATTGGTGCATTTTTACAGAGCGCATGTTTACCTTCCTCAGTAGGTGGAGCTTCCCTGTAGGATCCTTCAGCCTCTGGTTGGGGTTATTCGAGATCCTACAGGGAAGCTCCACCTACTGAGGAAAGATGGGTCAGGGTTGGGCCTGAGGAAGCACTCTGGTGGCAGACTGCCACAGCTGGTGTGTTGGGCCATGGGGACAAGTCTTGGGACCAAGCCATCCAGCCTCCCTGGCTCCAGCAGGGGCAAAGTACATTCTGGAACTATAGAAATGGGTGCTGTCCTTACCCTGCTCAGGGAGCTTAGCCTGTTGGGCAGTTGCAAGTACCTGTGCTGGCTGCTCCCCCTCCCACAAGGAGCACAAAGGGCTAGACAGCAGGCAGTGGCAGCCTGTGCTGGTTGCCACACCTTGCTGGGAGTTTGGTAGGCTTAAGCAGATTCCAGCTAAGAGGCTGTAAGAATCTGCACGTTCTGGGATTGGGACACTAGGCCCTGGTGGCATGGGTTCTTGAGTGGGATCTTCTGATCTGTGGTTTGCACACTTCCATGAAAAAGCAGTTTCCCCGGCTGGGTAGCAGGCTCACTCACCACCTCCCTTGGCTGGCAGGGAGGGGGTTCCCCTTCCCCATGTGGGTCTCAGTTGGGCCACCGCACCACACTGCTCTTCCTTCTCTCAGTGGGTAATGCCAGCCTTTTGTCAATTTTTATAAGAGAAACTGGATACCTTGCTTGCAGGTGAAGGATTCATATGCTTATCATGGTTTTTTTCGATGGCAACCTCTGATGACTGCTGCTTCTAGTTGGCCATCTTGGTCCTGCCCCCCGACTATTTTTGTTTTATACTTTAGGGGTACAAAGGCAAAATGTAAATTCATTTGTGTGTTGATTTACAATGGTAAAACTGTATCTGAAGGGTATTTAAAATGTATTTTTACAAAGTTTTTAAACGGAATTTAGAAACAGCTAAATGTAAAAGATGCTAACAAGCATTGGTGTTTATATCTTTAAAAACCTGTTAATGAAGTGTTTAGTTTATTAACACTGATATGTTTATAGAATCTAAGTCTAACAAACACTGTAACTGTTTACAATGTGCTAGTGCAAGAATAGGCATGAAGTTAAATAACAGAATAGCATTAAGAAATAGAGCTATGCTTATAATGGAATATAATATAAGATAAAGGTGTTATTTCGTTGGATAGAGAGAAACATGGACTATGAAATATCAAAGTATGAGAATATGCATTAGCTATTTAAAAAGAAAAAAAGAATCAGCTGTAGTCTTTACTGTATTTTTTTATACCAAAATAAGTTTAGATTAATACCAATTGATTTTTTTAAAAAATTAGTATCACTTTTATTAAGCACTTTTTCCTCTCCTTACTGATTTGGGAGAGAAATTATGCCAAATAGGAACAAAATTACCTTTGATTCAGGATTTCCTTTGAATACATTAAAAGCTGTCTATAAACATAATATTGTACATGGATCACTTTTGTTATATTTGTCAAGGGGCAGAGAACTTTTCTTAGCCTAAATTTTAATAATTTGCTGATTAAGAAAATGTACTGGATCCTTTCCTTACCCCTTATACGAAAATTAATTCAAGATGGATTAGAGACTTAAATGTTAGACCTAATACCATAAAAACCCTAGAAGAAAATCTAGGTAGTACCATTCAGGACATAGGCATGGGCAAGGACTTCATGTCTAAAACACCAAAAGCAACGGCAGCAAAAGCAAAAATTGACAAATGGGATCTCATTAAACTAAAGAGCTTTTGCACAGCTAAAGAAACTACCATCAGAGTGAACAGACAACCTACAGAATGGGAGAAAATTTTTGCAACCTACTCATCTGACAAAGGGCTAATATCCAGAATCTACAAAGAACTCAAACAAATATACAAGAAAAAAACAAACAACCCCATCCAAAAGTGGGCAAAGGATATGAACAGACATTTCTCAAAGGAAGACATCCATACAGCCAACAGACACATGAAAAAATGCTCATCATCACTCGCCATCAGAGAAATGCAAATCAAAACCACAATGAGATACCATCTCACACCAGTTAGAATGGCAATCATTAAAAAGTCAGGAAACAACAGGTGTTGGAGAGGATGTGGAGAAATAGGAACACTTTTACACTGTTGGTGGGATTGTAAACTAGTTCAACCATTATGGAAAACAGTATGGCAATTCCTCAAGGATCTAGAACTAGATGTACCATATGACCCAGCCATCCCATTACTGCGTATATACCCAATGGATTATAAATTACTCTACTACAAAGACACATGCACACGTATGTTTATTGCGGCACTATTCACAATAGCAAAGACCTGGAATCAACCCAAATGTCCATCTGTGACAGACTGGATTAAGAAAATGTGGCACATATACACCATGGAATACTATGCAGCCATCAAAAAGGATGAGTTTGCGTCCTTTGTAGGGACATGGATGCAGCTGGAAACCATCATTCTTAGCAAACTATCACAAGAAGAGAAAACCAAACACCGCATGTTCTCACTCATAGGTGGGAACTGAACAATGAGATCACTTGGACTCGGGAAGGGGAACATCACACACTGGGGCCTATCATGGGGAGGGGGGAGGAGGGAGGGATTGCTTTGGGAAGTTATACATGATATAAACGTCATGCACATGTATCCTAGAACTTAAAGTATAATAAAAAAAATAAATAAATAAATAAAAAGAAAATGTAACAAAAGAGGTGGAAAATAATCCTCAGATAGAACTTTCTTCTGTTTGAAATTACAACATAAAACAAATAAAATGATTCCTTTTATAATCTTCCTAAACTTCCGAAGCCTCTCTGTCTTTTTCTTTTCATATTATTTCACAAAGAAACTAGCAGTGTCAGAATGGAACTCCTTCAATATCCCGAGCCAACCCTACACCATCAGTGTCAACATGGCCCTCTTTTCCCTCTATCCTGTTACAATAAAGCAAGTATTTACTCCGAATTCCTTTCTACACCAGGCTCTGATAAATGCCTTTACCCTCCAATGTTATACATTCTTACTTACTATCACATTCTTAATTATTGGGTCCGAGCATCAGCCTTCTATATCCTATTAGGTGTCAGATTTACAAGAGTAGAAACTGTCTTAGGCTTCTTCTTAGTGTAAGGTACTTACCAGTACCAGATTCAAAACATAAACACTATAGATGTCAATTGGTTAGATGTTCCTTGGAGCCTAAGTAGCTATTTAAAAATAATTGTGTATCAATGATTTAATCAGTGTGCCATTATTTATTTTTTGCCTTGTAAAAAACCCAGGAACTATGGAACACAGATTTATTTTTGGTATCTGTAATCTGTGCCAAGTGACATTTTGACAGGAAGCTATTCCTAATGTAAGCTAGCAGACACCTCTTGCTAAGAAACTTATTCTTGTTATCAGGAAAGTATTGTTTGTACTCTTTTGGTTAAATGTGACCCTTCAGCCTAGCTCCATGTGGTTCAAAAATAATATAAATACAGTTTAAAATCGATATGCCTTAAGCTTTTTGTTACATAATTCATATTTCCTCTATTTAAAAACTTTGCTACAATCTTGCCAGGAATGCAGGATATTTATTTTCAGTTACTCCCACAAAAGTAAAAGAAAAGATAAAGAAACTTTATATATTCCTCCAGGAAGCTATCCTTGCACAGAATCATGTCCTATTTATATATCCTCTTGACCTTCAGAGATTTATATCTAACAGACAATGAATATCCTCTTGAATGACATACATAAAGACACTTCACAAAGAGCAAATAGAACATACGAATCATTGTTTTTCCTAAATGTATTCTTTCTCTTTTCTTTATCATATAAATATAGTACTTATTTTCAGCTATACTGCTAGGGATATTTCTGCAATTCCTCCCCATTAATGCAAATAAGTTTCTGACTATTCTTCCTTTTAAATGTCTCTAAAATCAACCCTCTCCTCCCAAACCTTCTTTTCATTGTCCACCATCTCCTGCTTGGACCATTGGCATAGTCTCGTACTATGTCCCTGCGTCCAATCTCATACTACCTCTAGAAGGATTTTTCCATTGACAGATTATTCTTCTGCTACATTAGAGTAATTTCAGCTCCTTCAGTGGGTCTTGCTATGTCACACATTTCAGCCTTTATGCATTTGAATCCTTCTGCCTGGCATGCTATCTTTTTCTTTCCTTTTTTTTTAACCAGAAAATTATTATCTACTTTTTAGCCCTCTTTAATTAATGACCTGAGGTAATTACATCTCACTTTGTGTATTACCAGGAACTTGTCTCTTCACTGTATTGCAGTGATTTATTTATATGTGACTTTCTTATAAAAATACAAGCTACTCGGAGCAGAAATACATCTTTACATCCCAGCACCAAGCACATGGCCTAACACAAAGTAGGCAAAAAAATAATGTTTTAAATAAATAAATAAATAACTCCTAACCTCTAAATTTGCAAGAGAAACTCAGGTTATTAAATTTTAATTTGGACATATGGTACGTTAACTCTCTAAAATACTGGATCACACAGATTAAGCAATAAAGTTAATGAAAGCAAATTGATTCCCCGTTTCTCCTTCTCTCACTACCCTCTCCCTCTTCTTCACTTTCTTTGTGTTTTTGTTGTTGTTGCTTCGCTCTGCATGTTTTATTAAGCACCTACTATGTTCTAGGCCCTAGAGATACTGCTGAGTATTATTTTAGAACAACATTTATTATTTGAATAATAAAACTACAGATCTGCCATAACCAGAGAAATTAGGTAGACATTATAAATACTCATACCACTAGGGCATACATTTTAGTTATTGTTCACTTAAGAGACAAGGAATGTTCTTATATCTCTGAAGAATTTCTTGGAAAATTTGAACTACATCACTTGTAAAATGTTCACATAAAGTAAATGCTAAGGTATTTTGGAACCACAAGACTTATAAAACCTTGAAAAGTCATTAAGTAAATGTTTATTGGATGAATCTAACATATTCCCCTGGCTGCAATGAGCAATATATTTATAAAGGTTAGGCAATCCACCTTATAAACAAATCTACAGATGAAGACCTTCTTAACATTTTCATCACAGTTTGAAATATTTACAACCTTTTAGTCAGTTTTTATTTTTTCAAAATCAGCATATTCTGCTGAAATAAACTTTCTAATTTTTTCTGCAAAGATTAATTTTTATTAGATTATCAACGCTTTGCACATATTTTATAAGGTGTTAAGCCATTTTTCCCCTTATCCTTTGTCTCTTCTTGAGCATCTAGCCTTCCCTAGGAATATATAAATCACTTTATCATAAATTTTTATTATTGATTAATTTTATTCTGTAATATATTTCTGTCTCTTTTAAATGTCTTCATCTATCAGAAGACTGATTAACAAATGGAATATAAGATTTTAATAAATGTTTAAAACAATTTGTATTTTGGTCTCATTACATATAGTGCCACTTTGATATATGGTTGTTAATATGCAAATACAAAATTAAACTGAAGGCATAGAAGCATAGAAGGGAACAGACACATAGGTACACATCATTAGAAAGATTTAGAGTTAATGGTCTTACAAGTTCTTGCTACATAAGGGCTTTGAGAAGCAACTATCTTTAACATGTTTGGTAGGATTGCAGCGAAGCTGAATCTCACAGAGGATGGAAGAGATGAAAGAAAATGGTAGGTTTACAGAAAATATTATGTTAGCTTCTTGGATCTGAGGCTTGGTGTCTATCATTAATTTTGGAAATTTCTCTATTGCTGCTTACTTAAGTATTTCTTCTGTCCCATTCTCATTTAGGGGATTCTAATTATGTATATAATAGATGATTAATATTGTACCGTATCTCTTGCATATTCTGTTCTTATATTTTTCTCTTTTCTGTGTGTGTGCTTCAGTTTGTAGTTGCTCTTGTCTTATCTTCAAGTTCACTGAATCTCTCTGAATCTACTGATGTGCCTACCAGCCTATCAAAGGTACTATTTATCTTCATGCGATTTTTTTTTAATTTTAGCATTTCTAGATTCTTTCTTATAACTTTATTTTTTCTGCTGAAATTATGCATCAGATCATGCATATTTTCTGGCTATCTGTTAGAATAAAGGTTCTAATTAATTATAGTTATGTCAAATTCCTAGTCTAATATACCAAAAGCTGTTTTGTATCTGAGCCTGGTGGTGATATTTTTTTGTCATTGTTTTTGTATGCCTTAATCTTTTCTTTCTGGGAATCAAACTTATTGGGCAGAACAGTATATTCCAAGGCAAATATAGCTTTTTATTGTGATAACATATATGCAACATTAGCTTTTCCATTTAAGCCATTTTAAGTGTACAATTCAGAGACATTAAGCATATTCAAATTTTTGTGCAACCAATGTCAACATCCATCTCTAGACATTTTTAATCATCCCAAACTGAAACTCTATGCCCATTAAACAATAACTCCCCATTCCCCCCTTCCCCAACACCTGATGACTTCTACTCTACTTCCTGTCTCTATGAATTTGCTGATTGTAGGTAGCTCCTGTCAGTTAGATTACATAATGTTTGTCCTCTTTGTATCTGGCTTATTTCACTTAGTATAATGCTTTCATCCATGCTATAGCATGCAGCAGAATTTCCTTCATTTTTAAGGCATTTTAAAACTATATATATAATTATCATATATAATATGTATATTATATATAATATACATATTAAATAAAAATAATAATATATTATATTAATAATTTTACGATAATTATAATATATAACACATATTATATATTATTATGTTATATGTTATATATAATATATATTATATTGTATAGATTATGTATATTATATAATATATACTATTGTATATATTATGTATATTATATATTTTGTATATATATATAGTTTATCCATTCATCTGTCAATGGAAATTTGGATTGTTTTCGCAAAGCATATATTTTAATGCTTGGTGATGTGCCCTTTTCTTCTCCGAGGGCTTTAATATGGGGTTTGTTTTAATCAAGTCAGAAGAAGTACTAGTTTGGGCTTTGTTGTTTCTGTTCCTCAGTTGACCATAAGTTTTAAACTTCTCTAGTGGTATTTTGTTTTTACTGTGGGTAGTAGCTTGCCAGAGATCATTTTCTCAATTTCTACTCTCCACTTATTTGATTCTGCCCTTTATACAATGCCCCCAAAAGAATCTCTCTCTTGTTATTTTTCCAGGTATATTGTGCTGTTATTTTCACTCTAAAGATATTAGCTTGGTCACAGCAAGGAACGAGGAGGATGGAATTCTCTGATGCTCTGATGAACCCTATCCACAGACAGACTTTCCACTGGCTCTGGGTTCTTGGGAGCGCAGCCTTCACGAGTGCTCCTCTCCAGCTACTGGGCCCAAAACACGACCCGGCACCTCCACGAGGGGTAGTGACAGTTTCTGTTTGTTTCTTTTCCCTTCCCCCAGTTGTGATGTGATCAAGGGAATTATTCAAGTTGAAATGGAAAGATGCTAAACAACATGAAACCATGTGTAAATATAAATCTCATTTTTAAAGAGAAACTGTAAACACAAACCACAAAATATTGTTATGCTGCAAAGGTGGCATGTAAGTCACATTTAACACTAGCGTATAAATTATAAGACAAAAGTAGTAAGAATAATTATAACTATAAAAATATTTTAATGGAAACAATATAGAAATAAGTAAAATACGACATAAATTACAGTAAGTATGTTGGGGAGTTAAGTGTAGAATTTCGGTATGCAATTGAAATTGAGTTGCTATAACATTATAATAGACTGATATAACATGTTTGATCTGAGCCCCCATGGTAACCACACACAAACACAAACATACAAATGTACAATGGATACATGAAAGATGAAGAAAAAGAGTAAAGAATTCCATTACTAAACAAAAAATCAAACCACAAAGATAACAAGAGAAAAGAGAAAAAATCCTACAAAACAGACAGAAAATAATAAAATGTCAATAGTAAGTTCTTATCGATCAATAATTACTTTAAATGTAAATGGACTAAATCAATCAATCAAAAGACCTGAGGTGGATGAATAGATTAAAAAACATGACCCAACTATATGCTGTCTAGAAGTGTTGCCTTACATTTAAAGACATACTTAGGCTAAAGGTGAGGAGGTAAAGAAAGATATTTCATGCAAATGACAACCAACAGAGAACAGGGATGGCTATACTTATATTAGATAAAATAGAAATTAAGTCAAAAACTATTACAAGAGATTAAGAAGGACATTACATAATAAAAGGATCAATTCAACAAAAACATGTTATAATTTTAAATATATATGTACATAACATCAAAGCACCTAAATATGTAAAGCAAACACTGACAAACTGAAGGTAGAAATAGACAAAAATACAATAATAGCAGGAGACTTCAATACCCACTCTCTATAATAGATAGATCATCTAGACTATTCAACTGCTGACTTGAATAACACTCTAGACCAAATGGATCTAGCAGACAAATGCAGAACATTCCACTCAACAGCAGCAGATTACTCATTCTACTCAAGTGCATTCAGAACGTCATCCAGGATAAATCACATGTTACATCACAAAACAAGTCTTTATAATTTAGAAGGCTGAAATTATTACCAGTATCTTTTCTGATCATAATGGAATTAAACTGAAAGTTAACAACAGAAAGAAAATTGGTAAATTAACAAATTCAAATAAATTAAACAACAAACTTTTAAACAACCATTGGGTCAAAGAAGAAATAAAAAAGGAAGTTAGAAAATATGTTGAAACAAACAAAATGAATACACAATGCACCAAAACATATTGAATGCAGCAAAAGCAGTACTAAGAGTAAAGTTTAGTTTATAGTAATGAATGCCTACATTAAAAGAGAAGAGAGAGTTCAAATAAATAATCTAACTATATTTCAAGGGAATAGAAAATACGAAGAAACTCAACACAAAGTTATTAGAAAGAATGAAATAATAAATATTAGATAGAAATAAATGAAATAGAGACTAGAAAAACAAATAAGAAAAACCAACAAACCTAAGTTTATTTTTCAAAACGAAACACAAAATTGTATTGATAGAATATTAGCTAGACCAAGAAAAAAGGGAAAGAGTCAAATAAAATTAGATATGAAAGATGGGACTTGGCCGGGCGTGGTGGCTCAAGCCTGTAATCCCAGCACTTTGGGAGGCCGAGACGGGTGGATCACGAGGTCAGGAGATCGAGACCATCCTGGCTAACACAGTGAAACCCCGTCTCTATTAAAAAAATACAAAAAACTAGCCGGGCGCGGTGGCGGGCGCCTGTAGTCCCAGCTACTCAGGAGGCTGAGGCAGGAGAATGGCGTGAATCCCGGGAGGCGGAGCTTGCAGTGAGTGGATATCGCTCCACTGCACTCCAGCACTCCAGCCTGGGTGACAGCGTGAGACTCCGTCTCAACAACAAAAAAAAAAAAAATGAAAGAGGGGACTTAAGAACAGAAATACAAAGTATCATAAGGGACTACATGAGTAAATTGGACAACCTAGAAAAAGTAAATAAATTTCTAGAAACTTACAACCTACCAAGACTGAATCAAAAAGAAATAAAAACAATAATGAGCAATAATCAGTAAGGTGATTGAAGGAGTAATAATGATGAAAAAGAAAACCCCAGAACTAGATGGCTTCACTGCTGAATTAATCAAACATTTAAATAATAATTAATACCAAAATTCTTAAACTTTTCCAAAAACACATAAAAAGAGGGAATACATCCAAATTCCTTTTATGAGGTCAGTATCACTCTCATACCAAAGCTAGACAAAGGCACTGTAAGAAAAGAAAATGACAGGCTAACATCTCTGATCAACATAGATGCAAAAATTTTTAGTAGAACACTGGCAAGTTAAACACAATGTGAAAATAAAAGAATCATACACCATGACCAAGTAGGTAAGATTTACCCTTCGAATGCAAACATGGCTCAACCTATGGAAATCAATCAATGAGATATACCACATTAATAGAATGAAGAACAAAAAAATCACATAATCATTTCAATAGAGAAAAAGCGTTTGACAAAACGCAACCACCCCTAATAATATAAACTCTCAACAATTTAGACATAGAAGGAACTTATCTCAACAAAATAAAGGCCACATATGACAAGCTCACAACTTAGATTATACTCAATAGTGAAAAGCTAAACAGTTTCTTTCTATGATCTGGAGCAAGGCAAGAATGCTCACTGTCACCTTTCCTATTAAATATAGTGTTGAAGGCACTAGTTAGAACAATTAAAGAAGAAAAATAAATGAAAGCATATAAATTAGAATGGAAGAAGTCAAACTATCTCTGTGTGCAGAAGACATGATCTTATATGCTGCAAACCCTAAAGATGCTACCAAAAAAGTAAGAACTAACAAAAAGCTTTAATAAAGTTGCAAAATACTAAATCAACATACAAAAATTAGTAGCTTTTGTATTCATTAATCATAGCCTAATTGATAAGAATTAGAGAAAGAAATTCTATTTACAAAAGCATAAAACATAATAAAACACTTAGGAACAAACTTAACCAAGGTGGTAAAAGACAAATACACTGAAAACTACAAAACACTGGTAAAGTTTAAAAAGATACAAATAAATGGAAAGACATCTCATGTTAATAGACCGAAAGAATTAATATTGGCAAGATGTCAATAATACTGAAAGCTACTTATAGATTTATTACAATCCCTATAAAAATCCCAATGGTATTTTTTAAACAGAAAAAAATCTAAAATTCATAAGGAACTACAAAAGACCCTGAATATCAAAGCAATTTTAAGCAAGAAGAGCAAAGTTTAAGGTCTGACACTCTATACTCTATGATTGTAAAACATATTACAAAGGTACACTAATCAAAAGACTTATTCTGGCATAAAAGCAAATATACAGATGAAATGAATCAAACAAAGAGCCCAGGAACAAACTCACACATGTATCGTCAACTGTTCTTTGACAAAGTAGCCATAGATGGGGAAAAGATAGTCTGTTCAGTAAATGGTGCTAAGAAAATTAGAAGTCTACATGATAAAGAATAAAATTGGGCCAGGTGTGGTGGCTAACACCTGTAAGTCCAACACTTTGGGAGGCTGAAAGTAGGCTGATCACTTGAGGTCAGGAGTTTGAGACCAGCATGGCCAACACAGTGAAACCTCATCTCTACTAAAAATAGAAGAAATTATCTGGGTGTGGTGGTGCATGCCTGCAATCCCAGCTACTTGGGAGGCTGAGGCATGAGAATCGCTCAAGCCCAGGAGGTGAAGGTGGCAGTGACTTGAGATCGTGCACTGCACTCCAGCCTGGGCAACAGAGTGAGACTCCGTCTCAAAAATAAATAAATAAATAAATAACATAAAATAAAATTGGACTTTCATCTCACACCATATGGAAAAATAGATGCAAAATGGATTAAAGACAAATATAAAACATGAAATAATAAAACTCTTAGAAGAAAACATATGGGAAGACCTCTAGACATGGGACTGGGCAATGATTTCTAGGATATAACACCAAAAGCACAGGCAACAAAATCAAAAATTGACAAGCAGGAATAAATCAAACTGAAATGCTTCTACATAGCAAAGGAAACAATTAACAAAATGAGAAGGTAACCTATGAAATGGGAGAGAATATTTACAAATCATACATCTGATAAGGGATTAATATCCAACTATATAAGGAACTCCTAGAACTCAATAGCAAAAACAAAAACAAAAGTAACAATTCAGTTAAAAAATAAGCAAAGATTCTTAAAATACATTTCTCTTTGTCTTTCTATTTGTCCTTGCATAAAGATAAATTCCTCATGATCTTACTTATATGTGAAATCTAAAATACAGTATCAAACACATAGAATACATGTTAATATACTATCAAATGTATAGAAGCAGAGAATAGAATGGTGGTTTCCAGGGGTTGAGGGAAGTAGAAATGAGGAGATGTTGGTCAAAGGGTAGAAAGTTTCAGTTAAACAAGATCTGAAGATCTACTTAAAAACCAAAAAAAAATTGTCATTTATATGTGTGCCTCTACAGAGTGAATTAAATGCAGCAATGTTACGTGAACACGTTCATTCACTGAAATAGCACTATACTCATTCACATATACAACTACCATTCTTAGAAACATCTTTTACACATGTGCCTTTGTTGATATGGTTTTGCTTTGTTTCCCCACTCAAATCTCATGTTGAATTATAATTCCCAACGTTAGGGAAGTGACCTGGTGGGAGGTGATTGAATCACTAGGGCAGATTTCCCCCTTGCCATTCTTGTGATAGTGAGTGAATTCTCATGAGATGGAGTTGTTTAAAAGTGTGTAGCACTTTTCCCCTTTGCTCTTTCTCCCATTACCATGTGAAGATGTGCTTGCTTCCCCTTCACCTTCTGCCATGATTGTAAGTTTCCTGAGGCCTCGCTAGTCATGCCTTCTGTAGAACCTGCAGAACTATAAGCCAATTAAACCTCTTTTCTTCATAAACTACCCAGTCTCGGGTAGTTCTTTATAGCAATGTGAGAACAAACTAATACAGAAAAGTGGTACCAGAGAAGTGGGGCATTGCTATAAAAATACCTGAAAATGTAGAAGTGACTTTGAAATCAGGTAAAAGGCAGAGGTTGGAACAGTTTGGAGGGCTCAGAAGAAGACAGGAAGATGTGAAAAGTTTGGAACTCTCTAGAGACTCGTTGAATGGTTGTGACTAAAATGCTGATAGCCATATGGACAGTGCTGGCTGAGGAGGTCTCAGATGGAGATGAGAAATGTATTGGGAATTGGAATAAAGGTCACTCTTGATATGCTTTAGCAAAGAGACTGGTGGCAGTGTGCCCCTGCTCTAGAGATCTGTGGAACTTTGAACTTGAAATAGATGATTTAGGGTATCTGGCAGAAGAAATGTCTAAGCAGCAAAGTGTTCAAGATGTAGCCTGGCTGCTTCTGAAAAGGCCATGCTCATTTTCCTAATCAAAGAGAACTTATATATAAGAGGGAAGCAGAGTGTAAAAGTTTGGAAGATTTGCAGCCTGACCATGTGGTAGAAAAGAAAAACTCATTTTCTGGGGAGAAATTCAGGGTGAAGAAATTTGCATAAGTAAAAGGTCACCAAATGTTAATAGCCAAGATAATGAAAAAATGCCTCCAGGGCATTTCAGAGACCTTCACAGAAGCCCCTCCCATCACAGACCTGGAGGCCTATGAGGAAAAAATGATCCTGTGGACCAGGCCTAGGGCTCTGCTACTCTGTGAAGCCTCAGGACATGACATCCTGTGTCCCAGCTACTCCAGCTCCAGCTGTGGCTAAAAGGGGCCAAGGTACAGCTCCAGCCATTGGTTCAGAGGGTGCAAGCCCTAAGCCTTGGCAGCTTCCACATGGTGTTAGGCCTGCTGGTGTGCAGAAGGCAAGAACTGAGGCTTGCCAGCCCCCACTTATATTTCAGAGGATGTATGGAAATACCTGGATGTCCAGGCAGAAGTCTCCTGCAGGAGTGGAACCCTCATGAGAAACCTCTACCAGGGCAGTGTGGAGAGAAATGTGGGGTTGGAACCCCCACACAGAGTCACCACTGGGGCACTGCCTAGTGGATCTGTGAGAAGAGGGGCACCATCATACAGACCCCAGGATGGTAGATCCACCTATAGTTTGCATCATACACCTCGAAAAGCTGTAGACACTTAATTCCAACCAGTGAAAGCAGCCACGGGGGCTGTACCCTGCACAGCCACAGAGGCAGAGCTGCCCAAGGCATTCAGAGCCCCTTCCTTGAGTCAGTGTGCCTTGGATATGAGACATGGAGTCAAAAGATATTATTTTGGAACTATAAGATTTAATGACTGCCCTACTGGGTTTTAGACTTGCATGGGGTCTGTATTCCCTTTGTTTTAGCCAATTTCTCCCTTTTGGAATGTATTTACCCTGTACCTCCACTGTATCTTGGAAGTAATTAACTTGTTTTTTATTTTATAGGCTTATAGATGGAAGGGGCTTGCCTTATCTTAAATGAGATTTTGGTCTTGGATGCTTGAATTAACGTTGTAATGAATTAAGGCTTTGGGAGACAGTTGCAAATACATGAATTTGTTTCAAAATTGGAGAAGGATATGAGATTTTGGAAGGGCCAGGGGCAGAATAATATGATTTCACTCTGTGACCTCACCCAATCTCATGTTGAATTGGAATTCCCAATGTTGGGGAAGGGACCTGGTGGGAAGTGATTGGATCATGGGGACAGATTTTCCCCTTTGCTTTTCTCATGATAGTGAGTAAGTTATCACAATAACTAGTTGTTTAAATGTGTGTAGCGCTTCCCCCTTTTCTCTCTCCTGTTGCTATGTGAAGATATGCTTGCTTCCCCTTCACCTCCCAGCCATGCCTCCTGTAGAGCCTGTGGAACTGTGAATCAATTAAACCTCTTTTCTTTATAAACTACTCAGTCTCAGGTAGTTCTTTATAGCAACATGAGAACAGACTAATACAAAACTTTATTAAATGTAACAGCAGTGAACACAGTCTTTTCATGAAATAACATTACCTTGATGCAAACAAATACTATGGCTTTTAGAAACATTCACATCCATATGACTTTACATAGTACAGTCTATGTACCAGCGTGTGGTCAACATATCCTTTCAATAAAATAACACTGTACTTATTCACCTATGCAACTAAAATTCTCAGAAACATCATTCATACATGTGTCCTTCTAAAGTGTATTAAATGTAAAAAAAGTGCATATTTTCCCCAACTATTTTGTTTAAATATAGATATCTACACACATGTAAACACAAACGTAAGTATTATCTTTTACCAAAATTGAACCATTAATCTTCAGCTTGCTTGTTCTTATTTAACAGCTTATCAAAAACATGTATCTGAGTCATTGTGTGTGTGTGTGTGTTTATCTCATTCTTCTAAATCACTTCTAAGTATTCCAATTTATTTATATGCCAGTTTAAATTTAAAACTGATCTTCTAGGCATTTTTATTATTTTAATATATTCCTTTTATATTGATATTGTTGTAAAAAAAAGAAAACCTTATTTCAATGTACTCATGCTATAATTTCTCTAGACCACTTCTCTAGAAGTAGAATTCTCTAGATTCTTCTCTAGATGTAGAATAATACTACCAAATTACTCCTTCCACAATCGCTATATAAAATGCCAATTTCCTCATATTCTAATCAACACTGTATTTCTTTTATACTTTGTTTAAATTGGCTCTTCTTTTATGAAAGAAAGGATGGTCAGGTTGACCATCTTTTCAAATTTTATTGGCCATATGAATTATAATTTTGTTATTTCCATGTTTTTTTATAACAGGTTGTCTATTTTTTAATTTATAAAAGAATTTTTGATGCGTAATGACCAATTATCTATTATTACACAGGAGAGTTATTTTATATAATGGCTGAAAGCTGTGTCTAGTGGACTGGCAGTTCCCTTCTGTTATTTTCCTTTTACTTTGTAGTGAATAACATTATATAGACTCTCTCTCTCTTTTGTTCTCACTCTCTTTTACTGTAGTTGTCTCTTGCTTTCTCTCTCTTTGTCTTTGCGTGTGTGCTTGAATAGCCAAATATCTATCTTTTTTCTATGATCTGAGTTTTATTTCTTTCTTAAGACCTGTGATTCTACAAATAATCTAAATTATCTCCTAGTTCAGTCATAATTTTTGTTCCACTTATAGATTATTAAAACAACTGGAATTTATTTTAGAAAACGTTTTATTTGGCCGGGAGTGGTGGCTCAAGCCTGTAATCCCAGCACTTTGGGAGGCCGAGACGGGCGGATCACGAGGTCAGGAGATCGAGACCATCCTGGCTAACACGGTGAAACCCCGTCTCTACTAAAAAAATACAAAAAATTAGCCGGGCGAGATGGCGGGCGCCTGTAGTCCCAGCTACTCGGGAGGCTGAGGTGAGAGAATGGCGTAAACCCGGGAGGCGGAGCTTGCAGTGAGCTGAGATCAGGCCACTGCACTCCAGCCTGGGCGACAGAGCGAGACTCCGTCTCAACAACAACAACAACAACAACAAAAAAGAAAACGTTTTATTTTTATTTTCTTCTAAGCCATTGTCTCCTGTTATTATGATTTTCCTGAGATTCAGATATCACAAAGAAAAGAAAGTTTACCTATAGCAAAAGGACATATATGTAAAGGCATATCTGACAAATGGTGGGGAATGTGAAGTGACTGTATGAAAGGCTAATTACCAAAAGGTATGACAAAATACCTTGAGAGACAATCATCAGAATGAGAGTTCACATGTAGTGAGTGCTTGTTTTGTACGATGCTGTGTCTTATTCACTTTTTATATCCATATGACTTTACATAGTGTAGTCTATGCACCAGAATGTGGCAAACACGTCATTTCAATGAAATAACACTGTACTTATTCACCTTTGCAACTAGAATTCCCAGAATAAGATGAATCTTGTATGCGTCTTTTAGAACTTCTCTACAATTCTGGAAACAAGGTTTATATATAAACTCTATATATTCTAGAGATTACATTTTATTTTATTTTACCTTATTTAGACTGAAAGAGTATATTCTGGAGATTTCAAAAGAAGAAATTGAAATTGTGAGAGATGAAAGATAACTTATGTAATTTTTACTGACTATAGAGATCATACCTTAACCAATATGATGTTGGGTCTCCAGCCATAGAAATTTGTCTAACAGAGTGAGCTACTCTCATTAGGAGGAAAAGGGCCTAGATGGAGCAGTTGTAGGTACAGAGTAAGGCTGTATTTCAGATCATGCTAATATAGCCCTTGTGGGGATCTATGGGATCAGAGAATCAGAGAGCCACTGTTTACAATCAATAAGAAAGAATGAAAAAATGATTTCAACATACCAACATACATAAAAAGTACTTTACTTAAACTTTCCTCTGTTTTCTGTATTAGCAATTCTCTATAACTTGAGCAGTAAAACTGAAATACCTGAGTTAGCAATGAGCATTGCTTTCTGCCATCTAGTGAGGAATACCTCTTCCATTATTAAACAAACAAACAAAAATCAGGTTGTGGAAGGTGTAGCATTACTGCCTTGAGTGATCAGTGATAGAGGGCCGATACAAATAGAAATAAACCAATATAATAGCATGGGGAATATCTATACAGATGGGCAAGAAAGTAGTGGGCAGAAAGACAGAGGAATAAATAGCATGGAGGGTATCTACACAGATAAGCGAGAAATAGTTGACAGATGCAAATAAAAAGTAAAAACAACATCTAGAATATCTAAATGGCAGAACTGGGAATGCATGTATAATCAGGAGAGAAGCCACTAGGATACAGAACAAAAGTTCTTTCTTTTTTTTTTTTCAAATAGTTATCTGGTAAAGTCAGAGTTGAAGAGATTTTTGGTAGTTTGGTCCATAGACAATGAAGAGAAAGTCCTATTTACCAATATTCCTATGAAGCATGTAAGTACATAATTTCCAGTCCACATCTACCTGTTACTACTTATACTATATTTAGATATTCAGCCATTGAGATTTTAGAGTTTTAAAAAGTACTTAGACACGGCCGGGTGCAGTGGTTCACACCTGTTATCCCAGCACTTTGAGAGGCCGAGGAGGGTGGATCACAATGTCAGGAGATCGAGATCATTCTGGTCCATGGTGAAACCCCATCTCTACTAAAAATACAAAAATTAGCTTGGCATGATGGCATGTGCCTGTAATCCCAGCTACTTAGAAGGCTGAGGCAGGAGAATAACTTGAACCAGGGATTTGAAGGTTACAGTGAGCAGAGATTGAACCACTGCACTCCAGCTTGGCAACAGAGCGAGACTCTGTCTCAAAAAAAAAAAAAAAAAAGTACTTAGACATTAATTGAGTCATGTTTAAAAAAATTCGGGAAGTTTCATTTGTTTGGTTTAAGGTAAAAGAGCATGCCAGAAACTAAAAATTTCAAGGAAAACATAAAGCTTTGATATTGAGATGTTCTTGTCTAGGAGATCTCCCTCTTTTAAACAAGGCCACATCTTATTTATCCTACTAATATACTGGTCCATTTCCAAAAAAAAATTCCTCACATTACTATAATTACTAAAGTATTCATAATTGATTACCGCACTAGTAATTTAGCCTATGCTATAGCTTTTTAAAATTTCTCATTTATATATCTAGACAACAATATTTATGGAATTGGCCACATATCTCATTTTTTAATTTTCCAGATACAGAAACCTAAACACAGGAGACACATTTATTGCTTCCTGCAATATTTCATAATGAGTATTTGAGCCCAGTTTAGCAAATATTTAATAAATGTTTTTAAGTGATGCACTCAGGAGGAAGGAAGGAGGTAAAGATGCATACTTTCTCAGTAACTATTGTTATCAGCCAGATATTTTTTCAGGTTATAGAGGGAACTAAGGGAAAAAGAGAAAAACACATTTAAGTGGATAAGTAATGAATGATAATCGTTCAAATTCAAATTCATAGAATATCTTATACCTAAGTGATTGAGGACATCTGATAGCCACTCATTAGTTTAGCTGTTTTTCACAAACTTGAAATTAAGAGTTAGGGATATTTGCTCACTCTTTATGGAGGGATACATTTAGACAAAGAGTAGCTAAATATTTCAAGATGATCACTCATTCAGTTAATAGATTTTATATATCTCATGTAATTTTAGGATAAAACCCAAAACTTTGGTCATTTGGATTTATGTGAACAGACCTAAGCCACCCTGCTTTTCAACAAATGTCTAGTATTTGTAAGTACAATTGGCCTCAGCCATATGTTAGGTGGGGGCCATGCTGTCTTCTTTCAAGAGTTAACAAAGGGTGTATCTATGGAAGTTAGCCTTAGAACAAACTTTGTCAAACATACAGTTATTTACCAGCAGAAAGGCACAGAATGGGGGTTGTATCAGTTACTCTTATTGTTAGAAGATGTTCCCTTCTGTCTAAAGATGCACTTTAACTAGAAATTTCAATGAAAGATTCACTCTGAGCTATCTTAACATGGTGCAGCAGGAAGAAGAGTCAGTCATGAAATGAGTCTGAGTGAAAGAGCCCTCCATAAATTGGAGGGACACATGACCAGCAAGCTCCATACCTTGTATGCTGTTCCTCAGGATTAGGCTGCCATGTTTACTCAATATCCTATATCTTGCTTATACAATGGAGGTAGAGCCTATTTAGTGTTTATACCCAATGACCTGTGTTTAATACTCCTCATTCTACTAGTAAAAAATTTATCTCTACCATGTCTTATAATACTTAAGTACTTAAATATAGATTTATATGACTATATTAGGAGAATAAACTTCTTTCTCGGGAATATAGTACATATCAAAATGCTAGCAAACATTCCCTTAAGTTGAGATCGCAATTAACTTACACACGCATAAGTCATCCTACTCACATTGAAGCCTTTTAAAGGTAAATTAGCACAGAGGCAATAAAACTTATATCAAATAGGCCAGTCTTTGTGGCCAAAGTAATCATATACAAAACTCAGTCACTATGACTGACTCTTTAAAGCTCCAATCAACTGAAAAATCAGAGAGTGGTTTGATTCCACATTCCAGCATGCCATTCAAACAAGATTATCTATTCTGTTTCCTAAGTAATGTTAGAACATCTAAGATCAATTGCACAGAACATATTTCATCTGTAATATACTGATATTTCTAAAGTTAAATGTTTCTTTTTAAGTGTTGTCAAATAATAATACTGCCAGTGACTTTAACAGGTCTTTGAAAGAACCCAGGAAATTGGACCCAGTATTTTTACCTTTCTCTGCCTTCCAAAGAACTTGCATTCCTGTCAGTATTATTTCCCAAAATAAATAAGCCCACAAGAAATACCTTATTAACTGTCTTTCACTTCCAATGCCTTCAGGCAGCAAAGATTTAACTGTCTCCCTCTGTGTCTTTCAAGAGAGTAAATTAATGTTTCCAGAAATATCAAGGAAGAAGGAAAAAATTGTCCTAAAACTTTTAAGTGATATTATCTGTGGTGTACAAGCTAACATAATAGTATCAAATAGGTATAAAATGAAATATGGGATTTAATTGAATAAATGTTTGTACTTTAAAAAGTAACAAAATAACTTCCAAAAGTTTTAATGTCTGCATTTGTTTCATTACATAAAAGTTTGCAAGAAAACTCTTACTAAACAACAAAAATCTATGTCTGATATTCATATTTTGTTAAATATAAAATTATACATAATATATAGTAACTATATATTATATATAATACATACATATTAAATATGTAATTATATTATAAAGAACATCACCACTCAATAATAAGAAAATACCAATTAAAAATGGGCAAAGGATCTAAAGAGACACTTCACTAAAGAAAGTACATGAATGACAAGCCCATGAAAAGATACTCAGTGTCATCAGTCATCATGAAACTGCAGAGACGTTTAATCACAAAGTTGTGCCCAGAATGTAGAGGTGATACCCCAGCCCAACTTTCCATTTTATCCAGTACACTCAATAATGCAGAAGGAGGACATGAAGCAAAGGAAATGAAGGAACAGCTATATCTGTTTGGCTCTAGATGTGTGTGCTGGGATCTCCTCTGTGGGCTTTAGCCACAGAAATGTTAAATAAATTATCCACAGCATTGTGGATAGAGGCAGTACCTTGTCCCCACTTCCCATTTGGCCTCTGGCAGAGGAGGAGCCCACTGTGTAGGAGACATCACAATACTAGGCTGCTCAGCCCAGCTAGTGTGGTCAGAAGAAGAGAGTCAAATTGACACTCCTAAACCTTCCTCCTAAAAAGAATACTAAAATTTGGTTAACAGTCTTCCAAGAGGGTCAGAGTGGTAAGATAAAGTGGAAAGAGGTGAACCCCATGCAGAGGACTATCTGATCACAGGGCTGAGCTAAAGCCATGGCAGATACTGAAGAGTCAGCTAGCAGTGAGATCTGTAGGGATGTGAATCAGAAGGGGAAATATGACCCATGTACTCCAGCACTATTGGCTTAGCTGACAGACTGCTCCCTGATCCTGTCAACTGAGAATGATACCATTACATGCTAGCAGAGAAGTTCTCTATGAGGCAGATAAAGAAGACACTGTCTTAGAAAGTAGAAGATGCTACTTAAGGACCAGCAATGGACCAGAGGCCTCCATGACCTCAGCCAGAACTTTGAGTAGCCCTTACATCCCTATTGTGTACTGGGATGTCATTTTAATGTAAGAAACAGAGCAAAAAAGACAATTTCAGTGTCATTTATATTTCCTCTTGGTCAATATGCTGAAGGTTACAAAAAAGACAAAATAGCATCATAACAAAGGAGCTGTATATTAGCATCAAATTAAATTTCTCTGCATAACTAAATTGTGCTGGTACCAAAATGTATAGCTCTGCTGTGCATCAAATGGGATGTACAGCACAAAAGGAGTAGTATGGATGAGATTACAATGCATGAGGCTATAAAGTGAGAAGTATAAAGACCAAAAAGGAAAGACTTTGCAATCCCAGTTTATAAAGTATAAGCATGCAAAGAAAACTGGGAGTCAGAGAGTAAAAGGGAAAATGAAGAAGAAATGGCTCTAATTCAGGTAGAATTTTCAGGAAGTAGATGAGGTCCTACAGAGTCAAATGCTGTAGAGAAATAAGCTGGCCTTCTGATTTAACAAATGGAAAGTCACAAGTAAGTTTAGCAAGATTTTCAGAAGAATTGGAGACTAATGAAAAAAGGTAGTTTTGCAGATGGCCAAATAGCAGATAGGCAATTGAGAAAAACTGTTTACAAAAATTGATAATGAAGAAAATGGACAGTAGCTTTTGGGAGAAGGGGAAAGAAAAGGCATCAGAGAATGCAAACATATGATAGAATGGAAAGAGAATATTGAGTCATCAGCGTTCCAATGGCACAAGAAAGACCCAGGGTCAAAATAGTTCTCGGTATGTAGAATAAAAAACAAAACAAGAGTGCATACTATCTGAGGCCATTTGAATAAAATTAAAAAGCACACAGATGAAGTCTGTACTATTAGAAGCCAAGATAATGATTACCCTTGGCAGAGGGGTAGTAACTGGAACAGAGCAAGAGGATATCTGAAGTATTGGTAAGGTTATACTTCTTACTCTTTGTGCTAGTTACATAGGGGTGTTTATTTTGTGAAAACCTTTTGAGCTGTACAGGTATAAGATTTCCAACCTTTTCTGTGTGTATGTTACATTTCAATTAAAAGAAGACTCTATGGATATTAAGAATTAGTACCATAATTAAATAGATTGGGCAAACATATAGAGAAAGTCAAAGGTAAATTGGATATGACCTTGAGAGAGATTTTGTTTATGGCTTTCATTTGCAGAGAAGGAGTAGAGGAGGCAAGCCACCTGTTAAGCCTTAGAAGGCAGATGGAAAGATGAATACCAGAGTTGAGAAGGGGAGAACTGCTGAGTGGATGAATGAAAGTTAATGGGTTATCTGGCAGCAATGAGAGCTCAACTACATTTAATGAATTAATAAATTGATCTTACCTCTTTCCACATAAGATTTTGTACACAAAATAAATTCTGTGTATGGAAATTAGAAAACCAAGATCACAAAATGGCTTATATAATTGCGGTATTTTATTTGAGAATTTGGCTATGACCTCCTGATGACCTAAATGAAAAGCTTTAAAATGGTCATTTCCATGATCTTATTGTTCACAAAGAGAAAACATACAAGTTTCTCATGGGAAGCTATTCAAGTTATTCATGGTAGCTCATTCTAACAGATATTTCTCACTTAAAAATTTATATAGGTATGCAAAAGTGAAATAATAAATATAACCTCAAATGTATCCTTAAAACATATATTATTGTAGGATTCATAAGGTTGTTTTTAAAAGCATTTACCCATAAGAACAGAGGACATTTTGCCAAAGCTCAATAAAAATAGAGAATAAAATTTATGTAACATGATCTATTTGTAAATACTCAGATTTCTATTGGTACATCTGACTCTAGGGAGAGAAATTTGAATATCTAGAACAATGTGTGGACTCATGTTCTACAGACCTCAAGGAACTTTATAAATCAAGAAGCAATATATTTATGATTTGAAGTATAGAAAGTCTTTATTTTAATTTACAATTCTTCTGTGTATTTGAAGGCCAACAAACAGATGACAACATTCTCAAAAATTTTCAGAAGTGTCAAATAATCTAAAATACTCTACTTAAATAATGACTACTTTACCCCATCTTAGTTATAGGGCTCAGAATACTTATAAGGCAAACCAGGATTCAAAAATAAATATGGATCTTATCTAGCCCTACCTGATTTTGAATACCAAATTTTTAATAGACCTACTTGGAAGTATGATGCTTTATTTTCCCTAAAAAAAAAAAAAAAAAAAACTCATCATCTGGAAGGTCTAGCTGAAAGGAAACATCCAAACTTACTTGGTGTGGAAAAAGCTGGATACATATTAGAGTCATGCAAATGAAAGAAAATGGAAGTGTCGGTATGAATGTAGCTGAAATGATCAACTATGTGGGCCAGCTTAGATACAGATGGGTGTAAAAGCTGAAGAGACTGAGAGCCCTGAAGAGCCCTGAATAGAGAGGAAATTGTTGGCTCACTGGTGGCACATCATTGGAAGGAAGCAGACTAAGCATTCAGGCACAAACTGCGATGTGTAGATCTTTTGGTACATCTACAAAGATGCCTTGCAGTATAGATAAGAGGCCACAGCATGTTAATTTAATAATTTATATGGTGTTCATTATTTTCAAAATATGGTTCAGAATCAGGAAATCAAAGTGGCTTGCTTTAGACAAAATTTAAACATCTGAATTGGGATTTTCTGTGGAGAGTTATGTGAAGGCTATCTTGACTGCAAAACAGAAGCTTGGTTCCTAAGTTATAGAGCCAACCACTGCAGAGACACTGTAGAGACTGTTCCTCATCAAGAGGAACATTTCTTCTTTTATTTTTTATTCATAAATATGTGACCTCATGGCTTCCTACTGTATGCAGTGAGTTATAATCTATTACTATCATTACATATTTTGATGCTAAAATTAACCTTGGTTTGAGTAGAGCTAGTCCATTCAATCTCTGTCCTTCTGCTGTATTGTCATAATTCTTTTAACATCTTCCTGCTGTCTGACATAACAAGATATTTTTGGCTCATCTTGTACTTTCCCTGCCTTGGTCCTGAAATTGGCCATGTCTTCAAGAATTCTTGCTTCCTTTTAGTGAAGAATGCTATACAGAACCAAGCTCTAGGTGCTAGGTGTGCTCATTGATACTGGATGTTGTCACTTCCAGGCCCTTCAAGTAGATAAAGCTAGGAAATATATGTATGTACACATATGAATATATGTATGCATACACACATTTACATCTATATTGGCTTTTATAGTCATTCATATTTGTGAAAACTATGACTTTACATTGATTCTTCCAATTACAATCCACCACTACAGGGTTCATTCTGTTTCTTTCCCTTTTTGTATTTGAATTCTGTTGTCTGACAGTGAGAACCCTGGTTTATATTTATGATATTTACTAATATTCTTTTAACTATCATATTTACTAATTTTATCAGTTCCTTTGTAAGGAACAAATCTTCTATCTTCATTACCACCTATTCCTTCATATAAACGCCCTCCTCACTCCTACACCCATGCCAGAATTCCCTTGTGTAGACCCATTCCTCACTACATGTGGAGTCTGACCTTTTGTATTTGGCTACCCTGATGCAAGAATGCTTACTTCATCCTATTTAGACTTTACCACCCCACTGCATGATGCACTGATATCAAATGCACCATTTAAATCTTCTGACACCATATGAAAACTACCTCTTCAAGGAGATGCCCTCATGAACTCACACAGACTTAACACTTCATAGGAAACTACATCTCCGCATGGATTTCCTTCTGACTCTGTTTGAGTTCTGACACCTCATGCTGAGCCATCCCAACCTATGAAAGCCCTCCTCTTTCCCCTTGGGCTTTGCCACACCACCCAAAGCCAGCCCTGTCACAGTGACACCATTCTCATACCACTGGGGAGTCCCATTGTGTTTTTCCCTTTTCAATCTGCTAGTGCTCTCACACCACAAGTGAAGTCACTCCCATTTGTGAACATCTTCCTCAATACTTTGATCTTGGAAACCTCACACTGGGGAGTCCTCCTATGCAAACATTTTGTTCACCTTACTTGGGCTTTGCTTGCCTCTTTCAGCCTTTGACAGCCTCTGATAGGGAGCATTCCTAAGTAGTGTCCACCATGCTTGGGCTCAGACATTCTGCTCTGGGTCGACCTCTGTTCTTGTTTCTCTTCTCTACCCATGTAGATTTCCACCTTGCTCTATCTTCCATGATGCCTTTAGGAATGAAATATTAGGAAAGGGAAGATAAAATAAAAATAAAGAGAAAGGAAGCAAGAAAATAGAAAGAGAAAGAGGTAGAAGAAAGAGAGATCCAATGCATTTTAAAGTATTCATAAATATCTTCCCATTCTAGGATATTTTACAGTATTGTTACTATTTACCAAACCATGGGTTAAAACAATGGTGAGTTATAACTAGATTTTTAAATAGTATATATAGAATAATAACTGAATGAACAGAAAATATTAAATAGCTAATTATGGTTTCATGAAAAAAAATAGGTAAATCTATCTATCCATTCTTTGATGTGTTTATAACATGGGTCACAGGGTATTTTCAGTAGAATATGGTTCCAAAAGGGCATAAAATACTGAAAAATAAAATATATGCACTATTGCATAATATAATTTCCTGATTACTTTGTATAATGTGTTCCATATGAAGGAAACTGATAGATATTATTAATTAAATTTTAAGGAGCTTATGAGATATATGAGAAATAAGAACACATAATCATTAGAAATCATAATGGGCTTTAGGAGCTTTGAGATATGATAAGGAGACAGAGAAATATTTGAATCCTGTCCTTGAAGAAGTATAAAAACGAGAAACATGTTTAAAAAAAAAACAAAAACATAATGCTGTTGTTAACTAGGATTGTGCCAAGTCCAAAGCAGAGAATTCTGGTAAGGTGATAGGTCAGCCATACAGGCAGACTGCTCAGATGTCCCTTTCAGAAAGAACTTGATAATTAGCTGCAAGGGATGCAGTTGGTTCACAGCTTCCAGCCGCAGTGCCTCAGGGTCTGCCGCACCACTGGAACCAAGGCCACTCTTTCCCTAGGAAGCGTCCAACAAATGACAAAGTACAGTGATGGTACTCTGGCATGGCCATTTTTGCCCATTTGCAGGATTCTTCTATGGGCAATCTTTGTGCCAGATCCCACCGTGCTGGCTGATCCTTTCCCGGAACTGTTATATGGGCTGAGATTTTTCCGACTGATTCTCTTTTCTTCCCCTTCTCCTTTCAGCATCCAAATACAAATGCTTTTCTTGTTCCTTTTCTTCTTTATCTGTTACTGAAACTACCCCCAATATATCTTATGCACTTTTTACTCTTGTTCTCAGAGGATTCAATCAATATACCTAGTCTAGATTATGCTGGCAATTATAGACTCATGCAGCCTCTTTCCTCCTTTCTAAATTTAGCATTTTTTCTTGGCATCATGCCATTCTCCATGGACAGAAGAGAGAGAATATTCTCTGTCTTTTATCGAGGAACAGGCCCTAAGCAGCTAGCCGCTCCTACACCAAGGTGGAAGAGAAAGAGCAAGAAAGTTGCATCCTGGTTTTCTTCATGCAATAAGAGGCTCTGGCCACTTTCCTGCTCTGGCCATCTAAAAACAAGAAGCAAAAACCAGAGAGCCAGGCCCAATATATAGCCACTGAGGGCAAAATAACTTTGATCATTCTAAAGGACCTGGAATTTGACTAAACAATTTACTTATTTCTCTTTCAGGGCTCTCATGTCACAAAAAGTTTTACCTCCTCTCAGAAACTAAAAGAGGAAAACAAATGGCAGAACTTGAAGAGACTCCAGAGACTCTTAGTTCTAAGAGTCATATTCTTCCATGCCATCTTGACGAACAAGTTATTATATTCTGCATGTAACAGAAATAATATGATTAGGATTTACTACAATATACTTTAATAAAGGCAAACGTCATCTAAACTGCCTGAACATACCTCTGTGAGAAAAGTTGAGGAAAGACGATATAAATCATTTTTCTTATCAAATTGTAAAAGCGCTTCTAAATGCACTTTAGTAACTATATTAGGGGGAATTTTATTCCTAAAATTACTAATTATCTCTCTTAAAATGAATTTGCGTTTAAGGGGTAAATACACTTGTTTTCAACACCAAACCTTAGTGCATTGAATTATATGGTTGCCTGCCTTTATAATAGACTGAAGTCCAGAAGGATGAAAAAAATACAAATACATTTTGAACAGTTGTAACTTTATGAATGGAAAATGACAATGACTGTCTTAAAGATACGTTTAATATACATGTTTGTAAGTAATCATCATCTGCTTGTTTGTAGTTTATGCAAACCTGGATGTTAAGTTATTTGATTCAGTAAAGTAAGGTATTTGCATTGTCATGAAATGTCATAAGTTTGACTTCCTTTTGCAGATTCAATTCCAGTCATTCAAAGCAAGCCAGAGACAGACTGAAGTAAGCCATAGCATTATTCATCATGTGCCACTGCGAACAATGCTGCTGGATAACTTCAAGTGTTTTTAAGTTCTTCAAAATTATTTCTTGGTCAAATGAGAACCTCTACTCACAGATAAATGCATAGCACCTCCTCTGTCTTACTTGAGCAAATATGACATTTGAAAATCATCTCCCAAATCATACGACCACAAGATTATGACTATATATTGATATTGTTAGCAATGGAGAAATGTAATAACAGATTTTTATTAAAGTCACATGCCACACATCTTCCTCTCTCTTCAGAGCAGGTCAGAAAAACATTAATCCTGAGATTAAGTTATACACTTAATCAAAGAAAGGTTTTCTTCTTCCTCTGGTTGTAGTTTGTGCATTTATTGAGAGAAAGAACATTCATTTTCTGCATATATATAGTAGGCAAGATACAAAGTAGGTGCTGAATCATAAATGAATACTTTTATTGGAAAACAAATAATTTAGGAAGTATATTCTTTGGATTGTCTTTATACTTTAATTGGAATGTTGACTATAGATTGAGGTTTTGTTATTATCCGATGCTTTAATATGTTTCAAATTTAATGGCTATGGTTGAGCACGTTACAATTAGGTCCAAAGATTGATCACTAGATCAATAATATGGTTGCAGGATGCACTACATTCCAGCACCAATATCACATTCAGACTCTTCAGGATAATACAGCCTGCTTTATGTAGATACATAAATGCAGTGCAGTGGAAGTAGAACAGAAGAAATTTCTCAGATGTCTCAGAGAGTCATGCTACTCAGCACTAAAACCAGCTATATGAGGTAGGTCATCCTGCAATTACTCAACTAAAAATGAAAATAAAATGCACAAGGTACGACACAATACCCTCTCATACCTTCTTGTTTCTGTGCATCTTATTTTCTCTTCAAAAAAATAGGTAGTTTCCATCTTGACTTCATTGTTAACCCAAAAATCATTCAAGGGCAGATTATATAATTTTCATGTATTTGTATACTATTGAGGGTTGCTTTTGGAGTTGATTTCCAGTTTTGTTCCACTGTGGTCTGTGATACTTGATATAATTTTGATTTTCTTAAATTTATTGAGACTGATTTTGTGGCCTATTATATGATCTATCTTGAAGAATGTTCCATGTGCTGATGAGAAGAATGTATATTCTGCAGTTGTTAGAAAGAATGTTCTGTAAACATCTATTAAGTCCAATTGTTGTAGGGTATAGTTCAAGTCCATTGTTTCTTTGTTGACTTTCTGTTTTGATGATCTGTCTAGTGCTGTTAGTGGAGTATTATTGTGGAGTACTATTACTGTATTGCTGTCTACCTCATCTCTTAGGTATAGTAGTAATCATTTTATAAATCTGGGAGCTCCAGTGTTAGATGTATATAAAAATAGGATTGTAATATCTTCTTGTTGGAGTAATCCTTTTATCATTATATAATGTCTTTCTTTGTCTTTTTTTAAACTACTGTTGCTTTAAAGTCTGTTTTGTCCTAGAATAGTTACTTCTGCTTGTTTTTGGTTTCCATTTGCATGGAATGTAGTTACACAACTTATCAAACCTCTGGAATACAGAAAAAGCAGTGCTAAGAGGAAAGTTCATAGCATTAAATGCCTACATCAAAAAGTATGAAAGAGCACAAATTGACAACCTAATGTCACACCTCAAGAAACTAAAAAAGGAAAAACAAACTAAACCCAAAACCCAACAGAAGAAAATAAATAACAAAGATCAGAGCAGAACTAAGTAAAATTGAAACAAAAAATACAAAAGACAAATGAAACAAAAAGCTGGTTCTTTGGAAAAGATAAACAAAATTTATAGAGCATTCATGAGATTAACCAAGAAAAGAAGACAGAAGATCCAAATAAGCTCTATTAGAAACAAAACTGGAGATATTACAACTGACACCACAGAAATACAAAAGATCATTTGAGGCTACTAGTAACACCTTTACATGAACAAACTAAAACATGTAGAGGAAATAGATATATTCCTGGAAACATACAACTCTCCTAGATTAAAACAGGAAGAAATGTAATCCCTGAACAGACTAATAACAAACAGCAAGATTGAATCAGTAATAATAATAAAAACGAGTCAACAAAAAAATCTTAGGACCAGATGTCACAGCTGAATTCTACCAGGCATTCAAGAAGAATTGGTTCCAGTCACACTGATACTATTCCAAAATATAAAGAAAGAGGGAATCCTTCCTAAATAATTCTATGAAGCCAGTATCACCTTAATAACAAAGCCAGGAAAGGACATATGATAAAGGAAAACTACAGATCAATACCCCGATGAACATAGATGCAAAAATCCTCAACAAAATGCGAACTGAATCCAATAACACATCAAAAAGATAATACATTATAATCAAGTTGGTTTTATCCCAGGAATGCATGGATGGTTCAACATAAGCAGGTCAATACATGTCACACATCACATAAACAGAATGAAAAATAAAAGTCATATGATCATTTCAGTAGATACAAAAAAAAAAATTTGATGAAATCCAGCATCTCTCAACAAAATAGGCATAGAAGGAACTTACCTCAAGATAATGAAAGCCACATATGGTGAACCCACAGCCAACCTCATACTGAATGCAGAAAAGTTGAAAACATTCACCCTGAGAACTGGTACAAGACAAGGATGCCCATTTTCACCCCTTCTAATCAACATAGTTGTGGAAGTCCTAGTGAGAGCAATTAGATAAGAGAAAAAAAAGTATCCACATAAAAAGGAATGAGATCATGTCCTTTGCAGGCACATGGATGAAGCTGGAAGCCATCATCCTCAGCAAACTAACATAGGAATAGAAAACCAAACACAGCATGTTCTCACTCATAAGTGGGAGTTGAACAGTGAGAACACAGGGACACAGGGAGGTATACAACACACACCTGAGCCAGTCATGGGGTGAGGGGTGAGGGGAGGGAGAACATTAGGACAACAGCTAATGCATTCAGGGCTTAAAACCTAGATGACAGGTTGACAGGTGCAGTAAAGCACTGTGGCACATGTATACCTATGTAACAAAACCACACATTCTGCACTGTATCCTGAAACTTAAAGTAAAATAAAAAAAAGAAGAAAGACAGAAAGATAGAAAGAAAAGAAAAGAAAGAAAGAAAGAAAGAAAGAAAGAAAGAAAGAAAGAAAGAGCAATCAAATTGGAAAAGAGGAAGTCAAACTGTCACTGTTTGCCAATGATGATTGTACACCTAGAAAACTCCAAAGACTCATCCAAAAAGCTCCTTTTTGTGATAAACTAATTCAGTAATGTTTCGGGTTATTAGATCAATGTACACAAAATGCTAGCATTGCTATACACCAACATTGACCAAACTGAGAATCAAATGGAGAACTCAATCCCTTTTCCAACAGCTGCAAAATAAAGTAAAATAAAATACCTAGGAATATATACCTAACCAATGAAGGGAAGGATCTCTACAAAGAGAACTGTAAAACATTGCTGAAAGAAACCATGGATGACACAAACAAATGGAAACACATCTCATGCTCATTAATGGGAAGAATCAGTATTGTGAAAATGACCATATTGCCAAAAGCAATCTATAAATTCAATGCAATTCCCATCAAATGCTACCATCATTCTTCACGGAACTAGAAAAAAAATTCTAAAATTCATGTGGAACCAAAAAAGAACCTACATAGCTAAAGCAATACTAACCCAAAATAATAAACCTGGAGGCATCACATTTCCCAACTTCAACTTATACTAGAAGGCTATAATCACCAAAACAACATGGTACTGGTATAAAAATGGGCATGTAGACCAATGGAACAGAATAGAGAGCCAAATACAGCCAACAGATATTCGACAAAGCACACAAAAACATAAATTGGCAAAAGGATACCCTATTCAACAAATGATGCTGGGAAGACAGGCAAGCCAGATGTAGAAGAATGAAACTGGACCCCTATCTCTCACCTTATACAAAAATCAACTCAATATGGATCAAAGATTTCAATAAAAGGCTTGACACTATACAAATTCTAGAAGATAACATGGGAAAAACTCTTCAGGACATTGGCTTAGGCAAAAAATTCATCAATATTACCCAAAAAGTAAATGCAACAAAAACAAATGTAAACTAGTAGGACCTAATTAAACTAAAAAGCTAAAGAAATAATCAGCAGAGTAAACAGACAACCTACAAAGTGGGAGAAAATATTCATAAAGTATGCATCTAATAAAGGACTAATATCCAGAATCTACAAGGAATTCAAAGAAATCCGCAAGCAAGAAAGAAATAATACCATCAAAATTAGGCAAAGGACATGAATAGACATTTCTCAGAAGAAGATATGCAAACAACCAACAAACATATGAAAAAATGCTCAACATCATGAATCATCAGGGAAATGCAAATTAAAATCATGATGAGATAACACCTTACTCCTGCAGGAATGGCCATTATTAAAACGTCAAAAAACAATAGATGTTGGTGTGGATGTAGTGAAAAGGGAACACTTTTATACCGTTGTTGGGAATGTAAATTAACAACTACTATGGAAAACAGTATAGAAATTTTTTAAAGAACTGAAAATAGAACTACCACTTGATCCGGCAATCCCAATACTAGGTATCTACCCAAAGGAAAAGAAATCATTATATGAAAAAGACACATGTATATGCATGTCTATAGCAGCACAGTTCACAATTGCAAAGATATGGACCAACGTAAGTGCCCATCAATCAACGAGTGGATAGAGAAAATGTGGTATATATACCCCATGGAATACTACTCAGCTATTAAAAAGGAATGGAATAATGTCTTTTGCAACAAATTGGATGGAGCCTTAGAGGCCATTATTCTAAGTGAAGTAACTCAGAAGTAAAAATGCAAATATTGTATATTCTCACTTATAAGCAGGAGTTCAGCTATGAGGATGCAAAAGCACAAGAATGACACAATGTGCTTTGGGGACTCAGGCAGGAAGGTTGGGAGTGAGGTGAGAATAAGACACTACGTATTGGGTACAGTGTACACTGCTCACATGGCAGGTGCACTAAAATCTCCTAAATCACCACTAAAGAGCTGATCCTGTAACCGAAAATGACCTGTACCCCCACAACTATTGAAATAAAAAACACTCGCATTATAAAAAGTATTGCCTTATTTAAGGGATGTTGTGATGAATTAGTGAGAAAATATATGTGAAATTATTATTTAAGGAATCTGGGCACAGTAAGTCTTCAATAAAAGAGAGTCCCCAGCCACTTTCCTTCCCTTCACTCTCTTTTCCATAAATTAACCATAGATAAAAGTGGCAGAATTAGACTTCGATCCTGCAATACTGCACCAGACATGCATCCTCACATTTCATATTTATCTTTCAGATTGCTTGTTGTACCCACATTTTCTGTTGGTACAAATTGGAGGGACTATCATGACCTTCATTTGTTGACAGAGACATGAACAGGCAGAACACAGTGATGAAGGTTTCAATTCAGGCAGGAATTCAGTGTTGCCTGTGTCATAGCCTGGCTCTGCCACCTGCATTGATGATACATCATCTGTGGAAATTAACTCATCTTCAACTATTTGATGACTTCATTTGATAGTCATCAAAATGGAAACAGGTGCTTGTTCATCGAAAATCACTGTCAAATGGGAAGGATGAAGGTCTCGCACAGTATATGGTGCATCCACATTTATAAGCATGCTAAATTTGCACTATTCTAACTCTGCCACTTGGAAAATGTTTTAAGATATTATGTTGCATGAATGGGTTTGTGTATGTATTATTTGTTTATTGAATAAGAGCTGAACAGAAGCTAATAGCTTTAATTAAATATAGTGATTACCACAAAAGGCAGTATGTGTGTGTGTGTGTGTGTGTGTATACCTGGGTGTATACATACATGTATATGCACGTATACACACTCACACACACACACACACCTTTTATTCTTTTTGTGACAACCTTAGTGTGCTAGGCAGATTCCTTTTAGTGACAAAATATGTAAACTAGAATAAACGAGGCTTGTGTGTGTTGGGGAGGGAGATCTCATCTCTTATAACAAGTAAAATACTAAGTGACCCCAGAGACTCCATAAACTCAAATAATACCATCAGGTGTTTCTATCTCTTTCTTTTACCTTCCATTTCTCCTTCTCTTTCTTAAATTCTTAGACATATTTCCTTCTTAGTGTTCTCTTTATGCTTTAACACAAACATATGGGCTTCCTTCATGTAGTTTTGTTGAAGACAAATGGAGGTACAGATAGCGGAAGACATGTGACAGCCAAGTTTAGCAGTCCCACAGAAAAGATAACATTTCCCTCTCAGCACCTACATAGACAATTCCACAGAAGGCTTCTGTTTGACTTGAGATGATTCACAGGACTATTCCTGGTTCAGTCACTGGGAGCAGAAGAGAAGAATCTTTAATTACACAAAAGATCCCCTGTCATGAAGGCGGCAAAGCCTGCAGTGAGGAAGGACAGTTTCTCCAAATAAAGGTGTAGGCTAGTACCCAAAGAAAGGAGGAAGATAAAAGCAAGCATCTATAATTACATCCCTCCCATTAGTTTTCCACTCTTCTTTCAATTCACAGAATTCCACAAATGACCTTTCCTTAGATAAGAAAAAATACACACACACACACACACACACACATACACAAAATCAATCCACTCTCCTCTCCTCTCTAGCCACCACTGCATACCCAGGACATCTTGGAGGTAGAGTTTTCATGATTTAAGATCCAGATAGTCAGTATACTATGATCAATTTATCCACTTCTGATATCTGCAGCAATTTGTGGTGAAAAAGTACAGAATATTCTCAATAAATTGCTTGCTGTGCTATTGGGCAGGCATATAAGGAAACAATTGCATTAATGCCAGTTTTCCTAGAGGTCATAGGTTTTGCCTCCTAGTAGGTTCTACCTTATCCATTGTCCTTTGTGTTTGGCACTAAAAGGAATGTTGGAGGAGATTCCCCTGCTGAGGTCTGTCCAGTCTTAGCATGCACTACATGTTTGAGTGGATCCTAGAGCCTAAAGATTGACTTAGAATTAAAGTGTGAAAGGCTTCTAATTGCCAGAATGGATTTATCTGACTTGCTTTGGCCAACTCAAACTAAGTGGATATGACACATATCACTTATGAATGACAGGGCATAATTCCTCATTATTACTTCCTAATGCCTTTTGAGATGAAGTTTTCATTGCTGTGCACTATTTTTGGGAGCACAGCTTCTGGTGTTTCATATTCTACTTATATTGTCATCAACAAACGAGCTTTTATTTAATAAATCTCTGATATGTGGTAGATTTCTTATGACATAACATACGATAGTCTAACTGATACAAAACTGCTGCGCTCGAAAAAGAAGGGGGCAGTGTTCAGATAACGAACTAAAACATATCTATAAAAATAATTGATAAATTGGACTTCATTGAACATTCAAAACTTCTGCTCTTTGGTAGACATTGTTAGGAAAATAAAAGACAAGTCACAGACAAAAAGAAAATATTTGCAATTCACGTATTTGATAAAGGGTTTGTATCCAAAATATATAGACAACACTTAAAACTCAATTATGAGAACATAATCAACAAAGGGCTAGTTATTTGAACTTATATTTGATGAAGAAAGATATATCAATAGCAAATAAGCACATAAAATGATACTCAGTATTTTATTCATTAGGAAAAATTCAAATTTCACTTATGAGTATGTATAACCAAGAAAAATAAAAGCAAATGTCCTTAAAAGACTTATACATGAATGTTCATAGCAGTTCTATAAACATTTTTTCATCAGTAAGTGAATACATTAACAAATTGTAATGTGTCTATGCAGTGGAATATCACTCAGCAATTAGAAGGAAAGACTATTAATAACTACAATAACATGCATGAATCTCAAAATAATTATGCTGAGTGAAAGGTGCCATACAAAGAAATAGTACATACTGTGTGATTCCATTTATACAAAATTCTAAAAAGTAAGTATTATAATGACATAGTGTGGTGGATGCTTGAGGATTGGAGTGGGGACAAGAATAGATAACAGAATGAGATTACAAAAAGTCACGAGGAGACAGCTGAATAACATATATGTTCATTATCTTGATTGTGGTGATGTTTTTATGGACGTACACATCCATCAAAACATCAAATTGTCTACTTTAAACATGTGCTACTTTCTGTCAATTACAATTCAATAAAGCTGTTAAAATTTTCATGCAACTCTATACATTTTTGAATGACTTTTACTGAATGTAAATTATACATCTAAAAAGTAGAACACAAACCCTTTTACAATAGCTGCAAAAAATAAAATAAAATACTTAAGAATATACCTAACCAAGGAGATGAAAGACCTCTGTAAAGAAAACAGCAAAACATTGCTGAAAGTAACCACAGTTGATACAGACAAGTGGAAACATAGCCCAAACTCATGGAGGGGTAGAATCAATACTGTGAAAATGACCCTACTGCTGAAAGCAATCTATGAATTCAATGCAATTGCCATCAAAATACTACCATTACTCCTCATAGAACTAGAAAAGCAATCCAAAAATTCATATGGAACAAAAATAGAGCCCGCATAGCCAAACCATGACTAAGCAAATAGAACAAATATGAAGGCATCACATTACCTGACCTCAAGATAACTATAAGGCCATAATCACCCAAACAGCATGGTACTGGTACAAAAATAGACACATAGACCAATGGAGCAGAATAGAAAACCCAGAAATAAAGCCAAATACTAAGGGTCAGCTGATTTTTGCCAAAGTAAACAAAACCATAAAATTGGGAGGCGACACCCTATTCAACAAATGGTTCTGGGATAATTGTCAAGCCATGTATAGAAGAATGAAACTGGATGCTCATCTCTCAGTTTATACAAAAAACAACTGAAGATGTGTCAAAGTCTTAAGTCTAAGACCTGAATTCTAAAAGTTCTAAAATTCTGAATTCTAAAAATTCTAGAAGATAACATTGGAAAAACCCTTCTAGACATTGGCTTAGGCAAAGACGTCATGACCAGTAACCCAAAAGCAAAGGCAACAAAAACAAATAGATGGGACTTAAACTAAAAAGCTTCTGCACAGCAAAAGAAACAATCGGCAGAGTAAACAGACAATCCAGAGTGGGAGAAAATCTTCACAATCTCTACCTCCGGCAAAGACTAATATCTGGAATCTACAAGGAACTCAAATTGATAAGAAAAAAAAAATCCCATCAAAAAGTGACCTAAGGACATGGATAGACAATTCTCAAAAGAAGATATACAAATGGTCAAAAAACATATGAAAACGTGCTCAACATTGCTAATGATCGGGGAATGAAAATGAAAGTCACAATGTGATACCACCTCACTCCTACAAGAATGACCATAATCAAAAAATAATAGATGTTGGCAGGGATGTGGTGAAAAGGGAACACTTTTACACTACTAGTGGGAATACAAGCTACTGCAACCATTAAGGAAAACAGGGTGTAGATTCCTTACAGAACTAAAAGTAGAACTACCATTTGATCCAGCAATCCCACTACTGAGTATCAACCCAGGGGAAAAGAAGTCATTATTTGAAAAAGATACTTGCACATACACGTTCATAGTGTACAATTCTTAATTGAAAAAATATGCAAACAGCTCAAATGCTCATCAATTAAGAAGTGGAAAAATATATATGTGTGTATGTGTAATGGAATACTACTCAGCCATAAAAGGGAACAAAATAATGGCATTTTCAGCAACCTGGATGAAATTGTAGAGCATTGTTCTAAGTGAAATAACGCAGGAATGGAAAACCAAACATTGTATTTCTCACTCATAAATGGGAGCTAAGCTATGAGGATACAAAGGCATAATAATGATACAATGGACTTTGGAGACTCAGGGGAAAGTATAGGATGGGGATGAGGGATAAAAGACTACAAACTGGGTACACTGTATATCTGTATATTGCTCAGGTGATTGGTGCACCAAAATCTCAGAAATCACCGCTGAAGAATTTATTCATGTAACAAAACACCACCTGTTTCCCAAATACCTATGGAAATAAAAAAAAATACACATGTACCTGCCATCCACACTTAAATAAAAGTGCATTATTGAAATTATAAAAAACAATTATTTATAACTAACAAAATATACTTTAAAATAGCAACAGAGAAAAAGGTGAGGTGGATGTCTTTTGCATTAATCTTTTTTTTTTTTTTTTTTTTTTTGAGACGGAGTTTCGCTCTGTCGCCCAGGCTGGAGTGCAGTGGCCGGATCTCAGCTCACTGCAAGCTCCGCCTTCCGGGTTTATGCCATTCTCCTGCCTCAGCCTCCCAAGTAGCTGGGACTACAGGCGCCCGCCACCTCGCCAGGCTAGTTTTCTGTATTTTTTAGTAGAGACGGGGTTTCACCGTGTTAGCCAGGATGGTCTGGATCTCCTGACCCTCGTGATCCGCCCGTCTCGGCCTCCCAAAGTGCTGGGATTACAGGCTTGAGCCACCGCGCCCGGCCGTCTTTTGCATTAATCTAAACACTATATCCGTCTTCTTTTCTTTTGCTATTTTAAACTTAATTGTTCAGTGACTACTTCCCATGACTTGACAGTTGGGCACTGAACCAATTGCTACTACTGGATTCAGTGAGCCATGTCGTTAGTCACACTGGATTTCTGCTAATAAAAATCCCTTCACCTATTCCTTAGAAACAAACATTGTCTCTTAATTCTTAAAAAACAAAAAAACAAAAAAACATTGTCTCTTAATTCTGCATGCATTGAAACACGCACACACAAACACACACACACAAGCATTTTTTATCCATGTTAAAATAGATATGCAGGTATCAAAAGTGATCAGTGGTGAGAAAAATCACCTTTGTGTATGCTTCTGTTTGCATAATTTGTAGAAGAGGAAAAGGGAAAAACTGATTTTTATCTTCCTTTTCCAACTTTTAAGATTTGAGTTTTAACTCAAAGTGAAGTTTATCATTATTGTGATGATTATACTTGCCAAGGACTGCATCTGGTTGGTGGTTTAAATGTTTATACATCATTTGTTGTGTGTGTGTGTGTGTGTATGTGTGTGTATGTATATATATATATATATATGTGTGTGTGTGTATATATATATATGTAAAATAGTTTTGGGATTTTTCTAACTAAAGGTAGTGAAATTGGCATGAAGAAGCATGAATGTTATAATGTGTTTTGAAATTTACCAGAGCTTTGCCCTTCAGGTCACAGTATAAGCCATAACTCTTCAATCAAATTTCCTTAGTTGCTATGGAAATAGGAATTAGACCAATTCTGACTTTCTAATTTTTTATAGGTGTCTGTGTATTCAGGGAATAATCTAGTTTGAGCTGAATCAAAATTAATTAGATTAATGGTCAAAGAAGTTATGGATTTATTTCCTACCCAAAACAAAATGCATTATTATTAACAATAATAATCACATTGTATCCAGCTCCAATATGAAGCTGTTCCAACGTGGAAAGGAGAATAAGCCATTTACCACATTAACAGTACAACCATCTGATCTTTGACAAACCTGACACAAACAAGAAATGGGGAAAGGATTCCCTATTTAATAAATGGTGCTGGGAAAACTGGCTAGCCATATGTAGAAAGCTGAAACTGGATCCTTTCCTTACACCTTATATAAAAATTAATTCAAGATGGATTAAAGACTTAAATGTTAGACCTAAAACCATAAAAACCCTAGAAGAAAACCTAGGCAATATCATTCAGGACATAGGCATGGGCAAGGACTTCATGACTAAAACACCAAAAGCAACGGCAACAAAAGCCAAAATTGACAAATGGGATCTAATTAAACTAAAGAGCTTCTGCACAGCAAAAGAAACTACCATCAGAGTGAACAGGCAACCTTCAGAATGGGAGAAAATTTTTGCAATCTACTCATCTGACAAAGGGCTAATATCCAGAACCTACAAAGAACTCAAACAAATTTACAAGAAAATAAACAAACAACCCCATCAAAAAATGGAGGAAAGATATGGACAGACATTTCTCAAAAGAAGACATTTATGCAGCCAATAGACACTGAAAAAATGCTCATCATCACTGGCCATCAGAGAAACGCAAATCAAAAGCACAATGAGATACCATCTCACGCCAGTTAGAATGGCCATCATCAAAAAGTCAGGAAACAAGAAGTGCTGGACAGGATGTGGAGAAATAGGAACACTTTTCCACTGTTGGTGGCACTGTAAACTAGTTCAACCATTGTGGAAGACAGTGTGGCAATTCCTCAAGGATATAGAAGTAGAAATACAATTTGACCCAACCATCCCATTACTGGGTATATACCCAAAGGATTATAAATCATGCTGCTATAAAGACACATGCACGCGTATGTTTATTGTGGCACTATTCACAATAACAAAGACTTGGAACCAACCCAAATGTCCATCAATGATAGACTGGATTAAGAAAATGTGGCACATATACACCATGGAATACTATTCATGAAAAAGGATGAGTTCATGTCCTCTGTAGGGACATGGATGCAGCTGGAAACCATCATTCTCAGCAAACTATCGCAAGAACAGAAAACCAAACACCACATGTTCTCACTCTTAGGTGGGAATTGAACAATGAGAACACTCGGACTCTGGAAGGGGAACATCACACACCGGGGCCTGTTGTGGGGTGGAGGGAGGGGGGAGGGATAGCATTAGGAGGTATACCCAATGTAAATGACGAGTCAATGGGTGCAGCACACCAACATGGCACATGTATACATATGTAACAAATCTGCATATTGTGCACATGTACCTTCGAACTTAAAATAAAAAAAAAGACAATAGATTATATAGAAGGAAAGCTGCTGAAGCTTAGTACTAGCAAGGAGGGAGGAAAGTGGAGCCAACAAAATACCCCTTTTTCCTGGGTTGATGAAAAGATTTTGATTCGGCCATGACAATTAGCTTGAAAAAAATCTGTATTCTAATTTTTAAACTCCTGTGAATACAGGATTATTAATTTTATGATCTTTAATAGTGTTGTTATTATGTAAATTATAATACATGTAATATAATTTTTATTTGTGGTTAGTTATATCTTACTATTTTGTAAACTGCATTTCAAAAATAAGAAGCTGAATGCTCACTCACTCTGAACTATGCTTTCAACAGAATTCTTAAAAGGATAGTTTCAGAGTCAATGTAGGAAAAAACAAAATCACAGTGAGGCAGTTGGAAAGACTCCATAAAAGGACATCATATCGTGTGCTTTAACCCCAATTAATACTCTTCACTCTCTTCTACCATGTGTAATTATGAAACTATTTCCTGACTTCCCCTGACTCTACAACGGTTTCAGTCCATGGACTTCAATGAATCTCTCCTTAACTCTAAAAAGTCAATGTCTGAGGTTTGTCTTAGTGTATTTTCAAAAGTGAAGATGTGGTCAATTGAGAATATATTTTCTTTATAAATTACTCCTATAGAGGGAGTAGGAGAAGCTTGAAAAAATGCTTCCATTATTATTCTAACTGCGTAGTATTACAGTATGTTTTAATTTTCCTGGGGAGTGATTTTAGAATCATATTTTTTTCGAATCAGCAAACAAAAAACCCTTACACCAACAAACAACAGTCTTCATTGTTCAGTGGAGCTTCCAATCTCAGTAAATGTTATATCTAACTAGAGCTCTATTGAGCAAACCCAGGGAATTTATCTCTGAAAAATTTGGGATAAACAAACATCTCTTTTTGCATTTCTAATAACATAAGGATAAAATCCAAAGGAGACATTTTTAGTAGCAATATCAAAAAGTAGGTGAAAACTTCTGGATGCCTTCTTATCTTTTTTTGTTGTTGTTGTTGTTGAGACAGAGTCTTGCTCTGTCGCCCAGGTTGGAGTGCAGTGGCACGATCTCGGCTCACTGCAAACTCTGATTCCTAGTTTCACGCCATTCTCCTGCCTCAACCTCCTGACTAGCTGGGACTACAGGCACTTGCCACCACGCCCGGCTAATTTTTTGCATTTTTTTTTAAGTATAGACGGGGTTTCACTGTGTCGGCCAGGATGGTCTTGATCTCCTGACCTCGTGATCTTCCCGCCTCTGCCTCCCAAAGTGCTGGGATTATAGGCATGAGTCACCGTGCCCGGCCATGCCTTCTTATCCTTAAGTTTCCTAAAGCTACAGCAGAACTATACCCCAGAATCTTTAGGGTGTTTATTGTATGCGGCAAATAGGCCTGACATCTGGAAAAATTCAGTGCCACAGAAGTCCTTTCACCCATTTCACATCAAAATTTATATTCCATAGTTAATGATGATGATTATTTTGTTCTTACTGAGAATACTAGGAGTCAAATAACACTCCATAAATCTACACAGGGTTGATTTTATTTTCTCAGTACTTGTTTTATGCTGAAAAATAAAACAAACCCATGTGTTAATGCATCCTTGGGCAACATATTTGCACTTTTTCATTTTAACAGGAATCTCATCAAAATAAGTCCTAACTGAATGGCATCTTAATGGTTGACGTTTTAGAGGCAGTGTCTTATTTATACTTGCATGTAAAACACTAACTTAAATTAAGCTGTAAATGATCTTGATACTTACTGAATTTCCTTCCCCCAAAGGAAGGAATCTCTAGTCATAGAATGATCCAACTGATTCCACTAAGGTTGAGTCTCTCATTTGGTATTTGAACTTCCCAGCACATCCAAACCAACAGTAGAGGGGAAACAGAATCTGTTAAGGACCAATAAGCTTTCTCTATGGAAGTGCCTAATGACCTCACAAAAGGAACCACTTGGGCACCATTTAAATCCCACAGGCATTTTTGTCTGGGAAGAAGTCTGAGAGCAGAAGCCTCAGAAATGGAGCCTCAAGTATCCAAAAAACGATGGTTGCTGCTTCAAAGCCAAGGAATATTGGAGTTAAATACTCCAAAGTATCAAAGGAGGAGGAAAAAAAAAAAAACAAGCTTTGGCTCCCTCTACTTATCTCTCTTCCATACTTAATTTATTTTTTCTCTTTTCTGCAGAAATGACTTTTGCTATGTGAGCAAGGAAAGAGTGGGTAAATTTAAAGGACAGTCAGTACTCTGTGTACTATCATAACTCGTGGCCCTCAGGACTTGTTTCTCATGGCTTCTCATCAAAAGTGTGGTTTCCCAAGAAGAGTGTATTGTATCAAGAGAGCAACAGCTCTAAGATAAGAAGTAACTTTTTCGTCATAGTCTTTTTTCTTTTTTTGAGAAGGAGTCTCGCTGTGTCGCTCAGGTTGGAGCACAGTGGGGTGATCTTGGCTCACTGCAAGCTCCCCCTCCCGGGTTCATGCCATTCTCCTGCTTCAGCCTCCCAAGTTGCTGGGACTACAGGTGACTGCCACCACGCCCATCTAATTTTTTGATATTTTTTTTTTTTATTAGTAGAGACAGGGTTTAACCGTGTTTAGCCAGGATGGTCTCGATCTCCTGACCTAGTGATCCACCCGCAATGCCCTCCCAAAGTGCTGAGATTACAGGAGTGAGCCACCGCGCCCGCCCTTTGTTATATGGTCTTTTAAGACAAGTAGACCAGGTACTGAATCTAACAGACACCCCTTACACAGCTACGTGCTCCACATACATCTGCACTTTGCTCAAATTGTAAAATTATGTCTTTTATTTTATTTATTTTATAAAATAGTTTGCTTGCAAAAACTGTCATGCACCTTTCCCATCTCCAAACTACCACCATTTGATTTGCTAGACTGGAAGGGTAACCAAGTACCCGCATTTTTCTGAGACAGTTTAATTATTTTTTCTCTCTCTTTTTTTTTTTTTAATTATTTTTTCTCTCTCTTTTCTCTTTCTGCCTTTTCCCCACTTCCCACTTAGCTCTTCAGAAATGCGATTATAGCATTTTACTTCTTCTTCAGCAGACACTCCCTACAGGGCAAGTTCATCAATGTGCTTAGAAGTTCCAGAGTGGAACTTTCACCAACATGAAAACAGTTGATTTACAACCCAAATTCCCACTATGAAAATGTCTTCCACCTGCCAAGTTTTAGGTCACCTTGACAACCTATTGCTGCTCATTAAGACACCAGCTCAGCTGCCCAGTAGGTAACGCACCAAGATGGCAAGTGGACTCCCCTGTGGGCTCACTTCCTTCCATGCTTTTTAGAAGTGCCCCCTTTCTGCTCCAAAAGCAAAGCAAAACCCTTAAGGCAGGAAGCCAGTATTTCTTCCCCTAAACTAGCTTTGGAATAAAAATCACTTTCTTTTTACCAGATTTCAGTCTTGTTAATTGGATTCTGCAAGCAGTGAGCAACTGAATCTGCATTTCTGTTACGGAAGTACACAAGGCTTTAGAAAGTTTTTTTTGTTTGTTTGTTTAAGATAACCAGAAAATCAAGACAACAGGCTTTTCTTGACTTTTAACCCTAAGGATAACATGGTAAAAAAAAATTGGAAAAATGTGCAGAGTCCCATCTCTATTTAGATGACATTATCTGAGGTGCAGAGGAAAAGATTAGAAATGAGACAAGAGACTGAGGATATTGGTAGGATCTAGGAATCTCTATGTCCCATCCCTGATAGTGGGATAATGGTGGCATCTCTAGAAATGTGTGCACATCTGCAAATACTGAACACTTTTGTTCAGCTTTTTGTCTGAAATCCTGGGGCTATGAGCCTTGCAGAAGTTCCCATGCATTTAGGGACGGCTGCATTGGGAGCAAAGGGCAGCCTCACCAAGTCCTTCACATTCTTGAAGTGTTATGGGAGAGCAACATAATTTTTCTATGTCCTTGAAAATGGTGAAAAAGTTTGGTGAATATATTTGTGGATTCTGAAATGATTTCAAAATGACAGGGAAAAGCTACTACAATATGGACCACATGGTCAGGGACTATTTCGGAACACAGTGGATGTCCAAAAAAAAAAAAAAAAAAAAAGAGAGAGAGAGAGAGAGAAAACCTGGCCAATGGATACCAAAATAAAATCAAGGGACTACCATGAAAGCTACCATACCCATAGCTACCCCCTCAGGAAATTCTTAGAACTTAGATAACACCTTAGAGATAAGCGGAAGAAGGGTGCAAATCATTAATGAATTAATTTTAAAATTTAAAAATTACTAGTCTTCAACTTCTAACACTATAATAGATCATTTTCTGTGATTGGTTCTCCTAGCTTACATACAAACACACATATTTTTTTTTTTCATTGAATTGGTGGGCACATAGGAACTGAGGAAATTTCCAAGTGCCCCTCTTCACTCACTGGTATAAATTAAGAAGTTTGATATTTTGTCATGAAGAGAATATGACTCAAGAAGAATTCACAGAAAACAACTCTGTGAGAATAAGTTGTTAGAAATGCTTTGGAAAACAATTGGCAATAGCAAGTAAAGTTGGACATGTGTGGATCCTATAACTTTGTACACAGTCAAGTCTACACCTTCAGAGGAACACTTACAAGAAAGTCATATAAACTTTGTTCTTTATAACCCCAAACTCATAAAAACCAAAATATTGATCATCAAAGATACTTAATTTATTATTTCCCACATAACAGAATATTATTATGGTATATTTTATTCAGTGAAAATAAAGGGTATACAACTAATGTAAATTTTGATAACTTTTCAAATGAAATATAACATATTTATAGAAAAGTGGACAAAGCATATACTCCAATGAATGATAAAGTGAACTACTATGTGGTTGCCAAGGTGAAGGAATAAAATCCTTTCAGTGCCCCAGCACTCCCTTATCCACCTTTCCAAGCACTGCACCCAAAATACTATTCTTTAACAGCATAGAACAGTTTTGAACTGTTCTATTCAGTTAGGCTATTAGCTTAGATTCACTACATGTAAATGTCTAAAAGTGCAATTGCTGGCTCAGAGGTAAATCCATAGCAGTTTTGTCACATCATGCCAAATTGCCCTCTTTAAGGGTTGTAACCAAATTGCATTCCCATCAACAGTGTATGAGAATATGCCTGTTACCACAGTCTTGTGGTGCAGAGTGTATTACCTGCTGGTTTTTGAGATTCCAATAGTTAAAAAAAGGATCTCAGTGTAGTTTACTTTGCCCTGAATTAATATGAGTAAACTTCAACATCAGCTCATATGTTTGATGCTATTTTTATATCATTTTATATATCTTTAATGAATTGTTTAGATTTTGTTTTGCTTTTTACCAATTTCTTGATTTGTTCTCTAGTCTTCTTACCCTGAATTTTTAAGAGTTTTTTCATCTTAGTTCTAGCAGCCCTTTACCCATTTTATATGTTGCAATTATTTACTCCCAGTCTGTCATTTGCTTTTTTACTTTTCTTATGGTGGTATTTTTGCTATGCAAAGTCATTATAAATGTAATTATATTTAACAAACTTTTCTTAATATTATGAAATCTAATTAAATAGCCACTTTTACACTCATATTTTCTTCCCTAATTCTTATATGTTTTATATATGTATTTTTGTATGTGGTGTGAGGTATGAATTTAACTTTTCATTTTCCAAATGGACAAATCTGAGATGCATGCATTTAAAAGTTGACTTTTACTGTAGTGAGTTCAGATGCTAGTTTTACCATATACTCAGTTGCCATATTCTGAACTATCTTATTCCATTTAACTGTTCATCTATTCATGTGTTAATACCAAACATTTTTAATTAAAGAGGCTTGATAGTCTTTTTAAATATCTAGTAAAATTACTTCCTTCACTCCTTTATATTTTCAGAATTTCCTAGCTATTCCACAGATTTATTTTCCTGTATGGGTTTTAGTATCAACTTATGAAACTGAATTAAAAAGATTTATCTACATATGTATATTTAAGGCAATACATGTTTTTTCTGATTATTGCTTTAAAGATGTCTGAATAGTTTTTGCCAGTGTGGAGAAAGGGAGGGAGGTGACTGTGGCTATAAAAGGTCAGAACAAGGGACTCTGGTGATAGAGCCATTCTGTGTCTTGATTGTGGTGATGGACATGCAAATCTACACATATGATAAAACCTATACATGTGACAAAATTGTTTTAGTTATTTTATTTTTCAGAACATGTAACATTTACATATTATTCTCTTACTCATACCACAACTTTTGTTTTAGTTCTTACAATTAAGGCTATTAAATGCATCCATTTTTTTACTGTAATTTTTCTAATTGTCTATTTGTTGAATGAAGTTTAGGTCCTAGTAGATATCTCAGTAAAAACTCATAGGTAAAATATTCCTTCAGCTCATGCACATTTTTTGCAGACTTCATTTCTAGAAGAATTTTAGGTTCACATCCAAATATAGAGGAAAGTACACAGATTTTCTATATATCTCCTGCCCTCACACATATATAGCTTCCCATTGTCAACATTTCCCACCAGAGTGGTAAATTTGTTACAATTGATGAATTTATATTGACATATCATAATTACCCAAAGTCCATAGTTTTCCCCGGGTTTACTATTGGTGCTGGACATTCAATGAGTTTGAACAAATGTATAATGACATGTATCTGTCATTATAGTTATCATACGGGGTCTTTTCACTGCCCTAAAACACCTCCATGGTCCATCTATTCATCCCCCTCTTCCCAAAATTCCTGGAAAGCACTGATTTTTTTTTAGTGTTTCTCCAGGTTTGCCTCTTCCAGGACATCTTATAGGTAGAATCACACAGTATGTAGCCTTTTCAGATTGGCTAATTTCATTAGCAATATATGCTTAATGTTCCTCCACATCTTTTCATGATTCATTTCTTTTTAGTTTTGAATAATAACCCATTATACAGAAGTACCACAGTTTATCCATTCACCTACTGAAGGACATCTGGGTTGCTTCCAAGTTTTGGCAATTATGAATAAAGCTTCCAAGTTTGGCAATTATGAATAAATTATAAATAACCATGTGCAGGTTTTTGTGTGAACATAAGTTTTCAAGTTCATTGAGTAAATACCAAGGAGCATGATTGCTGGATCATACGGTAAGAGTATGTTTAGTTTGGTAAGAAACCACTAAACTGTATTTCAAAGAAGTTGGTACATTTTGCATTCCCAGCAGTAATAAATGAGAACTCATTGCTTCACATTCTTACCAGCATTTGGTATTACCAGTGTTTCAGATTTTGGCCATTTTAATTGATGTGTATTAATATCTCATTGTTATTTTAATTTGCATTTCCCTGTTGAAATATGATGTGGAGTATCTTTTCATATGCTTATTTGCCCTTTTAAGGTCTTTGGTGAGGTGTCTATAGCTCATATATGTTAAAGATTGTTTAATTGTTAGCTTTATAACTTATGTATGTGTTGCGCATGTTCTTTGGTCTATAGATTACATATTACATAATAAAGTTATCTAATATTACATATATTACAAATGTACAAATATTTTATAATAGTTAAGAATAAGGATGTATTAATAAGAAATATTTATCTCATCTTAAATTACTGAAAATTCCTTAAAAAAAACCACTAAAATTGACAGTGGGAGGAAGCAGGCAAACACCTAGGCAGATAGGGCCAGGCACCCAGTGAAACCCTACCTCAAAGCTGAAGACAGTTTAAAGCCTGAAAGCCAAGCTACAAGTTAAATCCGTAGATCTGATTGAGAACTTGTCTTCTTGTTTGGCATGCTTTCCTCTGATTGATTCTCACTCTTCACCTATTTTACATATACCTATCCATTCCTAATTGGTTTTCTACAGTCATGCCCACCTTTGAGTGATGTCTTTGCTTTAACTTCCTTTGCATACTCACGAGTCAATCAGCACACAGTCCCCATCCTGTGCCTGTAAAGACTCCAGATGCAGTCAGTAGAGGAGGAGATGATCTGACTTCAAGAAAGAGACAACCTGACTTCAGGGAAGATGACCTGCCCTTTTTATCCCCTCTCCAGCTACCCTTTCTGCTGAGAACTCACATGCTCCCTCCCACAAGGGGTTAAGTGTGACTGGCCAAAGTAGAGAGGGACCCCCTGCCATGAGTCTGGCAAAAGGGCCAGGAAAAATCCTCCATCAGAATTATTGATTTTTTTTTTTTTTTTTCAAAATTGTTGATGTTAAGGATTCTGGTCAACTGAAATAAAACCTCCAGGTGAATCTTCAGTTCAGAAAATAAAGCACATTACATTTTTATACCATAGAGTTGTCTGTGATTTTCATATCTCTTACAATTGTATAATAGGTGTTTAGTAAATATTTGTTTAATCAATAAAGTAGTTAAGTCCTAAAGTGCAGCACATTAGGTGAAAACCATGGGCTTAAATGGTGGTTCCAACCTCTGACCTGCATTAAAAGGTGTTTTAATTAACAAAAGAGAAATGTGAATACTTTTGCTAGAGGAACAGAAATTCATTTTATACAAGTCTATGAAAGCTTTGAAATGCCCTTGCAATAAGCAAAGTAAGGTCTTCGAAATATCCAGGGAGAGGAACTCATCTGACAGAGAAAATTAGAATAATTCTAGCAAAGTATCTCTTCTAGTGACTTATTAAGCATTTTTCTCTTGATTTAAAAGATCAGCCAAATGCTAAAGTGCCTAATGGAACTTGGCCCAGCTTCCTAAAATTGGAAATGGTGGATAGCCACCAGCAAAATAACAATATAGATACAACAGCATCAAAATGAAGGCTGAAATATGGTATCTTCCCTCAAAGAGTTGAGATAAATGGCAAATATTTTCAGAGATATTATTCATGTAATTATCTCTGAAGTTAAATGAAAAATTGTTTTATTAACTTATTGTGAATGTAAAGTAATAGTATAAATAAGCAAAATATGCAAGATCTTGGGTAACCCACTAGGAGATCAACTATGGAAACAAACAACTAACGGCATGTGTGAAGCAAAGAATATATTCTTGTAGTGCTGGTCTTCACAGATATGGGTCCTTAGGAAAAAGTTACAAGTAATTAAGATGAACAACTTTTCTGGTTTCATCCCTCCATTTTGGGAATCAAAGAACATAAGTTACAGAACGAGAACTTTTAGTAAGTCTAGGCTGGGTGTGTTGGCCATGTCTACTAACAACTCCTCTACTTACTATAGCGAGTGTCTTTGAGAAAATCTAATTACTTATTTAACTGCAATTTATAATTATCTGTAGAATAGCAGTGCAGTTCTGGTCTTCTGAGAGTTGCAATGATCAAACGGAACATACACAGACACACACACACACACACACACACAATCTAGACAATTACAAAGATTAGATAGAATATATCATATAATTCATATTATAAATATTATACAAGTAAACTATAATATAATTTTACATATATAGTTATATCCCTACTACTCTATAATAATACTGTAGATAAAATAGTATTATTAATACTATAATAATTATGTGGAAGGGCCATATATTACATATTAAATAGAATATCAAGAATGATTATTCATTAAATTTTCTGATAAGCTGTTACTGAGTCATGTTTGTCTATAGAATATCAAGAATGGTTACTCATTAAAATTTCTGATAAGCTGTTATTGAGTCATGTTTGCCTAGTATCGTACTTTGCCTTAGGAGAACATAAAATATTGTGGGCAAATAATATAGCGTAGTTTAGAAATACTCAACTTTGATAGGCACATCTTCAGACAGAGGACTTTAGACAGTTAATGTAAGCGCAAGCATTGTATTCCTTTGACTCCCTTTGCTTCTTTTTTCCTGATAACTTCTGGAAAGTAGAATTATGAAAAGGATCCAACTATTCTTATCAAGTAGAAGCTGGTTATTATTTATTACTTTAATTTGTATACTAATGCTCTTTCACAAAATATACAGAACAAGTCCATATATTAGATTTTATAGTCCATGTACTATAGAGAATTTTTCTGTTCAGAAACATTATCTAGACAGTGTAGCAGAACTAATTAGCTACCTATACGATTTTGACAACGTGAGGCCCATCAGTCAAACCTTTGAGTTCTATTTATCTCAAACCTAGTGAAGATTTGGTTAAGGAGGGGAATACTGGCTCATGTTTCTACATTGGCCCATAAAAACTGAAGCACTGTGTGAGGTGTACATACTCTTTCACTTTTTGTTCATTTGTGGTAAGAAGATGAAAGTGAGATTCGTCCATTAGAGGCAAACAAGTCACTCTCAACTATGTGGCTGACTGGGTAAGTCGATTCAGGACAAAGTTTATAGACTTGACCACACTATATTTATGTATAAAACAGAAAGTCTCATTTAGGCTTTAAAACTAAGTTTTATACCTTAGAACAGTCTTTATCTAAGCTCTTCATTGGGATTATAGGATGCTTTACTAGCTACTATGTACTTAGTAAATTGTTTTCCTTTTACTGTTGGGGTATATGCATGTGTTTGCATGTGTGATGTTGTGTGTGTGTCTGTATTTCTTAGCTGAGAAGCTCAAAGAGAAAAACAGGTGTTTGACAGGACATAGATTTCAAAGCTGAAAACCCGAAATCCTATCAAATTTAAATTTTTTATATAAAATTAACACAGTTCCAAAGAATGAGCATTTTTATTCAGGAACCAATTATCCAAGGTCTTTTTTTTCAAAATACTATGTTCCCATATTTCCACATATAGTTTTTGATGTAATATTCTGTTTAGCTTAAAAGATAAAATTATATGTTTTTGGGGTTTTTTTTTTTTTTTTTTTTTTTTTAGACGGAGTCTCACTCTGTTGCCCAGGCTGGAGTGTGGTAGCACAATCTCAGCTCACTGCAACATCTGCCTCCCGAGTTCAAGCGAGTCTCCTGCCTCAGTCTCCCGGGTAACTGGGACTACAGGTAGGTGCCACCATGCCCAACTAATTTTTTGTATTTTTAGTAGAAACGGGGTTTCACCGTGTTAGCCAAGATGGTCTCAATCTTCTGACCTCGTGAACCATCCGTCTCGGCTTCCCAAAGTGCTGGGATTACAAGCATGACCCATTGCCCCGGCCAAAGTTTATGTATTAAAGGACCATGTTTGTATATTCGAGTTTATATATTCAAGGACTATGTTTTGACTGTTATATATCTTGATAATTGAGTAAGATATTTGGCATCTGGTCTTGACTCTGGTGCCCAGTTTAGTTACTTATTCACATTCTTCTTTATTGAAAAAAAAAAAAGATATCCATTTTATTTGATTAAAGATATTTGATAAGGCTTTACGGTTAAACAAGTTAAGTTTAAATTATTTCTTTGCCACACACATATCTGGGTTAGCTACTCAATCTAATAACTTTGGTCTCAAATTTCTTTCTATAAAAGGGAGACTCTTCACACAACACAATCCCCTTGAAATTTTAATATTAAATATTCTGTAGAATAGAAGCATTTTGTAATATGGTTATTAGAAAATAAACTTACGTGAATGTATTTGTTGACAAAATCGAACCTCAACTGATATGAGACTATTTATAATTTTTACCTGTGCCACTTGGTGTTAATATGTAGACATTTCACTGCAGAATTAGTAATGTATTTTGTTAGGTGGTTGTGCACCACATCCTGTTCATATATAGCAGGAGGTTACATAGTATACATAGTGTTACATAGTATATGACATAGGCTCTTGCATTACTTTTCTAAGATCCCTCAAATTCTCAATCCCAAGACACATCTGGCCCCAAATTTTAGATATTGTGTATCTACAGTGCATTCCCTATCACTGCTAATATAAGAATTATACATTAACAGAGTTAAATGTTTAGCAAACTGACAAGATATTCTGAAACAGGCTATCATTGAGGCCGTAGGGAGAAAGGGTTCAGAACTCCAGGTTCCTGGTTGCTGGCAGAGCACATCAGAAATCCTGGCTGCTTACCTTCCATCTACATGTTCTACTCACATCTACTCCCAGTGTTTTTTTAATGAATTCTCCACATTGCAGGTAAAATTATCCTTTGAAAGACAAGTTTAATATTCCCTCTCCTGTTTACAATCCTTCAAAGGCTTCCCATTGATATTATAGTAAACATTAAAACCCTTATCACGAATTATAATGACTATGCAAGGCCATTCTCTCCAGTACTGGGTGCAATCCTTCTTCTCCCTGCTCATGAAATACTGGCCCTTCAGCCTCTCAGAAATACCTTGATGCCTTCAATCACAAACTCTGGCACAAGGCTGTTTTCTCGGGTTTGAAAGGCTGTTACCATTCTCCTCAGCTGAGTTAATCTCTACTCATTGTTCAAAGTCAACACAAATGTCACTATCTAAGGCAAGCCATCCCAAGTCTCTTCTATTGTCAAACTCAGCCAAAGCCCCCATCAAAACTCTCATAACATGATAGTTCTATTCTTTATAGCTCTTCTCAAAGTTGCAATTTTACATTTGTTTAAAGAGTTTATTAATTCCTATGTCATCTGGTAGACTGTGATGCCCTTGAAGTTAGATAGTGTCTTTTCTTATTGTCATTTTTTAAATATATGCCTTTATTCTCTTTCATACGTGTATTGAATAAATGAGATTCTTTGTTTCAAAAAATATATTTAGTTCTATTTTTTCTTATTTACTTTTATTTATACTTGACACATAATTGCACACATTTATGGGGTACAGTGTGATGTTTCAATGCATGTATACATTGTATAATGATCAAATCAGAGTAATTACCATACCTATCACTTTAAACATTTATCATTTTTTTGTGGTGATAACGTTCAAAATCTCTTTTAGCTACTTGAAATATGCACATTGCTATAATCATCCTACTGTGTAAAAGAACATCAAAACTTACTCTTTTTGTCTAAATGTAACTTTGTACCCATTAACCAGCCTCTCTCAGTATTCCCTTCCTCCCTACTCTATTCAGCTTCTGATAACCACTATTCTACTCTCTACTTCTGTGAAATCAACTTTTTAAGATTCCACATACGAGTATCAATTTGTGCCTGGCTTATTTCACTTAACATAATGTTTTCCAGGTTCATCCATGTTACCACAATGACAGGTTTTCATTCTGTTTTATAGCCGTATAGTATTTCATTGTGTATTTATTCCACATTTTCTTTAACTATTTATCTGTGGATAGGCACTTAGGTTTATTATATATCTTGGCTACTGTGAACAGTACTGCAATAAACATGGGAGTGCAGATATCTCTCTGAAATACTGATCTCATGTCCTTTGGATATATACCCATTACATAGGTTAGAAGGATCAATACCATATTAAGCAATGTGGTAGCCCTACTTCTAATTTTTTGTTACCTCCATACTGTTTTTCATAACAGCTCTACTAATTTACATTCCTACCAATGGCGCATTAAGCATTCTCTTTTCTCCACATCCTAGCCAGCATTTATTTTGTATCTTTTATAGCCATTTTGCCCGTGGTGAGGTAATATCTCAGTGTGGCATTGGTTTGCATTTCCCTGATGATTAGGGATATGGAACATTTTTTCACATACCTGTTTGCCATTGGTAGGTCTTCTGAGAAATGTCTATTTAGGTTTTTGCCTATTTTTAATTGTGTTATTTAGTTTTTACTATTGAGTTGTTTGACTTCCATATATATTATGAATGTTAACCCCTTGTCAGATGCATAGATTGCACATATTAACAGTTTCACCCATTTTTTTTAGTTCTCTCTCCACTCTATTGATTGTTTCCTTTGCTATGCTAAAGCTTTTTAGTTTGATCTCATTTGCCTGTTTCTGCTTTTGTTGCTTGTGCTTTTGAGGTCTTCTTAAAACAAACAAAAAAAAATCTTGCCCAGTTCAATTTCATGAAGCATTTCCCCAGTGTTTAGTATTTTGTTGTTTTGTTTTTGAGATGAAGTGTTACTCTTGTTGCCCAGGCTGGAGTGCAATGGCATGATCTCAGCTCACTGCAACCTCTGCCTCCTGGGTTCAGGTGATTCTCCTGTCTGAGCCTCCTGAGTAGCTAGCATTACAGGCACACACTACCACGTCCAGCTATTTTTTGTATTTTTAGTGGAGATGAGGTTTTGCCATGTTGGCCAGGCTGGACTCAAAATCCTGACCTCAGGTGATCCGTCCGCCTCTGCCTCCCAAAGTGCTGGGATTATAGGTATGAGCCACCATGCCCGGCCTAGTATTTTGTTTTTATCCTACTTATTACCTTGTATTTTGTACACAATAGGCTTCATTCTCTCCTCTATGAAGGAAGAGTGACCTTTTATAACCTCCATGGCTGGCACTGACTTTTTATAACCTTCAGCGCTTGTGTTACCTTGAAGCTGTGAATCCCCTAACTGATCTTTTACCAGAGTCAGAGGAAAGGAAAATATTGTGTTGCTTACCAGGTACAATTTGCCTCAGAGTCCCAAATCAAACAAATGTTATTGGCTCAGTTACATTTCTCAAGGATCTCTCTAATTGTTTTTTGAGAAATGTACAACATGTTCCAAAGCATGTGAGGATAACTCAGGCACTTTAATATGAAGTTTGACTTTGCTTTCAGTTCATATATTTAATTTCTGTAACTTAAAAGCAATATTCAAACAAGTATAATGTTTAGGCAAGAGAAACTTCAGCGGTTTATACAATCCCCAAATTCTTTCAGATTTGTTCTAAAGAGGGGCTCAGCCAAGAAACAGGGACTTGGAGTTTCTCAAAACCTACACCAAAAAATGAATCAAGAAGCATTTTGGGGACTGTACTGTGTAGTCAGCACTGTGCTCATAAGGCTGGGATGATTTACAAGCTGCAAAATAAATTTCATATGCACCTCTGATTTCTTATAAGCTAGTTGAAGATATAATAGCACAAAAATAGTTATTAAATGGTAAATGTAAATATTATCTTGGGTGTAAAGAATGAGTGAACACAGGGGAAATAATTGTCTTTTATAAGTGCAAGTGAGAAATATCAAATTAGTTAGATATGACCAGCAAACCCCTTTCCTTGTTGGCTCTATAGTTGATGCAGTGTATGCCTCCAGTGGAGAAAACTCTTTTTTTTTTTTTTTTTTTTTTGATACAGAGTCTCGCTCTGTCGCCCAGGCTGGAGTGCAGTGGCCGGATCTCAGCTCACTGCAAGCTCCGCCTCCTGGGTTTATGCCATTCTCCTGCCTCAGCCTCCCGAGTAGCTGGGACTACAGGCGCCCGCCACCTCGCCCGGCTAATTTTTTGTATTTTTTTTAGTAGAGACGGGGTTTCACCATGTTAGCCAGGATGGTCTTGATCTCCTGACCTCGTGATCCGCCCGTCTCGGCCTCCCAAAGTGCTGGGATTACAGGCTTGAGCCAGCGCGCCTGGCCTAAACTCTTTAGCATTGCAGAGCATGTCAGGCCATGCCAAACTGCCAGTGGACCTAATTCTGCAGCCTTAGCTATTGAGCTACTAAGAAGACTCAGGAGTATTTTAGAAAACCTTTGCCCTCTAAAGTGAAGTCCCTGAGCCTGACTCCCTCTGTAAGCATTTTGCTGTAGATGTCCAACTTAATGCTTATGTGACTAACTTACTGGTCCTTTTCCTTGGTTCTTGGCTTAAATGTTAGTAACCTGATGTCATTAAGAGCCTTGATTTCTAGATTAAGTTCTCCTTCCACCCCTGCTGCACTCTCTTCCTGGCTTTGAATAGCTCACCCTAAACTAAATGAGCTCCTACTTATTGGGGATGAACTCCATTGGTCCTTCACATTTCTGCAGGGTCAGTGGCTTGGTAGCAAGGCACTGGTAGTGTGTTAGTCTGTTCTCACATTACTAATAAAGACATACCTGAGACTGAGTAATTTATAAAGGAAGGAGGTTTAATTGACTCACAGGTTCACATGGCTGGGGAGGTCTCACAATCATGGCTGAAAGTGAAAGAAGAGCAAAATCACATCTTATATAGTAGCAGGCAAGAGAGCTTGTGTAGGGGAACTCCCCTATATAAAACCATGATATCTCATGATACTTATTCACTATTATAAAAACAGCATGGAGGACCCACCCCCATGATTCAATTACCTCCCACTGGGTCCCTCCCACAACATGTGGGAATTATGGGAGCTACAATTCAAGATGAGATTTGGGTGGAACACAGCCAAATTATATCATTTTGTCTCTGGCCTGCCCAAATCTTATGTCCTCACATTTCAACACTAATCATGCCTTCCCAACAGTGCCCCAAAGTCTTAACTCATTTCAGCATTAACTCAAAGTCCACAGTCCAAAGTTTCATCTGAGACAAGCCAAGTCTCTTCCACCTATGAGCCTATAAAATTGAAAGCAAGCTAGTTACTTCCTAGATACAATGGGGGTATAGGCATTGGGTAAATACACCCATTCCAAATGGGAGAAATTGTCCAAAACAAAAAGACTACATGCCTCATTCAAGCCCAAAATCCAATGGAGCTGTCAAATCTTAAAGCTCTGAAATGATCTCCTTTGACTCCATGTCTCATATCCAAGTCATGCTGATGCAAGAGGTGGGCACTCTCAGCCTTGGGCAGCACTGCCCCTGTAGCTTTGCAGGGTAGAGCCCCCATCCTGGATGCTTTCATGGGCTGGCATTGAGTGTCTGTGGCTTTTCCAGATGCACAGTGCAAGCTGTCAGTGGATCTACCATTCTTGGGTCTGGAGGACGGTGGCCCTCTTCCCATAGCTCCACTAGGCAGTGCCCCAGTGGGGACTCTCTGTGGGGGCTCCTACCTCACATTTCCCTTCTCCATTGCCCTAGTAGAAATTCTCCATGAGGTCTCCACCCCTGTAGAAGACTTCTGCCTAGACATCCAGGCATTTCCATACATCCTCTGAAATCTAGGTGGAGGTTCCCAACCTCAATTCTTGACTTCTGTGCACCCACAGGCTCAATACCTCGTGGAAACTGCTAAGGCTTGGGGCTTGCACCCTCTGAAGCCATGGCCCAAGGTGTACCTTGGCTCTTTTCAGCCATGGCTGGAGGAGCTGGGATGTAGGGCACCAAGTCCCAAGGCTGCACACAGCAGGTGGGCCCTGAGCCAAGCCGAGGAAGCCATTTTTTCTTCCTAGCCCTACAGGCCCATGATGGGAAGGGCTGCCCTGAAGCCCTCCGATATGACAAAGAGACATTTTCCCCATTGTCTTGATGATTAGCATTTGGCTTGCCATTACTTTTGCAAATTTCTTCAGCCAGCTGGAATTTCTCCCCAGAAAATGGGGAGAAATTTTCTACAATTTTTTTAAACTTTTATACTCTGCTCCCTCTTGAACACTTTCCTGCTTCAAAATTTCTTCCACCAGATGGCCTAAATTATCTCTCAAGTTTAAAGTTCCACAAATCTCTAGGGCAGGGGAAAAATGCTGCCAGTCTCTTTGCTAAAACATAAGAATAGTCACCTCTGCTCCAGTTCCCAACAAGTTTTCTTCATCTCCATCTGAGACCACCTTAACTTGGACTTCATTTTTCGTATCACTATCAGAGTTTTGGTCTCTAGGAAGTTCCACACTTTCCCACATCTTCCTGTCTTCTGAACCTTCAAAGTATTTAGGAAGTTCCAAACTTTTCCATATTTTCCTATCTTTTTCTGATTCCTCCAGATTGTCCAATCTCCATCTCTAATCTGGTTCCAAAGTCACTTCCACATATTTGGGTATCTTTACAGCAGAACCCCAGTCTACTGGTATCAATTTACTATATTAATCTGTCCTCATGCTGCTAATAAAAACATGCCCGAGACTGGGTAACTTATAAAGGAAGGAGGTTTAATTGCCTCACAGATCCACATGGCTTGGAAGCTTCACAATAATGGCTCAAAGTGTATGAGAGGCAAAGTCACATCTTACGTGGCAGCATAAAACAGAGATCTTGCAGGGGATTTCCCCTTTATAAAACCATCAGATGTCATGAAAATTATTCACTATCATGAGAACAGCACAGAAAAGACCCATCCCAATGATTCAATTACCTCCCTCCAGGTCCGTCCCACAGCACATGGGAATTATGGGAGCTAGAATTCAAGATGAGATCTGGGTGGGGACACAGCCAAACCATATCAGGTAGCCTTTGTTCTGGACTATTTTTCATTTTGTATACTTGTGTAGCTAACAAACTTGGAAGACAGAGATAGTGTCTCCCTCAGGAGCAGTGGGCAGGTCTGTTTATTGTCCAGTATAATAAATATAATGTCTCCCTCCGAGACAAAGGTAGGGCAGGTTTACTGGCAGCCCATTATAACAGATCCAGGTTCTCTAAGCTTGAGATTCCCCAGCTGTGATGAACTCACAGTGTGTACCATGTTTGCCTGGACTGCTCTATATCACCCCTATGGGACTTGGGAACAAGGAGAATGGATGCAAACATGAATGTCAAGCTTCCTGTAGCACTGTGAGTAATAAAGGTCTATGTTTCTGACCCAGGAGTCTTGTATTTTTCTGCTAGGACCTATGAAACTGACAGGCTAACATGTCATCTTGCAAACAGGGTAAAAACATAGATTGTTCACAGTATCTGACACTATTCTACTCTGCAGTTCTTCTAGGAGTAACTATCTCTTATTCCTAAAGGCCTTTCTTCTACTACCTGCCTGCATCTTATAATTAACAGTCTTACAGGTCAAGGTATCTTGTATCAAACCACTATGCCTATGCCTCAAGAAATTTGTGATTTGACCAAAGCCTATCCCTGAGGCAGTTCATCTTGCTGGTTCATTAAGTTACCTTACTTCTACCTTTTCATTTTCAGATGCAATCAAATTGATCATTTTCTCTCTGCTGGTTGGCAATTTAAATTAAAATGATGTTACATTATGCATAGCCCCACCTAGCTTATATAATGGCCAACACAGTGTGTTTTAGCGCTAAAATGTCCTCAAACACACATGAAATGTGAACTCTATTCTAGACTGGAAGAGAGAAAAATAGCTATTTTTCTGGTTAGTTGCATTCTTATTATAAGGCTGGCACAGTAAATGTTAAAATAAAATTCTAATAAATAAATAAGAATGAATAAAGTTTTAATCATTAATAACTTTTTTTATTTTGTTAAAACATAACATGAAATCTGTCTTATATCTTTAAGTATACATTACAGTATTAACTATATGTGCTTATATGTACAGCAGACCTCTAGGGATTTTTCATTTTGTATGATTGAAACTTTATATCCACTGAACAGCAACTCCCTGTTTCCCCTTCCCCAACCTCTTTGTAGTCATCGTTTTACTTTCTGCTCCTATGAATTTGACCACTTTAGATACCTCGTAAATGAAGAATCATGCAGTATTTGTCCTTCTGTGACTAGTTTATTGCATTACATTCTCAAAGTTCAACTATATTGTACCATATGACAGGATTTCCTTCTTGAAGAACTGAATAGTATTTCATCATGTGTGTATATCACTTTTCTTTATCCAGTCATCTGTTGATGAACATTTAGGTTGCTTTGATCTCTTGGCTATTGTGAATAATTCTGCAATAAACATGGGTGTACAAATATCCCTTTGAGATATTGTTTTCAAATATTTTGGATATACACCCAGAAGTGAGATGGGTCAATCATATGGTAATTCTAATGAGTAAATTTTAAGTGAACAATAAATATTTTTTCAATTTAACTAATTAAATTCACGGAAGTTTGCAGGATCAAGAACTTGATAAGAAGTTCTTGAACCTGCAAACTCCGATGAATTCTTGGTATAATTAAGTGAGGCATGCCTAGGTCTTTTTCTGAGAGATCCATTTCCTCCTTGCAGAGAGAACCTCATACCAGTTATGCAGCTCCAATAAGGAGACAGTCCTTTACACTTTCTCCTCTGTGTCATATTCTTCCAGTTGCAAAGTGCTCAGCTAGTTTGAGACTTCTTTACCTCCTGAGACTCTTTCACCTAGCCTTTCACCTGAACTATTTCTTCCATGCTAACTCACTCTCTGATATAGTGAAATAGAAACCCATATCTAAAACCCCTTTATCTTTCTCTGAAATTAGACTACGAATTTGTGGAGTCAATGGAAGAGACAATCACCTTTGGCAGATCCTAGCATCCATAACAATCAAATTGACTTAGAGGATCAATATCATTGGTGCACATAATTTTTTATTCTAAAATTAATCTCTGGTCTTTTCCTCTATAAATCTCCATGTTAGCTATGTGTTTTTACTATGCCTATGAGTCTTAGAAAATTTGCTTCTTAAACTTTGCCCATATTTACATGATAGGTATTTCACTGATTATTTGAATAGAAATGATCAAGTCAAACTCCCCTTAGTGAAGGCAATGGCAGATCTACCTGCCTCTCCCTCATCCTGTTGGATGATACCATTTCTAAATCTTTCTTTTGCTTATCGTCTCATTTTTACACCTAATTTCCAGGAGTTTATAGTGGCACTTAAACTTTTTTCATGTGGTTTCAAATATTCATGCTTGAAAGTTCTATTTTAAAAGTCAGCCGTTTTTGACAATGAGAATGCTTGCATTATGTTGTGCAGGAGAGTTTCTTAAAGTACTTAAAGAGGCCCAGATCATCACATAAAAGGCAATTCACTTGCAGTCTTTTAGGCAATTAAAGGAATCTGGATATGTATATTTCCGGATGGCAGAATGATGGGTTCACCAGCACTATCAGTAGGGTGGATAAGGTCACTGATAATTATATACTCTATTCATGGTTCATTTTTAGTGGGACTCATAAGCATATCTGGTAACTGCTATGCCCCTATCAGTCATCTTTATTCTTTTTAGTCTTCCTAGAGTTATCACATCTGTCACAAATATTAATATGCCTGAAGTATAACTGGCAATGAGTGCCATGATGCATTTGATGTTTGAGAAATAATGAAATGTCACTTCCATTATAGAACAATGTGGCATTTCATGGAGCTATGCAGAGTTATTTGCATTATTATTCCACTGTAATAATGTTGCTTGCAGTCACAGCTGACAAAAATATCACTGAATATTAATTCAGATGAACTTTAAAGGTAGCCACATGGGGACTGACCTAAAATGAAAGCTTCTGGTCTTTGCCTTGAAAAAAAACTTGCCCTTAATGGTATCATTAGAGGTTTTTCCTAACCTCTTGGGTTCAAAATTGGAAGGTATGTAAAGAAAAGTAGACAGAGAAAGAGCATGGGGCACATGCATGAATGCCTACAGAGCTAATGGTTTGCTTCAAACTGAAGATATGACCATGACCTTCTTAGTCAGTGCAAGTCTAAGCAACCAGAGAACCAATTGAGATGTTAATTAGACTAAAATACAGAATGTACTCACAGAGCCTAGGCTTTGTTTGCAAACCGCCCCCCCACCCCCCACCAAATACATGTGCCAGCAGATAACTTTTATATTTAATATAAAAGGAGCAAGGTTGGGAGTGACACCAGCAAGATGGCAGAGTAGGGTATGTGGTCTTTGGCCTTCCATAAAAACAACTACTCAGCTTTCCAGTAATACAAACAGCTCTTAATGGTTTAGGAGAGCTTGGGAGTATAGTTAAGAAGCTGTAGCAACAGAGGAGAGCAAAAAATGCAGGCACAGCTCAGTGCTGAGGTGAAGATTTCTGAACCATGAATTCCCCTTGAAGGGAAAAGGAGGGTAGGGTGAGTGATCAGCTTCCCCAGACTTTTGGGGCACTGCCTGAAACACTGACTTCAGTTTCACCCCATCCAGATTGCTGTGGAGATCAGTGTAGTCAAAATGCCTGGACATGGTTAAGAAGAGTATCAGCCATGCAGCAGGTGCAAGACGCAACTGTGTCTCCTGGGCTGGGTTACCACTCCCACTCCCCCAATCTCTGCAACCACATACATGCTTGAGCCTTGACACCACAAATGCTCTGTGCATTCCTGTGGTCAAGACCTGAGCACTCCACAAGCATCTGCACCTCAGAAACTGGGGCATACCAGTGCCTCAGATATCAGTTACCACTGCAGTGGTTATGCACACTTCCTAAACCCCAGAGCCATGATTGCTCCGTGTGGGCCTGTGCTCCAGAACCCAACACTGTGGTCACTCTGTGAGTGACTGACCAGGCCTTGCATACCAACACAACAGACACATGGGGTCCCTGACATTGGCACCACTGACCCTCACCACACACAATGGAATATTATTCATCCTTAAAAGTAGAAGGAAATCTTGCTATTTATGACAACATGGATGAACTAAGTTCATAAGCTAGATGTAAAAAGAAAAATACTGTATGATTACATTTATATGTTGATATGGTTTGGCTCTGTATACCCACCCAAATCTCCCCTCAAACTGTATTTCTCATAATCCCATGTGTCATAGGAGGGACCTAGAGATAATTATTTAATCATGGGGGCTGTTACCCACATGCAGTTCTCATGATAGTGAGTGAGTTCTCATAAAATCTGATGGATTTATAAGGGGGCTTTCCCCTCTTTTTCTCTGTACTTCTCTTTGTTGCCACCATGTGAAAAAGGATGTGTTTTCTTCCCCATCCACCATGACTGTAAGTTTCCTGAGACCTCCCCAGCCTGCGGAACTGTGAGTGAATTAAACCTCTTTCCTTTCTAAATTACCCAGTACTGGATATGTCTTTATTAGCAGCAAGAGAATGGACTAATACAGTAAATTGGTACCAGGTAGTATGGTGCTGCTGTAAAGACACCCAAAAATGTGGAAGCAACTTTGGAACTGGGTAACAGACAGAGGTTGGAACAGTTTGTGGGGGCTCAGAGAAGACAGGAAAATGCGGAAAAGTTTGGAGCTTCCTAGAGACTTGTTGAATGGCTTTGACTAAAATGCTGATAGTGATATGGACAACAGAGTCAGGGCTGGGGTGCTCTCAGATGGAGATGAGGAACTTCTTGGGAACTGGAGCAAAGATGTTCCAGTTTATGCTTTAGCAAAGAGACTGGTGGCATTTTGTCACCACCCTAGAGCTTTGTGGAACTTGAAACTTGAGACAGATGATTTAGCTTATCTGGCAGAAGACATTTCTTTTTCTTTCTTTCTTTTTTTTTTAAATATACTTTAAGTTCTGGGATATATGTGCAGATCTTGCAGGTTTGCTACATAGGTATACATGTGCCATGGTGGTTTGCTGCACCCCCCATCAACCCATCATGTACATTAGCTATTTCTCCTAATGCTATCCCTCCCCTTGCCCCCACACTCCGACAGGCCCGAGTGTGTGATGTTTCCCTTCCTGTGCCCATATGTTCTCATTGTTCAACTCCCAATTATGAGTGAGAAAATGTGGTATTTGGTTTTCTGTTCCTGTGTTAGTTTGCTGAGAATGATGGTTTCCAGCTTCATCCATGTTCCTGCAAAGGACATGAACTCATTGTCTTTTATGGCTGCATAGTATTCCATGGTGTACATGCAGCACATTTTTTATCCAGTCTAAGATTAATGGGCATTTAGTTTGGTTCCAACTCTTTGCTATTGTGAATAGTGCTCCAATAAACATACACGTGCATGAGTCTTTATAGTACAGTGATTTATAATCCTTTGGATATATACCCAGTAATGGGGTTGCTGGGTCAAATGGTATTTCTGGTTCTAGATCCTTGAGGAATTGCCACACTGTCTTCTACAATGGTTGAACTAATTTACACTCCCACCAACAGTGTAAAAGTGTTCTTATTTCTCCACATCCTCTCCAGCATCTGTTGTTTTCTGACTTTTTAATGATTGTCATTCTAACTGGCATCAGATGGTAACTCATTGTGGTTTTTGATTTGCATTTCTCTAACGACCAGTAATGATGAGCTTTTTTCATCTGTGTTTTTTTTTTTCCACATAAATGTCTTCTTTTGAAAAGGGTCTGTTCATATTCTTCACCGACTTTTATGTTTTTTTTTCTTGTAAATTTAAGTTACTTATAGATTCTAGATATTGGCCTTTTGTCAGATGGATAGATTGCAAAAATTTTCTCCCATTCTGTTGGTTACCTGTTCACTCTGATGATAGTTTCTTTTGCTGTGCAGAAACTCTTTAGTTTAATTAAATCCCATTTGTCAATTTGGTTTTTTGTTGCTGTTACTTTTGGTGTTTTAGTCATGAAGTCTTTGCCAATGCCTATGTCCTGAATGATATTGCCAAGGTTTTTTTTTTTTTTTTTTTTTTTTTTTTTTTTGGAGGGGGTGGATTTTATGGTTTTAGGTCTTGTGTTTAAATTGTTCATCCATCTTGAGTTAATTTTTGTATAAGGTGTAAGGAAGGGGTCCAATTTCAGTTTTCTGCATATGGCTAGTTAGTTTTCCCAGCCTCCTTTATTAAATAGGTAATCCTTTCCCCATTGCTTGTTTTTGTCAGGTTTGTCAAAGAACAGGTGGTTGTAGATGTGCGGTGTTATTTCGGAGGCCTCTGTTCTATTTCAGTGGTCTATATATATATTTTCTGGTACCAGTACCATGCTGTTTTGGTTACTGGAGCCTTGTAATTTAGTTTGAAGTCAGGTAGTGTGATGCCTCCAGCTTTGTTCTTTTTGCTTAGGATTGTCTTGGCTATGTAGGCTCTTTTTTGGTTCCACATGATTTTTAAAGCAGTTTTTTCTAATTCTGTGAAGAAAGTCAATGATAGTTTGATGTGGATAGCATTCAACCTATAAATTACTTGGGCACTATGGCCATTTTCACGATATTGATTCTTCCTATCAATGAGCATGAAATGTTTTTCTGTGTGTTTGTGTCCTCTCTGATTTTCTTGAGCAGTGGTTTGTAGTTCTCTTTGAAGAGGTCCTTCACATCCCTTGAAGTTGTATTCCTAGGTATTTTATTCTCTTTGTAGCAACTGTGAACAGGAGTTTGCTCATGATTTGGTTCTCTGTTTGTCTATTATTGGTGTATACAAATGTTTGCGATTTTTGCACATTGATTTTGTATCCTGAGATTTTGCTGAAGTTGCTTATCAGCTTAAGGATTTTGGGGCTGAGATGATGGGGTTTTCTAAATATAAAATTATGTCATCTGCAAACAGAGACAATTTGACTTCCTCTTTTCCTAATTGAATACACTTTATTTCTTTCTCTTGATTAATTGCCCTGGCCAGAACTTCCAATACTACATTGAGTGGGAGTGGTGAGAGAGGGCATCCTTGTCTTGTGCTGGTTTTCAAAAGAAATGCTTCCAACTTTTGCCCATTCAGTATGAGATTGGCCATGGGTTTGTCATAAATAGCTCTTATTATTTTGAGATATGTTTCATCAATACCTAATTTATTGAGTGTTATTAACATGATGGGATGTTGAATTTTATTGAACGACTTTTCTGCATCTATTGAGATAATCATGTGGTTTTCATCATTGGTTCTGCTTATGTGATGGATTATGTTTATTGATTTGTGTATGTTGAACCAGCCTTGCATGCCAGGAATGAAGCCAACTTGATCATGGTGGACAAGGTTTTTGATGTGCTGCTGGATTCGGTTTGCGGTATTTTATTGAGGATTTTTGTATTGAGGTTCATCAGGGATACTGGCCTGAAATTTTCTTTTTTTGGTTGTGTATCTGCCAGGTTTTGATACGAAGATGATGCTGGCCTCATAAAATAAGTTAGTGAGGAATTCCTCTTTTTCTACTGTTTGAAGTAGTTTCAGAGGGAATGATACCGGTTCCTCTTGGTACCTCTGGTAGAATTTGGCTGTGAATCCATCTGGTCCTGGGCTTCTTTTTTTTGCTGGCCGGCTATTAATTACTGTCTCAATTTCAGAACTTGTTATTGGTCTATTCAGAGATTCGGCTTCTTCCTGATTTAGTCTTGGGAGGGTGTATGTGTCCAGAAATTTATCCATTTCTTCTAGATTGTTCTAGTTTATTTGTGTAGAGGTGCTTATAATATTCTCTGTTAGTAGTTTGTATTTCTGTGGAGTCAGCTCCCCTTTATCACTGTTCATTGTGTCTGTTTGATTCTTCTTTATTTTCTTCTTTATTAGCCTGGCTAGCAATCTATTTTGTTAATCTTTTCCAAAAAAAAACAGCTCCTGGATTCATTAATTTTTGGAAGGGTTTTTGGTATCCCTATCTCTTTCAGTTCTGCTCTGACTTTAGTTACTTATTCTGCTAGTTTTTGAATTTGTTTGCTCTTGCTTCTCTAGTTCTTTTAATCGTGATGTTAGGAGGTTGATTTTAGATCTTTTCTCCTTTCTCCTGTGGGCATTTAGTGCTATAAATTTCCCTTTAAACACTGCTTTAGCTGTGTCCCAGAGATTCTGATATGTTGTGTCTTTGTTCTCATTGGTTTCAAGGAACTTATTTATTTCTGCCTTAATTTTGTTGTTTGCCCAGCAGTCATTCAGGAGCAGGTTGTTCAGTTTCCATGTAGTTGTGTGTTTTTGAGTGACTTTCTTAATCCTGAGTTCTAATTTGATTGCACTGTGGTCTGAGAGACTGTTACAATTTCCTTTCTTTTGCATTTGCTGAGGAGTATTTGACTTCCAATTATGTGGCCAATTTTAGAATAAGTGCTATGTGGTGCTGAGAAGAATGTATATTCTGTTGATTTGGGGTGGATAGTTCCGTAGATGTCTGTTAGATTCACTTGGTCCAGAGCTGAGTTCAAGTCCTGAATATCCTTGCTAATTTTCTGTTTCATTGATCTAATATTGACAGGGGGTTTTAAAGTCTCCCACTATTATTTTGTGGGAGTCTCAGTCTCTTTGTAGGTCTCTAAGAACTTGCTTTATGAATCTGGATGCTCCTGTATTGAGTGCATATATATTTAGGATATTAGCACTTCTTGTTGCATTGATCCCTTTACCATTATGCAATGCCCTTCTTTGTCTTTTTTGATCTTTGTTGGTTTAAAATCTGTTTTATCAGAGACTAGGATTTCACCCCCTGCTTTTTTGTTTGCTTTCCATTTGCTTGGTAAATATTCCTCCATTTCTTTATTTTGAGCCCTTATGTGTCTTTGCACCTGAGATGGGTCTCCTGAATATAGCACACCGATGGGTCTTGATTCTTTATCCAATTTGCCAGTCCATACCTTTTTTTTTTTTTTTTTTTTTTGAGGCGGAGTCTCGCTCTGTCGCCCGGGCTGGAGTGCAGTGGCCGGATCTCAGCTCACTGCAAGCTCCACCTCCCGGGTTTATGCCATTCTCCTGCCTCAGCCTCCCGAGTAGCTGGGACTACAGGCGCCCGCCACCTCGCCCGGCTAGTTTTTGTATTTTTAGTAGAGACGGGGTTTCACTGTGTTAGCCAGGATGGTCTCGATCTCTTGACCTCGTGATCCGCCCGTCTCGGCCTCCCAAAGTGCTGGGATTACAGGCTTGAGCCACCGCGCCCGGCCAGTCCATACCTTTTAATTGGGGCATTGAGCCTATTTACATTTAAGGTTAATATTGTTGTGTGTGAATTTGATCCTGTCATTATGATGCTAGCTGGTTATTTGGCCCATTAGTTGATAGGGTTTCTTCATAGTGTCGATGGTCTTTATATTTTGGTTTGATTTTTCAGTGACTGGTATTAGTTTTCCCTTTCCATATTTAATGCTTCCTTTGGGAACTCTTGCAAGGCAGGCCTGCTGGTGACAAAATCCCTCAGCATTTTTTTGGAAAGGATTTTATTTCTCCTTCATTTATGAAGCTTAGTTTGGCTAGATATGAAATTCTGGGTTGAAAATTCTTTTCTTTAAGAATGTTGAATATTGGGCCCCATTCTTTTCTGGCTTGCAGGGTTTCTGCAGAGAGGTCCACTGTTAGTCTGATGGGCTTCCCTTTGTGGGTAACGCAACCTTTCTCTCTGGCTGCCCTTAACATTTTTTCCTCATTTCAACCCTGATGTATCTGACAATTATGTGTCTTGGGGTTGTTCTTCTCAAGGAGTATCTTTTTGGAGTTCTCTGTGTTTCCTGAATTTGAATACTGGCCTGTCTTGCTAGGTTGGTGAAGTTCTCCTCGATAATACCCTGAAGTGTGTTTTCCAACTGTGTTCCATTCTCCCTGTCACTTTCAGGTACACCAATAAAACATAGGTTTGGTCTTTTCACATAGTCCTATATTTCTTGGAGGCTTTGTTCATTCCTTTTCATTCTTTTCTCTAATCCTGTCTTTACACTTTATTTCATTGAGTTGATCTTCAATCTCTGATATCCTTTCTTCCACTTGATCATTTCAGCTATAGATACTTGTGTATGCTTCATGAAGTTCTCATGCTGTGTTTTTCAGCTCCATCAGGTCATTTATGTTCTTCTCTAAACTGGCTATTCTAGTTAGCAATTCCTTTAACATTTTATCAAGGTCCTTAACTTCCTTGCATTGGGTTAGAACATACTTCTTTAGCTCGGAGGAGTTTGTTATTACCCAACTTCTGAAGCCCACTTTGGTCAATTCATCAAACTCTTTCTCCATCCAGTTTTGTTCCCTTGCTGGTGAGGAGTTGTGATCCTTTGAAGGAGAAGAGGCATTCTGGTTTTTGGAATTTTCAGCCTTTTTGCACTGGGTTTTCCTCATCTTCTTGGATTTATCTATCTTTGGTCTTTGCTTTTAGTGACCTTTGGATGGAGTTTTTGTGTGGTCATCCTTTTTTTGATGTTGATGCTATTGTTTTCTGTTTGTTAGTTTTCCTTCTAACAGGCCCCTCCTCTGCAGGTCTGCTGGAGTTTGCTGGGGGTCCACTCCAGACCAGCAGAGTCTGCAGAACAGCACAAGCTGTTGCCTGCTCCTTCCTCTGGAAGCTTTCCCCCAGAGAGGCACTGGCCAGATGCCAACCAGAGCTCTCCTGTATGAGGTGTCTGTCATCCCCTACTGGGAGGTGTCTCCCTTTCGGGAGGCATGGGGATCAGGGACTCACTTGAGGAGGCAGTCCGTTCTTTAGCAGAGCTTGAGCACTGTGCTGAGATATCCGCTGCTCTCTTCAGAGGCAAAAGCAGGAATGTTTAGGTCTGCTGAAGCTGTGCTAACAGCCACCCCTTCCCCCAGGTGCTCTGTCCCAGGGAGATGGGAGTTTTATCTTTAAGTCCCTGACTGGGGCTGCTACGTTTCTTTCAGAGATGCTCTGCCCAGAGAGGAACAATCTAGAGAGGAAGCCTGGCTACAGCAGCTTTGCAGTGCTGCAGTGGGCTCCCCCAAGTTCAAACTTCTTGTAGGCTTTGTTTACACTGTAAGGGGAAAACCACCTACTCAAGCCTCAGTAATGTTGGATGCCCCTCCCGCCACCAAGCTTGAGCATCCCAGGTTGACTTCAGACTGCTGTGTTGGCAGCGAGAATTTCAAGCCAGTGGATCTTAGCTTGCTGGACTCCGTGGGGGTGGGATCTGCTGAGCTAGACCACTTTGCTCCCTGGCTTCAGCCTCCTTTCCAGGGAAGTGAATGGTTCTGTCTCACTGGCAATCCAGGCACCTCTTGGGTATGAAAAGAAATTGCAGCTAGCTGGGTTTCTGCCCAAATGACCCCCCATCCACTTTTATGCTTGAAACACAGGGCCCTTGTGTAGGCACCAGAAAGAATCTCCTGGTTTATAGGTTGCAAAGATCATGGAAAAAGTGTCGTATCTGGGCCAGATAGCATTGTCCCTCATGGCACTGTCCCTCAGGGCTCCCCTTGGCTAGGGGAGGGAGTTTCCCGACCCCTTGTGCTTCCTGGGTGAGGCGATGCCCTACCCTGATTCACGCTTACCTTCCTTGGGCTGCACCCACTGTCTAACCAGTCCCAATGAGATGAACCAGGTACCTCAGTTGGAAATGCAGAAATCACCTACCTTCTGCATTGGTCTCACCAGGAGCTCCAGACCAGCACTGTTCCTGTTCAGCCATCTTGCCCGGGAATCATAAGTGAAATTTTAAAGATAAAACTCGTTTAGAATATAGATTCTAACATTTCCATATACTTTCAAAATTCAGACAAATGTTTTTTTTTTTTTAGTGAAAAGTATAGCTTTTTAATTTTTTTTTTTTTTAATTTTTAAGTTCAGGGATACATGTGCAGCTTTGTTTTATAGGTAAACCCACTTCACGGGCGTTTGTTGATTATTTCATCACCCAAGTATTAGGCCCAGTACTCATTAGTTATTTCTCCTAATCCTGTCCCTACTCCCACCCTCCACCTTCTGGTAGACCCCAGTGTCTGTTATTCTCCTCTATGTGTTCATGTGTTCTCATCATTCAGCTACCACTTTTAAGTGAGAACACATGGTATTTAGTTTTCTGCTCCTGCATTAGTTTGCTAAGGACAATGGCCTCCAGCTCCATCCATGTTCCTGCAAAGGACATGATCTCATTCTTTTTTAATGACTGCATAGTATTCTGTAGTGTATATGTACCACATTTTCTTTATTCAGTCTGCCATTGATGGACATTTAGGTTGATTCCATATCTTTGCTATTGTGACTAGTGCTACAATGAGCATAAGCTTGCATGTTTTTCATAACAGAATGATTTATATTCCTTTGGGTATATACTCATTAATAGGATTGCTAGATCTAATGGTAGGTAGTTTTGTGTTTACCCCTGTGATAAATTGCCACATGGCTTTCCACTGTGGTTGAACTAATTTACACTCCTACCTACAGTGTATAAGCATTCCTTTTTCTCCACAACCTTGCCAGCATCTGTAATTTTTTGACTTTCTAGTAATAGACATTCTGACTGGTATCAGATAGTATTTCATTGTGGGTTTGATTTCCATTTCTCCAATGAACAGTGATGTTGAACATTTTTTCATGTGCTTCTTGGCCACATGTATGTTTTCTTTTGAAAAGTATCTGTTTATTTACTTTGCCTGCTTTTTAATGAACTGGGTTTTTTAGTAAATTTGCTTAAATTCCTTATAAATGCTAGATATTAGACCTTTGTCAGATGCATAGTTTGCAAATATTTTTTCCCATTCTGTAGGTTATCTGTTTATTGATAGTTTCTTTTTTCTGGGCAGAAGTTCTTTAATTAGGTCCCATTTGTCAATTTTTGCCTTTGGCCTCTGGGTCACCAAATCTTTGCCAGTTCCTCTGTCCAGAATGGTATTGCTCAGATTATCTTACAGAGTTTGTATGGTTTGGGGTTTTACATTAAATTATTTAATCCATCTTGAGTTAATTTTTGTGTATGGTGTAAGGAAGAAGTCCAGTTTCAATCCTCTGCATATGACTAGCCAGTTATCTCAGCACTATTTATTGAATAGGGAACTCTTTCTTCATTGCTTGTTTTTGTCAGCTTTGTTGAAGATTATATGGTTGTAGGTGTGTCGCCTTATTTCCTAGGCTTGTTCTGTTCCATTGTTTTATGTGTCTGATTTTATATCAGCACCATACTATTGTGGTTACTGTAGCCCTGTAGGATAGTTTGAAGTTAGGTAGCATGATTCCTCTAGGTTTGTTCTTTTCACCTAGGATTGTCTGGGTTATTTGAGCTCTTATTTGGTTCCATACGAATTTTAAAGTAGTTTTTCCTAGTTCTATGAAGAATACCATTGGTAGTTTGATAGGAATAGCATTGAATCTATAAATCACTTTGGGTAGTATGGACATTTGCCAATATTGATTCTTCCTATCCATGAGCATGGAATGTTTTTGGATTTGTGTGTGTCATCTCCACTTTCTTTGAGCAGTGTTTTGTAATTCTCATTGTAGAGTTCTTTAACCTTCCTGATTCGCTATATTCCTAGGTATTTTATCCTTTTTATGGCGGTTGTCAATAATATTGCATTCTTGATTTGGCTCTCAGCTTGATGGTTGTTGGTGTATAGGAATGCTAGTGATTTTTGTACATTGATTTTGTATCTTGAGATTTCACTGAGGTTGTTCATCACCTTAAGGAGCTTTTGAGCCAGGACCATGGGGTATTCTAGTTATAGAATCATGTTGTCTGCAAACAGGGATAATTTGACTTCCTCTCTTCCTAGTTGAATGTCCTTTATTTCTTTTTCTTGTGTGATTGCTCTGTTTAAGACTTCCAATACTATGTTAAATAGGAGTGGTGAGAGATCGCATCCTTGTCTTTTAACAATTTTCAAGGGGAATACTTCTAGCTGATGCTTGGTCAGTATGATGTTGGCTGTGAGTTTGTCACAGATGGCTCTCATTATTTTGAGTTATGTTCCTTCAATACTTAGTTTATTGAGAATTTTATCACGAGGGGTATTAAAACTTATCAAAGGTCTTTTCTGCATCTATTGATATAATCATGTGATTTTTGTCTTTACTTCTGTTTATGTCATGAATCACATTTATTGATTTGTGTTTGTCAAACCAACCTTGCATCCCTGGGATAAAGCCTACTTGATCTTGGTGGATTAGTGTTTTGATGTGCCACAAGATTTGGTGTGCCAATATTTTGTTAAGGATTTTTTTGCCAGTGTTCATCAAGGATATTGGCCTGAAGTTTTCTTTTCTTTTCTTTTCTTTCTTTCTTTTTTTTTTTTAATCACTACCAGGTGTTGGTATCAGCATAATTGGTGGGCTCATAGAATGAGTTAGGGAGGAGTTTCTCCTCCTCAATTTTTCAGAGCTCTTTATTGTAGACCAAAGTTGTGTTTTGTTTTTAAGAAGTATTTCCATTTGTTCTTTATAAGAATGTAAAATTTCTTTTGATAAAGCTGTGCAGTCAACATCATACTAGGGAAAAAGTAATTCTGAATATGTTATATTCTAACAGAAGTTCAGGAAGGACATCAGAGAATTTTTCAAGAGCGATAAAATTTTGAAGTACTCTTCCAATCCAGGTTACCTGTAATGGCAAACTAAAACTTTAATTATTATTAAACCAATAAGCAAATATTCACCTAGTTTTCTGTGCTTTGCTGTTTGCAAGATATCACATACATGGACTATATGGCTCTAATATATTGGTTTTATCCAATAACTACCAACTTGATTTCTTTTTAAAATAGTACTGATTGGCCCACCCAATCAGTAAATGTGTGTTCAGCTTCCCAAACTTTTATCAACTTTCCCACCCTAATCCCTGGCTTCACCCACATCTCACAATGTAACACCAATATAGAGCTGTTCTCCAGGACTCTAGCAATATAGAACTGTTTTATCAGTATGCAAATTCGTTCATCAGATATTTTATTAGAAAATTCATAAGCCAAACTTTCAGATAGTTCATGATTAGTAAAATATTTACTATCACAGATTCTCAAATATTTTCCACTATGATGCCTTCTAAAGTTCTATGGCATGACTTTCAAATATTTATACTCTTCTAAAATGTTCAGTTCTATAAGGTACATTTTAGCTTGTTTCACGACTAACAAATTACCATGAGGCATATGCTCACTAATTCTTTGTTAAATGTATTCTTTCAATACATGGTAAGATTTTCATTTTGGGCTACTGAAATATTTATTTTTTAAAAATTTCTATTAGTTCTGATTAATTACTGTCATTTAAACCTTTTTAAAAAGCAAGAACACCACAAACTGCTTCTGAGACAAGGTAGCTGTATCGTAGTCTTTGAATTATAAACTCCATAAAGAGAGGACCATGTCTCTCATATTCAGCATTATATTTCTATTCACAAATAAAACAAATATAAAGAATGACAAAGAAAAAGCATGCATAAGAATGAGACATGAAGAGGCACCCAGGATAAACTTATCTACTTGAGAACGTTTTTCTATTATTCTAGATTTAACTCCTAGCCCTGAAATTTCTTTGTGTAGGGTTTTTAATCATAGCACTTATCCAAGCATATTTTATGGTAGTATTCATTTCAATGTTGGTATTTTCCTAGAAAAGAAACTCACGGCAGGAAATGTGTCAGATATTTCCTAGAAAGTCTAATTTGTTGGCTGAACAAAAGAAATAATAAACAATTCCATTGAATAATAAAAACCTGGACGTTATGAATTATCTTCTTTAATTCACATATGGTTGATGTACTTTCCATATTAGCCAGGGTCCTCTAGAGGGACAGAACTATTGGAATAGATATATATATAAAGGGGAGTTTATTAAGTATTAACTCAAATGACCACAAGGTCCCACAATAGGCCATCTGCAGGCTGAGCAGCAAGGAGAGACAGTCCGAGCTCCAAAACTGAATAGCTCAGAATCCAACATTTGAGGGCAGGAAGCATCCAGCATGGGAGAAAGATGTAGGCTGGGAGGTGAGGCCAGTCTCTCTTTTCACATTTTCCTGCCTGCTGATACTCTAGCCATGCTGGCAGCTGATTAGATTGCACATATCCAAAATTAAGGGTGGATTTGCCTTTCCCAGTCCACTGACCAAATGTTAATCCTTCAGTCCAATCAAGTTGACACTCAGTATTAACCATCACACTTTCCATACCAAATTTTTTGTAAGATGCTACAAACACAACATCAAGAAGATTCTGCAGCCACTACAATTTTTATGCTATATATAACAATTACTTCTCTGTCTTCTACTTACTCTTACCCATAAGAGTATTTAACTTCCAAAATGTCTTTACAGAGGAATTATAGTGAAGTATCACAAAATGTTTAAAAACAACAAAATGTACACAAACAGCAAAAGTCTATGTGTTGATAGAAGAGATGAGACATACTGATGGCTGAAACTTATTCAGGTCAGTCTTGTTTAAATGAATCTTGATGCCAAACCTTTGAAAAAACTTTCAATTTTCAGAGCCTTTGTTATTTTCTAATAATAGGCAAAGATTGTGTATATGTATATCAGTTTAAAAATGTATATATCCCTAACAAGACAGTACCAAAATATGTAGAGAAAACTTGATAGAAATACAGATATAGTCACCATCTTACTGAAAAATTTCGATATATTGATCTTAATTTTAATAAATTCAATAAACAAAACTTCAATAAATATATAAAAGATTTGAGTTATTCTATTCAAAGCTTAATGTACTATATTACACAAAAACATGTATCCAACAATATGATCTTGAAATCAGCATAAAGCAAGTCTCAGAAATTTCTACAAACATCACATTTTATCGCTCATTAGTGGAATCTAAAAATCAAAATGGAGATAAGGGTAGAAATATGGTTATCGCAGGCTGGGAAAGGTAATGGAGAGATAAGGGAGAGGTAAGGATGATTAATCGACACAAAAAATAGTGAGAAAGAATGAATAAGATGTAGTACTTGAAAGTGCAACAGGGTGACTATAGTCAGTAACAATTTAATACTACATTTTGAAATAACTAAAAGAGTATGATTGGATTGTCTGTAACACAAAGAATAAATGCTTGAGGGGATGGAGACTCCATTTACATGATGTGGTCATTACACTTTGTATGCCTGTATCAAAACATCTCATGTACCTTATAAATATATATATCTACTAGGTATCCACAAAAATTAAAACAAGAAATTTTAAAAAAGAAGTAAAAAGCAAAATGGCTTACAATGTTTGAAGAGAGCAAAGCAGAACACAAAACAGTGTTCTTCTGTGTCCATATGGACACAGAAGACATTTTTTACTACGTGTTTCACACTCATTCCTCTCTATGCTTACTGAAATCACAATTGTACTTGTAATGTCTGTCAAACTCTGTGCAATGGTCATTCAACATATGTTGTTGGAGGCTAGTTTCAGCAAATAGTCTACTTTTTCTAGTTTCCTTTCAGATTTATTATAGCACCATTGCAATGTCTGTTGGCTTATTAGTGCTGAAGTAAGAGTACCTTCTCTATGAGGCCACTAAAATGTAAAGTGTAATAGGAGTATTCTCATTGGAGAGTAGGCTTTCTTTTAGCTCATGTAATGTTGCAGATTTATGGGTAGTTCAAATTCCAAACTTGATCATTAGAACAGCTCTACTTGCTAGAGGGTTTCATAGAACTGATAAGCCAGGGAAAGAGGACAAAGAGGAATTGGCAAAAAATAGCAGAAGCTAGATGGTAAACATAGAAGAGACCTCTCCATCTGAGAAAGAGAAAGGAATAGGGAAATCAGATGAGGGAAAAAATAACTCTCCATCTACATTCATAAAGTGCTTCTTTATAGAAATCCATGTTTACTAGCATGAAGGACCTCTGAGGAAGCACTGCACGCCCAAATATCCTCCTTTCCAACTGTCTATGAAAACATATACTCTTCTCATTCCCAGTAAGGATAATCTGCTGAGATCATACAGGGCTGAATTCCTCATGGCTTTGCAGCCTGGGATATTGTGAAACTGAGACAGAGTCATGGAGAGAGAATATGTCAGAGGCAAAATCAGTAGTTCCAGACTGGTAAAGGCTGTGTGAACACCTAGATCTTCCTTCACAGAAAACCTTTCTGGTCCGGCTGCCTGGGCACAGCTTTTGGATAGCAGCCCTGGAGGGATCACCTTGTTTTTTTTTTTTTTTTTAATTATTAATTAATTTATTATTTATTTATTTTTATTATACTTCAAGTTCTAGGGTACATGTGCATAACATGCAGGTTTGTTACATATGTATATGTGTGCCATGTTGGTGTGCTGCACCCATCAACTCGTCAGCACCCATCAATTCATCATTTATATCATGTATAACTCCCCAATGCAATCCCTCCCCCGTCCCCCCTCCCCATGATAGGCCCCAGTGTGTGATGTTCCCCTTCCTGAGTCCAAGTGATCTCGTTGTTCAGTTCCCACCTATGAGTGAGAACATGCGGTGTTTGGTTTTCTCTTCTTGTGATAGTTTGCTAAGAATGATGGTTTCCAGCTGCATCCATGTCCCTACAAAGGACGCAAACTCATCCTTTTTTATGGCTGCATAGTATTCCATGGTGTATATGTGCCACATTTTCTTAATCCAGTCTGTCACAATGGACATTTGGGTTGATTCCAAGTCTTTGCTATTGTGAATAGTGCTGCAATAAACATACGTGTAAATGTGTCTTTATAGCAGCATGATTTATAATCCTTTGGGTATATACCCAGTAGTGGGATGGCTGGGTCATATGGTACATCTAGTTCTAGATCCTTAAGGAATTGCCATACTGTTTTCCATAATGGTTGAACTAGTTTACAATCCCACCAACAGTGTAAAAGTGTTCCTATTCTCCACATCCTCTCCAACACCTGTTGTTTCCTGACTTTTTAATGATTGCCATTCTAACTGGTGTGAGATGGTATCTCATTGTGGTTTTGATTTGCATTTCTCTGATGGCCAGTGATGATGAGCATTTTTTCATGTGTCTGTTGGCTGTATGAATGTCTTCTTTTGAGAAATGTCTGTTCATATCCTTTGCCCACTTTTTGATGGGATTGTTTGTTTTTTTCTTGTATATTTGTTAGAGTTCTTTGTAGATTCTGGATATTAGCCCTTTGTCAGATGAGTAGATTGCAAAAATTTTCTCCCATTCTGTAGGTTGCCTGTTCACTCTGATGGTAGTTTCTTTTGCTGTGCAGAAGCTCTTTAGTTTAATTAGATCCATTGTCTCAGCCCCAAATCTCCTTAAGCTGATAAGCAACTACAACAAAGTCTCAGGATACAAAATCAATGTGCAAAAATCACAAGCATTCTTATACATCAGTAACAGACAAACAGAGAGCCAAATCAGGAATGAACTCCCATTCACAATAGCTTCAAAGAGAATAAAATACCTAAGAATCCAACTTACAAGATATGTAAAGGACCTCTTCAAGGAGAACTACAAACCACTGCTCAGTGAAATAAAAGAGGACACAAACAAATGGAAGAACATACCATGCTCATGGAGAGGAAGAATCAGTATTGTGAAAATGGCCATACCGCCCAAGGTAATTTATAGAGTCAATGCCATCCCCATTAAGCTACCAATGAGTTTCTTCACAGAATTGGAAAAAACTGCTTTAAAGGTCATATGGAATCAAAAAAGAGCCCACATTGCCAAGACAATCCTAAGTCAAAAGAACAAAGCTGGAGGCATCACGCTACCTGACTTCAAACTATACTACAAGGCTACAGTAACCAAAACAGCATGGTACTGGTACCAAAACAGAGATGTACACCAATGGAACAGAACAGAGCCCTCAGAAATAATACCACACATCTACAGCCATCTGATCTTTGACAAACCTGACACAAACAAGAAATGGGGAAAGGATTCCCTATTTAATAAATGGTGCTGGGGAAATTGGCTAGCCTTAAGTAGAAAGCTGAAACTGGATCCTTTCCTTACTCTTTGTACAAAAATTAATTCAAGATGGATTAGAGACTGAAATGTTTGACCTAAAACCATAAAAAACCTTAGAAGAAAACCTAAGTAATACCATTCAGGACATAGGCATGGGCAAGGACTTCATGTCTAAAACACCAAAAGCAACGGCAGCAAAAGCCAAAATTGACAAATGGGATCTAATTCAACTGAAGAGCTTCTGCACAGCAAAAGAAACTACCATCAGAGTGAACAGGCAACCTACAGAATGGGAGAAAATTTTTGCAATCTACTCATCTGACAAAGGGCTAATACCCAGAACCTACAAATAATTCAAACAAATTTACAAGAAAAAAACAAACAAAAAGTGGGCAAAGGATATGAACAGCCACTTCTCAAAAGAAGACAGTCATACAGCCAACAGACACATGAAAAAATGTTCATCATCACTGGCCATCAGAGAAATGCAAATCAAAACCATGATGAGATACTGTCTCACAGCAGTTAGAATGGCAGTCATTAAAAAATCAGGAAACAACAGGTGCTGGAGAGGATGTGGAGAAATGGGAACACTTTTACACTGTTGGTGGGACTGTAAACTAGTTCAACCATTACGGAAAACAGTATGGCGATTCCTCAAGGATCTAGAACTAGATGTACCGTATGACCCAGCCATCCCATTGCTGGGTATATACCCAAAGGATTATAAGTCATGCTGCTATAAAGACACATGCACATGTATGTTTATTGCGGCACTATACACAATAGCAAAGACTTGGAATCAACCCAAATGTCCATCAGTGACAGACTGGATTAAGAAAATGTGGCACATATACACCATGGAATACTATGCAGCCATAAAAAAGGATGAGTTCGTGTCCTTTATAGGGACATGGATGCAGCTGGAAACCACCGTTCTCAGCAAACTATCGCAAGAACAGAAAATCAAACACCACATGTTCTCACTCATAGACTGGAATTGAACAATGAGATCACTTGGACACAGGAAGGGGAACATCACACACCAAGGCCTATTGTGGGGAGGGGTTGGGGGGAGGGATAGCATTAGGAGATATACCTAATATAAATGACGAATTAATGGGTGCAGCACACCAACATGGCACATGTATACATATGTAACAAACCTGCATGGTGTGCCCATGTACCCTAGAACTTAAAGTATAACAATAATTTTTAAAAAAGTAAATATACATTTCCTGCATTTAAAAAATTTTTATGTTTATTTTAAGTTCCAGGGTACATGTGCAGGATGTGCAGGTTTGTTTCATAGGTAAACATGTGCTCTGGTGGTTGGCTCCACCTATCAGGAGGATCTAGAGGGGAAACACAGAAAGATAGAAATGTTGTATAAGAAGTAAGTGCTACAAAGTGTAGCTGAAGGAAATTTAATCTAGACTGGGATAAAAGTAGGGGTCAGAGGTAGGACATGGTACTCAGATATCTTCAACCACTCAGTGAAAGTAAAAATATCGGCCAAGTTTGGAACAAAAAGAGTTAGTGAGAAGGAAGAAGGAAGGAATATCCTTCCAGACATACGTGGACAAATGCACAAAAGCCTAGAGTTAGAATACACTTTAGCAAAAATTCAAGAACATCAGTAACAATGGAGGTGGGTGGACAATCCACTATATTTGAACAGGAAGGTAGAGACTAGGTAGCAGTCATCTCTTGAAGAGTTCCAAATGTAAAAGCACGTTGTTTAGATTGTATCCTGAAACAAAGAGGGGGTCTTCAAGGAAAGTCATATAGTCAAATTTATGTTTTAGAAAGATTATTTTTAAAGCCAAGGGAAGTGAGAGAAAAGGTATTAGAACCAGTAAGTGCCCTGTGAATTTGGTTCTTACAAAATATTATTTTTAAATACTTTTTTAAGAAATAATGTTATGAGCAAAGTGTCCTAATTTTAAGAGATACAAGTTGACTCTGGCTATTTAAACAATGAGAAATTAAGTGATTCTGGGGAGTCCATAAAAATGTTGAGAGGTTGGGAACCAGACTTTAAGACAAACTTCTAGAAATAGGAACACTACTGAAAACTGACCTAGTGAGAAAACTGCTGCACACCACAAGCTCGATCTGCCTCAACTAGAAAGCCATGGTCACAGTCACTAATACCTCCAAAGGAAGCTGAATTCCTCTATGACATCATGGCCATGAAACCACAGCTCCGCTTAGATTTAGATTCAAGTTACAGGAGGTCAAAAGTGAATGGAAGATATAAAACAGGTGATAGACCAGAATCGTCTTTCAAGAAGCTTAGTGGCAGTGGAAGAATCATGATTTATCAAAATGTAAAGAAGATTTTAAGGATATATTTGCAACTATAGGATAATAACTATGTATTTATTTTGGATACATTGGGGAAGCAATATACTGGGATTAGGGAAATGCAGAGAATGGTGAGTATTTGAAACATTTTTCCAAGCAATGGCAGAAGCAACTTCTTGGGACATATAAATACATTGCCAAGCAATACTAAGGACAAAGCTGAGCTAAAATGCGAAATAATGTATTTGCAATATTTCCGGTCTTGATGGATGTTGAATTTTTCTTCAGTGACATTTGAAAACTTGGGCAGACATTTAGGTTGGGATTTAGGTAGAACCAAGAGCCTTCAGAGTATTATCACTAGACTGGTTGGGGTGATGGGCTATGTGGTTCACGTTAGATAGAATAAAGGGCAGAAATCTAAAGTGTTGAGAGGTGACAGAAGAGTTAAGATCATAGGTCATGTTGGGTTCAAAACTAGAGTAGGGAAGCACTATGACTGTAAGAGGTTAGTTCATCACTTTAAAAAATAAAATAGTTGCTGGTAGTGACAGGGTGCACAGTGTAGCTATGAACATAATTTGCTACTAGATGTACCATATGACCCAGCCATCCCATTGCTGGGGATATACCCAAAGGATTATAAGTCATGCTGCTATAAAGACACATGCACATGTATGTTTATTGCGGCACTATACACAATAGCAAAGACTTGGAATCAACCCAAATGTCCATCAGTGACAGACTGGATTAAGAAAATGTGGCACATATACACCACGGAATACTATGCAGCCATAAAAAAGGATGAGTTCATGTCCTTTATAGGTTATTGTATAAACCTGCTGCACTAAAAGGTTGAAGCATTCCTGGTCTGCTGGCCACAATACTTTGATGGGTGGAGCCAGCCAAAATGCTTCACTGGGGCAATGGCACTGGGATTCGTACTTGCTCACATGTGCCAGCAGCTGCAGCAGTGTGGTGGGGTACGTGTCAGTTGCGGAGGGGTACTGGTGGGATTTGGGCTGTTGCATTCCTGTGTGCAGTTGCACTCAGGTGGTGGCATGGTGGTGGTGGGGTGCTGGCAAGGACAGGGTTGACAGTGTCTGTATTTGCACTCTCAATGGCATCAGTGGCAACAGAGGTGAGCATTATCGGGTACAGAGCCTCAGACCTCTGTGCCTACATTAATGCCAGCAATGGTGGCATGGCCAGGTCTCTGCATGTCAGTAGTGGATGGGGGGTTGTCGGGTTGTGGAGGTGGGCAGGTGGGTGACAGGGTGATCTCACCCTGTCAGCAGTGGGTGGCGAGGTGTGCATGCACACATGGGCCAGCAGGGATGGGGAGGCAAGGTCCACCAGCATGGGCATGCCATCAAATCAGTAGTGGGGGTGGCTTCTGGGCTAGTGTATGCTGCAAATCTGCATGAGAGAGGTCATAGTTGGGGAGGGTGTAGGTGGGCTGGTGCAAGCAATGCTCATGAAGCTCTCTGACACAGTCTGAGAGCACCTGGGAAGCACCCTGGTTGAGTATCTGAGGCTGCCCTGTAGCCAGACTAGGACCCCAGGAGAGGCCAGCAGACAGAGGAATGCTCAGATCAGACTGGCTTCAACTTATAGTCAAGGGTACTCCCTTGCTCTGCCCACATCCAACAGTCACCCCAATGCTTCAGTCTTCAAGAGGAGCATGGTGTATGTATTAGTCTGTTCTCATTCTGCTAATAAAGACATACCTAAGACTGGGTAATGTTGGGGTGATCAGACCCAACACCATGTCCTGGGGGTGATGAAGTCCAGCGGAATCAAATGAATGAGAAAAGGCAGCATAAGAGAGAAAGTGGGTCCAGGGGGCCAACGCAAGAATGGAGGCTGCGAAGGCCCCGAGTTCTGGAAGCCCAGACTATTTATTGGTGATCAAACAAAGAAACAGGTGGTGAGAATGTGGGAGTGAAAGGGCAAGCACATAATCTACAGCTGTGACAGTTTAGCATTTCCTTTGAAGCATATGGAACATGTTCTGCTACTTGAGATAATGGGGAGCATGTTCTTCTAGTTTAAGCTAGAAGCAAGGAGCCAGCAAGTCTAGACTCATTCCAGAGGTCAGGAGGGGTTTTATGCCGTGAGCCCTAGACATTATGTCAGACAAGCAAGCCCTGCCTCAGCTTTTTTTTTCCCCAACACTCAGCTTTTTCCCAACAGGGTAATTTATAAAGAAAAGATGTTTAAGTGACTCATACTTCCACATGGCTGGGAAGGCCTCACAATCACTGCAGAAGGCAAATGAGGAGCAAAGTCATGATTTACATGTTGGCAGGCAAGAAACCTTGTGCAGGGGAACTTCCATTTATAAAACTATCAGATCTTGTGAGACATATTCACTACAATGAGAACAGCATGAGGGAAACTGCCCTCGTAATTCAATTAACTACATCTGGCCCCGCTGCCCTTGACACATGGGGATTATTAGTATTCAAGGTGAGATTTGGGTGGAGACACAGTGAAACCATATCAGTGCATCCTGGGAGATAGGCACTCCTGGCTGTGCTCCACTGCAAACATTCCCACACCAAATCCTCTGGACTCCACACAGGCTGGAGTCCTGCCCCTATCACCTCTCTAAGCAAGTCTCTTTGCCAGCTCAAGTGTTCATGGGGGGTTGTGGAGTCTCCAGATGCCTGGATTCCAGACGTATGTGGACAGATGTATCTTTGCTTGTTCAACTCACCTCTTCTCCAAGAATCACTGGGGGCCAGGAATGAGTCCTGCTGCTTGGTATCCCCATGCAGAGTTCCCAGCTTCCTCCAGCTTCAGCACAATGCCTGTGCCCTTCCCATTTTTTCTCTCAATACCTCCCCACTGAAGATCTGCTTGGAGTGTGCTGTTTTTCTCCATGTCCTGGTCTCTCAGTGGCAGGTGTTCCTCCTGGCTGCAACTTGTCAGCCCTCTTGGCTGAAACACCTAGTTCTTTGAATATTTAGTAGAATTCAGCCATGAAACCATCCAGTCCCAGGCTTTCCTTTGAGGAGAGACCTTTCATTACTGATTTTATCTTCCTACTCATTATCGTTTTTTAAGATTTTCTATTTTTTCATGAATCAGTCTTGGCAGATTGTATGTGTTTAGAAATTTATCCCATCTCTTCTAGGTTATCCATTTTGTTTGTGTATGGGTTCAGGGAAGTCTCCTATAATTCTTTCTATTTCTGTGGTATCAATTGTAAGGTCTTCCCTTTCATTTCTGATACTTACGTGAGACTTCTCTCTTTTTTCTCAGTCTAGCTAAAAGTTTGTTTATTTTTTTTTCAAAAAAAATCCTCTGTTTTTATATTTTCTGTTGTTTTTTAAGTCTCTTTAAATTTATTTATTGTCTGATATTTCTTATTTCCTTCCTTCTACTAACTTTGCACTTACTTTGCTATTATTTTTCTAGTTATTTGAGGTACAATGTTAGGTTGTTTAATTAGGGTATATATATATATATATTTTTTTTCAGTGTTAGGTATTTGTTGCTATAAAATTCCCTTAGAACTGCTTTTGCTGCATCCCATACATTTTGGCATGTTGTGTTTCTATTTCCCTTTGTCTCAAGAAATTTTTGAAGTTCCCTTTTAATTTCTCCTTTGGTCCATTAGTTGTTTATGTGCATGTTGTATAAATTTCACATTTAAAAAAAATGCCAACATTTCTCCTGTTATTGATTTCTAGTTTCATACCATTGTGGTCTTAAACAATGCTAGATATAATTTAAATCTTTTCATATATTTTAAGATTTGTTTTGTTGCCTAACATATAATATACTGGAGAATGTTCCACATGCACTTGATAAGAATGTACATTCTGCTTGTTGGATGGAATGTTCTGAATATATCTGTTAAGGTCAACTGGTCTAAGGTATAGTCCAAGTTGAATGTTTCTGTATTGATTTTTTTTTCTGGATGATCTGTCCATTATTGGAAGTGAGGCACTGAAGTCCCCTACTATTCCTATATTGCAATCCATCTCTCTCTTTAGATGTATTAATATTAATATTTTCTTTGCATATTTAGGTTCTCTGATGTTGGATATATTATGTATATTATATATATGTTATGTGTGTGTGTGTGTGTATATATATAATTACTATATCCTCTTGATGAGTTGACCCCTTAACCAATATATAATGACCTTCTATGTCTCATTTCATGGTCTCTTACTTAAATTATTGTCTAAGTCTGTTTTGTACTGCCATAACAAAATAACACAGATTGGATAATTTATAATAAATAGAAATATTTGACTTACAGTTCTGGAAGCTGGGAAGTTTTAGATCTAGGGGCCATAAGGGCCTTTTTGCTGTGGCATCCCATGCCAGAAGAGCAAAGAGAGAGTGAGAGAAAGAGAGACCATGACATCAAACCCACAGCCTCAAACTCTTTTATAATCAGCATTAATCCATTTGTGAGCATGTAACCCTCATGACCTAAACACCTCCCATTAGACCCCACCTCCCACAACTGTTGCATTAGGATTTATTTTCCAACTAATGCTTTGTGGGAGACATGATCAAACCATAGCATTTCATCCCTAGCCCCCCAAATGTATGTCATTCTCCCATGCAAAATACATTCATTCCATGCCAATAGTCCCAAAGTCAACTAATTCCTGCATCAACTCAAATAGTCTAAAGTCGAAAGTTTCATCTAACTCAGATATGGGTGAGACTTAAGCCATATTTCATTCTGAGGCAAATTCCCCTCTAGGTGTGAAACTGTGAAATTAAACAAATTATATGCTTCCAAAATAATGAGACAGGCATAGAATAGACATTCTCATTCCAAAAGAGAGAAATAGGCAAGGAGAAAGGGGTGACAGATCCCAGTTAAGTCCAAAACCCAACTGGGTAAACAACATCAAATTTCAAGGCTGGAGAATATTCTTCTTTGAATCAATCTCTCAACTTCTGGCACACTGGGGTGGGGGTTGCCCCCCTCCAAGACCTCCATCAACCTCATCCCTATGGTTTTGCTGAATTTATCCCATCCAACTGGTCTCAGGCATTGGGGGTCTTATGCCTGCAATTCTCCCAGACTGGAGTTGCATGCTGGTAGTTTGACCATTCTGAGTTCTCTGCAAGTGACCCTAACACCACAGTTCTTTTGGGCATTGCTTTAGTGGGTACTCTGTGCAGCAACTCTGCCTCTCTGACAAGTCTCTGCCTGGGTCTCAAGTTTGTTTATGACATCCTTTGAAATTTAAGTGGAATAAATCATGCCTCTACAACTCTTATATGCTCTGAACCTGCAGAATTAGCACCACATGAACTTTGTCAAAGTTTACTGATTGTGCTGCCCTCCTCAATGGTAGCCTGAACTGCTCCTGGGCTGGCTTGAGCCTTGGGCTTGGATGGTCCAGGATTGCTGTACTGGAGTGCAAGGACAGACACTTAAGGCCACACTGGGCAGCAAATGCTGAGATCCCATAGACACGTCTCTGGAAACTTTGCCCTCAAGGTTTTAGCTTGCCTCAAAGATCTCTAATATGCCTTTTGGGTCATTTTTTTTCCATTATTTTGGTAAGTAGAATCTGGCTCCCATCTATCCAATATTAACCTCTTCAGCAAAGAGTCACTTGATCACAACCTTCGTATTATTTCCTGACCATGCTTTTTTGCTTTTTATATGGCAGCCTGAGAGTTTGTAAATCTTTCCACCCTGCTTCCCTTTTAGTTATAAATTCTATATTTAAATCTCTCCCCTCAAATTTTACTATATGCAGTTACAAAAAGCCACTGAGCACCCTGAATGCTTTGCTGCTTGCATATTTGTACCAACAGATATCTTAGTTTATTGCTCTTAAGTTACGTCTTTTATAAAGCCCTTGGGCATGGACACAGATCAGCCTAGTTCTTTGCCACTTTACAACAAGGATGGCCTTTCCCCCAGTTTCCAGTGCTTTATTCTTCATTTCTTTCTGACACTATCAGAGTAGTCTTCACTGTCCATATATCCACCAGCATTCTGGTCATGACCAATTCAGTAATCTCCAAGAAGTTTCAGACTTTCCCTACAGTTCTCTTCTTCTGAGGTCTCACCAGAATCACCCTTAATGCTCCATTTATAGCAATACAAGCATGTTTTTAACACTCACTTCAAAACTGTCCCATCTTACCACAAAAATGACAAATATAACAGATGACTGATATGTTAATTAGCTTGATTCATTTCATAATATGCAAACATATCAAAATATTACAACTTACATTTTAAACATACATAATTTTGTTAATTATATCTTAAAGCTGGGGAAAATATTTTTTAATTGTTAGAACTACATAAGAATTTAACAAATATCTTTTTTTAAAAAGAAAAGATTGCAGCTCAAAGAACCAGATAAAAAAAGTAAATGCTCTAAGAAAAGGGAAGGAGGGACCTCTGTGGTTAGGGCATTTGGATTTCATAAGGGCCGGGGTGAGAGGGTGGTCAGGGATCTAGAGACAGAAAGAAACTTGTCTAGAGTTTAGTCAAGCTGAGGGAAATATTTAGCCTCTCTTGGTCAGTAATTTTAATTTTAATGGCTGTCACCACTATCACCAGATTATTTTTACCAAAGATCTATAATAATTCACACTTCACCATTTTCCATCTTCTCAACACTGGAAATACTTCATCTTATTTTAAATTTTTGCAGTGTAATAGGAAAACAGTCATACTTCATTACTGTTTAAATTTTTTTTCGCAACTATTAAAAAGTCTGAACATCTTCTGCCCATTTGATTATATATTTTTGTGAATGAATTTCATATCTATCTACTTTGTCTTCTTTTTGGTTAGCATGGATTTTTTTATGTGTCATTAATTTCTTAATGTGTTCATTGTTTATGAACTTTTAAGATTTTTGACGTACAATTATTTATCAGTTTAATATTTTGGTTAAAATATCTTCCTAATGATTGCCAGGGGGAAGGGTGAGAGGAGAGAGGATTAGTTGCAAAGGAGCAAGAGAAAATCTTTTGGGATGGTGGAAATATTCTATATCTTAATTATTTTAACGGTTACATGAACATATGTATTCATCAAAACCCATCAAACTATACACTTAAACTGGGTGAATTTCATTATATATAAATTCTACCTCCATAAATCTGGGGTGGGGGGACTAACAGAAAAAAAAAAAAAAACTCTTAGCAAATGGTACAATTAAGGCTAATTTTATATATCAAATTTTATGTGAAAAGAAAAACCCAGTGAATAGTGAACTCTAGTTAACAATTTGTGTACTGAATATTTATGAGATGTATTTATTTCTTCAGTCGACTTTGAAATGCATGGAAAATAAAATAAACTGATGGATGGATAAAGAGATGGGTGGACAGATAGATATTGATAAAACAAATAAAGTAAACCATTGATCATAGATCTAAGTGGTGGTTATATAAATATTTGCTGCAAACTTTTCCAACCTTGCCATAGGTTTGAAAATTTTGAGAATAAATTTTATAATTAAAATACCTCTCAATACTTAGGTTGCTATATAGTATACTATAATTTGTTCTAAAATTTACTGCTTTATATAACAGGAAGAATTATAAGATGTTCTCAAGACTCCTGACCCCTGGCATATAATCATCATCTACTCAGTTATCAAATCAAACAGGAATCTAGTTGCTGCGTGATGGAATTTTGAAGGTATGGTTAGTGTTCCAAATCAGTTAATTTTTCATCTAGGGAGATGATCTTCAGTGGGCCTCAGGTGAGTCCTTTTAAGGATCTTCATGGCTCCAGTGCTGGCTCAGCTGTTCAGCAATGTCATGAGGACCTATCTTCCTACTATACCATCTTTGGTGTAATGGTTTAATCTTATAAAAGAATTAAGATAGATAACAGAGTGATCCAATTTCCTTCATTTCTTTTCCCTTTTCCCATACCATTTTCCCCCTTCCTCTCTCCTGAAGCTTTGTTAACAGACAAACCTCAAGGCTTAGAAAAACAGCTCTCCAAACACTCTTCTGGGATTTTGCTGATGATGAGCAAGAGGTGTGAACAACAGAAACAAAAACACAACCAGAATAACTCCAACAAATCCAATGAAAAATGCAACCTGATCCAAACCACAGGACTCCATACTTTCCCCTTATTCTCAGCCAGTACACCTATGATCCTACTTTGATCTGGGGAGTCACCCATTCCTGAGATAGTCACTGATTCTTTCAGATGAATAAAATCTTGTAACTCTGTATGTCACTTAGACTATTTTTTTCATTGACAATTATCACTTTATAGTTGCAAGATGGTTTCCACATTCCCTGACAGGGTATGCAGTATTTAGGGGCAGAGGAAGTGTATCTCCTGTGTTTGTTTTTACAGGGGAAAAAATTCTTTCCCAGAGACTGAGTCAGACTTAGATCCCTGTGGCCAGGACTGAGTCACATTCTGATGTCCTGGTGCAATGAAAGCCAGAAAGGTGATTATACTGTATTTTTAGCTCCTTTAATGAGAGTTAAGCCAGCAAGGAAGAAATCCTGGGGATAGGAAGAATGGCTGCAGAGCATACGGCCAACGGTGTATAGCATATTTTTCCAGAATATTATTGAACATGTCATATCACCTAAAGTAGTCAGGATGTTCAATTTTATAGGTTTATGAACACTCACAATTTTTAAAGAGCTCCTCTTGAATATTTTGATAGTAATAAAAGGATATTTCTAGTAAAGCCAAAATGTTTTAACATACATAACAGAATATTTTCCTTTCTAAAAGGCAGTTTGAGGAAAGGCACAGAGAGATTCTTCATATGAAATTATGCTGGCTTGCAGTGCTGGAGCAAAACGATCAGTATCAAAACACACAAAGCATGTTACCAAAAACGAAACCAGATGATTAATTTGTATCTTCAGATGATTAATTTGTAGCACCAACAGTAAGGGCCATGTGCTCGTCCTGGACCCAAACTAGGAACCCCACAACAAAGACTCTTCTTCTATTTGTGTTTTTCAAGGATGTGTTTCTGTTCAGGTCAATATCCATCACACTAGTACCTCACTAGCAAAATAAGCATTGTTGCTAAGCGACAGGAAAAAAATGATGTTTGAGAAAACCATCTCTTTGAAACAATAGCTGACAAGAGAGCTGTTGCTAAGTGTCATTTAGCATGCATATCAAACTGAACCTTACGATCATCTGCAGTTAAGTGTGTCATGCCACTCTGCACCGATAAGGTTTTTGAAATTGAAAGAAAGGAGATAAAACATGGCCCTTTCCTCGTGCTACGGATCCATTTTCCCCAGATGGCCTAAAGAGGATGATAGCTGATGGTTCTCACATACTTACGTATTCCGAGGCATAAGTGCTAATCGATTATCATTATTACAGTTTTTCATCAGGAAGCCTTTTCCTGCCTACAGAGAAATTATAAATACAAGGAGAGTAGGATAAATAAGGGGACACAGTAATATGTAAATATAGGATATTGAAAACTTACTGTCACAGTAATGATATATAAGAAACCACCTCAAAACTCAGTGATTTATAAAATATAACTTTGACTTTACCTTGCATCGTATACAAAAATTAACTTGAAATGGGTCTTTGACCTAAAAGTATGATCTATACTCATAAATCATCTCAAAGAAATCATGGAATATCTTTGTGACCTTAGAGTAGGAAATTGTTTCATAGATGGGACACAAAATTATAGACCATAAAAGAAAATAATTAATAAACTGAATTGTATCAATTTTTTTTTAATCTGCTGTTTGTTTGTAAGATACTGATGAGAAAATCAAAAGACAAGTCATAGGTTAGGAGGAAATATTTGCAAAACATATATCTGATAAAAGGCTGGAATTTAGAATATATAAAAACCTAACAAAAGTCAATAATAAGGAAACAAACAATTAAAAATAGGCAACAGATTTTAACAAATACTTCATCAAAGAAGATTTAAAACTTTAAATATGGATGGCAAATAAGTTTATGAAAGAAGCTCTACATTGTTACTTTTTAGAGAAATCTAAATGAAAAACCTAATGAGATGCCACTTTACACCTATAGCAATTACTTAATAAACCAAAACAAGGACAGCCCCAACCCCCTAAATCTGACATTACCAAGAGCTACTGAAGGTGTGGAGTAATTTGAACACTCATACATTGTTGGTAGAATGTAATATGGTTCAGTCTCTCCATAAAACAGCTTGGCAGTTTCTTACAAAGTCAAACATCCACTTGACAACTCAGCAATCCTAATACTCAGTATTTACCTAAAAGAAATAAAATGGTACACCCACACCAGAACATACACGTAAATATTGCTAAGTAGCTTTAGTCTTAATATCCCCCAAATGTGAACAACTCCAATGTCTATCACCTGGCGAATGGTAAAAAATAAAAACAACGACAAAAATAAAACCACAACTGTGTTAAACACATATAATAAAGTGCTACTCAGAAATCAAAAGAACATACATGCAAAGATATAGATACATCTCAAATGCGTTATGCTAAATGAAAGAAGCCAAATTAAAAAAAAAAAAAAAACCTTCATACCATATGAGTCCATTAATTTGACTGTTTGGAAAACTGAAAACCACCAGGGACAGAAAACCAACCAGTAGTTGCCAGGGACTAAGAGTGAGGGGAGGTGATTGTCTGTAATGGGGCACAAGGGAATGTTGAATGTTGATGGAAATGTTCTAAATCTTTATTGTGATGGTGATCATGTAACTGTACATATTTCTCAAAATGCATAAAACTCTGTACCTAAAAAGGGTGAATTTATTTACTACAACACTGTATCTCAGTAATTCTGAACGCTTAAAGCAACAAAAACAAAACTTATTTATTTATAATCATTTATTCTCACAGATCTGCTGGTCATTTGGAGACATTTTGCTACAGATTGAATTACCAAGAAGTCTCTGCTTTCTATTGCTCATTTGCTTGTAGCCACCTTGGGCATATGTTCTCTTTTGGGGCAGGCATTATTAAAGCTCCTGCTTTCATAAGGTCTCCCACCATCTCACTAGCTAAAGCAAACACTTCAAGAGCCGAAAGTGAATGATAGGAGATAAAATTCATGAAAATGCAAAATTACACACCAAAGGCCTAGATACAGGGAAGGGTGAAGAAGTACTGCCAGCAATTTAGTACCTAAGCCAAATTGGTCATGCGCAATTCTAAGGCGCCAATGGTGAATTCTGTGTTTTGGACGTGGTTTGCCACAACTCATGTTGAAATTTGACTCCCAATGTGGCAATGTTGGAAGGTGGGGCCTGGTAGGAGGGGTTTGAGTCATTGGAACAGATCCCTCTTGAATAGATTAATGGCATCTTGTGGAGTTCTCATTCCAGTGGATTAGTTACCATGAGAGTGTGCTGTTCCTCCTTATGTTTGATCTCTTTGCACATGCCTGCTTGCCTTTCTACTTGTCTACCACAACTTGAAGCAGCACATGGCCCTCACCAGAAGCCAAATAGTTGCCTGTACCATGCTCTTGAATTTCCAGCCACCAAAATTGTGAGTTAACTAAACCTCTTTTCTTTGTAAATTACCCAGTGTTAGATATTATGTTATGGCAACACAAAACAAACTAAGACAGTAAATAAGTGTTGTCATCAATAATTAAATAATAGTCAACATAAGCTAATTTCCCACAACCACACTAAGAGGTTTTAATGAAAACAAATATCAGACTAAATTTTACCATATATACTGATAGTTAGTGAGTAAATATTCTTTAGAAGAAGAAAGAAAAGTTTATGTAACTTCTCCTTTCAGTGTGATAAATTCTCATTTCCTTATCTCATTTTTTTTTTTTTTTGGTACTGATCTGATGTTGCATGAGCAGTTTACTTGAGACAGGTATGGTAATATTCTAGATATAGGAGTCTATACCCTTAGAGATGACATGTAAGTATCATCGGCCAATCAAAAATCCTTCATGCCAATAGATGGACAAAGGATTGTTTAAAAATCAAGGCCAAAGCACTTCTCTCAAGTTTGCAAGTTGCAGAACTTACTAGATGCATACAGTCTGTTCAATTAATGGTGCAGTGGTACATTTAGACAATTATAATATGTTTAAAATATTTTAACTAATCTACTTATTTTTATTATTGCTGGCTTTGCCAATGAGACTTCACTTCCATATTCATTATGTTAATTAACAAGGCACTAATTTCACCAGTGAATCCCTGTATCTGAAATTGAATTGTAAAATATGTGACCAGAAATAATGATTAATAAAATAATGAAATATGTGTATTTCTTCTGAAATGAGGCTTTTCTGAATAAAGAGCAAGTGACAATCCCTAAGATGTGAATCCCTGATTATAGCAATTGGCAACACCTAAGGTGTAGCTAGCCTAGCATTAACAATACGTATAAAAATCACAGTGTCTATGCCATAGTACTTCAAAGCAAATGATTCAGAAGATGTTTTTTGAGAGCCCCCCCTAAATTGGTGTTTCAATACCAGAGAAGCTAGTAACCTTACCCTAACGGGAAATGAAGTGAGGCTGAATGTGTATGTCCGCAGTGTGCCTTTCTCAGGATACTTCCTTTATCTGACTGACAGCCTAATGCCTGGTTGTCTGACCCATGCCTAGTTTATGTCTGTCAGACCATCACTCTGCATCTGGGAGACTGACCTTGTGTTCTCCCCACATCGTCAAGAAAACCAGGCCTGGGGAAGCCCCTAATTCTTCAGCTGGAAGGCACTAATTAAATAGACCAACCCAGTAAAAACAAGTTTAAAGATTTACTTACGGATCCTGAGCAAGGAGGGTGCCATAAATTGGGAGGGCAGTCCTCCCTCCCTGGGGTCTGTGAGGCAGTAATGAAGAGTCAAGCAAAGAGAGAGAGAGAGAGAGAACCAGGGGTATACATAAGGGAATAGGGTGTGGATCACTTTAAGTTCTCAGCAAATGCCTGAATATCCCCTTTAAATGGCAGGAAAGTGAGGAGCCCAACATGCAAGGCGGGAGAGATGCCTCTAAGTTCTTGGTCTTTGGCCACCAGTTTGATCCCATTTGTTTATGGTTAGAACTGGAATGGTGATCAAGCTCTGTCTCTGGTATGAGAAAGTGAAGCTTTCATTCAAAACGGATGCCCAGGCAACATAAAATTACAAGAATTAGTTACAAAATGTTTATATCAGTATTATTAAAAAATAACTTTAAATATCCAACAATAGGAGAATAGATAAATTAAGTCATATTCCCATAATACTGTATATAATATTTTGAATATTACAAAACAATGAATACACAGATATGTTGATTGAAAGAAGCTGGTTGGTTCCATTAATATGAAGTTCAAAAATTGGTAGAAATAATTTGTGGTGATAGATCTTTGCAGTGGGTTGAGAGTGGGATCGACTGCAAAGTGAGAATGAGAAAACCTTCTGGGTGATGGGAATATTCTTTATCTAAGCACAGGTAACTATTTCAAATGTATATCCATACATAAAACATCATCAAGTAGTTCACTTACAGCTAAAATATTTTAAGTAAATTATATAACACTAATATAAAACTATTTACCTGTAATATCAAGCTCAATTCTGTTTTCAGTGGCCACATATCTGTATAATAAAATATATGAATATAAAGTAGACAGAGAAGCAGCTATGTCTTCAGAACCATATTCTGGAATCCACAGGAATATTGGAAAGCTGTTTTCACCATCTGCCTATCTACATCTTCCTCCCTCTGAATCATTCTTGAGTGCAGTTCTATTTAATGAACTCATCATCCTGTAAGTAGCAATACAAATATGGACTTCTTTGTAGTTATATCTGACTGTTCTCAAATCTCTCACCCATCAGAATTGATTGTCTCAAACTCCGTGTTCTTATAGTGATTTTTTAACAAAATTTTGTCAGGTTAATTATTTAATAAGAGGTTTTTTTTTTCATATGTGCTTACTCCCTCAAAAGATTATGAAGGTCTAGAATTGTATCTGACATAGAATTTTCATCCTCCCAGAGACTGTGCCTGCACATGATTCTGCTTGTATTCAAAAGACAAACTATTTCTCTCTTCAACTTTCAGAAACTCACAGAAATGGTTACTCCTGTGAGTTGATGAGTCTACTCTCTGTGTTCTATGGTGACAGAAAACTGAGCTATTGTTTTTCAATGGCATTTACTTTGGTTATCAATATCTTCATTGCACTACGGTAGGCATCATTTAGAAGGCTATTTGTCTTCACTGGAATCCTTCCAGTTCTTTTACTGTTACTGCCTTATGTCAAAAAATCTTCATCAATTGCCTAAACAGTAGCAATGGCCTCCTAATTGATCGCTCTGTATCTAATCTACCCTCAACTGCCCTACCCTTCATGAGCTCTACAAACCATTCTTAACATTACAGACTAAAGATCTTTCTAAAGGGCTTACTAAACTAAGTGACCTTCCTACTTATTCCCATAGTAGCACTCATAACAATATATCCTACCTTTTCATTGCATGTCTACATTCAGCAACACATAATAATTCAGATGAGGGACTGTGTTTTCTTTAATAGTCTATACCTATGATAATCCCCAGTGTCCATTGTTGCCATCTTTATGTCCATGAGTATCCAATGTTTAACTCCCATTTATAAGTGAGAACATGCAGTATTTGGTTTTCTGTTCTACCAGAAGAGGGAGAGAGGGCAGGGGACAAGGACTGAACAACTAAGTGTTGGATACTATGTTCACTACCTGTGCGATAGCAGCATTCATACTTCAAATCTTGGCATCACCCAATATACTCATCTAACAAATCTGCACATGTACCCTCTGAATCTAAAATGAAAGTTGAAATTATAAAAAAATATATATTCTATACCTAGCCTGTAGTACAAGGCTGAAACAGAGTAGATGCCCATGAGTTGAATACATGAATAAATAAAAAGGCTTTTGATTTTCCACATGCAATCAGTCCCACCCATCATCTAAATCTGTACAGAGAAGTCTTCCTGAATCTATTTCATATATATAACTTTATATATAAGGAATTAACTTAAAATATAACTTAATGAGTTGAACTTATTAAGTTATATATGTAACTTATTCCATATATTTATTTCTACATGTTAATGCATATGTGAAATTGTACACTTTGATCTTAACTTTTCATTTGTTACTATGCCATTTAATCAATTATTCCTATGTCACTTCATATTAAAAGTTTTTTACAAATGTATCAGAGCTCTTTTTTGGTGAACAATCTATCAGTTGTACCTTTTATACATATGTACATAATAATATACTCAGTAAAATACTATAATAACATATTATTGAAATGGTGGTTTAGTAATTACTATAACTAATCAAAGTTTACCAAGTTTTAAAATTTAGTCATTTACTATTTAAGTAGAGTTTAATTTTCAAAATTAAATTGAAAATTCCACAGAACAGGAGAAGTTTATACCTACTATATAGCCCCTTCTCAACTCTCAGGTGCCCCCCACAATAAATATCTTTTCCGACAGGATCTTATAATTTAAAGAATAAAACAACTAACCATAAAGTTACAACGTTGAGGAATGGAAATGTGAGTGATCCTTTTCCACTTACATATCACTGGATTATTTGATGGCTGATTTAGCACAGAGGTTGAAACTCCATTGGGAATGTGGATAGCTCGTTTCTTAATTAAAACAATGAAAATGAAATATGATGTGACTGATTGATAGGAGGAAACAGCTGTTCCTATAACTTAAAATGTTCAATGGCACACCATTTATAATTCAACACCAAAACTCTGAGAAGAGTAATGAAAAGATTGTAAGGCACACTGAGTTCCTTGAAAATAAGGATTGCATAATCAAAGACATATTAAAGAAGACAGCAACAGCTGAAAAGGTGTTCCAAAATGTTATTTCAGGAAAAATACTGTTCTTTCATTATCTTAACAAAATGTGAGTAGCCCCTGCTGATTTGAGCACCAAGTCATATTTTTTCCAAAAATGAAATGCTGCTTTGACTTTATTATTCAAAATTATGATTTGGAAGAGGGCATGCTAGTCAGAAGCTTATAATGCCTACAGAAGAAGAAAGAGGAGAAGCCATAGAATATTGTGACTCTGAAATAAATGGATGATAATTAATCTTCTTAAACATTTTCTACTTGCAAAGAAACTATTTCACAATGTCTATCAAACATCAGATAAAAGTTTGGAAACACACATAACACTTGCTTCCTCAAAAATAGCGATAAATTCTTTGTCAAATTCTACAGCAGTCATTCCATAGAATTTCTTTGATTATACTTCATTCAGTATTGCACATTTGCCATCATATATTTGTATTTTCACATACAAAAGCATACACATTTTAAGAAGAGATACATTTGCTCTGAATCATGCCTTTCTTTCCATATTTTCACTTTGATATTTTTTATGCCTTCTAAAGCAAAAAACGTTTGGTCAGCTTTGCCAAGAGATAAAGTAAATAGTTAAAGTAAAAGAACAACTGGCTACTTTTCAGTAACTGATGGTAAGCAAAGCTAGTTAGCAAGCATGCTATTAATCTCCCTGGGCTGGCGGTACATGTTTGCCAGTAGCTCCAATGAGTCTCTTACATTAAGCATCTTTAACTACTGGGGTACAACCAAAGCAGTTGATGGGTTATTCTTTCTCAAAGGCAAAAACATAAACTCCAAATGTAAACCTAAAAATTTAATCATTTCTGAATATTATGACTCCCTGGTTTCCTACAAATAGAAATGCAAAACCTTATTTAAACCAGTCTTTAATTCATAAAAAAACTGTCTTCAAGAATGTGAAAGTGAGCCTAAAGAGAAAGAACATGAAGGCAAAATAGACTCCTCTAATATGCATAGCAACTGTACATAATGTCAAAAATGCAAAAACAGGATCAGTGTCTTGGGTGAGAGTTCTCACACGGCTGGGTGAACCCATGTAGAATTCCTCTGAGCCTTATTTTCCTTTTCTGCACAGCCATTATTAATAGCCTTGGAGAGTTTACCTCTCCCTCTGTCTGTTCTGAGACTCAGAAACACAAGTCTACACCCGCAGGAACAGAGTGGGTTCAGAGTAAACAGTTTATGCTTCATTATTAGCTCCACCACTTATTTCCTGTGCAAACATGAGCAAAGTACTTATTTGTGCTTTGTTTCATCATTGGCAGAAAAAGGATAAAAAATGCACACATATAAGTACAATGCAGTCTTTAAGGGTACAGGTTCTGGCATTAAACTATTTGGATTTAAATCCTGGCTCTGGTATTTGTTAGCTGTGTTATCCTGAACAAGTTGCTTTATCTTTCTGTGCCTCAGAGTTTTTTCTTATGTGTAAAATGGATGATCTTTATAAAATAGGGATTTACGGATATTTTATTAAATTTTGTGACCTTTTAAAGTGATGTTTGCCATGTAAGAACTATTCAATACATATTAGCTACTCTTATTGTTATTATTACTATCATTAGTATTGAAATTTCTGAATGGGCTTCCAATGAACAAAATTCTTTATCCACAGATTGTTAAAAAGGTAAATGAAACAAAGACTAAATATGGAGTACACAATACTGTTTTTATTATTAACTTTTGACCTGAGGGCTTAGTAACTCAACCTGAACACTAGTTAAGCTGACTGCCAATCCTCTACTCCCACCTCAAAACAGCTTCCACATGAGGCAGCACCTGCAGAAACTTATATTATAAAGGAGGATTAAGGTATTTCTGCCTTCTGCAGCTAGAACTCCTTTCAAGAATAAGAGACTGTAGCTAAAGAAATAGATCTTCCTAAATTTGCCTTTATGAAAAGTCATCCAACCTCCCCAAAGGCAAAATGAATAAAGAGTGCAGGGGAACCCTAGGTCATAACAACGGAGCATTATTCACAGGAAGGAAACAAGAAGCAGAAGAAATCTTCCCAGATGACATTGTTGTCGTCATCATCAGTATTATCCACACCATCACCAAAGGTGCCTCTACAAAGAGGCGCCTAGAACAGAGCATTTCCTTTTTCCTCAATAGCTTTTTAAAAATTATTTTGTCTTCCTTATATTCATGTATGTATTACACTAAAAGCTAGAGAACTTAAATGTCGCTGGTCCCTTAGTCATGTAACAAGCTCCCTTTTAGTAAGTGTGCTTGCCAATATCAATTGGATTGGGAGTTATTTATCATCATTCAAAAAGATTAGTTAATATGCAGTTACTATGTCTCTTTTGCTAGCCCAACCAATTTGCCTTCAGCTATACTGAAATAGGGGTGTGTTCATAATCATTTGTTCAGATTGTTGGGAAAGGAGCTTTCCACATACTCTTGTCAAATGTCATGGAAATAGTTGGTGGGAAAAGGAGGTAACAAAACCAATATGAAGCATCTGAAAAATGACAATGTACATAAAAATAAAAGGCCATTCACTAACAACAAACAACTCAAAAATAAATTAGAATAACATATGAAAATTAAGACATTCAGAATAGTCAAAAATATCCTGAGAAAGAGCAAAGTGGAATGACTCAGTTCTGAATTTTAAAGTTTACTACAAAGCTACAATAATCAAGAAGGTATGCTCATGACATAAGGATATATATAGAGATCAGTGTACTAGAAGGAAGATCTCAGAAATAGTCCCTCACATTTATGGTCAATTAATTTTCAACAAAGGTGCCAAGAAAATTCAACAGGAAGAAATAGACTTTTAAAAAAATCAGTGCTGGGACAATTGGTTATCAATATGCAAAATGATGGATTTGGATAAGGTAAATAGCCCAATTAAAAAATGGGCAAAGGATTTAAATACATACCCTCCAAAGACAACACAAAATGACTACTAAGGATATGAAAAGATGTTCAACATCATTATCTATCCAGGAAATTTAAATCAATCCCATATTAGGAAACTATTTTTCACCCACTCTGATGTCTATAATCAAAAAAACAAACAATAACAAATGTTGGCAAGCATATGGGAAAATTGAAACTCTCATACCTTGCAAATGTGAATGTAAAATGGTAATCCACTTTGAAAAGTAGTTTTTTGACAGTTTCTTAAGATGTTTAATTGTTGTTACCGTTTGACTCAGCAATTCTACTCCTAAGTATCAAATAAATACATGAGAATAGTCACAACAGCATCATTCAAAAATTGCTAAAAATTTGAAACAATCTAATTTCACTAACTGGTAAATGGATAAGCAATATTTGACATACCTATACAGTGGAATACTATTTAGCAATAAGCAGAAACAAATACAGATGCATACTGTAACATGAATGAACCTCAAAAATATTACGCTTAGTGAAAGAAGCCAGACACAAACGAACATATATTGAACGATTCCATTCATATGAAATGTCCACAAAATGCCAAATCTATATATTGAGATGGTGGATTAGTAATTGTCTAGGACTGGGAGGTAGAATGGGGAGTGACTTTAAACAAACATGAGATTTCATTCTTGGGTGATACAAAAGTTGTAAAATTATGGTAGTGTTTGTAAAACTTATAAAATGTATTACAACTCATTGAATTGTACATTTATAATGCATACATTTTATGGTATATAAATTGTATTTTAATAAAGCTTTTCCGAGAAAAGAAAGGAACATTTTCCTAAAGTATGAGAATGAAGCATACCTTTGAAAATTATTTCCTTCAAGTTACCCATTTGCTTAGTGATTATAAAGTGGCTTCACATCTATTACTTAACTTTTTGTTTACAATAATTCCTTCTAATAAAAAATATTGCCGGGCGCGGTGGCTCAAGCCTGTAATCCCAGCACTTTGGGAGGCCGAGACGGGCGGATCACAAGGTCAGGAGTTCAAGACCATCCTGGCGAACACGGTGAAACCCCGTCTCTACTAAAAATACAAAAAACTAGCCGGGCGAGTGGCGGGCGCCTGTAGTCCCAGTTACTTGGGAGGCTGAGGCAGGAGAATGGCGGGAACCTGGGAGGCGGAGCTTGCAGTGAGCTGAGATCCGGCCACTGCACTCCAGCCTGGGCGACAGAGCAAGACTCCGCCTCAAAAAAAAAAAAAAAAAAAAAATTATTTCTGTTTTACAGAGGAAATTTACTCTGAGAAGTCAATTTATCTGCCACAGTCTTGAACTAGGTAGGTTGCACTAAAACCAAATTTAATTTTGTTTTAATCCAAAATCATCTAACATTTTGTTACTGAACGTTGTTCTGTGGCTCAAATGAAATATAAGTTTGTTTGTCCCCCATGCAAGAATTCAAAGCACATGCTCTTGGTCAGGGATTCAGAGACCAGACTCTTTACATCTTGTGGTTTCACTATTCCCTTCCACCTCATTATCATCTCATTTGCTAGAAAAGGAAAGAGAGCACTGAGGGGTTTTACAGTCTTTGCCTGGGGAAGACACATTTTGTCTCCTAACATGTCATTGGCTAGAATTCAGTCACATGACCACACCTAACTGCAAGGGCAGCTGGGAAGTACCAACTAGAGGTGGGCTGTAAAATAAGAGGATAATGAATTTTGGTAAAATGCACAGAAATGTAACTTTTGTTTTTTAAGAAAATTTGACTGCTACTTGTGCTCCGAAATGGCAAGTTTAAAGTCAAATCTATCTAATGCATTCACATATTCTTATAAAATTAACTGAAGATAAAATTTAGCTATAAAGAAGTAATGAGAAACCTAAACATTCACTCTGCATTTCTAACTGTACATATTACAAACATGATGCAAATAAAGTTCCTTTTTGAATTCCTTGAGTAACCAGGAATAATATGGTTCTAAGTTAACAGTGCTCAAGCACTGACCCCATCACCATTTGTCATTTCAGAGTTCAGTTCTGCCACTTATATGCTGTGTAATTTGGACATGTTATTTAATGCCTGTAAGTTTCAGATTCTCCAACTGAAGAAAAGGAATAATACACCTAAGTCTTCAAGAGTTATCAGGAAGATTAAATATATGTAGAACATTAGATGATATAGTAGAAATTTATTAAATGCTACTCTTCATCTTCCCTTTCGTATAAGGTCCTATAAGACTCTATTACTATGATTTGGTGATGAAAGTTCTAAAACAATTTACTTCCCTTATTCCTGCAGTGTATATTTTATTCAGCTACAACTTATTTTATTAGTATGCATGACAATAACACATATTTTCTTCTTTTTTTTTCCTTCTGTGTAATTAACTCAGTACCTGTCTTATTCTATGCACTTTAAAATGACGGTTTCAATCATATGAAGGCACACAAGTCTAGCTGAAAAGATTGGCACATCGTCATTTGAACACAACTCTTCTGTCTTTAAGATAGATCTCTGGCTGGTAGGTGTATGACTACTCATTTTGAGTTTCTCATTGTTTGCAGACAGGTGCTCTTCTTCATTTCACTGATGCAAGAAGAGTATATTAGTTTTCTGTGCTGTGACTTTCACCTGCTTCACCTCCTCTCCCAAGAGAAATGTCAGAAAGAAATCTTTGCTTTCCATTGAATAAGCTGACAGGAACAGGGTAGTGAAATGCAACTTCTTAGATTAAAAAGAAAGATAATAATAATAGATGTTTCTGGAAAAGTTTTATTTCATTTTATTTTTGAATTTTGGCTTTCCAAAATTCCTTAACAGGCAAACAAAATAATACATAATTATATATGAATAACAGAAAATCAATCTGGAGCCAAATCAGGGTCACACTCAATGGTCTCTAAACAATGAATAGCTTATCAAATATGGAATGTCCACTCACCATCCTATACCTGCTGAATCAGAAATTTTAAGCATTAGACGCAAGTTTGAGGACCCAAAGTTGGCATTTTTTCTACTCTTAATAATTTGAACCATATCAAATTGTTAAAACTTGACAATATTTTATGTACAAAGTGTCAACTTTATAATAGTTTGACCTAACATTTAGCTCAGTCACATGAGTTTAGTTTTCAGATTTCTCTGGGTGACTCTCTGAAAAACATATATTCCCAGCTCTGGCCTAAAATCTACCAAATTAGAATTCTAGAGCAGGAGATTCTGCTGCTCCAGAACCCTCAAGAAACTATCATTTGAAAGTATAAGTCCTTTTTCAGGTATAAGGTTGTAGAGGTTTGGAAAAGGAACATCATGGTGATGCCTCTGTGAATAAAGATAAATAAATTTATATATATATACATATATATATTTACATTTAGAATAAGAAAACAACAACTGCTTAAAAATCAAGTCCTAGTATAAATACCTGACAGTCTGGAAAATTAAGCACTAAGGTGAAATTTAAAGATGTACTTAATATTTATATAATGAACCAGAGTAATATGTACTTTATAAACATCCTGATCATATCTTGTGTGAATTTATGACCACAAATCTGAAGGTGAAAATTTTCCATATTAATTCTTAAGACTGTTCCTGCTTTGGAATTAGATGCACGATTATGTGTCTGTTGCATGGGGAGAAGACTGAGGAGAGTTTAGCTGGACAGGAATTCAGGTTATGTAGCTGACCCAATGACCCCCTGAATGGCTTAGTATTTATTTGTCTCACTTATGCTCGTTTTGACCCTTTGTTCTCTGCTCTCTGACTGCAATCAGTCATGCCACACCCACTGCATTTTTACACACACACGCAGACAGCCCAGTCTGACATGATCTGTGTACCTAGAGCTCTCTCTCATTTGTATGTTTCCTTTGGATTATGTTTGTCCAAATGCCTTTGGAATATCTGTACTTGAATATCATAGGACTAGGAATTTGCTTAAGAATGAAATTATTTGTGTAATGAGCAGACAATATTGTAGTGTACATATCTGGAATATTTTCTACATATTTGCTAATCAATAGTTTTTTTTTTTTTTTTTTTTTAATTTAAGCCCCTGTCTCTGATAATGTTATTGGTAGGGTGTTGGTGGACTTAACATGACTGGTAGATTTGGAGTAAGCCTGAAAATGAATGAATACAGTTCTATCCAGAAATATTTTAGTTTCCTCTGGAATAAAGCAGTTTGGTTTAGGGTAAAGGTTCCATTCCACTCATGATTCAGCTCAGAGTCTAAGTCAAAGCCCTGTTATCCAAACTCAGGCAGAGTTTTGTGAAGGGCCTTCATTGGCCTGAGGCCTAGAAGTGTGGGTGGGGGAAAGTTACCTTTCATCCTCTGTTTTCCCGATCTCTTGAGCTGCCCCTACTCTTAGCAACCATCTGGGAACAGGAGATGTAGAAGACAGTCAATATGATGTCAGAACTTTAATGTGGAACATTTGTGGGACTCCAAGTTTTTGCTGCCCAAAAAACAAAAGCAAAAAAGCAAACAAACAAAGCACCTTTAATTATTATTAGCCCTCTCTGCTGCTGGGGACCAGATGCTGGCTCTGTTGGGAGGGACATTTGTTGTTCTCAGGGCACTGCATGGGTGAGGTGAAATGAGGGGCACAACCTTCTGCACAGGCACGTCCCTGCCCTACACTTATCCATAGTGTATTATCTGGCCCTCCACCCACAGACTTCTCCTCCTAAGCCTCAAACTCTAATGTGCAGCTTTGTAGGGATGCCTTCAAGATGGTGTAACCCGAACCACGTAAACTGACATGTTCTTCATCCACCAGAAACACCAGTGTCTTTGCGAGCCTCAGTGGTGGGAATTAAGGTTACCTGAGACACTAATTCTCTTAATTCAGCTATTATCGCTCTTATTGTCCCCACACCTGAACAGCATCAAGAGGGTCCATCAGCCCTGTGACTATAGTTTTCTTATTGGAGTTAAATCTGAGTTTCTCCTTATTCAGCACAGGTGAGAGAGCACCAGTTGCAACACTTTTTGATTCTGCATATCAATGAGACCATGTAGCATTTGTTTTTCTATGCATGTCTTGTTTCACTTAGCATATGATTCTCCAGGTTCATCCATGTTGTGGCAAATGGAAGGACCCCCTTCTTTTGAAAGGCTAAATAATATTACTGTGTGTGTGTGTGTGTGTGTGTGTGTGTGTGTATACGTAACTTTTTATTCATTCATCCATACATGCACAGATATTTGGGTTGTTTGCATATCTTGGCTATTATGAATAATGGTGTGATGGACATGGAAGAACAGCTATCTTTCTGAGGTAGTGATTTCATTGACTTCATGTATATGCCCAGAAGTGGGAGTGCTTAATCATCTGTAGTTCTGTTTTTAGTCTTTGAGGAAACTTGATACTGTTTTCTATAATGGCAGTACCAACTTACTTTCCCACCAACAAAGGGGCCCTTTTCTCCACACCTTCACCAACACTTGGAATCATTTGCTTTTTATTAGTAGCCATCCTGACAGGTGTCGACTGACATCCCGTGGTTTTCATTTGCATTTCCCATGATAATCTTTGACAAACCTTACAAAAACAAGCAATGGGGAAAAGATTCCCTATTCAATAAATGCTGCTGCGATAACTGGCTAGCCATATGCAGAAGACTGAAACTGGACCCCTTCCTTATGCCATATAAAAAAATTAACATGAGATGGACTAAAGACTTAAATGTAAAATCTGAAACTATAAAAACCCTGGAAGACAAGTTAAGCAAAGCATTGTGGACCTAGAAATGGGCAAAAGTTTCATGATGAAGACGCCAAAAGCACCTGAAACAAAAGCAAAACTTGACAGATGATATATAATTAAACTAAAGAGTTTCTGCACAGTAAAGGAAACTATCAACAGAGTGAACAATCTACAGAGTAGAAGAATTTTGGCAAACTATGCATCTGACAAACGTCTAATATCCAGCATCTATGAGGAACTTAAATTTACAAGAAAAAAACAAACAACCTATTAAAAAGTGGGCAAAGGATATGAATAGACACTTCTCAAAAGAATGCTTACATACATTCAACAATCATATGAAAAAACGCTCAACATCACTGATCACTGGAGAAATGCAAATCAAAATCACAATGAGATAACATCTCACTCCAGTCAGAATGGCTATTAAGGAGTCAAAAAATAACAGATACTTGTGAGGTTGTGGAGAGAAAGGAACTCTTATATGCCATTGATGGGAATGTAAATTAGTTTAACCATTGTGGAAGACAGTGTGGTGATTCCTCAAAAACCTAGAAACAGAAATACCATTCAACCCAGCAATTCTATTACTGGGTATATGCTCCAAAGAATACAAATCATTCTATCATAAAGACACACACACACATACATACACACACACACATTGATTGCAGCACTATTCACAATAGCAAAGACCCAGAATTTGCTAGACTGGATAAAGAAAATGTGGTACATATATACTGTATTAATCTGTTTCCATGCTGCTGATAAAGACATATCCGAGACTGAGCAATTTACAAAAGAAAGAGGTTTAATGGACTTACAGTTCCACATGGTTGGGGAGACCTCAAAATCATGGTGGACGGGAAGAAGGAGCAAGTCACATCTTACATGGATGACAGCAGGTGAAAAGAGAGAGCTTGTGCAGGGGAACTCCTCTTTATGAAACCATCAGATCTCATGAGACTTATTCACCTTCATGAAAACAGCATCAGAAAGACCCACCCCCATGATTCAATTAACTCCCACAGGGTCCTTCTCACAACACATGAGAATTATGGGAGCTAAAATTCAAGATGAGATTTGCGTGAGTCCACAGCCAAACCATATCTACACCATGGAAAACTATGTAGCCATAAAAAGGAATGAGATCATATCCTTTGCAGGATGCAGCTGGAGGACATTATTCTTAGCAAACTAACATGGGAACAGAAAACTAAATACCATATGTTCTCACTTATAACTGAGAACTAAATGATGAGAACACATGGACACAGAGAGGGGAATAGTATACACTGGGGCCTCCTTGATGGTAGTGGTGGGAGGATGGAGAGGATCAGGAAAAATAACTAATAGTTACTAGGCTTAGTACCTGGGCAAAGAAATAATCTGTATGACAAACCCTCATGACACAAGTTGACCTATATAAGAAACCTGCCATGTATCCCTGAACTTAAAATAAAAGTTAAATTTTAAAAAGTAAATAAAAAGTAAAAAAAAAGGAAATAAAATGCAGAACAAAAAAACTCAACTGATTTATGCATGTTCGTTTTTGTATACAACAAGTTTACTGAATTTTTTATTAGCTCTATGCTTTCTGGTGACATCTTTAGGGTTTTCTAAATGTAGAATCACATTATCTGCAAACAGTAATTATTTTACTTTTTCTTATTTTACTTGCATGTCTTTTTTCTTGTCTGATTGTTCTGGTCATTTCTGTTTTAAAAACAAGTGGCAAGAGTAGATTTTTTATGCACTGGATCTTAGGGAAAGAGTTTTTTCTCATTGATTATGTTGTGAACAATGGGCTTTTAATAAATGTCCTTTATTATATTGAGGATAGTTTCTTCTAGACCAGTTTTTGAGGATTTTTCTCATGAATGTAGATTGAACTTTGTCAAATGCTTTATATTACATCTGTTGAAATGACTATGTAGTTTTCTTTTAATCTTTTATTCTGTTAACATGGTGTATCACAGTGATTGACTTGCATATTTTATTTATTTATTTATTTATTTATTTATTTTTTCTTTTAAACATTTTTGTGAGTACATAGTAGGGGTATATACTTACGAGGTACATGAGATATTTTAGTACAGGTATAAATGCAAAATAAGCACGTCATGGAAAATGGGATATCCATGCCCTCAAGCATTTATCCTTTGAGTTACAAGCAATGCAGTTACACTCTAAGTTTTTTTAAAATATACAATTATTATTGACTATAGTCACCCTGTTGTGCTATCAAATACTAGATCCTTTTCCTTATTGTAATTGTTTTGTACCTATTAATCATGTTGGAAAATAACAAGTTTAGAGAAAACAGATAAAGCTAATGGCAATCTCATAAATAGTAGGTTTTAGAATATTCATTTTTAAATACAATACACTAAGTTGGTGATGAATCTGGAGATATAATACAATTCTTATTATTTCTAAACTTCTACATTTCTCCATGATAATATAGTTAGGCTAAGTTTATCTAATCTAAAGAACAAATAAAAGCTAAAAATTATTATGAAGCAGGTCTCCAGCGTAGCTTAGGTTGAAGGCTAGACACAAGACAGGACAAAGAATAACATTCAACTCCAAAGATTTCCATTTGCCAATGAATTTACACTGATACATCTATACAGAATAATCCAACTCAAATATAACTATTTCTAAGGCAAGAAAAATAGGTTTACATTACTTTGAAAACTCTTGACCTTTAGAATTGCTGACAGGTAGATCACCTGAGGTCGGGAGTTTGAGACAAGCCTGACCAACATAGAGAAACCCCATCTCACCTAAAATTACAAAAGTAGCCAGGCGTGGTGGCACATGACTGTAATCCCAGCTACTTGGAAGGCTGAGGCAGGAGAATCGCTTGAACCTGGGAGGCAGAGGTTGCAGTGAGCTGAGATCATGCCATTCATTGTACTCCAGCCTGGGTAATAAGAGCAAAACTCCATCTCAGAAAAAAAAAAAAAAAAAGTAATAAATAAAAATCATAGCTTTACCAAGGAATTTGGTATTTAAAAACATAATTTACAGAAAAGAATGTAGTGAAATTTTATCTTGATTAGACATGCAAAATGACTTCTAAGAGGAAAAAGGATGGATGATTCTTTTTCTGTATTTTTCCAAAGCCTGAAGCCTAAAACATAGGTCCAATGACTAAATATGTAAACAAACAAAAAGCCCCACAATATTTCTTAACTTATACCAGAGGTCATCAAACTACTGCCCCTACTGGCCAAATCCAGTCTGCTGCCAATTTTTGTATACAAAGATAAATGGAATACAGCAATGCTCGTTCCTTAACATATTGTATAGGGTTCCCTTTGTCCTGTAACAGCAGAGTTTAGTGCCTATGATGGAGACAGTATCATAAAGCTTAAAATATTTTATATCTGCTCCTTTGTCGAAAAAAATTGCTGACACCTGATCCAGATAATCGGTAGTCATGAATGAACCTAGAGTAATCATTTATTGAGCATCTATTATGTGTTAGACATTATGCTAATGTTTCTAGCTACAAATATATTTATTCATTTAATTCTCATAACAATAATGTGAAATAAGTATTATTATCTTAAACCTATAAATAAATAAACTGATATTCAAAAAAGCTAAGTAACTGACCTAAGATTACACTGCTAGTAACCAATAGATTCAATATTTAAATGTTTTTCTATTATTCTTTGTTATTATTTGTTTTGATGTTCAATTCCAATGATTTTTGTCCTAAGCTACACAATTTCCTAGAATTCATAGTTACTGAAAACCTCCTTCACAGTCTAAGCGATATAGGTGAAGAGAAAAAAATGTAGATTCCTATAAATAAAAAAGGGAATTTCAGAAAAAGCTGGTTTAATGTAAACAGAAACTATGGGAGGGCAAGAGAAAAATAGTGGTCATCTCTAATTTGGCAATGAATGCTCAGCAATCAATCTTCAGCTCGCTCCATTTATCACCGGGCCAATGACCAGTAAAACCTTTACTTTAATCTTTACTGGGATAATTTAAATTACCTTCAGAGCAATCTGTTGCTTCCAGAGTTTCTTCATTAACCAGTAATGCATATCATGGACATTAAGATGAATCCAGATTATCATTTCACTATATATATTGGAAAGAGTCTTGAACTTTGTCTATATCTACAAACCACTCCCATTTCTTATGATACTTTTTGCCTCTGTTACTTTTTTTATTCAGTGCTCCTTTTGCTTCTCCTAGTAACTTAATGCTACAATTTTTAAACTCCCAATGTTTACATTTATTCTAAAACCACAAATATGCAATAAAAATCACCAAGGGGCTTCTTTCACATATTTATGTCATATTTTCTCTTTTGAAATCAATCTTAATAATGCAAGTAATATCCTCTCATACATGAACATCTATAAACTCACCAAGTACCACAGCATTTGCCTAAGAATTTGTTCATCCATGGGAACTAGAAGGTGATAAAAGATTAGATTCATCAAGAAGAATTATAACTATCAAGAAAAGCACAGAGCCTATGTTGGGGTTTTAAATGATTTAAAGTAGATCATAAAAATCTCTTTTATGAATGAGTATTTTAATATTATAGTGTTAGATTAGTTGATACAGTTTAAGATATATTAAAAGGAAACTAGGTAAATACACATATTGGAAAAATATTCTGTATTTAAAAATTATTCATATATATTATACACATATAATTTGTGTGTATATAATTTGAAAATTTTGTAGATACAGACTATATATATAACACAAAGATTGCCTCTGATAGCTAGTATTATGCGTAGTTTCCTTATCAAATACATTTTTTGCTTTTCTAATTTATCTGTAATGAACATGTAATACTTGTATAATAAAGGAAAAACTAGTAATTTAAAAGTCTTTACTATAATTCCACTCTGGCCAAGACATATGTATATTTTAATATACATATATGCATATAATTTATACAAATTATATATGTATGAATTATGTATATATTGCTTATATGTGCATATATGTATATCTAATTTGTGTGTGTGTGAATATATGTATATGAGCTACATACAGAAATTTTTTTAGATGTTGAATATCAGGTAATTCAGGACAGTGCTAGGGGAAAAATAAAGGGGAAAAGGAAAGGAAAGGTCCTAGGGATCTGTGAGTTAAAATCTGAAGTTCTCACTGTGCTGGAATATATAGGATGTTCTAAGTAGCTAAATGAGAGATACTTTGCTGAAAAATACAGTTACTTCAGTTGATATTGAAAGACACTTAGGGAAAGACTTTTCAACCACTACAGTAATGGTTACTCTCAGAAAATTCTAACAAAATTTAAGCACAAAATTCAAAAGGATAAGATTAATTGACCAATTTTGTATATTTAGAAAACTCCATTGTCTCAGCCCAAAATCTCCTTAAGCTGATAAGCAACTACAGCAAAGTCTCAGGATACAAAATCAATGTGCAAAAATCACAAGCATTCTTATACATCAGTAACAGACAAACAGAGAGCCAAATCAGGAATGAACTCCCATTCACAATAGCTTCAAAGAGAATAAAATACCTAGGAATCCAACTTACAAGGGATGTGAAGGACCTCTTCAAGGAGAACTACAAACCACTGCTCAGTGAAATAAAAGAGGACACCAACAAATGGAAGAACATACCATGCTCATGGATAGGAAGAATCAATATCGTGAAAATGGCCATACCGCCCAAGGTAATTTATAGATTCAATGCCATCCCATTAAGCTACCAATGACTTTCTTCACAGAATTGGAAAAAACTGCTTTAAAGTTCATATGGAACCAAAAAAGAGCCCGCATAGCCAAGACAATCCTAAGCCAAAAGAACAAAGCTGGAGGCATCATGCTACCTGACTTCAAACTATACTACAGGGCTACAGTAACCAAAACAGCATGGTACTGGCACCAAAACAGAGATATAGACCAATGGAACACAACAGAGCCCTCAGAAATAATACCACACATCTACAGACATCTGATCTTTGACAAACCTGAGAGAAACAAGAAATGGGGAAAGGATTCCCTATTTAATAAATGGTGCTGGGAAAATTGGCTAGCCATAAGTAGAAAGCTGAAACTGGATCCTTTCCTTACTCCTTATATGAAAATTAATTTAAGATGGATTAGAGACTTAAATGTTAGACCTAAAACCGTAAAAACTCTAGAAGAAAACCTAGGTAATACCATTCAGGACATAGGCATGGGCAAGGACTTCATGTCTAAAACACCAAAAGCAACGGCAGCAAAAGCCAAAATTGACAAATGGGATCTAATTAAACTAAAGAGCTTCTGCACAGCAAAAGAAACTACCATCAGAGTGAACAGGCACCTACAGAATGCGAGAAAAATTTTGCAATCTACCCATCTGACAAAGTGCTAATATCCAGAACCTATAAAGAACTCAGTGAAATTTACAAGAAAAAAACAAACAACCCCATCAAAAAGTGGGCAAATGATATGAACAGCCACTTCTCAAAAGAAGACATTCATACGGCCAACAGACACATGAAAAAATGCTCATCATCCCTCGCTATCCGAGAAATGCAAATCAAAACCACAATGAGATGCCATCTTACACCAGTTAGAACGGCAATCATTAAAAAAATCAGGAAACAGAGTCTAAATGCTTTCCGGTGCCAGGAGTGAGCGATGAGCTGGCTTGTGTTCCTGCCCCACAGAGTCGCCTTGGCTGCCGTGTCCTGCCCTGGCAGCTCTCGCGGGTTTGGGATGTTCTATGCCGTGAGGAGGGGCCGTATGACCGGGATCTTTCTGACCTGGAATGAGTGCAAAGCAAAGGTGGACCAGTTTCCTGCTGCCAGATTTAAGAAGTTTGCCACAGAGGATGAGGCCTGGACCTTTGTCAGGAAATCTGCAAGCCCAGAAGTTTCAGAAGGGCAGGAAAATCAACATGGAAAAGAATCGCAGACAAAAGCCAGCAAGCGACTCCGTGAGCCACTGGATGGAGATGGAGATGAAAGCACAGAGCCATATGCAAAGTACATGAAGCTGAGCATGGAGCCGGGGCCTCCAGTTAGCAGAGACACGTTTTCCTACATGGGAGACTTTGTTGTCGTCTACACTGATGGCTGCTGCTCCAGTAATGGGCGTAGAAGGCCACGAGCAGGAATCTGCGTTTACTGGGGGCTGGGCCATCCTTTAAATGTAGGCATTAGACTTCCTGGGCGACAGACAAACCAAAGAGCAGAAATTCATGCTGCCTGCAAAGCCATTGAACAAGCAAAGGCTCAAAACATCAGTAAACTGGTTCTGTATACAGACAGTATGTTTACTATAAATGGTATAACTAACTGTGTTCAAAGTTGGAAGGAAAATGGGTGGAAGACAAGTGCAGGGAAAGAGGTGATCAACAAAGAGCACTTCATGGCACTGGAGAGGCTCACCCAGGGGATGGACATTCAGTGGATGCACGTTCCTGGTCATTTGGGATTTATAGGCAATGAAGAAACTGATAGACTAGCCAGAGAAGGAGCTAAACAATCCAAAGACTGAGCCATGTGACTTTAGTCCTTGGGAGAACTTGAGCCATTGACTGTCTTGCTACTTGTACTTACTGGTGTGGAAAACAGCCTGCAGATGGGACCATCGCGGTGATGGGCAGATGCGTCTTTCACAGGGAATCAGGCACAGTGGCCTTCTGTGACAAGTTTTTATAAAAAATGGTTAAGTATATAATAAATTGAATTTTTGAGGTTGGAGAATTATATGAGATTTCCGCATTATGTTTACTGGGTTTGATACTGTTCTTGCTTGTTTTATTGCAGGCAAGCAAGGCAAATGGCCTAAAATGCTGTGGCTTATATTTTGATAAGAAATCAAAAAACCATTGGTTAAAAGATGCAACTCAGAAGTCTGGAAGTGTTCTGGAAGCTTCCATTTACCACCCAGTCGACGGGACTGAGTCTCCTGCTTGTATAGGTGACTTGTGCCTGTGGGTACATTAGAGAGACATGCTGCTCAGGGCCTGGGCATGCAGCTCAGTGGGCAGGGTGTAGGCTGAGTCTCAGCCCCACATGCCAGCTTGCTGGGCACTTAGTATAGGGCAAAGCCTGCCTGCAGGCGACCCAGGCTGCTAGGCCATTCTCTAGGAACAGCTAGGACTTGTAAAGACTAAAATACATAAATAAATCTTTCAAAAGTCAAAAAAAAAATTAGGAAACAACAGGTGCTGGAGAGGATGTGGAGAAATAGGAACACTTTTACACTGTTGGTGGGACTGTAAACTAGTTCAACCATTGTGGAAAACAGTGTGGTGATTGATTCCTCAAGGACTAGAACTAGAAATACCATTTGACCCAACCATCCCATTAGTAGGGATATACCCAAAGAATTATAAGTCATGTTGCTATAAAGACACATGCACACGCATGTTCATTGCGGCACTATTCACAATAGCAATGACTTGGAATCAACCCAAATGTCCATCAGTGACAGACTGGATTAAGAAAATGTGGCACATATACACCACGGAATACTGTGCAGCCATAAAAAAGGATGAGTTAGTGTCCTTTGTAGGGACATGGATGCAGCTGGAAACCATCATTCTCAGCAAACTATTGCAAGAACAGAAAACCAAATACTGCATGTTCTCACTCATAGGTGGAAATTGAACAATGAGATCACTTGGACACAGGAAGGGGAACATCACACACCGGGTCCTATTGTGGGGAGGGGGTAGGGGGGAGGGATAGCATTAGGAGATATACCTAATGTAAATGACGAGTTAATGAGTGCAGCGCACCAACATGGCACATGTATGCATATGTAACAAATCTGCACGTTGTGCACATGTACCCTAGAACTTAAAGTATAATTTAAAAAAGAAAAAAAGATTAATTGACCAAGAAATTAACCATCTGTGAAATATTTTTAAAAAGACAAGACAAAAATCCAACTCTACTCTCTCTAGAAGAAGACACTAACTCCAGATTCTCAGTCATCAGTATCCATAATTTCTGGCAGACAATACAAAAAATTTACACATGAAATGAAGCAGATAAATATAAGTAACTGAAGGAAGAGGTCAGTCAGCAGACAAAAACTCTGAGAGATGATCCAACTACTGGAATTAGCAAAGATTTTAAATCATCTTAATCAAAAGTGTTCAAGGACTTTAAAACTGACCATAATAAATGAGCAGATGAACATATGAGGGAATATTAACAGAGAAAGAGAGCCTATAGAAAGAATCAAATTGAAATTCTAAAAGCAATAAATAAAATATGTAATATAAAAAAATTCCCTTTAATGCTATAAATTTTCCTCTTAGCACTGCTTTAGCTGCATCCCAGAGATTCTGATATGTTGTCTTTGTTCTCATTGGTTTCAAAGAACTTGCTGATTTTTGCCTTAATTTCATTATATAACCAGAGTCATTCAGGAGCAGGCTGTTCAAAGTTCATGTAGTTGAGTGGTTTTGAGTGGGCTTTTTAATCTTGACTTCTAATTTGATTATGCTGTGGTCTGACAGACTGTTATGATTTCAGTTATTTTGCATTTGCCGAGGAGTGTTTTACTTCCAATTATGTCATCGAATTTAGAGTAAGTGCCATGTGGCACTGAAAAAATGTATACTTTGTTGTCTTTGGTGGAGAGTTCTGTAGATATCTATCAGGTCCACTTGGTCTAGAGCTGAGTTCAAGTCCTGAATATCTTCATTAATTTTCTGTCTCGATTATTTGTCTAATACTGACAGCGGAGTATTAAAGGCTTCTACTATTATTGTATGGGGTCTAAGTCCCTTTATAGGTCCCTCTAATAATTTGTTTTATGAATCTGGGTGCTGCTGTATTGGGTGCATACATATTTAGGATAGTTAGCTCTTCTTGTTTGATTGAACCCTTTAACATTATGTAATGTCCTTCTTTGTCTTTTTTGACTTTTGTTGACTTAATATCTATTTTGTCAGAAACTAGGATTGCAACCCCTGCTTTTTTTTCAGCTTTCCATTTGCATGATAAGTTTTCCATCATCTCTTTATTTTGAGTCTATGTGCATCTTTGCACACGAGATGTGTCTCTCGAACACAGCACACCAATAGGTCTTGTCTTTGTATCCTGCTTGCCATTCTGTGTCTTTTAATTGGGGTGTTGAGCCCATTTACATTTAGGGTTAATATTGTTACGTGTGAATTTGATCCTGTCATCATGATGCTGGTTAGTTAATTTGGCAGACTTGTTAATGTAGTTGCTTCATAGTGTCATTAATCTGTGTACTTCAGTGTGTTTTTGTAGTGGCTGGTAATGGTTTTTCTTATCCATGTTTAGTGCTTCCTTTAGGAGCTCTCACAAGGCAGGTGGGGTGGTGACAAAATCCCTCAGCATTTGCTTGTCTGAAAAAGATTTTATTTCTCTTTCGCTTATGAATCTTAGTTTGGCTGGATGTGAAATTGTGGGTTAGAATTTCTTTTTTTTTTTTTTTTTTTTTTTAAGAATGTTGAATATTGGCCCTCAATCTCTTCTGGCTTGCAGGGTTTTTTTCTGAGAGGTCCTCTGTTAGTTTGGTGGGCTTCCTTTTGTAGGTGACCTGGCCTTTCTCTGTTACTGTCCTTAACAGTTTTTCCTTCATTTCGACCTTGGAGAATCTGATGATTACGTGTCTTGGGGTAGATCTTTTCCTGGAGTATCTTATTGGAGTTCTCTGGATTTCCTGAATGTGAATATTGGTCTGTCTTGAAAGATCTCCAATTAGCAACCTAACATCACAACTAAAACCTAACAACACAAAAGCAAACCAACCCCCAAACTAGCAAAAGACAAGAAATAACCAAGATCAGAGCAGAATTCAAGGAGATAGGGACACAAATAAAAACTTTCAAAAAAAATCAATGGATCTAGGAGTTGGTCATTTGAAAAAATTAATAAAAAAGATAGACCACTAATGAGACTAATAAAGAAGAGGAGAGAAGATTCAAATAAACATGATCAGAAATGAAATGCAGGATACCACCACTGACCCCACAGAAATACAAACAACCATCAGAGAATACTATAAATACCTCTATGCAAATAAACTGGAAAATCTAAAAGAAACAGATACATTCCTAGACACATAAACCTTCTCAAAACTAAACCAAGAAAAAGTTGAATCCCTGAATAGACAAGTTCTGAAATTGAGGCAGTAATAAATAGCCTACCAACCAAAGAAAAAGCCCAGGTCCAGATTGATGTGCAGCTGAATTGCACCAGAGGTAAAAAGAGGAGCTGGTAATATTTCTTCTGAAACTATTCCAAATAATTGAAAAGGAGTTACTTCTCCCTAACTCATTTTATGAGGTCAGCATCATCCTAATACCAAAACCTGGCAGAGACAACAAGAAAAAAGAAAACTTCAGGCCAATATCCCTGATGAACACTGATGCAAAAATCCTCAATAAAATACTTGTAAACCAAATTCAGCAGCACATCAAAAATCTTACCAGCCATGATTAAGTTGGCTTCATCCCTGAAATGCAAGGCTGGTTCAACATACACAAATCAATAAATATAATTCATCATAGAAACAGAACTAAAAACAAAAACCACATAATTATCTCAATAGACACAGAAAAGGTCTTTGATAAATTTTAACACCTCTTCATGTTAAAAAAAAAAAAAACTCTCAATAAACTAGGTATTGAAGGAACATACCTCAAAATAATAAAACCCATTTATGACAAATCTGCAGCCAATATCATACTGAATGGGCAAAAGCTGGACTCATTCCTCTTGAAAACTGGTACAAGAAAAGAATGCCCTCTCTCCTCACTCTTATTCAACATAGTGTTGGAAGTTCTGGCCAGGGCAATCAGGCAAGAGAAAGAAATAAAGGGTATTCAAATGGGAAAGGATGAAGTCAAATTATCTTTGTTTGCAGATGACATGATCCTATATTTATAATACCCCATTGTCTCAGCCCAAAAACTTCTTAAGCAGATAAGCAACTTTAGCAAAACCTCAGGATACAAAATCAATGTGCAGAAATCACAAGCATTCCTATGCAGCAACAGAAAAGCAGAAACCCAAATCACAAAGGAACTTCCATTCACAACTGCCACAAAGAGAATAAAATACCTAAGAATACAGCTAACAAGGGAAGTGAAGTACCTCTTTAAGGAGAATTACAAAACACTTCTTAAGAAAATCAGAGAGGACACAAGCAGATGCAAAAACATTCCATGCTCATGGGTAGAAAGAATCAATATCGTGATAAAAACCATCCTACTGAAAGAAATTTATAGATTCAATACTATTCCCTTTAAACTACTATTGACATTCTTCACAGAATTAGAAAAAACTATTTTAAAATTCATATTCTACCAAAAAATAGCTAGAATAGCCATGTTAATCTTAAGCAAAAGCAACAAAACTGAAGGCTTCACACTACCTGACATCAAATGATGCTATGAGGCCACAATAACTAAAACAGCATGGTACTGGTACAAAAACAGGCACATAGACCCATGGAACAGAATAGAGGGCTTAAGAATAAAAAAACACACATCTACAACCATCTGATCTTTAACAAACCATACAAAAACAAGCAATGGGGAAAGGATTCCCTATCTATTAAATGGTGCTGGAAGAACTGGCTAGCCATATGCAGAAAATTGAAACTGGATGCCTTCCTTACACCTTATGCAAAAATTGACTCAAGATGGATTAAATATTTAAATACAAACCCAAAACTATAAAAACCCTAGAAGAAAATATAGGCAATACCATTTAGGATATAGGCATGGACAAAGATGAAATCACCAAAAGCAATTGCAACAAAAGCAAATATTGACAAATGGGATCTAATTAAACTAAGGCACTACTGCACAGCAAATGAAACTATCATTAGAGCAGACAGACAACCCACAAAATGGGAGAACATTTTTATAATCTATCCATCTGACAAATGTTTGCTATCCAGAATCTACAAGGAAGTTAAGCAAATTTATAAGAAGAAAACACAAAACCCCATTAAAAAGTGGACAAAGAAAAAGAACAGACACTTCTCAAAAAAGACACACATGTGACCAACACATGAAAAATAGTCCAGGGCCGGGCGCGGTGGCTCAAGCCTGTAATCCCAGCACTTTGGGAGGCCGAGTCGGGTGGATCACGAGGTCAGGAGATCGAGACCATCCTGGCTAACACGGTGAAACCCCGTCTCTACTAAAAAAATACAAAAAACTAGCCGGGCGAGGTGGTGGGCGCCTGTAGTCCCAGCTGCTCGGGAGGCTGAGGCAGGAGAATGGCGTGAACCCGGGAGGCGGAGCTTGCAGTGAGCCGAGATCCGGCCACAGCACTCCAGCCTGGGCGACAGAGCGAGACTCCGTCTCAAAAAAAAAAAAAAAGAAAAATAGTCCAGGATCACAGATCATTAGAGAAATGCAAATCAAAACCACAATGAGATAACTTCTCATGCCAGTAAGAATGGCAATTATTAAAAAGTCGGGAAATAACAGATGCTGGTGAGATTGCAGATAAATAGGAATGCCTTTACACTGTCGGTGGGAATGTAAATTAGTTTAACCATTGTGGAAGACAGTGTGGCAATTCCTCAAAGATTTAGAACTGGAAATACTATTTGGCCTTGCAATCTCATTACTGGGTATATACCCAGAGGAATAGAAATCATTTTATTATACAGATATATGCGCATGTATTTCACTGCAGCACTATTCACAATAGCAAAGACAAGGGATCAACCCAAATACCCATCAATAATAGACTGGATAAAGAAAATGTAGTACATATACACTGTAGAATACTATGCAGCCACAGGATATGTAGTACATATACACTGTAGAATACTATGCAGCCAACAAGATCATGTCCTTTGCAGGGGCATGGATGAAGCTGGAAGCCAGTATCCTCAGCAAACTAACTCGGGAACAAAAAACCAAACACCACATGTTCTCATTTGTAAGTGGGAACGGGACAATAAGAACACATAGACATGGCGGGGGAACAACATTTACTAGGGTCTGTTGGTGGAGGGAGGCGTGGGAAGAGCATTAGGGAAAAGAGCTGATTCATGCTAGGCTTAATACCTAAATAATGGGTTGACTAGTGCAGCAAACCACAATAGCACATGTTTATCTATGCAACAAAACCTGCGCACCCTGCATATGTACCCTGGAACTTAAAACAAATAAATAAATAATAATTAATAATTAAATACAATAAAATGAAAAATCCACTGGATAGCCTTAAATAAGATTGGATACAGAAGAAGAAAGAGTTGATATATTTAAGGATTTATTAATAGTTCTTATCTATTCTGAAGAACAGAAAAAATAAAGAAAATAAAGCATCATCATGTGTGTTATGGATTCTGAGAGGAAGAAGAAGTAGAAGAAAATTTCATACATACCTAAAGAAATAATGGTCGAAAATCATCCAAACTTACTAAGAAAAATACCAACTCATAAATATAGGAAGCATCTTGAACCTCAAAGTATAAATATAAAGAAAAATACCCTTAGGTACAACATAGTCAAACTGGCAAAATCCAAAGGTAAGGGGAAAATTTTGAAAACATCTAGCAAGAAAAGATATATATTGCATGCAGGAGAAAAACCATGCAAACTACAGCATACCTTAATAAGAAATAGTGTAGGTCAGAACATAATGGAATACTATTATTTAAGTACAGAGGATAGAGGTAATGAATTGGAATTGTGTGTTCAGTGCAAATATCCTTAAACCACGAGGGAAAATTTAAGACACTTTTCAGATAAGAAAATTCAGATTTTTAAATTAACAGACACACAGTATAAGAAATATTAGTTTCCAGTGATGAACATTCACATGCCATGAAAACCTATATGTAGAGGGTGGAATAAAAACCAGAAATAGCAAATATATGAGTACATATAAAAACTACATTTTAATTCTTAGTTTCTTTAGAGGTCTAATGACTTTTTAAAACAAAGATTTTAATAATCATTGCAGGGTTTAACACATATATGTGTGTGTGCAAATATATATATATCAATTTATTTGAAATATCACAAGTATAGGGGGTTAAAGCAAATGATACAATTGCCAGATTTTTACATTTCTTGTGAATTGGCATACTTATCAACTCTTAAGTGGACTAAAAATTAAGGAGGCATATTCTAATCCTTAGAGCAACCAATAAAATAAAAAAACAAAAGGGTAGAGCTTACAATCTCCTAAAAAAATTACAATAGAATTTGAATAAACATGTGTTTTATTAGCTGGCAAAATGAAACGAACAGAACAACAAACAGATTTCGTGTTGAATGAACAGATGGAATAAATAAAAAGTAAACACCAAAATGGTCATTCTAAATTCAGACATATCGATAACTACATTAAATGTAAGTGAATTTAAAACTCCACTTATAAGGCAGAGATTGTCATTTGGGATTAAAAAAGAAAACAACAGAGCTATGATCTGTCAAAATCACTGCCTTGTTTCTTAGGACTGGTATAACCAAAATATCAAAACCTGATAAAGATGTTACAAGAAAAGAATATTTTTTAAAAATGTCATTTGCATAAATGCTAAAATTCTCAGAAAAATATTAGGAAATCAAGCACAGTTTATATAAAATAAATAGTACATTATTATCAACTGGGATTTTATACAGAAAATTCAAAGTTGCTTTACATTTCAAAAGATGTAATTAAGGAAACTGTATTACCAGGATAAAGAAGAAAGGTAAATATGATATTCTCAATAGATGAAGAAAAAAACATTTGGTAAATAAAAACTCCACTTTTGATTAAAAAAATTCTCAGCAAATTAGAAATAAAAGGAAAATTTTTCAGACTAATTAAGAATATCTATGACAAACCTGCAGTTAATATTATACTTAATAACAAAATCATTAATGTTTTCCTCAGAACAGGGCCAAAGCAAGGACAGCCATTTTTACTACTTGTATTCAACATTATACTGGCTGTCATAGCCAGTGAATACAATAAGGCAAAAGAATAAAAAATAAAATAAATAGAAGGCATAATGGAAAGATGGAAGAAAAACTTTCCTGTGAAATTATAATTAAATATGTAGATAATCTTTGCATGGACTGGCAAACACTTTCCAAGTGTATGTGTGTGTGTGTGTGTGTGTGTGTGTGTGTGTGTATACACATATAGAACCAGAAATACCATTTGACCCTACAATCCCATTACTGGGTATATACCCAAAGTAATATAAATCATTTTATTATACAGACATATATATGTGTGTATACACACACACACACATATGTACATATATATGTCTGTATAATAAAATGATTTATATTACTTTGTTATATATTATTATATTAATATATTAGTATATTATATAGACATATATATGGTCTCTATATATAGACATATATAGTCTCTCCATATAGACATATATATATGGTCTCTCTCTCTCTCTATATATATATATGATCTGTATTGCAACTACTCAACTCTGTTGTAGTGCTAAAGCAGCCATAGAAAATAAGTAAGTGAATGGGCATGTCTGTGTTTCAATAAAACTATTAAAAAAAAAAAAAAGTGGGCCTAGATTTGTCCTGCATGCCAGATTCTCAACTCTGATCTAAGTAGATTTAAAAGAACTATTAAATCTACTATGTAAATTTATGAAGATTACGGGATATAAGAACTAAATTAAAATCCATGTATTTCAGTATCATAGCAGAAAAATTTGAAAATGGAATTGTAATAATTTCTCTTGATTACATCGCTAAAAATCCTAATTACATAGGAACGCATTAAATAAATTGAAAGGCCTCTACCTTGGAAAGTTTAAAAATACTGCAGAAAAATTTAAAAAGACAAATAAATGGAGTTATAACATTTTCACAGGTTAAATTACTGAATATTTGTAAGTTATCAATTCTCTTCAAATTGATTTGTAAGTTTACTGCAACCCCAAACATAAATCCAGAGATATTAAAAAAACAGAAATGGACAAGCTATTTCTAACTTTTAAAAATCAAAAACCAATGGACCTAGACTAGCCAATACAATCCCTAAAAAGAACATGTTGAGGAATTTACATTTTATAGCAGTTTTCAAGAATTACTATAAAACTTCACTGATCGAGACAGTATAAAAATGATAGTATAATAGCATAAGATCATGAAGGAATAGAATCTATAAATAAATCCACACATACACAATTAATTTTTGACCAAGACACCAATACAACTACAATGGAGGATTAAAGTATTTCAACAAATGGTGCTAGAAGAACTGGATATCTATATGGAATAAAAAGACTCTCAACCTTTACCTCACAGTATACACAAACATTAATTCTAGAGAGTAATATATGTTTAAATATAGAAGCTATATATAATGCTTCCAGAATAAAATGTAGGAGATTATGACTTTGGATAGGCAAAGGTGTTTTGGACAGCACACAAAAAGCAATAGCCATAGGTCGGGCACAGTATCTTAGGCCTGTAATCCCAACAATTTGGGAGGCCGAGGTGGGTGGATCACCTGAGGTCAGGAGTTTGAGACCAGTCTGGCCAACATGGACAACCCTCGTCTCTACTGAAAATACAAAATTAGCTGGGCATGGTGGCACATGCCTGTAATCCCAGCTACTTGGGACGCTGAGGTAAGATAATTGCCTGAACCCGGGAGGCGGAGGTTGTGGTGAGCTGAGGTTGTGCCACTGCACTCCAGCCTGGGCAACAAGAGCGAAACTCTGTCTCAAACAGAAAAAGCAAGAAGGAAGGAAGGAAGGAAGGAAGAAAGGGAGGGAGGGAGGGAGGGAAACCATAAAATGAAAACAACTTATAAGCTAAACTGTCAAAAATTCAAACATCTGCTTATCAAATTATATCACTAAGAAAATAAAAAGGCAAGCAATGGATTGTAAGAAAATATTTGTACTATGTATGTCTGACAAAGAACTTTATTTAGAATGCATACATGGTAGAAAGTAGTTTTTAAAAAGAACTAAAGAAGTGAATACCTAATTCACAAAGGAAGATATATATGAATGGTTAGTTCATATATAAAAAATACTCAACATCATCAATCACCAGGAAAATAGAAATTAAAACCACAATAAAATTCCATAACACACATCAGAAATGGCTAAAATAAAAAATATTAACAATATCAAGTATTGATAAGATTGCAGAACAACTGGAACTCTCATACATTGCTGGTAGAAATACAAAATGATAAAACAACGTTGTAAAATAGCTTAGCAGTTTTTAATAAACTTAAATATATTCTATCCCATGACGTAGCCATTCCATTCATAATTATGCACTCAAGGAAAATGAAAACAGTAGGGCTTATAGCAACTGTATAAAAACCTACCCAAATATTAGGGAATGGATTTTTAAAATGTGACATTCTTATGCAATAGAATATAGTAGCCATAAAAGAATGAACTACTACACTGATATTACACAGAACACATGCATAAATTTCAGAGACATGTTGAGCAAAAAGAAGCCATACACATAGAGGGCAAACTATAATTTCATCTACATGAAGTTCCAGAACAGCTAAAATTAATATATGGTGAAAAAAATTAGAAAGGGAAGTGAAGAACATTTTAGGACAAAGAAAATACTCTAGGTCTTAATAAGATATGGATTACATAGGTGAACTCATTTGTCAAACTCCATCAAATTGAACACATAAAATTTGTACATTGTATATAAATATTACCAAAAATAACTGACAATAAATATTGAACTCTGAAGTTTTGTTGTTCACAGTGGTATTTTATATAAATACAGAAATGACAAATACTAAAATACGCTTGATGGTTTTGAATTGGAATTGTATCAGTATGCACCGATGATTTTTAACATATTGAAATAGGAATGTATAATTTATAGAAATATATGTGTCTATATTTATCTTTTTCTTAGCTCTTTTAGAAGCAATGACATACCACTTGCAACGAGTCTGCTGAAATACCCCTCTGCATTAAAAGGAAACCAGGTTATTATGTGCAGGACTGAGGCAGGTAAAATATAAATTAAGCCTGGAGCATCTTGCTGGAGCAAAAAAAAATTTAAAGTACACAAAAATGATAAGGACATAATAAAGAGACCCAGGAGTTAGTTGGAAGGAATTCCTACTGGCCAGATCTTGAATAATTTAAACATGGAGATAAATAGCAATAATAAATGTTATAACCCATTTCACAAAGTAAGAGTGAATTAGGCCATATGTATAAAAATAGGGTGAACAGATAAAATATCTAGGGGGAAAGGAAAAATGCTTCTCTACAATAGCATGAATGCTAATAAATATATAGCATTGAGGCTACAAGAACCAGTGGATGATAAAACAAGTAGGTGAAAACTTGATTACAAACAGGAAACTTGCATCATCTCAAAATGTCTTCTCACATATTATGCATTAATAAATTGGACAAAATAGAAAATTTACAATAGAAAAGCCTAGCAGTTATCACTTTCACCAATTAATCAAAGCTACTTGGGAGAAACTGATATAATAGGCCTCTTTATATAATGCATTAAGAAAAACAGCCTTACATCAGTGATTTTCCTGACCAAAAATGCATGATCTCATTCTAAGGAAACATCAGACAACAATCAGGGACATTCTACAAAACCAGTGCCTATATACCACAAAAATGTCAAGTTCAAGAAAGCCAAAGAAAGGCTAAGGAATTGTTCCACATTAAAGAAGACAAGAGATTTGACAACTAAATGCAATATAGAATCCTGAAAGAAATTCCGTTCTGGAGAAAAAAAAAAAAATGTCATAAAGAATGTTATTGAGAAAAAATTTAAAATTTGTATATAAACTCTAGATTAAATAACAGTATTAATTAATGTTAAATTTCCTGATTATGATAACTATTCTTTGGTTCTGTTAAAAATGTCATTTTTCTTAAGAAACACATACTAAATAGTAATAAAGGTATATAGTACCTCTAACTGACTTTTAAGGTTCAGAAATAAATAATTCAGAAAGATACATATCTAGAGAGAAAAACGATAAAGCAACTGGGACAATACATAAACCATTGATAAACCTGGGAGTTTATTGTATTATTTTTGCTGTTTTTCTATAAGTAACAAATTATATGAACACACAAAGTGACCAAAGAAGTGTTTTATTCATTTGTGGGTAGTAGAGGCATATATTAGACATTCTCAAGGGGTCTGGTGAACTCAAACTTTTGCTTTTCTTTTGGGTCCTGGCCCCAGGTCCAATGAAGGTCGTTTCTGGCAGTGAAATTTGTCCTATATAGTACATCTACCTCAGGCCCTCACTGATTGAAACTGAAAACAACTGATTCAAACTAAGTAACCATGGTTTTTTTTTAACTAGGTTTTTAAAAATACGATTAAATGATAGCTTTGAGAAGAAATGCATGCCCTTTTGTTCTCACAGGTAGCTTTTTCCAGAATAAGATTCAGTCCCTCCTTTCACCCATTACTTAAAATCATTTAGCTGCGTGGTTAGATAGTGACACTGACCTTCATTGTCCCTTAGTTTTCTATAGAGCAGAGATAAAACCTTGTAGCTTCTCTCCCTAGAATCTCCTTGCCTTGTCTTTTTCTTTATGTAAGTTTCCTGGAAAGACTCTGTCCCTGCAGGGATGAGAGCTGTATCTCTGAGAGAGTTTAGTTTAGGAAACAAAATTGTAGAAAGTTCATTTGGCCTTAAATCCAACCCATATTCTCTAATCCAGTCTTATCAGGAATAAATATTTTTATCTTCGTCTGTATGATGCCTACATCTCTAAAATTGGTTTCCCATAGGGAGAAAGGGGTGTGATTAATTATCACCCTCAAACTGCCAGGCAGTCACAACAGAGTGACTGGAAAAGTGGAGAAAAACAGCTTTAGGAAGAGACATGGATTTGAAAAGACAAACATTGATGAAACATTTAGTTCTCATGGATTTTTAATTTATTAACTAATTCCTTCTTCAATTACAGCTACATTTATCTCCCCCCTTAGGATTCCAAAAGACACACACACATGTGTTTAAAATAAATTCTAGGACTCAGATTGGATTCAAAGAGACTGAACTAATTCCAGGCATTACTCTTCTGGCTGGTACGATAAATTTTAAAAATGATATTTCCACAAATTCCACAATGATGAATTTACTTCTATTATCTTATTTGTTGGATACTGGAAAACCTAGTCAAAGAGTCATTTACACTCGAAGACCATGGAGAAAGACACCATTTAGGGCAGGCTGATTATAGATGTGTATTACAACATGATTGTCTTCAGTATAAGCCTTTGAAGTAAGGAAGAGAAGACAGGGAATATCAAGAAAGGGATGGTACAGACCGGACTAACTAACACTGGTGAAATCAAGACCCACCCTTTGATTTAATCCCCAGTGTCCTGAGTTCTAAAAGTCAAGGTGGAAAAAAAATGTACTCCAGATCCATTGAAAACAACCCTCACTGGATGATGGTACATGGTGTAATTTCAGCAGAGAGACAAAAAATTTAAAATAAATTAAGAATGTTACATAAGGATTTTTGCATCGATGTTCATCAGGAATATTGGTCTAAAATTCTCTTTTTTTGTTGTGTCTCTGCCAGGCTTTGGTATCAGGATGATGTTGGCCTCATAAAATGAGTTAGGGAGGATTCCCTCTTTTTCTATTGATTGGAGTAGTTTCAGAAGGAATGGTACCAGCTCTTCCTTAAACTTCTGGTAGAATTCAGCTGTGAATCCTTCTGGTCCTGGACTTTTTTTGGTTGGTAGGCTATTAATTATTGCCTCAATTTCAGAGCCTGCTATTGGTCTATTCAGGGATTCAACTTCTTCCTGGTTTAGTCTTGGGAGAGTGTAAGTGTCCAGGAATTATCCATTTCTTCTAGATTTTCTTTTTTTTTTTTTTTTTTTTTTTTTTTAACCCATTCCGTCAATTTCTGTTTTTTAATTGGTACATTTAAACAATTCACATTTAATGCAATAATTGACATGTTAAGGTTTAAGTTAGTCATTTTATATTTGTTAGTGTTGTTCTATTCTGTTTTTCTGTGTTTTTTTTTCTGCCTTCTCGTAGGGTACTTGAACGTTTTCTAGAACTCCATTTTGACTTATCTATAATGTTTTTTAGTGTACCTCTTTGTATAGCTTTTATAGTGTGTGCTTCAGATATTACATTATATATTCAGATATCACATCACATATATATGATTTGATAAGACGTCAAAGATGTTGCTAAGGATTATAGAGGGATCAATATTTTTCCCCAACAAGTACTCCCTCCTCTCCCTTTCCACTTTCTATGTTTGCCAAAATTTCACACACAGTCTTCATTGCTAGGGTTTGTCCTTGAGCATTCTGTTCACACAGATGACCCAGGCAAAGGTGGTGCAATAATTAATAAGGCTTTATCATTTACATCTTCTTTTTTTCTAGATGACAGCACAGGCAGTTCAATAGTATTTCTTTTGTGTTTTACTTTATTTTATCATTTGGAAAAATATAAATAAAAACTTACATACAAAGACCCTATTTTCCCTCCCAAGATTCTGAGGAGAGAAAGTCATGCTATTAAAGATGTAGATATCTTCTTCAGCTTATCATTTTTTCTCTTTTTTAAAGCATCCTTACCAATAAATAAAAATCCATATGGATACATATATATGTATCACATCACATATATGATGTGATATCTCAATATATATGTTATATATATAATGACATAATCTACTGATGTTGACACCTTAACACTTCTTTCAAAGTATAAAACTGCAACTCCTTTTATAATCCTTTCCCCTTCTTCCATTTATAATAGAATTCTCTTCTAGATTTTCTAGTTGATTTGCATAGAGGTGTTTATAGTATTCTCTGATGGTAGTTTGTATTTCTGTGGGGTCGGTGGTGATATCCCCTTTATCATTTTTTATTACATCTGTTTGATTCTTCTCTCTTTTTTTCTTCATTCATCTTACTAGCAGTCTATCAATTTTGTTGATCTTTTCAAAAAACCAGCTCCTGGATTCATTGATTTTTTGGAGGGTTTTTGGTGTCTCCTATCTCCTTCAGTTCTGCTCTGATCTTAGTTATTTCTTGCCTTCTGCTAGCTTTTGAATGTGTTTGCTCTTGTTTCTCCAGTTCTTTTAATTGTGATGTTAGAGTGTCAATTTTAGATCTTTCCAGCTTTCTCTTGTGGGCATTTAGTGCTATAAATTTCCCTCTACACACTGCTTTAAATGAGTCCCAGAGATTCTGGTATGTTGTATCTTTGTTCTCATTGGTTTCAAAGAACATCTTTATTTCTGACTTCATTTCGTTATATACTCAGTAGTCATTCAGGAGCAGATTATTCAGTTTCCATGTAGTTGAGCGGTTTTGATTGAGTTTCTTAGTCTTGAGTTCTAGTTTGATTGCACTGTGGTCTGAGAGACAGTTTGTTATAATTTCTGTTCTTTTACATTTGCTGAGGAGTGCTTTATTTCCAATTATGTGGTCAATTTGGGAATAAGTGTGATGTGGTACTAAGAAGAATGTATATTCTGTTGATTTGGGGTGGAGAGTTCTGTTGATTAGGTCTGCTTGCTGCAGAGATGAGTTCAATTCCTAGATATCCTTGCTAACTTTCTGTCTTGTTGATCTGTCTAATGTTGACAGTGGGGTGTTGAAGTCTCCCATTATTATTGTATGGGAGTCTAAGTCTCTTTGTAAGTCTCTAAGGACTTGCTTTATGAATCTGGGTGCTCCTCTATTGGGCGCATATATATTTAGGATAGTTAGCTCTTCCTGTTGAATTGATCCCTTTACCATTATGTAATGTTTTTCTTTGTCTCTTTTGATCTTTGATGGTTTAAAGTCTGTTTTATCAGAGACTAGGATTGCAACCCCTGCTTTTTTTTGTTCTCCATTTGCTTGGTAGATCTTCCTCCATCCCTTTATTTTGAACCTATGTATGTGCCTGCATGTGAGATGGGTCTCCTGAATACAGCAATCTGATGGGTCTTGACTCTTTATCCAGTTTGCCACTCTGTGTCTTTTAATTGGACCATTTAGGCCCTTTACATTTAAGGTTAATATTGTAATGTGTGAACTTGATCCTGCCATTATGATATTAACTGATTATTTTGCTCATTAGTTGATGCAGTTTCTTCCTAGCCTCGATGGTCTTTACATTTTGGCATGTTTTTGCAATGGCTGGTACCGGTTGTTCCTTTCCATGTTTAGGGCTTCCTTCAGGGTCTCTTGTAAGGCAGGCCTGGTGGTGACAAAACCTCTAAGTATTTGCTTATCTGTAAAGGGTTTTATTTCTCCTTCACTTATGAAACTTAGTTTGGCTGGGTATGAAATTCTGGGTTTAAAATTCTTTTCTTTAAGAATGTTGACTATTGACCTCCCTCTCTTCTGCAAAAATCCTCAATAAAATACTGGCAAACCGGATACAGCAGCACATTAAAAAGCTTATCCCCCATGATCAAGTGAGCTTTATCCCTGGGATGCAAGGCTGGTTCAACATATGCAAATCAGTAAACGTAATCCAGCATATAAACAGAATCAAAGACAAAAAACACATGATTGTCTCAATAGACGCAGAAAAGGCCTTTGACAAAATTCAATAGCCCTTCATGCTAAAAGCACTCAATAAATTCGGCATTGATGGAATGTATCTCAAAATAAAAAGAGCTATTTATGACAAACCCACAGCCAATATCATACTGAATGGGCAAAAACTGGGAAAATTACCTTTGAAACCTGGCATAAGACAGGGATGCCCTCTCTCACCACTCCTATTCAACATAGTGTTGAAAGTTCTGGCTGGGGCAATCAGGCAAGAGAAAGAAATAAAGGGTATTCAGTTAGGAAAAGAAGTCAAATGGTCCCTCTTTGCAGATGACATGATTATATATTTAGAAAACCCCATTGTCTCAGCCTAAAATCTCCTTAAGCTGCTAAGAAACTTCAGCAAAGTCTCAGGATACAAAATTAATGTACAAGAATCACAAGCATTCTTATACACCAGTAACAGACAAACATAGAGCCAAATCATGAATGAACTTCCATTCACAATTGCTTCAAAGAGAATAAAATACCTAGGAATCCAACTTACAAGGGATGTAAAGGACCTCTTCAAGGAGAACTACAAACCACTGCTCAGTGAAATAAAAGAGAACACAAACAAATGGAAGAACATACCACGCTCATGGAGAGGAAGAATCAATATCGTGAAAATGGCCATACTGCCCAAGGTAATTTACAGATTCAATGCCATCCCCATCAAGCAACCAATGAGTTTCTTCACAGAATTGGAAAAAGCTTCTTTAAATTTCATATGGAACCAAAAAAGAGCCCGCATTGCCAAGAAAATTCTAAGTCAAAAGAACAAAGCTGGAGTCATCATGCTACTTGACTTCAAACTATACTACAAGGCTACAGTAATCAAAACAGCATGGTACTGGTACCAAAACAGAGATATAGACCAATGGAACAAAACAGAGTCCTCAGAAATAATACCACACCTCTACAGCCATCTGATCTTTGACAAACCTGACACAAACAAGAAATGGGGAAAGGATTCCCTATTTAATAAATAGTGCTGGGAAAATTGGTTAGCTATAAGTAGAAAGCTGTAACTGGATCCTTTCCTTACTCCTTATATGAAAATTAATTCAAGATGGATTAGAGACTTAAATGTTAGACCTAATACCATAAAAACCCTAGAAGTAAACCTAGGTAGTACCATTCAGGATATAGGCATGGGCAAGGACTTCATGTCTAAAACACCAAAAGCAACGACAACAAAAGCCAAAATTGACAAATGGGTTCTAGTTAAACTAAAGAGCTTCTGCACAGCAAAAGAAACTACCATCAGAGTGAACAGGCACCTACAGAATCGGAGAAAATTTTTGCAATCTACTCATCTGACAAAGGGCTAATATCCAGAACCTACAAATAACTCAAACAAATTTAAAAGAAACAAACAAACAACCCCATCAAAAAGTGGGCAAAGGATATAAACAGACATTTGTCAAAAGAAGACATGCATACAGCCAACAGACACATGAAAAAAATGCTCATCATCACTGGCCATCAGAGAAATGCAAATCAAAACCACAATGAGATATCATCTCACACCAGTTAGAATGGCAATCATTAAAAAGTCAGGAAACAACAGGTGCTGGAGAGGATGTGGAGAAATAGGAACACTTTTACACTGTTGGTGGGATTGTGAACTGGTTCAACCGTTGTGGAAAACAGTATGGCGATTCCTTAAGGATCTAGAACTAGAACTACCATATGACCCAGCCATCCCATTACTGGGTATATACCCAAAGGATTATAAATCATGCTGCTATAAAGACACATGCACACATATGTTTATTGCAGCACTATTCACAATAGCAAAGACTTGGAATCAACCCAAGTGTCCATCAGTGACAGACTGGATTAAGAAAATATGGCACATATATACCATGAAATACTATTCAGCCATGAAAAAGGATGAGTTTGTGTCCTTTGTAGGGACGTGGATGCAGCTGGAGACCATCATTCTCAGCAAACTATCACAAGAACAGAAACCAAACACCACATGTTCTCACTCATAGTGGGAATTGAACAATGAGATCACTTGAACACCGGAAGGGGAACATCACACACCAGGGCCTATCATGAGGAGGGGTCGGGGGGAGGGGCGAGGGATTGCATTAGAAGTTATACCTGATGTAAATGACAAGTTGATGGGTGCAGCATACCAAAACGGCACAAGTATACATATGTAACAAACCTGAATGTTATGCACACGTACCCTAGAACTTAAAGGATAATAATAATTTTAAAAAAAACAACAACATTAAAAAAAAAGAAGAATGTTACATAAGGAACTTGCTGACATTTAGCTATGTTTATATCTTCTTGAGTCACTTCTGAGATCCCCTGGGATGAGTTAAATGGTATAAAATCACTTGAGCAGACTAGATTAGTCTTCCCACAATTTTAAATGGACAGTTAATGTTCAAATCTTCTTTTTAATAATGAAATGTATTTTACTTACTTAAAATTACATGTCAGAATCATGTACACTGGTTTTACCAAATAATGATGGTGTCCATTTTCAAAGTTGTTTACAACAAGAAAGGAAAAAAAAAATCAGTTGACACAATTCTTTTCATGGAAACAAATTAGACAGGGACGGGAGTGAAAATCCTGTCTTTCCACCATAAAATGGAAGTTGGATTTCTCTATCATGTCTTCCAAAAGATAAAGGCAAGATAATACTACCCACTAATTCTACCAGGTTAGCATTATTTTAATACCCAAACCAGGCAAGGACATTACAAGAAATGAAAACTATAGAGTAATATATCTCACAAACATAGATGCAAAAAACTTCTACAAAATATTAGAAAATTAAGTTCAATACTGTATAAAAAGAATGCTATGCTATGATCAAGTGGCATTTATCCTAAGTATGCATGAGAGCTTCAACATCCACAAATCAATTAATGTACTGCATTATATCAACAAACTAAAACAGAAAAATCACACGAACCTATCCATACGTGTGAAAAAAGTATTTGACAGCCCCAACACCTACTTATGACAAAAACTATCAGTTAACTAGGAATACAGGGGAATTTCCTCAACTTGATTAAGAATATCGACCAAAAAAAAGCCTCTACAGCTAATATCATAGTTAATGGTGAGAAACTCAGAGCTTTCTAAGATCAAGAACAAGGCAGGGATGTCCTCTCTCACCACGGCTTTTCAACATTGTACTGAGAGTCCTAGTTAACTTGATTAGAGAAGAAAAGGAAATAAAAGATTGAGAAGGAAGAAATAAAGCTATGTTTGTCTACATATCACAAGATCAACTTCACAGAAAATTTGAAGGAATTGACAAAAAAATTTCTTGGAACTAATAAGCAATTAAAGCAAGATTGCAGGATGCAAGGTTAGTATATAAGAATCAATCACTTTCCTTTATAACAAAAACAAATGAGTAAGATTTGAAATTAAGACCCCTTTACCACTTATGTTAGCACTCCTACCAAAATAAAATACTTAGATATGAATCTTACAAAACATGTATAAGACCTATATGAGGAAAACTACAAAACTCTGGCGAAAGATTTCAAAGAACTAAATATGTGGAGAATTATTCCATGACCATAAATGGGAAGACTCAATATTGTCAAGATTTCAGTATTTTACACCTTGATCTTACACCTTGATCTACAGATTCAAATCAATTAAAAATCCCAGCAAGTTATTTTGTGGGTCTTTACAAGGTAATCCTAAATTTGACATGAGAAGGCAAAAGACTCAAAGTAGCCAACTGAATATTCAAGAGAACACAGTTGCCTCCAAGTGATACTACATGACTGCAAGATTTCCTGTAAAGCTATAGTAATAATAACAGAGTGATATTGGTTGGAACGGACAAAATAGATAAATGGAGCAGAATTAAAAGCCTAGAAATAAATCTACATAAATAAAGATAGCCAATCTTTGACAAAGAAACAAAGGCAATAAAATGAAGTTAAAGATAGACTTTTAACAAATGATACTGGAACAACTGGACATCTGTATGCAAAAAAAAAAAAAAAATCCAGATACAGTTCTTACATTTTTCACAAAACATTGCTCAAAATGGACAATGGACATAAATGCAAAGTACAAAACTATAAAATTCTTACAAGGTAACATAGAAGAAAATTAAGATGGCCTTTGGTTTGGTGATGACTTTTTGAATATGACATGAAAGACGTGAGCTAATTGGTAAGCTGGACTTTATTAAAAGCAAAATTTAATACTCTGTATAAGACAAATTCAAGAAAATAAGAAGACAAGTCAAAGACTGGGAGAATATATTAGCAAAGCACACATCTGATTTAAAAAAAAAAACTGTTATCTAAAATATACAAAGCTCTCTTAAAACTCAACAATAAGAAACAAACAAACAGATTAAAATATAGGCAAAAGATCTGAACGGATATGCCAGCAAGAAGATATAGAGATGACAAGGACGCATATGAAAAGATGTTCAATATCATATGTCATTAGGGAATTACAAATTAAAACATAATTGAAATGCACACCTATTAGAGAAAGCAATCTCTGAAACACTGAAAATACCAAACGCCAATGAATGCTCATTCACTAAAAGTGGGAATGCAAAATGATACAGACATTTTGGAAGCCAGTTTGGTAGTTTCTTACAGAATTATGTGTACTCTTATAAACTTAAGGTAAAGTGGTGGAAAAAGATCTTCCATGCAAATAGACACCAAAGGCAAGCAGGAGTAGCTTTTAAAGTCAGACAAAACAAGGTTTAAAACAGCAATAGTTTAAAAAAACAAAAGAGGATATTATATAATGGTAAAAGGACTAGTCCAACAGGAAAATATCACAGTCCTAAATATATATGCACTTAACACTGGAGCTCCCAAATGTATAAACAGTTACTTCTAGACCTGGGAAATGAGATAGACAGTAACACAATAATAGTGGGGGACTTCAACACTCCACGGACAGCACTAGACAAGTTATTGAGACGGAAAGTCAACAACAACAATAACAAAACAATGGATTTAAAGTATACCCTAGAACAAATGGACTTATCAGATATTTAAAGAATATTATATTCAACAACTGTAGAATATACATTGTATTCATCAGTACATGAAACATACTCCAAGACAGACCATATGATAGGCCACAAAACAAGTGTCAACAAATTGAAGAAAACTGGGCCAGGAGACGTAGTATAGGCACTAAGCCTCCATTATTAAAAACAAAGGAATCATACTTCAAAAAACAATGTGTTTTCTTCAGGTTTCTGTAGGGAAAAAATATAATTGGGTAAATGTTTTAAAAATCATGTAGATTAGCACTTTGGAGGCCAAGGCCAGTGGATCACCTGAGGTAAGGAGTTTGAGACCAGCCTGGCCACATGGTAAAACCCCATCTCTACTAAAAATAACAAAAATTAGCTGGGCGTGGTGGTGTGTGCCTATAATCCCAGTGACTCGGGAGGTTGAGGCAAGAGAATTGCTTGAATCCAGGAGGCAGAGGTTGCAGTGAGCCGAGATGGTGCCATTGCACTGCAGCCTGAGTAACAAGAGCAAAACTCCATCTCAAAAAAAAAAATGTAGATTAATTAGATTCCATTTGTCAATTTTGGCTTTTGTTGCCATTGGTTTTGGTGTTATAGTCATGAAATCTTTGACCATACCTATGTGCTGAATGGGATTGCCTAGGTTTTCTTCTAGGGTTTTTATGGTCTTAGGTCTTTAATCCATCTTGAGTTATTTTTTGTACAAGGTGTAAGGAAGGGATCCAGTTTCAGTTTTCTGCATATGGCTAGCCAGTTTTCCCAACACCATTTATTAAATAGGGAATCCTTTCCCCATTGCTTGTTGTTGTCAGGTTTGTCAAAAATCAGATGGGTGTAGATGTGTGGTGTTATTTCTGAGGCCTCTGTTCTGTTCCCAACAGGCAACCTACAGAATGGGAGAAATTTTTGCAATCTCTCCATCTGACAAAAGGCTAATATTCAGAATCTACAATGAACTTAAACAAATTTACAAGAAAAAAAAAAAAAACATCAAAAAGTGAGCAAAGGATATGAAAAGACCATTCATTTATGTGGCCAAAAAACATATTTAAAAAAGCTCATCATCACTCACCATCAGAGAAATGCAAATTAAAACCACAATGAGATACCATCTCACACCAGTTAGAAAGGCAATCATTAAAAAGTCAGAAAACAACAGATGCTGGAGAGGAAGTGGAGAAATAGGAATGCCTTTACACTGTTGGTGGAAGTGTAAATTAGTTCAACCATTGTGGAAGACAGTGTGGTGATTCCTCAAGGATCTAGAACCAGAAATACCATTTGACCCAGTAATTCCATTACTGGGTATCTACCCAAAGGATTATAAATCATGCTACTATAAAGACACATGCACACATATGTTTATTGCAGCACTATTCACAATAGCAAAGACTTTGAACCAACCCAAATGCTCATTAATGATAGACTGGATAAAGAAAATGTGGCACATATACACCATGGAATATTATGCAGCCATTAAAAAGGATGAGTTCTTGTCCTTTGCAGGGACATGGATGAAGCTGGAAACCATCATTCTCAGCAAACTAACACAGGAGCAGAAAACCAAACACCCACGTTCCCACTCATAAGTGGGAGTTGAACAATGAGAACACATGGACACAGGGAGGAGAACATCACACACTAGGGCCTGTCGGGGGTTGGGGGGCTAGAAGAGGGATAGCATTAGGAGAAACACCTAATGTAGGTGACGGGTTGATGGGTGCAGCAAACCACCATCGTACATGTATACCTATGTAACAAACCTGCACGTTCTGCACATGTATCCCAGAACTTAAAGTGTAATAAAAACTAAAGTCATGTAGAAAGTGACTGCTATGAAAGAAACAATATAACTTATAATTCAATGGTAATGTGATAGTAAATACATGGAAACAGAATTATAGAATTATAGCAGATTCTATATTCAGGTACAGTTACTCTTTTTACTTGCAAAAATGGTGTAACCAAAGGAAATATTTTCATGCTATTTTTCTTAGTTTTCATTTCCAAAGTCCCATTCCTAAATTACTATACTTACTGTACTAAAAATTCAAAACAAAAAAATGGCTATGTACCCAGAACATGAAAATTATCTATAGATAAAATAGCTAGTTCATTAAGTAGTTATTCCAATCATTTCAACCAGTAATGAATGAAAATGCAATTAAAATTTAATTTGTTTTAATACCACCTTGCACTTCTTGGGCTGGAAAACACCATAAGGGAAGAAATTATATGTATCCTGCCTCCATAATCTACAATATTATGCTATTGAAATACTCAATAAATATTTATTTAACAAATGATATATTACAAGCATTACAGATTTTAACTATTATGCTATTGAAATACTCAATAAATATTTATTTAACAAAGGATGTATTACAAGTACTATAGATTTTAACTACTTTCTCATTATGACACCGGTCTTATTTTTTTATTATTTTGATATCCACACAAATAATTCTTCCAGCATCCTGGTTTCTTGATAACTTAACTTCCTTCCTTTTCTCCAAATATCTTGATCTCCATTATACCTTAGTTACCCACACCCATAGTCACACTCTTGAATGTGTTACTACCAATTACTGCACCCATTCCATAATCTCTGTTCTAAGCATATTGTTCTTTGACCTTTATCTCCTGTCTTTCTCTTAGCTCATTACTTGCACTAACACCTCACTCCTACTATTTTTCAACTCTCCGTCCAGTACACACAACTTATTGATTCTACCATCAATACGCTGTCCCTTTTCACCCTCATGCCCTCACTTGCCAAGTGATACAGCTTAAAATTCAGTCTATCACTATAATAACTCCCTTTGATATATAATTTTAACCCCCTCACTTTGATTTATTCTGGTAAAATTTAACTCTCTACTCACTCTTACAAAATGCAGCTGAACATGGCTGGAGTCAAATATACAGCATGCTTCATGTTCTTACTCTATAGAATCATAATCACTAGTCACAAAAGGATTTTCAGTATCGCCCCACAGCAATTGCATTACATTTACTAATCTGTTCACTCTCCCACTTTGCTAAGCGATTCTTTTATGCATTCTCCTCTCTCTTCATACAACACTGTCTCTCCTTTCTTTGCTCCCAGCTGATGACCTGGATTCCTATTTTCTTGAAAAAGTAGAGGAATAAGAAGAGAACTTTCACAGCCTTGCATTTAACTTTCACTTGCATCTATGTTCTTTGACTATTCTTTAGGTCTTATTCAATTCACTACTATACTATACTAGATTCCATTCCCTTCTTATCTATGCAAGAACATTGCTTAAGTTATATTCTCATTTCTCTCCTTCTCCCTTCTCCTCCTATATCATCATATTTTTCTCTTTGTTTTGGATGATTTTATTAAAATATATACATTAATATGTTTAATCTTCCTGTATTAGGAAAAAATGTTCTCACAATCTCATATTCCTCCTCTACCTACTAGCTTCTTTCTCTGCTTCCAGCAGAAATCTTTGTGTGTATATATATATATATTTCTCATTCTTCTTTCAACTTACTCCAATTAGTTCTTTACTCCCAGCATGGTGAAGAAATGACCAGTGACCTCTGCACTAATTAATCCAATGACCAATTCTCAGCTTTCATTCTACTAGACCTATCACCAGTTTATTGCTTTATTCTTCCTGATATCGTTTTCATTTTACTTCTAGGTCAGCATATTTAAATTTGTTCCTTTTTGGTTTCTTTATTACATTCTCCTTATCTTCCTAGTCTCCATAAGAGCTTCCCAGTAGAATATTCTGCATTATGAAAATGGTCAATAGTTCAATTTTCAAATATGGTAGTTATTAGCCAGATGTGGCTATCAAGACTTGAAAAGTAGCAATTGCACCATAGGAACTCAAATTTAAACCTTATTTTAATTAATTTAAATGTTAACTTTTAGTAGCCACGTCTGACTAATGCCTGTCACAGCTCTGCACTATTCCAGTCATTAGGCCTTGGAGCTTCCTTACCCATACTTAGTCCCTTAAAAATTGCATTAATTTTCACACGTTTTAAACATAGGCTAGATGTTGATATTTGAAAACTGATTCCAATGTTAATGGAGAATATTTTGCCCAGAGAGTAAAACACCTTTAGAATTCCCGTCCCCATAAGGTTTTAGTGCTCTGCCTTACCTTGTCATTGAAGGAGAGAGGTGGCACTGAGGGATCTAGATGGCACATTTCTGCACACAGCAGTGCCTTCACGCACAGGGCCAGGCTGTCATATTTTTGGCTGCTGGCTGTAAGTTAGGAGTCACTGAAAGTGAAAGAATAAAATCATATTTAGATGTATCCTGGGAATGAGAAATAACCACTCCTGCTTCTGTTACTCCATGACCATCTCCAGAATTTTTAGGTTTTGGGAGGTGTTTTTTAAAATGTCCCTCAATTATTTTCCATTACAGAAAAAAAGTAACTTCTTGGGCAATCATACCAAATTCCATATGATTTTTCTGAACATTTTTAGTCTGCTGAAGTGCATGTTCTAGGTATTTTCTTATTCTTCTCCTACTTGAAATGTTATTTTGAGGATCACTGAGCCAGAAAACATTTCCTGATTAAGCTCATTTGTTAACGTCTTCACTAATGTACCTTAAAATTCTATGATAATGAATATCATCACTGTACTAAAGCTCAAACTCAATCCATTATCAACTTCTATCCTGCAAAAGTACAGGACATATTTTCATAAAGAGGGTGAGTTGATATGGTCGTATCCAGATTCTGTGATATTCTAAATTCTCTTTAGTCATTCCATTTTTATATACTGAATACGTGTTATGGATAAGATACTCAAATAGAGACTAGTGATACAGGAATAAATCAAAGTACAGAGATAGAAGCATGCCAGGAAGCAGATAATCACATTATGATAAAAATCACTGACTTGAAGAGCACACAGGAGAGCCTCCCTACTCAGATCCTGTGGAGCAAGTCAAGAAACATTTCCTGGAAGAGCTACTCTTTAACTTTTTATGGAAGTTTAAGCTATGTGTGGCTGTATAAGCTGACTTCATATTGATTTTGTAGATACAAACTTAAAACAGGCAAAGGGACTTGCAGTTTTCATGCCTGCCAAAGGACCAGTGATACTGAGCATATCATAAAATAATTTTTTGCCATGTAAGTAATAAAGACCAAAGCTATTCACCTAATTTTTCTATCATCTATGAAATAGAATCTACTTATACATTTATATTTGTACAAAACCGGTTATTGAGTGTTTATGGAGTTTAAGTAACTAACGAATGAGGCAGATAGAAATATTCATAATATGTAGTTTCCATACTGAAGAAGTTTTCAGTTTAGTGGAAAGAGGTTTTAGAACAGAATAGATAGGAAAAAATAAGCCCCTAGCGTATTTCAGATGTTAACAGAATAGAAGGACCATGAAATGGGAAAACAAAGAGAAAAGAACAATGGGGAAAAACGAGTAGAAAGAAGACTTTCATGGTAGCAATTTCACTTATATACAAAGATCAGCATGATCTAATGAAGTTGAGTTATGGACGGAGGGTTCACATTATCAAATTAAGAAGCCACAATTATCTAAGCACTGTAAAAATTAAAGGCAAGCAACCCTAGCATGCTGCAGAATCTACCAAGAAAATATTTCTGTTAATAAGACAAGCAGTGGAGCACTGAGATGAAATAGCAGTGGCAATAAGTGATGGATGGTATGAAATAGAGCATCTCTCAATGTAACGCGTATGGCTCATTGATTTTAACCAAGAGCAGTTTGAAACAGAAACCACATAAAGTGTATTAAGTAGTTTGGAAAACATTTATCATTTGAAAACAACTTCGCCATTACCATATATAGGAAAATGCAATTCCAGGATTAAAAAAAAAAAAAAAATGGGACTTTTCAGGGGATCCAGAAGTGAAATTATTAGGATTCATTAGGCTAATTAGAAGAATAAAAGCCATATTCCCATCAACTTCTATGTTCATGTTTTTCCTGCACTCAAGAACCTTTATTGTGGGTCTAAACCACATTAGAAAGTTGTTGTTTTCTGGAAACTAGTCTGTAATTCTGGAAATATAGTGTAACAGACAATATTTTTTATTTGTACAGTACATTAAAGCTTCCTTGATGCTCACGATAGCCATGACTGACATTATTTTTTAAAAGCCAAAGTATTATCAATTTTATCAGCCAGGTATAATACACTAATTCTCTCAAAAAGTATAATCCTCTCAATATGATTTGGGTCGTTATATAAATTAATCTTTAAACTATTTGTTCATTTTTATAAGTCAGCTTTAAAGAATCATTCCCTAGTTTTAGACTTACTATTCAGGACTTAACTATTGCAAGAGTCAGAAGACTGGTTGGGACTGACAATTTTTAAAACAGTATAGTCAGTCCTTGGTGAAATTAATTGCAATTGATGTAAGCAAGATTCTGCTTTCCTCATTTCAGTATGTTTGTTTCTCTCTTGCTCTGAGAGATACCAGCCCTAGACTAGAAAAGCTACTAATGTTAATAGAGCACAAAAAATGGTCTTCATGTAACAGGATTCCAGTGGTAACCCTAATTATAGAGTGGCTATGACATTTTGCAAAAAAAAAAAGAAAAGGTGCTGACATATTCAGATGTCAAAGTATCAAAGTATCCAGTTCTTAATTAAACAGGACTAAATTATTTTCTAAGAACCTATTGAATTGCATATGACTCACCATAGATAATTTACTGGAAGGGATAAGGATGTAGAAGGAGCCAGAATAAGTAATCTTCACTTTATTCAAAACCCAGAGTTAATTTCCACCCTCTAAAGGACATACTATGTCACATACCTCAACTGAAAAAAAATTTTAACATAATAAGCATTGGGAACCTAAGAAATATTAGATGTTGCTGAAACACTTATACCGTTCTCTTTTTTTCTGGTTATTAAATTATTCTTTTGATTATAAACATTTGTAGTGTACATTGCTTTAAATTGCATACATTCACATACACATTCAAGCCAAGAATGCAAGAACATTAGATCTTGTGCATGACAGTACAAAAGACAAGTGTTTTTTAAAAGCTTTTTAATTATCACTTATGATCTAGCTATCATTATGCCTTTCTTTTGCACATTCCTTTGTGCCACCTGAACAGAAATCTTCCCAGCTTTTCTATGTGTGCCCCGCTTTCCTACTTGTTGGCTGCTTTGTGGTCTCAGTCTGACATTCCCTCTTCCATCTTTGACCTATACAAATTCTCTCTGCTCTTTACCACCCAGAACGATTCAATTTTATCTGTGGAGCTTTTGTCATAGCCTCTACCACAGTGAAAATATTTTTTAGAGAAAATAAGAATGATATACATAACAACTACAAAATAGTACAAGACAACCTTTATTGCCACCTCTCCTGCAACATTTTCTGTTCCTCAATTAAAAAAAAAAAAAAAGAGTCTGGGTGCTCCTGTATTGGGTACATATATATTTAGGATAGTTAGCTCTTCTTGTTGAACTGGTCCCTTCAGCAGTATGTAATTCCCTTCTTTGTCTGTTTTGATCTTTGTAGGCTTAAAGTCTGTTGTGTCGAGACTAGGATTGCACTCCCTGCTTTTCTTTGTTTTCCATTTGCTTGCTACAAAGGAATGTGCACAAGAAACCAAGATGTATGTGTGGAAAGGTAGGTTAAAGTAAGGTTGTGGAGGGTCTTGATTTCTATATTAAGAAGTATAAACTTATGGGCATGAAATAAAGTTTTAGAGGAAGAAATGGTATAATGCTTTAGTGAGGGATGAACAATAGCTTTGTGTTTAACTTCCTTGTTGTGAGAAGCTTAGCAAAAAACAAATTCAGGTGTTTTTTCCGCTGGAAATTCTATGAAGGTTTTACTTTATGTTCGCCATAGTAAGCCAAGTGTTCTAGAAGTTGTCTTCAAATAAATGTGTTAAAGTCCTTTAATTCTTACATAGCTAGTATCCTGTAAACAATCTGGTCATAAAAATTGCCCCTCAATCTGAAAATATATCATTTAATTCAACAGTGCCATCTCTATTTATTTTATCCAAACTAGTGTTTCTCAGTGTGATCACAGGACTCCTGGAGGTCCCAAAGAGTTCTATGGGGAATAGATGAGGTGAAAACTATTTTCGTGATAATACTAAGATGTCATTTGCCTTTTGTTCTGTGTTGACACTTGCACTAATGGTAAAAAGCAATGATGCATGTAATAGATAGAATTGATGACATCTTAATCAGTAATTAAGTCGTTGGCATCAAACTGTATTGGCAGTCATTGTATTCACATCCACAAAAGGGCAGGGTTTTTTTTTCTTAATAATAACTTTTAAGAGGAAAAAATGCTCTTGACAAAAAAGTTTGAAAGCACGAATGCAAAAAAAAAAAAAATAATTATGTGAGTGTAGAAAGTAAGAACAAAAAGAGAAAAGAAAACAATCTGAACATCCACCCATAAAGGCTTCGTTACAAAAATTATGACATGCCCAAATAACAGAACACTGGATTCACTTCAAAGGGTGAAGAATTTCTGAGTACAGATGTTTAAATGTGTTCACAATATATGTTAATTGCAAAATCACAGACCAAAGAACAATATATGCAGTACAATGATGATTATCCATATATGTATATAAAATTATACATATAAATATTTGAAAATCAAAAGGTATCTGATTATATTAATGAATTACATGTAGAAAATAATTTTATTCACTTCCATTTGGATTTTTCTGGTGTGTTTTTAAAACTTTTTTAACTTTAATTTTAGGTTTTCGGGTACATGTGCAGGTTTGTTACATAGGTAAATTCCATGTTGCAGGAGTTTGGTGCACAGATTTTTTCACCCAGAAACATAGTACCTGATAGGCAGTTTTTCAGCCCTCAGTCTCCTTCCACCCTCCACATTCAAGTAATCCCTGATGCCGTTGTTCTCTTCTTTGTGCCCATATGTATTCAATATTTAGCTTCCATTTAAAAGTGAGAACATGCAGTATTTAGCTTCCATTTAAAAGTGAGAACATGCAGTATTTGGTATTCTCTTCTTGTGCTACTTCACTTAGGATAATGCCCGCAGCTCCATCTATGTTACTGCAAAGGAGGTGATTTAATTCTATAAAAAAAATTTAAATGGATATAACAATTTAAATAAGAATGCCCATCACAGTGTTATTTATTATTGTGAAAAATTGCAAAAGTAATTATATTTTATAACATAAATCATGGTATATCTGTCTATTCAAGGAAATACTGTACAACTATTAAATGAGGTTATAGAAGGATACATTGTCAAAAGGAAAGGTGTTTATAATTCATGGTTTAATAAAAACATTAAAATAGAACATATTTCTGAAAAAACATATACATATATAAATATTAATAGCTTTATGTCTGCTTAGTTGTGTTGTCTGTGATTTTTATTTTCTTATTGTTTATCTACTTTCTGATTTTTTTACTTAGCAGTAATATTTGTTAATTTGTAAATGGTCCTATGTTACCAAATACCAAATTGAATAACACTTCAGAAGAATAAGAAATGTTCTGAGAATAATGTAGAATATTGTGTTTTGGTTGTAGGAAGATTTAAGAGATTATCTTATTTTTATTTCATTGTCATTATATTTCTGCTGTATATAGTTACCATGTAGTTTCACATGTATTGCTTAATCCTCAAAATTCCTCTCCATGTGTAGAAATACCTGTGTGGAGCAGGTATTTTTATCACTATTTTAGATATAAGAAAATTGGCCCTGTATTTTATATTATGATTTGCCTTCTGTCACTAGGCATGTAGGTTATTACATATGCTGCCTCCAAATTCAGGGCTCTTTCTAACACATCATGATGTTTAAAAGGAAATTTGTTCATATGACATTTGAGAAAGAAGATATTCCATCTAATTATTATTATTACTCATAGGTGCTGAAAATTGCACATAGGCTTTTTTTAGTGAAAGAATTTTATCTTTTATTTTAGATACAGGAGTACATGTTCAGGTTATATAGCTAAACTTGTGTCATGAGGCTTTGGTGTACAGGTTAGTTAATCACCCATGTACTAAGTTTAGTACCAGATAGTTTTTCTTTCTGATTCTCTCCTTCCTCCCATCCTCCACCCTCAAATAGGTCCCAGTGTCTGTTGTTCCCTTTTTTGTGTCACTATGTCATTATTTAGCTCCCATTTGTAAGTGAGAACATGTGATATTTGGTTTCTGTTCCTGTGTTCATTTACTAAGGAAAATGGCCTCTAGCTTCATCTATGTGCCATTGCTTTTGGTGTTTTAGTCATCAAGTCTTTGCCCATGCCTATGTCTTAAATGGTATTGCCTAGGTTTTCTTCTAGGATTTTTATGTTTTTAGGTCTTACATTTAAGACTTTAATCCATCTTGGGTTAGTTTTATATAAAGTGTAAGGAAGGGACCTAGTTTCAGCTTTCCACATATGACTAGCCAATTTTCCCAAGACCATTTATTAAATAGGGAATCCTTTCCCCATTTGCTTGTTTTTGTCAGGTTTGTCAACGATCAGATGGTTGTAGATGTATGGTGTTATTCCTGAGCCCTCTGTTCTGTTCCATTGGTCTATATATCTGTTTTGGTACCAGTACCAGGCTGTTTTAGTTACTGTAGCCTTGTAGTATAGTTTGAAGTCAGGTAGCATGATGCCTCCAGCTTTGTTCTTTTTGTTTAGGATTGTCTTGGCTATATGCGCTCTTTTTTGCTTCCATATGAAATTTCAAGTAGTTTTGTTTTTTTTTGTTTTTTTTTTTTTTCCAATTCTGTGAAGAAAGTCATTGGTAGCTTGATGGGGATAGCATTGAATCTGTAAATTAACTTGGGCAGTGTGGCCATTTTCATGATATTGATTATTCCTATCAATGAGCATGGAATGTTCTTCCATTTGTTTGTGTCCTCTTTTATTTCATTGAGTAGTCCTTTGTAGTTCTCCTTGAAGAGGTCCTTCACATCCCTTGTAAGTTGTGTTCCTAGGTATTTTATTCTGTATGTAGTAGTTGTGAATGGGAGTTCACTCATGATTTGGCTGTCTGTTATTTGTGTATAGGAATGCTTGTGATTTTTGCACATTGATTTTGTATCTTGAGACTTTACTGAAGTTGCTTATCAGCTTAAGGAGATTTTGGGCTGAAACAATGGGGTTTTCTAAATATACAATCATGTCATCTGCAAACAGAGACAATTTGACTTCCTCTTTTCCTAATTGAATACCCTTTATTTTCTTTCTGCCTGATTGTCCTGGCCAGAACTTCCCATACTACATTGAATAGGAGTGGTGAGAGATGGCATCCTTGTCTTATGCCAGTTTTCAAAGGGAATGCTTCCAGTTTTTGCCCATTTAGCATGATATTGACTGTGGATTTGTCATAAATAGCTCTTATTATTTTGAGATACATTCCATCAATACCTAGTTTATAGAGAATATTTAGCATGAAGCGTTGTTGAATTTTGTCAAAGGCCTTTTCTGCTTCTCTTGAGATAATCATGTGGTTTTTGTCGTTGGTTCTGTTTATGTGATGGGTTATGTTTATTGATTTGCATATGTTGAACCAGCCTTGTATCCCATGGATGAAGCTGACTTGATGGTGTTGGATAAGCTTTTTGATGTGCTGCTGGATTTGGTTTGCCAGTATTTTATTGAGGATTTTTGCATCGATGTTCAGCAGTGATATTGGTCTAACATTCTCTTTTTTTGTTGTCTCTCTGTCAGGCTTTGGTATCAGGATGATGCTGGCCTCATAAAATGACTTAAGGAGGATTCCTTCTTTTTCTATTGATTGGAATAGTTTCAGAAGGCATGGTACCAGCTCCTCTTTGTTCCTCTGGTAGAATTCGGCTGCTAATCCATCTGGTCCTGGACTTTTCTTGCTAAGTAGGCTATTAATTATTGCCTCAATTTCAGAGCCTGTTATTGGTCTACTCAGAGATTCAACTTCTTCCTGGTTTAGTCTTGGGAGGGTACATGTGTCCAGGAATGTATTCATTTCTTCTAGATTTTCTAGTTTATTTGCATAGAGGTGTTTACAGTATTCTCTGATGGTAGTTTGTATTGCTGTGGGATTGGTTATAATATCCCCTTTATCATTTTTTATTGTGTCTATTTGATTCTTCTCTCTTTTCTTCTTTATTAGTCTTGCTAGTGGTCTATGTATTTTCTTGATCTTTCCAAAAAACCAGCTCTTGGATTCATTGATTTTTTGAAGGGTGTTTTGTGTCTCTATCTCCTTCAGTTCTGCTCTTATCCTAGTTATTTCTTGTCTTCTGCTAGCTTTTGAATTTGTTTGCTCTTGCTTCTCTAGTTCTTTTAATTGTGATGTTAGGGTGTTGATTTTAGATCTTTCTTGCTTTCTCTTGTGGGCACTTAGTACTATAAATTTCCCTCTACACACTGCTTTAAATATGTCTCAGAGATTCTGGTACATTGTATCTTTGTTCCCATTTGTTTCAAAGAACATCTTTTTTTTCTGCCTTCATTTTGTTATTTACCCAGTAGGAGGCATGTTGTTCCGTTTCCATGTAGTTCTGCGGTTTTGAGTGAGTTTCTTAATCCTGAGTTCTGATTTGATAGCACTGTGATCTGCGAGACAGTTTGTTGTGATTTCTGTTCTTTTACATTTGCTGAGTAGTGTATCAATTCCAATGATGTGGTCAATTTTAGAATAAGTGCAATGTGGTGCTGAGAATAACGTATATTCTGTTGATTTGGGGTGGAGAGTTCTGTAGATGTCTATTAGGTCCACTTGATCCAGAACAGAGTTCAAGTCCTGGATATTCTTATTAATTTTCTCTCTCATTGATCTGTCTAATATTGACAATGGAATGTTAAAGTCTCCCATTATTATTGTGTGGGAATCTGAGTCTCTTTGTAAGTCTCTAAGAACTTGCTTTATGAATCTGGGTGCTCTTGTATTGGGTGCAGATATATTTAGGATAGTTAGATCTTCTTGTTGCAGTGATCCCTTTACCATTATGTAATGGCTTTCATTGTCTCTTTTGATATTTGTTGGTTTAAAGTCTATTTTATCAGAGACCAGGATTACATCCCCTGCTTTTTGTGTGTGTGTGCTTTCCATTTGCTATGTAGATCTTCTTCCATCTCTTTATTTTGAGCCTATGTGTGTCTTTGCTCATGAGATGGGTCTCCTGAATACAGCACACCGATGAGTCTTGACTCTTTATCCAATTTGCCAGTATGTGTCTTTTAATTGGGGCATTTAGCCCCTATACATTTAAAGTTAATATTTTTATGTATGAATTTGATCATGTCATTATGATGCTAGTTGGTTATTTCACCCATTAATTGATGCAGTTTCTTCATAGTGTCAATGGTCTTTACACTTTTGCATGTTTTTGCAATGGCTGGTACCAGTTTTTCCCTTCCATGTTTAGTGCTTCCTTCAGGAGATCTTGTAAGGCAGGCCTGGTGGTGACAGAATCTCTCAGTATTTGCTTGTCTGTAAAGGATTTTATTTCTCCTTCACTTATGAAGTTTAGTTTGACTGGATATTAAATTCTGGGTTGAAAATTCTTCTCTTTAAGAATGCTGAATATTGGCCCCCACTCTCTTCTGGCTTGTAGGGTTTCGGCCAAGAGATCTGCTGTTAGTCTGATAGGCTTCCCTTTGTGGGTAACCCGACCTTTCTCTCTGGCTGCCCTTAACCTTTTTTTCCCTTCATTTCAACCTTGTTGAATCTGACAATTATGTGTCTTGGGGTTGCCCTTCTCGAGGAGTATCTTTGTGGTGTTCTCTGTATTTCCTGAATTTGGATGTTGGCCTGCCTTGCTAGGTTGGGGAAGTTCTCCTGGATAATATCCTGAAGAGTGTTTTCTACCTTGGTTCCATTCTCCCCGTCACTTTCAGGTACACGAATCAAACATAGATTTGGTCTTTTCACCTAGTTCCACATTTCTTGGAGGCTTGGTTCATTTCTTTTCACTCTCTTTTCTCTAATCTTGTTTCTTACTTTATTTCATTAATTTGATCTTCAATCACTGATATCCTTTCTTCTGCTTGATCTAATGGGCTATTGAAGCTTGTATATGCTTCACGAACTTCTCATTCTGTGGTTTTCAGCTCCATCAGATCATTTAAGCTTTTCTCTACACTGGTGTTTCTAGTTAGCCATTCGTCGAACCTTTTTTCAAGGTTTTTAGCTTCCTTGCAATGGGTCAGAAAATGCTCCTTTAGCTTGGAGAAGTTTGTTATTACCAACCTTCTAAAGCCTACTTCTGTCAACTCATCAAACTCATTCTCTGTTCAGTTTTGTTTCCTTGCTGGTGATAAGTTGTGTTCTTTTGGAGGAGAAGAGATGTTCTGATTTTTGGAATTTTCAGCCTTTCTGCTCTGGTTTCTACCCATCTTTGTGGTTTTATCTACCTTTGGTCTTTGATGTTGGTGACCTACAGATGGGGTTTTGGTGTGGATGTCCTTTTTGTTGATGTTGATGCTATTGCTTTGTTTGCTAGTTTTCCTTCTAACAGACAAACCTCTCAGCTGCAGATCTGTTGGAGTTTGCCAGAGGTCCACTCCAAACCCTGTTTGCCTGGGTATCACCAACGGAGGCTGCAGAACAGCAAATATTGATGCCTGGTCCTTCCTCTGGAAGCTTAATACCAGAGGGGCACCTGCCTACATAAGGTGTCCATCGGCCCCTACTGGGAGGTGTCTCCCAGTCAGGCTACATGGGGGTCAGGGACCCACTTGAAGGGGCAGGCTGTCTGTTATCGGAGCTCAAATGCCATGCTGAGAGAACCACTGCTCTCTTCAGAACTGTCAAGCAGGGATGTTGACGTCTACAGAGGCTGTCTGCTGCCTTTTGTTCAGATATGCCCTGCCCCCAGAAGTGGAATCTAGAGAGGCAGTAGGCCTTGCTGAGCTGCAGTGGGCTCTGCCAAGTTCGAGCTTCCCTGCCACTTCATTTACACTGCGAGCATAGAACAGCCTATACAAGCCTCAGCAATGGTGGACACCGCTCCCCCTGCCAAGGTCCAGCTTCCCAGGTTAAACTCAGACTGCTGCGCTAGCAGTGAGCAACACTCCATGGGCATGGGACCTGCTGAGCCAGGCACGGGAGGGAATCTCCTGGTCTGCCAGTTGCAAAAACCATGGGAATATTTGGGTAGGAGTGTACTGTTCCTCCAGGTGTAGTCACTCATGGCTTCCCTTGGCTAGGAAAGGGAAATCCTAGCCCTTGCACTTCCCAGGCGAGGTGATGCCACGCCCTGCTTCGGCTTGCCCTCCATGGACTGCACCCAGTGTCCAACCAGTGCTAATGAGATGAACCAGGTACCTCAGTTGGAAATGCAGAAATCACCCATCTTCTGCATTGATCTTGCTGGGAGCTGTAGATTGGATCTCTTCCTATTCAGCCATCTTGGAAACACCAACCCCACGTTATTAATATTTTCAAAACACCAACTTCTAGTTTTGCTGATCTTTTGAATGTTTTTTTGTGTCTCAATCATCTTCAGTTCAACTCTGATTTTGTTTCTTTTCTGTCTCCTGCTAGCTTTGGGGTTGGTTTGCTCTTGCTTCTCTGGTTCTTTTAGTTGTGATGGTAGGTCATTAATTGGAGAGCTTTCTAACTTTTTGATGTGGGCATTTAGTGCTATAAATTTCCCTCTCAACACTGCCTTATTTGTGTTCCAGTGGTTCTGATACATTTTATCTTTGTCTTCATTAGTTTCAAATAACTTCTTGATTTCTGCCTTAATTTCATTATTTACCCAAAAGTTATTCAGGAGCAGGTTGTTAATTTCTATCTAATTGTATGGTTTGGGGTCATTTTCTTAGTCTTGATTTCTATTTTTTTTTTTTTTTTTGGACTGTGGTCTGAAAGTGTGATTGATATAATTTTGCAGGGTTTTATGCATTTTCTGAGCATTGTTTTATGATCAACCACATGGTCAGTTTTAGAGTATGTGCCATGTGGCAATAAGAAGAAGGTATATTCTGTTGTTTAGGGGTGGAGATTTTTGTAAATGTCTGTTAGATCCATTTGTTCCAGTGTTGAGTTGAAGTACTGAATATCTTTGTTAATTTTCTGATTCAATGATCTGTCTAATACTGTCAGTGGTGTGTTGAAGTTTCCCACTATTTTTGTGTGGTAGTCTAATTCTTTTTGTAGGCCTCTACGAACTTGCTTTATGAATCTGGTTGCTCTTGTGTTGGGTGCATGCATACTCAAGATATACTTAAGATATACTTAAGACCTAACCTAAGATGGTTAGGTCTTCTTGTTCAATTGAACCTTTTACCATTATGTAATGCCCTTTCATGTCTTTTTTGATCTTTGTTGGTTTAAAGTCTGTTTTGTCTGAAATTAGGATTGCTACTTCTGCTTTTTTTCTGATTTCCATTTGGTTGATAAATTTTCCTACATCTGTTTTTCCTTTTGAGTCTATAGGTGTCATTGCATGTGAGATGGGTCTCTTGAAGACAGCATACCATTGGGTCTTGCTTTTTTATCCAGCTTATCACTCTGTGCCTTTTAATTGGGGCATTTAGCCCACTTACATTCAAGGTTAGTTTGGTGTGGATTTTATCCTATTATTTTGTTGTTAGCTGGTTATTATGCAGGTTTGTTTATATGGTTGTTTTATAGTGTCACTGGTCTGTGTACTTAAGTATGTGTGTTTTTTTTTGGTCTGGTAATTGTCTTTTCTTTGAATATTTAGTGCCTCTTTTAAAAACTCTTGTAAGATAGGTCTGGTGGTAATAAATTCCTTTAGCATTTGCCTGTCTGAAAAGGATCTTATCACTCCTTCACTTAGGAAGCTTAGTTTGGCTGGATATGAAATTCCTGATTGGAGTTTGTTTTTTCTCTAAGAATGTTGAATAGCACCCCCCTCCTCCACCCCCATTTCTTCTGGCTTGTAGGGTTCCTGCTGAAAGGTCCACTGTTCATTTGATGGAAATCTACTTGTAAGTGATCTGCCCTTTCTCTCTAGCTGCCTTTAACATTCTTTCTTTCATTTCAACTTTGGAAAATCAGATAATTATATGTCTTGGGGGTGATCTTGTGTAGAATCTTTCAGGGATTCTCTGTATTTCTTGAATTTGAATAACGACCACTATAGAGAGGTTGGGGAAGTTATCAAGGACAATATCCTAAAATATATGTTTCAAGTTGCTTACTTTCTCCCCATCATTTTCAGGGATGCCACTGGTTCATATATTTGCCCTTCTTACATAATTCCATACTTATCAGATATTTTATTCATTCTTTTTTATTCTTTTCACTTTATTTTTGCCTGATTGTATTATTTCAGAGTACTAGTTTTCAAGCTCTGAGATTATTTCCTCAGCTTGGTCTATTTTGCTATTAATATTTGTGATTGCACTGTGAAATACTTGTAGTGTATTTTTTCAGCAATACTAGGACAGTTAGTCCTAGAAATACTGGCTATTTCATCAGTCAGCTCCTGTATCATTTTATTATATTCTTAGTTTCCTTGGATTGGGTTTTGTCATGCTCCTGAATCTGACGATCTTCATTCCTATCCATATTGTGAATTCTATTTCAATCATTTCAGCCATCTCAGCCCTGTTAAGAAGCACTGTTTGAGAAGTAGTGTGGTCAGTTGGATGACATAAGACAATGGAGATTTGAGTTGCCAATGTTCTTGTGTTGGTTCTTTCTCATCTCTGTTTGGGTGTTTCTCTAACCGTGGTGTAGAGTAAGTACAGCCAGTAAACTTCTTTTCTGGATGTTTTCACAGGACGCAGGCACTGTCCAGTATCTAAAAGTATGGAACATTTCACAGATTTGTGTGAAATCTTTTTGCAGGAGGCCATACTCTTCTTCTCTGTGTCATTCCAATTTTAGTATAATTGCAGCTCATACAAGCACTATAGACTTTCTTTTTCTTGAATTTTTACATTTAACTTGGTCAATTAATAAAAATATGTGTAATTAACAAAGTAATGTAGTGATTTGTTTAGCAGAAGAAAGAATCCCTTCAGTACAAATCAAGCCTCATCTTGTAATTATTCATTCAATCTGATTAAATCCATGGAGTAGCCAATTTTGCTTTTACTTATGTAGTTCTTTAAGCTGCTCCTCACAGTTGGATAAAGTTTTTAAAGCAGTTCAGCTCTTCATTTTATCTCAAGTGCCTTCTCATTAATACCCACAGAGGGACAAGACAATAATGTTAAAACACCCAGACAGAAGAAGAAGTTCGAGAGACAATTACATCCACAACATCTCCTCTTGACTAGTGACTTTATTTCACAAAATTACAGTTTTGGAAGAGTGCTAGAGGATATCATGGTAAGCCTTAAAAATCTGTCATAAGTGGTCTCCATATCCTCTCTCAAAATCTCCATTAAACAAAAAGGAATGTCTTTTCTCCCAAGATGACTCATTCTAATTTCTGACATCCACAAATATTATTTATTTTGTACTGAGGCAATTATCTACTTCCTTTTGGCATCTACACATTAGTCTATTTTTAGTCTGTTTCCTTCTTTTAATACCCCCTAAAATTTGCTTTCCTTACCTGCAGCCATTTTCTCCAATGCCTCAATCTCTCCCTTTCATTTGAAGCACTGCAGGCTTACTTTTTGTTTAAATTGATTTCAGTCATTAGGCTTCCCTCCAATTACTCCTCAACAAGGGCCACCCTAACTTTCTTAGAAACAAAATTTGAAAGCAGCTAATTCTGAGAAGGCTCATGGATAAAATCAGCAGTGAGAAAACCACCTGCCCATGGCAGGGGGAATCCAGCCACCCTGCTGCTCTAGCATAGGTCTCGGCTTTAACAGGAAATCAAAATGTCTCCTAGGAAAGTATGAAGAAAAATTTATTTCACTACCACAATGTTGTCACCTTTGCCATGAAACAAAAAATAAAAAGAAAAGTTAGGTTTGCATAGATGCAACCCAAACTGAAAGTTAGAATAAAATGGATTATATTTTTCCAAAGTATAAAATATGTCTTTCTCTCTTGACCCACTCACACATTTTGGAATTTATTCCAAGAAGATAATCTAAAATATCTCCCAAAGATTTGCACAGCAAATTGTTCACCATTGTTACTTATAAAAGCAAAATCATGGGAAATAAACTAAATGTCTGTAATTTGGTAATGCTTGAAAGTTATCAAAATCTATATACAAGATATCTAAAATAGACTCATAAAAGCAGAGATTAGAATGGTGGTTAGCAAGGCACAGGGAGAGGAGGAAGTAGGGAGTTATTCAATGGGTATAAAAATTCAGTTACGTAAGATGAAACTGGACGTTAGTTATACTAAGATATCCCAAAATTCCTGAGTATAAACTGAAAATATAAAACAATAATATATAATTATTTCATAAATAGCTATGTATAAACATCTTGGCAAAATGTATATAACCATGCACTCCAGGCTGGGTGACAAGAGAGAAACTCCATCTCAAAAATAAATAAATAAACCACTACATACTGTATCAAGCAGGAACTGCATGGTTATATACATTTTGCCAAGATGTTTATATATAGCTATTTAAGAAATAATTATATATTATGGTTTTATATTTTCAGTTTATACTCAGGAATTTGGGGGTAACTTAGCAAAAGAAACTATCAGCAGTGTAAAATAAGCAACCTACAGAATGGGAGAAAATTTTTGCAATTTACTCATCTGACAAAGGGCTAATATCCAGAATCTACAAAGAACTCAAGCAAATTTATAAGAAAAAAACAGACAACCCCATCAAAAAGTGGGCAAAGGATATGAACAGACCCTTCTCAGAGAAGACATTTATGCAGCCAACAAGCACACGAAAAAATGCTCAGCATCACTGACCATCAGAGAAATGCAAATCAAAACCACAATGAGATACTATCTCACACCAGTTAGAATGGTGATCATTAAAAAGTCAGGAAACAACAGGTGCTGGAGAGGATGTGGAGAAACAGGAACACTTTTACACTGTTGGTGGGACTGTAAACTGGTTCAACCATTGTGGAAGACAGTGTGGCGATTCCTCAAGGATCTAGAACTAGAAATACCATTTGACCCAGCCATCCCATTATAACCCAAATGATTACAAATCATGCTGCTGTCAGGACACATGTACACATGTTTATAGAGACACTATTCACAATAGCAAAGACTTGGAACCAACCCAAATGTCCATCAATGACAGACTGCATTAAGAAAATGAGGCACATATACACCATGGAATACTAGGCAGCCATAAAAAAGGATGAATTCATGTCCCTTGTAGGGACATGGATGAACCTGGAAACCATCATTCTCAGCAAACTATCACAAGGACAAAAAAAAAACACCGCATGTTCTCACTCTTAGGTGGGAATTGAACAATGAGAGCACTTGGACACAGGAAGGGGAACATCACACACTGGGGCCTGTTGTGGGGTTGGGGGAGCAGGGAGGGATAGCATTAGGAGATATACCTCATGTAAATGACAAGGTAATGGATTCAGCACACCAACATGGCACATGTATACATATATAACAAACCTGCACCTTGTGCACATGTACCCTAAAACTTGAAGTATAATAATAAAAAAAGAAATTTGAATTAGAAAGTTGGGTTCAAAAAAAAAAAAGAATTAGATCTCCATTTATATATGTAACATAATAAAATGATAATCACTGTTATGTTTTTCCTCCTCTTAACAAGTGTTAAGTGAATATCACCTTTCCCAATGTTTACTCGCTTTTGAAAGACAGAGAGTCTTTTATACTTTTCCGTGTACACTATTTTTATCCTGATAGTTCTGCTGCTTCCAGTGGGACTTCTAACAGAAATGAACACCAGAGATTCTTGGACACTGCCTTGCACTTAGGCATTAAATCCCGTCCATGATGTGACCTTTAAGCAAGGGGCAGTTCAGTTTTTACTTTCTCATATACATTTACAGGGGATTTCAATAAATTCATTTTATTGCTTCCAAACTTAAATCAATATTTCACTACCTCTAGCCACTTTATTAGCAGAAAATTTTTATTTTTAGAGCAGTGTTACAGATCAGCATTATCCTACAACTCCCACCAGTATTAACCTTAATATAATAATTTAAATTTCCAAGATTTGAATTAGAAAAGAAAGCTTTAAGCTGCTAATTGTCCCTTGGGTACTTTCTTCTGAGCCCTGAGACATAGAATCTCCCTAGACAGATCGATTTTTCACATGCCCTAAGTATGCACTGAAAGGGGTTGTGCTGAACAGCTCTCACCTTCTTTCTGGTTTGTCAATTCCTAAATTGATGCCCTAGCCACAAAATGGTGAAACTCTACAGTATAGGTTTTAGAATTTGACCAACATCAGTTCAAATCCTGACTATAATTTATAGAATATGCATTATGCTGGAAGTTACTTGATCTCTTTGTGCTTCTGTTTCTGCATCTTCATCTGCAAAACATGGGCCATAATACTTGAAGATAAAATAAGGTAATTTAAGTGTTTTGCAGAGTGACTTCCATGTATTAAGTGTCAGTGAGTGGTAGCTATTTTTGGCAACAATTTTTCATCCTTATTTGTGTGGCTAGGACTTACCTCCCCTTTCCTGGCACACAAAAAAAGACAAGGAAAAGTATGTAGAATCCCAGAGACAAACTAGTATTTTCCATAGTTAAACCCAAGATAAATTAACAACAATATCTTCAATAATACCAGCAATCATACTGAGCAAGTGCCTGGAAACAAAAAGAAAATTAATCCTTGATTTCAAAAGGCTTATGGATCAAGAAAATACTATTAGAAAAACCTTGTCTATAAAATGTCATTGTCTGTATGATAATATATCCAAAAGAGCTTTCCATTTCTGCTTCTGGAACAGCAATCTTGCTTTGATTTGCTTATATTTTTATTAATATATACTTTAGCATATCTACATGACCCCAAACTGTGAGAATTAAATGAATTTTTAGTCATATAGTTACTGCATTCCTATAACTAAGTGGGTTTAAGCAATAATATTTTATGCCTGCTTCTAATATAGACTTTCTGGTTTGCACAACCTCTGGGCTTTGTAGGCTAAAATTTTCAAAATCTTATTTGTATATCTTACCTATAATCTCTAAAACTTAGGATATGCCCCTAATATAAGTAGTATTTTGTGAGCTATTAAAAAGAAACAATCACAAAAACAAAATGTTCTAATAGAATCTAAGTAGTATTAGAGGATTGATTATGTAAAGCCTGTGCAACATGCTCTTTTAACTCTATTACTTGTGTCATTGCTGATGAAATATTTATTGATCAGGAAATAGAAGTAGGTACAGCAAACACAGAGAAGTATGACTTTGACTATGCATTCAAGAAGAATGTGTTACTTAGTATGACTTTGATTACTAAAAAAATCCATTTCGTCTTGTTATCCACTCCCAGGAAAAATGTTCCAACTATAAGACAAGACAATATGGGTATAACCTAACAAGTAAGACTAAGGAGCAAGCTCCCTACATGTGGTTGGATTTCCCTAAGCTGAAAAAGTTAAATGTAATGGTGTTTAATTAATTAGACGGACTTCCTTTGATTAATCAAATCAACTGACATTTTTAATATCAAGTAGGTCATTTAATAACAATTTCAGCCTACAGCTCTTATGTCTAAAGTTCTTAAAACTATCAATAAATACGACACACCAAAAACACTGCAGGTGCAGGTGCAAAACAAACTTACATAAATTTAGATGATATCAATGCTTAAAATTCTATAAAAAGATGCATATTATGCACAATACATGTGATTAATGCATTTCTTCCTAATAATGATTCCTTGCTGCAACGCAGGCTAGAGTCTGTATTTTTCTAATTTGTCATCTAGTATGTCAAAGTTTTACATCCAGTAGAGTATCATTCTTTGGAATCCATAATTTCATATTATCACCAAATTACTTGTGAATGGCTTTGAGGGTAAGTACAACATAAAAAAAAGAAGCTTGGGGGGGTTCCTGGAGCAAGATGGACAAATAGGAACAGCTCCAGTCTCCAGCTCCCAGCACAAGCAACACAGAAGATGGGTGATTTCTACAGTTTCAACTGAGGTACCGGGTTCATCTCACTGAGGAGTGCCGGACAATTGGTGCCAGTCAGCTGGTGCAGCCAATCAGCCAGAGCAGAAGCAGGGCGAGGCATCCCCTGACCTGGGAAGTGCAAGGGGGAAGGAATCCCTTTTCCTATCCAGGAGAACTGAGACACACAACACCTGGAAAATGGGATAACGCCCACCCTAATACTGCGCTTTACCAACGGTCTCAGCAAACAGCACACCAGGAGAATATATCCCACACCTGGCCGGGAGGGTCCCACGCCCATGGAACCCCCTCACTGCTAGCACAGTAGTCTGAGATCTAACTGCACAGCAGCAGCTTGGCTGGGGGAGGGGCGCCCCCCATTGCTGAGGCTTAAGTAGGTAAACAAAGCCACCAGGAAGCTCAAACTGGGTGGAACCCACAGCAGCTCAAGGAGGCCAGCCCGTCTCTGTAGACTCCACCTCTGGGGACAGGACATAGCAAAAAAAAAAAAAAAACAGCAGAAATGTCTGCAGATGTTAATGACCCTGTCTGACAACTTTGAAGAGAGCAGTGGATCTCCCAACACGGAGGTTGAGAACTGAGAATGGATAGACTGCCTGCTCACTCAAGTGTGTCCCTCACCACTGAGTGGCCAAACTGGGATACATCCCACATTAGGTGCAGATCAACACACCACACCTCACATCGCAGGGTACACCCCTGAGACGAAGCTTCCAGAGCAAGAATCAGACAAGATCACTCACTGTTCAGCAATATTCTATCTTCTGCAGCCTCCACTGCTGATACCCAGGCAAACAGGGTCTGGAGTGGACGTCAAGCGATCTCCAACAGACCTATAGCTGAGGGTCCTGACTGTTGGAAGGAAAACTAACAAACAGAAAGGACACCCACACCAAAACCCCATCAGTACGTCACCATCATCAAAGACCAAAGGCAGATAAAACCACAAAGATGGGGAAAAAGCAGTGCAGAAAAGCTGGAAATGCAAAAATTCAAAAAATCAGAGCACATCTCCCCCTCTGAAGGAATGCAGCTCATCGTCAGCAACGCATCAAAGCTGGACAGAGAATGACTTTGACGAGTTGAGAGAAGAAGGCTTCAGTCGATCAAACTTGTCAGAGCTAAAGGAGGAACTACGTAACCAGTGCAAAGAAACTAAAAATCCTGAAAAAAGAATGGAAGAATGGATAACTAGAATAATCAATGCAGAGAAGGCCATAAACGAACTGACAGAGATAAAAACCATGACACGAGAAATACGTGACAAATGCACAAGCTTCAATAACAGACTCGATCAACTGGAAGAAAGAGTATCAATGATTGAAGATCAAATGAATGAAATGAAGCGAGAAGACAAGTCTAGAGAAGAAAAAAGAAAAAGAAATGAACAAAGTCTCCAAGAAATATGGGATTATGTGAAAAGACCAAATCTATGTCTGATTGGTGTGCCTGAAAGTGAGGGGGAAAATGGAACCAAGTTGGAAAACACTCTTCAGGATATCATCCAGGAGAACACCCCCAACCTAGTAAGGCAGGCCAACATTCAAATTCAGGAAATACAGGGAATGCCACAAAGATACTCCTTGAGAAGAGCAACTCCAAGACACATAATTGTCAGATTCACCAAAGTTGAAATGAAGAAATAATGTTAAGGGCAGCCAGAGAGAATGGGTGGGTTACCCACAAAGGGAAGCCCATCAGACTAACAGCAGATCTCTCGGCAGAAAGTCTCCAAGCCAAAAGAGAGTGGGGGCCAATATTCAACATTCTTAAAGAAAAGAATTTGCAACCCAGAATTTCATATCCAACCAAACTAAGTCAGAAGCAAATGCTTCGAGGTTTTGTCACCACCAGACCTGCCCGACAAGAGATCCTGAAGGAAGCACTAAACATGGAAAGGAACAACAGGTAGCAGCCACTGCAAAAACATGCCAAAATGTAAAGACCATCGAGGCTAGGAAGAAACTGCATCAACTAACGAGCAAAATAACCAGCTAATATCACAATGACAGGCTCAAGTTCACTCATAACAATATTAACCTTAAATGTAAATGGACTAAATGGTCCAATTAAAAGACACAGACTGGCAAATTGGATAGAGAGTCAAGACCCATCAGTTCACTGTATTCAGGAGACCCATCTCACACGCAGAGACACACATAGGCTCAAAATAAAGGCATGGAGGAAGATCTACCAAGCAAATGGAGAACAAAAAAAAAAAGCAGGGGTTGCAATCCTAGTCTCTGATAAAACAGACTTTAAACCATCAAAGATCAAAGGAGACAAACAAGGCCATTACATAATGCTAAAGGGATCAATTCAATAGGAAGAGCTAACTATCCTAAATATATGTGCCCAATACAGGAGCACCCAGATTCATAAAGCAAGTCCTTAGAGACTTGCAAAGAGACTTAGACTCCCATACAATAATAATGGGAGACTTCAACACCCCACTGTCAACATTAGACAGATCAACGAGACAGAAAGTTAACAAAGATATCCAGGAATAGAACTCAATTCTGCACCAAGCGGACCTAATAGACATCTACAGAACTCTCCACTCCAAATCAACAGAATATACATTCTTCTCAGAACCACATTGCACTTATCCAAAAATTGACCCCATAGTTGGAAGTAAAGCACTCCTCGGCAAATGTGAAAGAACAGAAATTATAACCAACTGTCTCTCAGATCACAGTGCAATCAAACTAGAACTCAGGACTAAGAAAATCAATCAAAACAGCTCAACTACATGGAAACTGAACAACCCGCTCCTGAATGACTACTGGGTACATAACGTAATGAAGGCAGAAATAAAGATGTTCCTTGAAACCAATGAGAACAAAGACACAACATACCAGAATCTCTGGGACACATTTTAAGCAGTGTGTAGAAGGAAATTTATAGCACTAAATGCCCACAAGAGAAAGCTGGAAGATCTAAAATTGACACCCTAACATCACAATTAAAAGAACTAGAGAAGCAAGAGCAAACACATTCAAACGCTAGCTGAAGGCAAGAAATAACTAAGATCAGAGCAGAACTGAAGGAGATAGAGACAAAAAAAAAAACCCTCCAAAAAATCAATGAATCCAGGAGCTGGGTTTTTGAAAAGATCAACAAAATTCATAGATGGCTAGCAAGACTAATAGAGAAGAAAAGAGAGAAGAATCAAATAGATGCAATAAAAAAAGATAAAGGTGCTATCACCACCAACTCCACAGAAATACAAACTACCATCAGAGAATACTATAAACATCTCTACACAAATAAACTAGAAAATCTAGAAGAAATGGATGATTTCCTGGACACTTACACTCTACCAAGACTAAACCAGGAAGAAGTTGAATCTCTGAATAGACCAATAGCAGGCTCTGAAATTGAGGCAATAATTAATAGCTTACCAACCAAAAAAAGTCCAGGACCAGACAGATTCACAGCCGAATTCTACCGGAGGTAAAAGGAGGAGCTGGTACCATTCCTTCTGAAACTATTCCAATCAATAGAAAAAGAGGGAATCCTCCCTAACTTATTTCCTGAGGCCAACATCATCCTGATACCAAAGCCTGGCAGAGACACAACAAAAAAAGAGAATTTTAGACCAATATCTCTGATGAACATCGATGCAAAAATGCTCAATAAAATACTGGCAAAAAGAATCCAGCAGCACATCAAAAAGCTTATCCACCATAATCAAGTGGGCTTCATCCCTGGGATGCAAGGCTGGTTCAAATACACAAATCAATAAACGTAATCCAGCATATAAACAGAACCAAAGACAAAAACCACATGATTATCTCAATAGATGCAGAAACGGCCTTTGAAAAAATTCAACAGCCCTTCATGCTAAAAACTCTCAATAAATTCGGTATTGATGGAATGTACCTCAAAATGATAAGAGCTATTTATGAGAAACCCACAGCCAATATCATACTGAATGGGCAAAAACTGGAAGCATTCCCTTTGAAAACTGGCAAAAGACAGGGATGCCCTCTCTCACTAATCCTATTCAACATAATGTTGGAAGTTCTGGCCAGGGCAATCAGGCAAGAGAAAGAAATAAAGGGTATTCAGTTAGGAAAAGAAGAAGTCAAATTGTCCCTGTTTGCAGATGACATGATTGTATATTTAGAAAACCGCATCACTGCAGCCCAAAATCTTCTTAAGCTGATAAGCAACTTCAGTAAAGTCTCAGTATACAAAATCAATGTGCAAAAATCACAAGCATTCTTATACACCAGTAACAGACAAACAGAGAGCCATATCATGAATGACCTTCCATTCACAATAGCTTAAAAGAGAATAAAATACCTGGGAATCCAATTTACAAGGGATGTGAAGGACCTCTTCAAGGAGAACTACAAACCACTGCACAGTGAAATAAAAGAGGACACAAACAAATGGAGGAACATACCATGCTCATGGATAGGAAGAATCAATATGGTGAAAATGGCCATACTGCTCAAGGTAATCTATAGATTCAATGCCACCCCCATTAAGATACCAATGACTTTCTTCACAGAATTGGAAAAAACTGCTTTGAAGTTCATATGGAACCAAAAAGAGCCTGCATTGCCAAGACAATCCTAAATCAAAAGAACAAAGCTGCAGGGATCATGCTACCTGACTTCAAACTATACTACAAGGCTTCGGTAACCAAAAGAGCATGGTACTGATACCAAAACAGAGATGTAGACCAATGGAACAGAACAGAGCCCTCAGAAAAAATACCGTACATCTACAGCCTTCTGATGTTTGACAAACCTGACACAAACAAGAAATGGGGAAAGGATTTTCTATTTAATAAATGGTGCTGGGAAAATTGGCTAGCCATAAGTAGAAAGCTGAAAATGGATCCTTTCCTTATCCCTTCTATGAAAATTAATTCAAGATGGATTAGAGACTTAAATGTTAGACCTAAAACCATAAAAACCCTAGAAGAAAATCTAGATAATACCATTCAGGACATAGACATGGGCAAGGACTTCATGTCTAAAACACCAAAAACAAAGGCAACAAAAGCCAAAAATGACAAATGGGATCTAATTCAACTAAAGAGCTTCTGTACAGCAAAAAAAAACTACCATCAGAGTGAACACACAACCTACAGATTGGAAGAAAATGTTTGCAATCTTCTCATCTGACAAAGGGCTAGTATCCAGAACCTCTAAAGAACTCAAACAAATTTATGAGAAAAAAAACTACTCTTCAAAAAGTGAGTAAAGTATATGAATAGACATTTCTCAAAAGAAGACATGCATACAGCCAACAGACACATGAAAAAATGCTCGTCATCACTGGCCATCAGAGAAATGCAAATGAAAACCACAATGAGATACCATCTCACACCAATTAGAATGGCAATCACTAAAAAGTCAGGAAAGAACAGGTGCTGGAGAGGATGTGGAGAAATAGGAACACTTACACTGTTGGTGGGATTGTAAACTGGTTCAACCATTGTGGAAAACAGTATGGCAATTCCTCAAGGATCTAGAACTAGAAATATCATATGACCCAGCCATTTCATTACTGGGTATATACTCAAAGGATCATAAATCATGCTGCTATAAAGACACAAGCACACATACGTTTATTGCAGCACTATTCACAATAGCAAAGACTTGGAATCAACCCAAATGTCCATCAGTGACAGACTGGATTAAGAAAATGTGGCACATATACACCATGGAATACTACGCAGCCATAAAAAAGGATGAGTTAGTGTCCTTTCTAGGGACATGGATGCAGCTGGAAACCATCATTCTCAGCAAACTATCGCAAGAACAGAAAACCAAACACCGCATGTTGTCACTCTTAGATGGGAATTGAACAATGAGATCATTTGGACTCTGGAAGGGGAACATCACACACCGGGGCCTATTATGAGGAGGGGGAAGGGGGGAGGAATGGCAATGGAAGTTATACCTGATGTAAATGATGAGTTGATGGGCGCTGACGAGTTGGTGGGTGCAGTACACCAATATGGCACAAGTATACACATGTAACAAGCTTGCACGTTGTGCACATGTACCCTACAACTTAAAGTGTAATAAAAAAATATATATATATATTGTCAAATTTAGTAGAAATACTGTCTTCATAGTCAAGGGCCTCAAGTCAGTTCTAAAATGTTAATTTCTCTCATTAGTAACATTCTTGTTTCCCTTGGAAAAAAAAAAAAAGTTAGTGTTTATACCTTCACATAATACTTTAGCATCTGCTTTTTTTCATCCATCCCCCAAGTGTAAGAAAACTGTTAAGCTCTTTCCTCCTCTCTTGGAATTCATCAGTTACTGTCAATGAAGGGCCTGTGCTATGCACAGTAATGCGCTATGTTTTATGGACATGAAACATAAAAGAGCAACAACATGTGTTTTGTGCCCTGGAAAATCAGTCAAAACAATGGCATTAATTTTGAGAAACCAAAGAGATCATATGATCCTTCACATCATCACAATATGGTGACCTACTGTTTCTGAAGGGAAAGAAAAAGGGATTATATGAAATGTGCAAACATGAAGTATGATAAAAATGAAAATTAGCTTTTGGTTTGCAAGAGTAAATACTGAAATATTTTCATTAAGTTAGAATTTTAAAACACCAGTATATGAATCCAAACTCATTGATACATTTACTATTTCTTTATCAGATCATGCCTCCTCCATGATGCCTGTGAGAGGGAAAGATAGTATTAATAAAGGCTGTAGTCTGAGTTTTTACTAAGATATAGACTTCCAATATACAGCCTGCTGGATGTTTTTTAGTTAAAACAAAAATATTTTCCTAATTAGCCCAAATGAAAGTGCAGTAGTGTGAAAGACCTTCAAGAAGAGTTAGTCCACTAACTTACAAAGTTTATCAGGTCTAGTTTTAAAGAGAGTTGAAAGTAATTATAAATTAGAATCATTCAATTTTAATTTTGCTAATATTCTGAAATTAGGCACTATGCATAAATATCATCACTAATAAATACACTGGCTTGGAGTTGGAGTCATGCCTAACATCCACATAACAAATAGATTTCACCTTTTCTGAAAATGTATAAGGTAAAATTCATACGTGTGGTACACATGTGCTAACATCCCATCACTTAGAAAAGCCAGACATCTCAATTGTAGGATAATACTGTTAGCTAATTATGACTGTAGGGAGAAACCTTACTAAAATGAGCTTATATTTACAAGGGAGTAATAACTTGTTTTCATGCCTTTGATTAGCACCATAGACTGACCTCAGTCTTCTTTTATTTTTTAAGAAAGAATTATTTGATCCTTGTTATTGATATTTTCTTTGCCACTCTTAGCAGCTGTTTAACAATTACATTTATAAACTTGAGAGGAGGATTTTAGAATATGGCTGAGAGTCTGTAATTGGGAAATGTACTTCATTTTTCTTGTTTCTGTTTTCTCTTCATAATAAGATGTTTGCTCCTTGTAAAGAACTTTCTTAACTGTGTTATTGCCTCTGGGAGTACATGCAGTCACTGTGACCCAGGCAGCCTTATTATGGTTGTGGGGCCTTGGTGTCAGGTAATATTCAGACCAGCCGGGCCCATTGTCACCTTCTTTTACTGTTGCTTGCCATGGCTGGAAATAAAGGGTAACAGTAATTACTTCACAAAAGGTAGATGCTGAGAAGGCATTTTTTAGCGATATTGAAAGAAAGTTAGTAAAGATATACCTATAGAAAAAGAGAATAGAATTTGGAAGACCAGAAGGAAGTTTATTTTAGAAGAGATACTGCCTCTCTTTCTCTTTTACTGTGTTGATCAGGATTTACTAGCTCTTTCTACCAGTTCCTGAAGAAGAACAAACTGTACATCACTCCCATTTATGAAACACTACCTCATTTCTAACTCAGTTAGCATAGGTACACTTGTGGCTAAACACATAATTTTCTGTGGTTATTTGAAGTGTTACAAAATAGAGAAATAGCCTACACAGAGGATTATCTTAGTCCATTTTGTGCTGCTATAACATAATACCACAGACTGGATAAATTATAAAGAACAAAAGTTGAGTGGATCATAGTTCTTGAGGTTGAGAAGTCCAAGATTGAAGGGCCAGCATCTGGCAAGAGCCTGGTTTTGGCATCATCCCATGGTGCAAGGGGAACAAAAGGGTGAGACAGAGAGAATGAGGAAAGGGGGAAAATTTGTTTTTCATAAAGAACCCACTCCTGTGATAATGATTTGAATTCCCTCATGATGGAAGAGACCACATGACCTAATAACCTACCCCTAAATACTATTTTCAATACTTAGAGCAGTATTAAAAGATTCCACTTCTTGAATGCTGTTACAATAGCAGCTAAATTTCAACATGATTTTGGAAGAACCAAACAGTTAAACCATAGAAGGGGTCATGATTATAATCCTGGGAGAATGCCTATGAAGGAGTCAATCAGCCTCCTCTACCCCCTAGTGGGCAAGGCCAAGAGCCTCTCCAGTGTGTCAGTGGGGATTGTATAACTTCTTGTGAATCCTATGGAAACCACAAGGGTCTTATTGCATGGGTTCAATGAGCCTGGTCTCCTATCCAGTTCATCAGGGTGTTGGGCTCACAGATAAAATAATATACTGTTGTGTCTTACTCTGCTGGGGTTGCCAGAGCAAAATACCATGGACTGGGTGATTTAAACAACAGAAATTTATTTTTCACAGTTCTGGCAGCTAGATATCCAGATTAACATTGATGGGATTGGTTTCTGGTGAGGGCTGTCTTTCTGGTTTTCAGACTGATGCCTTCTTGCTTTGTGTGTAGATGACATTTCCTCAGTGTATGCTGGTGAAGAGAGTGAGAACAAGCTCTCTGATATTTCATTTATGTCAGGGCACTAATCCCATGATAGCAGGACCTTGCCTTCATGACTTCCCAAAGACCCTATGTCCAAATATTATCACACTGCGAGTGAGAACTTCAACATATGAATTTTGTGGGGACAAAAATGTAGGACATAACACACTTTCCCTCAAATTGTTCCTAAGAAAAATTTGGGTGCTTGTAATTAGGGTTACACAACCTAAGCAAACTTCAAGATTACAAAATATTTTAAAAGGGCCAGAGTGTACATTGCTAGCAAAAGGGGCAAAATCTGGTGGTCTGATTCTTGTCCATTGAGTGAACAAGGAAGTATAGGGTACTATTTATAACTATAGTTAACTTTTTTTTTATACTTTAAATTCTAGGGTACATGTGCACAACGTGCAGGATTTTTACATATGTATACTTGTATACTTGTGCCATGTTGGTGTGCTGCACCCATCAACTCGTCAGCACCCATCAACTCGTCATTCACATCAGGTGTAACTCCCAATGCCATCTTCCATCGCTCCCCCCTACCCTCTCCCCATAATAGGCCCGGGTGTGTGATGTTCCCCTTCCCGAGTCCAAGAGATCTCATTGTTCAAATCCCACCTATGAGTGAGAACATGCGGTGTTTGGTTTTCTGTTCTTGTGATAGTTTGCTGAGAATGATGGTTTCCAGCTGCATCCATGTCCCTACAGAGGACACTAACTCATCCTTTTTTATGGCTGCCTAGTATTCCATGGTATATATGTGCCACATTTTCTTAATCCAGTCTGTCACTGATGGACATTTGGGTTGATTCCAAGTCTTTGCTATTGTGAGTAGTGTTGCAATAAACATATCTGTGCATGTGTCTTTATAGTAGCATGATTTATACTCCTTTGGGTATATACCCAGTAGTGGGATGGCTGGGTCAAATGCTATGTCTAGTTCTAGATCCTTGAGGAATTGCCATACTGTTTTCCACAATGGTTGAACTAGTTTACAGTCCCACCAACAGTGTAAAAGTGTTACTCTTTCTCCAACATCCTCTCCAGCACCTGTTGTTTCCTGACTTTTTAATGACTGCCATTCTAATTGATGTGAGATGGTATCTCATTGTGGTTTTGATTTGTATTTCTCTTATGGCCAGTGAGAATGAACATTTTTTCATGTGTCTGTTGGCTGTATGCATGTCTTCCTTTGGGAAATGTCTGTTCATATTCTTTGCCCACTTTTTGATGGGGTTGTTTGTTTTTTTCTTGTAAATTTGTTTGAGTTCTTTGTAGGTTCTGGATACTAGCCCTTTGTCAGATGAGTAGATTGCAAAAATTTTCTCCCATTCTGTAGGTTGCCTGTTCACTCTGATGGTAGTTTCTTTTGCTGTGCAGAAACTCCTTAGTTTAATTAGATCCCATTTGTCAATTTTGGCTTTTGTTGCCTTTGCTTTTGGTGTTTTAGACATGAAGTCCTTGCCCAGCCTATGTCCTGAATGGTATTACCTAGGTTTTCTTCTAGGGTTTTTATGGTATTGGGTCTAACATTTAAGTCCCTAATCCATCTTGATTTAATTTTCATATAAGGAGTAAGGAAAAGATCCCGTTTCAGCTTTCTACTTATGGCTAGCCAATTTTCCCAGCACCATTATTTAAATAGGGAATCCTTTTCCCATTTCTTGTTTGTGTCAGTTTTGTCAAAGATCAGATGGCTGTAGAGTAGTGGTATTACTTCTGAGAAATCTCTTCTGTTCCATTGGTCTATAGCTCTGTTTTGGTACCAGTACCATGCTGTTTTGATTACTGTAGCCTTGTAGTATAGTTTGAAGTCAGGTAGCGTGATCCCTGAAGCTTTGTTCTTTTGACTTAGGATTGCTTGGCAATGCGGGCTCTTTTTTGGTTCCATATGAACTTTAAAGCACCTTTTTCCAATTCTGTGAAGAAAGTCATTGGTATCTTAATAGGGATGGCATTAAATCTATAAATTACCTTGGGCAGTATGGTCATTTTCACAATATCGACTCTTCCTATCCGTGAGCATGGTATGTTCTTCCATTTGTTTGTGTCCTCTTTTATTTCACTGAGCAGTGGTTTGTAGTTCTCCTTGAAGAGGTCCTTTACATCCCTTGTAAGTTGAATTCCTAGACATTTTACTCTCTTTGAAGCGCTTATGAGAGTTCATTCATGATTTGGCTCTCTGTTTGTCTGTCACTGGTGTATAAGAATGTTTGTGATTTTTGTCACTAATTTTTTATCCTGAGACTTGCTGAAGTTGCTTATCAGCTTAGAGAGATTTTGGGCTGAGATGGTGGGGTTTTCTGAATATGCAATCGTGTCATCTGCAAACAGGGACAATTTGACTTCTTCTTTTCCTAACTGGATACCCTTTATTTCTTTCTCTTGCCTGAGTGCCCTAGCCAGAACTTCCAAGACTATGTTGAATAGGATTGGTGAGAGAGGGCATCCCTGTCTTTTGCCAGTTTTCAAAGGGAATGCTTCCAGTTTTTGCCCATTCAGTATGATATTGGCTGTGGGTTTGTCATAAATAGCTCTTATCATTTTGAGATACATTCCATCAATACCAAATTTATTGAGAGTTTTTAGCATGAAGGGCTGTTGAATTTTTTCAAAGGCCGTTTCTGCATCTATTGAGATAATCATGTGGTTTTTGTCTTTGGTTCTGTTTATATGCTGGATTACGTTTATTGATTTGTGTATTTGAACCAGCCTTGCATCCCAGGGATGAAGCCCACTTGATTATGGTGGATAAGCTTTTTGATGTGTTGCTGAATTCTTTTTGCCAGTATTTTATTGAGGTTTTTGCATCGATGTTCATCAGAGATATTGGTCTAAAATTCTCTTTTTTTTGTTGTGTCTCTGCCAGGCTTTGGTATCAGGATGATGTTGGCCTCAGGAAATGAGTTAGGGAGGATTCCCTCTTTTTCTATTGATTGGAATAGTTTCAGAAAGAATGGTACCAGCTCTTCCTTGTACCTCCAGTAAAATTTGGCTGTGAATCTGTCTGGTCCTGGACTTTTTTTGATTGGTAGGCTATTAATTATTGCCTCAATTTCAGAGCCTGCTATTGGTCTATTCAGGGATTCAACTTCTTCCTGTTTTAGTCTTGGGAGAGTGTAAGTGTCCAGAAAATTATCCGTTTCTTCTAGGTTTTCTAGTTTATTTGTGTAGAGGTGTTTATAGTATTCTCTGATGGTAGTTTGTATTTCTGTGGAGTCGGTGGTGATAGCCCCTTTATCATTTTTTATTGCATCTATTTGATTCTTCTCTCTTTTCTTCTCTATTAGTCTTGCTAGCCGTCTATCAATTTTGTTGATCTTTTCAAAAACCCAGCTCCTGGATTCATTGACTTTTTGGAGGGTTTTTTTTTTGTCTCTATCTCCTTCAGTTCTGCTCTGATCTTAGTTATTTCTTGCTTTCAGCTAGCGTTTGAATGTGTTTGCTCTTGCTTCTCTAGTTCTTTTAATTGTGATGTTAGGGTGTCAATTTTAGATCTTCCAGCTTTCTCTTGTGGGCATTTAGTACTGGATTAAGAAAATGTGGCATATATACACCATGGAATACTATGCAGCCATAAAAAAGGATGAGTTTGTATCCTTTGTAGGGACATGGATGCAGCTGGAAACCATCATTCTTAGCAAACTATCACAAAAAGAGAAAACCAAACACCGCATGTTCTCACTCATAGGTGGGAACTGAACAATGAGATCACTTGGACTGGGGAAGGGGAACATCACACACTGGGGCCTATCATGGAGAGGGGGGAGGAGGGAGGGATTGCATTAGGGAGTTATACATGATATAAATGATGAATTGATGGGTGCTGACGAGTTGATGGGTGCAGCACACCAACATGGCATAAGTATACATATGTAACAAACCTGCATGTTATGCACATGTACCCTAGAACTTAAAGTATAATAAAAAAAAAAATAGTGCTATAAATTTCCTTCTACACACTGCTTAAAATGTGTCCCAGAGATTCTGGTATGTTGTATCTTTGTTCTCATTGGTTTCAAGGAACATCTTTATTTCTGCCTTCATTTCGTTATGTACCCAGTAGTCATTCAGGAGAGGGTTGTTCAGTTTTCATGTAGTTGAGCTGTTTTGATTGATTTTCTTAGTCCTGAGTTCTAGTTTGATTGCACTGTGATCTGAGAGACAGTTGGTTATAATTTCTGTTCTTTCACATTTGCTGAGGAGTGCTTTACTTCCAACTATGGGGTCAATTTTTGGATAAGTGCAATGTGGTTCTGAGAAGAATGTATATTCTGTTGATTTGGAGTGGAGAGTTCTGTAGATGTCTATTAGGTCCGCTTGGTGCAGAATTGAGTTCTATTCCTGGATATCTTTGTTAACTTTCTGTCTCGTTGATCTGTCTAATGTTGACAGTGGGGTGTTGAAGTCTCCCATTATTATTGTATGGGAGTCTAAGTCTCTTTGCAAGTCTCTAAGGACTTGCTTTATGAATCTGGGTGTTCCTGTATTGGGCACATATATTTAGGATAGTTAGCTCTTCCTATTGAATTGATCCCTTTAGCATTATGTAATGGCCTTGTTTGTCTCCTTTGATCTTTGATGGTTTAAAGTCTGTTTTATCAGAGACTAGGATTGCAACCCCTGCTTTTTTTTTTGTTCTCCATTTGCTTGGTAGATCTTCCTCCATGCCTTTATTTTGAGCCTATGTGTGTCTCTGCGTGTGAGATGGGTCTCCTGAATACAGTGAACTGATGGGTCTTGACTCTCTATCCAATTTGCCAGTCTGTGTCTTTTAATTGGACCATTTAGTCCATTTACATTTAAGGTTAATATTGTTATGAGTGAACTTGAGCCTGTCATTGTGATATTAGCTGGTTATTTTGCTCGTTAGTTGATGCAGTTTCTTCCTAGCCTCGATGGTCTTTACATTTTGGCATGTTTTTGCAGTGGCTGCTACCTGTTGTTCCTTTCCATGTTTAGTGCTTCCTTCAGGATCTCTTGTCGGGCAGGTCTGGTGGTGACAAAACCTCGAAGCATTTGCTTCTGACTTAGTTTGGTTGGATATGAAATTCTGGGTTGCAAATTCTTTTCTTTAAGAATGTTGAATATTGGCCCCCACTCTCTTTTGGCTTGGAGACTTTCTGCCGAGAGATCTGCTGTTAGTCTGATGGGCTTCCCTTTGTGGGTAACCCACCCATTCTCTCTGGCTGCCCTTAACATTATTTCTTCATTTCAACTTTGGTGAATCTGACAATTATGTGTCTTGGAGTTGCTCTTCTCAAGGAGTATCTTTGTGGCATTCCCTGTATTTCCTGAATTTGAATGTTGGCCTGCCTTACTAGGTTGGGGGTGTTCTCCTGGATGATATCCTGAAGAGTGTTTTCCAACTTGGTTCCATTTTCCCCCTCACTTTCAGGCACACCAATCAGACATAGATTTGGTCTTTTCACATAATCCCATATTTCTTGGAGACTTTGTTCATTTCTTTTTCTTTTTTCTTCTCTAGACTTGTCTTCTCGCTTCATTTCATTCATTTGATCTTCAATCATTGATACTCTTTCTTCCAGTTGATCGAGTCTGTTATTGAAGCTTGTGCATTTGTCACGTATTTCTCGTGTCATGGTTTTTATCTCTGTCAGTTCGTTTATGGCCTTCTCTGCATTGATTATTCTAGTTATCCATTCTTCCATTCTTTTTTCAGGATTTTTAGTTTCTTTGCACTGGTTACGTAGTTCCTCCTTTAGCTCTGACAAGTTTGATCGACTGAAGCCTTCTTCTCTCAACTCGTCAAAGTCATTCTCTGTCCAGCTTTGATGCGTTGCTGACGATGAGCTGCATTCCTTCAGAGGGGGAGATGTGCTCTGATTTTTTGAATTTTTTGCATTTCCAGCTTTTCTGCACTGCTTTTTCCCCATCTTTGTGGTTTTATCTGCCTTTGGTCTTTGATGATGGTGACGTACTGATGGGGTTTTGGTGTGGGTGTCCTTTCTGTTTGTTAGTTTTCCTTCCAACAGTCAGGACCCTCAGCTATAGGTCTGTTGGAGATCGCTTGACGTCCACTCCAGACCCTGTTTGCCTGGGTATCAGCAGTGGAGGCTGCAGAAGATAGAATATTGCTGAACAGTGAGTGATCTTGTCTGATTCTTGCTCTGGAAGCTTCGTCTCAGGGGTGTACCCTGCGATGTGAGGTGTGGTGTGTTGATCTGCACCTAGTGTGGGATGTATCCCAGTTTGGCTACTCAGTGGTGAGCGACCCACTTGAGTGAGCAGGCAGTCTGTCCGTTCTCAGATCTGAACCTCCATGCTGGGAGATCCACTGCTCTCTTCAAAGTTGTCAGACAGGGTCATTAACATCTGCAGACGTTTCTGCTGCTTTTTTTTTTTGCTATGTCCTGTCCCCAGAAGTGGAGTCTACAGTGACAGGCAGGCCTCCTTGATCTACTGTGGGTTCCACCCAGTTCGAGCTACCTGATGGCTTCGTTTACCTACTTAAGCCTCAGCAATGGGGGCGCCCCTCCCCCAGCCAAGCTGCTGCCTTGCAGCTAGATCTCAGACTGCTGTGCTAGCAGTGAGGGAGGCTCCATGGGCATGGGACCCTCCCGGCCAGGTGTGGGATATAATCTCCTGGTGTGCCATTTGCTAAGACCCTTGGTAAAGCACCGTATTAGGGTGGGAGTTACCTGATTTTCCAGGTGTTGTGTGTCTCAGTTTCTAAAGGTATTCCATTCCCCCTTGTTCTTCCCAGATGAGGCGATGCCTCACCCTGCTTCAGCTCTCGCTGTTAGGGCTGCACTAGCTGACCAGCACCAATTATCTGGCACTCCCCAGTGAGATGAACCCGGTACCTCAGTTGAAAATGCAGAAATCACCCATCTTCTGTGTCGCTCGTGCTGGGACCTGGAGGCTGGAGCTGTTCCTATACGGCCATCTTGCTCACACCCCTAGAATTCATATTCTTTAGTAATTGTAACAAGTAAATTTGCTGCCTAGATTTTTATTGCTAATTCTTTACAAATACTCTAGCATAGTGAGATTTTTATTTGACTTTATTGCTCTGTGCTATTGATGTTTTTATAAGTAGGGAAACAAGTTTTGTGTTGGGTAAGTAGACATATTGAGGAGGCAACTTAATGCTTTGTCTTCTTTATTCTAATCAAAAAATAAACTATTCCTTCCTTCAAATTTCAGCTCTATGTATAATATGATTAAGAACTCCGTAAAATTCTTGAGCAAGGTTTTTGAAATATTGCCCTAGAACCTTAAGATAGACAGAATAACATCCCCTGAAAGATTCCATACCATAATCCTCAGAACCTGTGGATATGTAAGGCTACATGGCAGATTACAAGGATAATTAAATTGCAGGTTGAATGAAGGTTGCTAATCAAGTAGCCTTAAAACAGAGAGATAGCATGGATTGTCCAGGTGCTTACAAGGTTAACACGAGTCCTTACATATGGAAGAAGGAGACAGATGAGAAGGTAAAGTGAATATGGTGTGGGCAGAACTGCACCTGATGTATCTGACTTTAAAGATGTAGAATGGGGGTCACAAGCTGATGAAAGGGGAAACCTTTGGAAATGAATTCTCTCCTAGAACCTCCAGAGGGAGCATGTCCCTGTTCACACCTTGACTTTAAGCCAGTAAGATAATTTTGGAATTCAGATCTCCAAAACCGTAAGAAAATAAATTTAAATTGTTTTAAGCCACTAAGTTTGCAGTAAGTTGTAACAGTGGTAATAGAAAGGTAATATAAACTCTCTCTCTCCTAGGTTGGTTTAATATCAGAATTTGATGCTATGTTCTACACATCTAGTCATATCGCTGTTCAGATGATTTATTTGCTGGAAAACTTTCTAATAGACTTAATGAAAAGGGGCTCCAGAAATAAAAGTACATAATAATTTTTCAGTGTTTGTTTCCACATTTTCTACAGACATTTCTAGAGATTACCTTTCATGTGCCTACAAGTCAAAATTGAATGTATCTCCAACTAATTTCCCTCAGGCTGCTATTAAACAATTAACAGTCACTTTTTTCACAATAAACATAAGCAGGTTTAATAACTTAACATTTGCTTTATCAAGTCATTTCTGTGCCTATATTGAAGGAAATAATAATTGTGATCTTTCAAAAACGTAATGCAGAAACAGAAAATGCAAAATCACATTATTAGTGATAATGTATGTGTCCTTTAAATGAAGTCCCACTCTGATGTAGTTTATTAATAGCTTGAGCCTTTTAGTATGAAAATACTTTTAAACATTGTATGGGTAATTGGACCTAATCCTTCAAGTCCTTTTCCAGCATGCAGTTCCAAAACTCTATGATCCTCTGTTGACGTAGATCAAAGCACAGAATCAGGCTGCTTTCTTAAAATAAAACTTCTTATAAAAATCCTTAAAAGCAAGGCTTCCTTTATTGCATTTGAAGATTTGAAGTTAGCCTTAACAAAATTTCATTTACCTGGCATGCTTGCAGACTTATTTTAAGGATAAAATTTTAAAAAACACACACACATTCCAAAGTCAGACACAGGTACTGATATAGAAAAGTAATTAGTTAAGCTTTTAAAATATCTGGTTATTTCTAACTTATAATACAATACTATTGCTTAGCAATTTGATGAATGTAAATTAACAATGGCTTTGTGATTCAGAAATAATATTGTGAGCATTTGTTTATAAAAAAAGTATTACGTGCCTCTCCCAGGTATCACCATATAGATATCATTTGAAAACTAAATTATTTAACCAAAAGTTGAAGGAATCTTATCTGAGGTTGTTTCTTGCTCTCAATAAAATTATTTTATTTCTTCTTAGCAATATCTGTTGATTTTTTAACAGTGGTCAAAATATGTTCCTTATTACACATCAATACCTATTTAAAACTATAAAGGAAGGTTTTACATGCTGATCCATGAATGCCTAGGAACCCCAAGCTCCTTTGTGAGACTGGACTAATTGGGAGTAGAGGCAGATGCATGATACAGGTAACATTCCTATACCCACCATTTTAATCAGGTAGCTCAGCTTTCTCTAATTTATATGTTGGATTTCACTTTTGGTTGGAAGAAATGTTTGGGTACCAATGTCTTAAAGAACTTCATTGCAATAAAATTCACATTCATATAGAATATATTATTTAAAAGCACATTTCAACTCTATCATAGACTGATGGCTATTCCTGGTAACATGGCTACCCAGAACAAAGACTTCATTTCCTATCCTCCTTTGCAAATAGGTGTGGTTGTGTGACTAAGCTGTCACTAAGAAAATGTAAATGGAAGTGGTGTATAAAATGTTTGGATCATGTCCTTAAACTGCAGGATTGTGCCCCTGATGACCCTATTTTATTTATCTTGCTGTTTGAAAGAGGAATTCTTGGAGATCTCTCTACTTTGAAACTTTAGGATAAAGACCACATCACCAAATAAATCTGTAGATTACCAGAACAGCCTTGAATTACCTAAATTCATACTTTCATGAGAAATAAACCTTCACCATGTTTGAGCTACTGTCATTTTGTGTTTCTATCACATCTATGCAAACCTAAATAAATTACCATCTTACAGGCTTTTATGCTATTCCTGATAAAGACTATTAAGACTAACTGAATTCTGATAACTAGATACAAAAATCAGATCTTTTATCTTTTGCTATTCATTTATGTATTGACAAAGATAATAGTTATGTGAATAACATAGCCATATGTTTGTCTGAAAATTATAGTCCTATAAATGTAAGTAGATTAAAAAGTGTTATGGCTTTTAAAATTTGTATTTGGTAAGATTGAGAGCTATCATCTCAGTTTACAAAAATAATGTATATTTTATAACACTGCTTTCAATTTAATTGCAATCATGAGAATGCTCAGAGATAACAAAATCAACTACCCTAAAGAAAAAAATGTCTGAAGAATAAGCAAATGTATAGCCCAGCATTACAATTAGTCTTTTAAGTAACAGTAAACAAATGTTTCTAAAAGCTTTTGAAGTGAAAAACATTTTAATCACTTAAGTCAGAAAACACCATTACCCTACAGAATCAGTAGAACTGGTGATAATAATAAATTGAATTGTCTTGCTAAATTAGTCAGTGAGTATGAATGTTCATGATTCACTACTCAAAAGTAAACAAACACAAAAATGCCTTTGAAAGAAATCGGCTTTCAGTAGTCAGAACAATAAAGTATTAGCGCTGTCATTTAAATTAGGAATATTGAAGAAATTGAAGATGAAACCCAGCAATATAATAGATTTTTGCACCAAAGACTGATTTCTGCACCAAAGACTGGTGAGAGGCACTAGAAGGAATGCAAGAAAAGGAGAATTCTAAACACAGCAACAAGGATAGAGTCTAGTTATCCTAGGGAAGGAGCCAAGGAAACCAGAAGCAAAGACATTCAAGAAATAGTAATGCAGGAATCAATGGAGATGAAAGTCAAACTGGTTACTCAAGTACAGTTATGACAGGTGAAACTCAAAAAGTCCAGGTGGTAAGATCACTCCAGGTGGCTGGCTAATCATTATCAGAGAGTAATAACAGATGGATCGGGGGTCAGGAGTGAAAAATGCCATTTGTGGTGAAGGCTACTAGGCAGACATGAGATTCCAGGCAGAAAACATAGTCAGTGAGAGCACAGAGGAATAAGGCAGATCTCAGTCATTAAGAACTTGGGATACTGGTAAAGAATCACGTTTCCCAAGACATTTCTGGAATACCCAAGTTAATATTTGTGATCTATGAGAGGGGTACCCAGTACTTAGTCATGGTGATAACGACAGGAGATAGACAAATTCCAAGGCAGACAAGGGTGGGTCCCTGGTAGGGCTCAACCTTCAACCTTCAACCTGAGGACTGAGCTTCCAGTTCCAGACAGAGTCCATTCCTGGAGTGAGTACTTCTATCCTGTCTTACCTACTCTGCTCTCTCTCTCTGAATTGGTTCCTTCTGGATGGTGCCTTGTAACCAATTGAATGATGCTTTTTCCAAGATCACCCACGGACCAATCAGCATGAATCCTCCCATTACAAGCTCATAATAACCCTGGCCTCAGTCACACAGAGAGCTACCCATTTCAGGTCACCTGTCACTGTCGAGAACTTTTCTGTCACTCAATAAAATTTTACCCTGCCTTGCTCATTCTCTGGTGTGAAAGGTAAAGGGCACAAAACAGATATACAGTGACTTAAAATTTTTATGTACATAAAGATGCATTAAAAATCAGAAAGGAGATATACAGTTTAGTAGCCTAATGGATAGTTATTTTCTTATCTAAATTTTTATGTTATCTATGTGTCACTTTTATGCTAAAGGGAATAACTAAATTTATTTTTAAAATAAATACAATTTATGAAACTTTAAAATTTTACATTTAAAGCTTTAAGGAATTTCAGATGCAGAGATTAATAACTAATGAAATTTATAATATCAAAGAAGAAATCATAACTAATATCACCAGCAAAGTTATTAGGGTAAATCATATATAAAAGATAGAACTTGGATTTTTTTTTTTTTTTTTTTAAAGGAAGGAAAACTAAAAACAGATCAAAGTAGAAACACTTTCTTTAATCAATCCTTGGCAAAGAGGTTTCATCAATCTCTAAAGAAAAGAAATTGATATCAAACCCTATATAATAATTATGTACTTTTCTGTATAAAATTATGTACAATTTTACTGTACAATAATGTAGATTTAGTCACCATTACATTTTTTGTTGTCTTCATAAAATTATTAGTTATAAAACCTTTTCTTGGTTAGTTTCAGATAGATGACTAAATTGAATCAACTGTATCACCTTTATAATTAAGATTCTGTTGTCCAAACAGGAAAATTGAAGTAAGCAGTTTTTCTTATGGAATATTATTCTATTACATGTCAACCCAGGAGGGGTTCGATGCATAATACAAATAACGCTACTAAGACATCTCTGGAACACTTCAAAGTATATTATCAATCAAAAAATCTTCAAATTTTGGTTTGAAAAAAGCAACCCTCAAATAGCAACCAGTTGACAGCAAGCATGCTTATAAAGAAATGGAATTCCACTTACTATTGATAATGTTTGCAGTGCTAAATTCAGTCCTTTCTAGGAGACATTTCCCTAACAGCTGAAGAAAATATGCTAAAAAAAAAAAAATAAGATCCCCCATTCTGCCCTGTGAAGACATGCAAATCCATAACATATTTCTCCTTTTGCTCTCCATGCTGTGGTTGAAGTTCACAATGTGTCCAGCCCTATTAAAATCTATCCTTCTTGGATAACATGCTATTCTTTGATAAGCTGAGATAAGCAATTTACCAGCTCATGCTGAGTAGTAACAGTTACTAATGGGCTGCTTCTCAAGTTGTAGTGTTGCCTTCTGAGATACAAAATTCCTGAACAGTAGAAAAATGAGTTATTGGTGAATGATCCAGGCACTGATAAGCAAGAACAATTATTATATTTTAGGGAGAAAACTTTGGTTTAACCTCAAAATGCTTCATACACCATTTTAGGTAGGTCTGGCTGTGTTTAAGTGTCTGTCCTTTGTCATCATGAGGGATCAGAAGGATGCATTTTCTCTTGCCTCGCCATTCTGTGGATCCGGATTTGCTGTAGAGAAAACAAACATGATAACAGGCTTCCTTATAATAGATAAATCTATAAACTCCTTTAGCTTCCCTGAAAATAAATAGGAGAAAATGGAAAAATATGTATTTCTAAGTTTTTGTATTTTTTGATAAATGTTCAGTCTTCCCAAAATGTCTTGGAAAGATTAGAAAATAGAAAAAAAAAGCATATACCTTGAACACTTCAAATCATGGGGATAAAAAAGCTATACAGGTCTAAGGCCATTTGAGGCAGAAAATGCTTTCAATCAGTTTCCTCATCATGTCATCAAATGTGACTTTGCCTTTAATGACTTCTTTACATTCATTCTTTTAAACGTATGTTTCTTAAAATGAAAGGCTTTGGTTTATTTCTAAATAGAAGGCTATGATGAATGAGGTGTTTTATTGTTTTTCTCAAAGTCTTTCAGTCTTCCTAAAAGAGGCCACTTGTATTTTTATTTGCAAGATTTAATATTAAGCTAGTTTACATAAAATGAATCTTTCACCCACAAGAGCAAATTATTTTCACTCCCTGGCTGTATTTGTTACAGTTTATCTTGTGAAATTAGGTTTACAGCCAAATTGTAATATATAATTGACAATAATGGAGTTTTTGACTAGTTCGAGACCAGAACACAAATCAGCTGATTAAGAACAAATTAACTGACCTCTGGTTCTATTACTAATTTTTTTGACAGCCATTGCCCTAGTCTGCTATGACCTATGTAAATGGAAACATATTTCCAAGATAATCACTCCTTTCTTCTGAGGATGAGGATAATAAGAATGCCAATCTCTTAAGATCATTTTGAAGATTAAGTAAGAAGAAGCATAAAAAACTTGTGGCACATGCAAAATCTCTTAAAGATTAGTTATTATTGTCATTCATAAATAAAAATAAATGGGAAGAAGAAATAATAAACTATTGATTGGTAAATATGACATTATATTAACAGGTTACAGAAAAAAATATACACACAAACGTATCTTTTCTAACAGTCTGAATAGGCCTATATTGGAAAGTGCAAAACAAGCAATGGGAAAAAACCAGTAGTAGTTCATTAGAGGTAAGAATGTAATGAGAAAGACAAAGTAGTTTTAATATGCTCAGGTATCCAAGTCCTGATTAATTTTATAACAGATTAATGAAAGAACATTTATATATCATCTAGGAACATTTATGTTAAAAGAAATCAAAAATATTAGAACTGTTTCAGTTTCCAAAATCAAGGTACTAGTAACTACTGGAAATGACAACCTCACTGTTGATACTTAGTAAATTTCTAGAATCAACTGTTAAAGAAATTGTTTATTAGTATGTGAAAACTAAGATAACCTTCAGGGAGCATGATTGCTTACTCAAAGTAAGGAACAGTAAAATAATTTTGATATTATTTTATACATTGATTAGAGAAATGTCAGAGAGAAATATATCATCATTTCAATGAAACAGTATTATATGGTTTAACTGTGTCCCCATCCAAATCTCATCTTGAATTGTAACTCCCACAATTCCCATGTGTCATGAGAGGAATCCAGTGGGAGGTAATTGGAACTTTCACTGTTCTTCTGATAGTGAATAATTCTCATGAGATCTGATGGTTTTAAAAAGAGGAATTCCCTGCACAAACTCTTGTTTTGCCTGCTGCCATCCATGTAAGACATGACTTGCTCCCCCTTGCCTTCTGCCATGACTGTGAGGCCTCCCTAGCCACGTGGAGCTGTAAGTCCATTAAACTCTTTTTCCATATAAATTACCCAGTCTCACGTATGTCTTTATCAGCAGTGTGGAAACAGACTAATACAGTAAATTGGTACCAGTAGAGCAGGGCATCGCTGAAAAGATACCCAAAAATGTGGAAACAACTTTGGAACTGGGTAACAGAAAGAGGTTGGAACAGTTTGGCAGGCTCAAAAGAAGACAGGAAAATGTGGGAAAGTTTGGAACTGCCTAGAGACTTGTTGAATAGCTTAACAAAATTGCTGATAGTGATATTAACAATAAGGTCCAGGCTGAGGTGACCTCAGATGGAGATGAGGAACTTGTTGGGAACTGGAGCAAAGGTGACTCTTAGTTAGTGTCCGTTTGTTTCAAATTAAAAAAATCTTTTTAGTATTTCTCATAAGGCAGTTCTAATGGCAGATTAACTCACAACTTTTATTTGCCTGTAAAAGTCTTTATCATAGTTGCACAGCTAAATAACAGCCTTGCTTCATATATATTCTTAGTTTACAGGGTTTGTTTTCCTCCTTTCAGCACTCTGAATATATCATTCCACTCTCTCCTTGTCTGCAAGGTTTCTATTAAGAAATCCTCTGATAGTCTTATGACTGTTCCTTTGTATGTGATGAGTTGCTTTTCTCCTTTCAAAATTCTGTTTTTAATTTTTAGAATTGATTATAGTGTGCCTCAGGGAATATCTCTAATTTATTTGTGGTTATTTGGGCTTCATGGATATGGATGCTCTTTTTCTTCTCCAGATTTGGGAAGTTGTCTGTCATTATTTTTTAAATAAGCTTTCTTCTCCTTTCTCTCTCTCCACTACTTCTGGGACCCTCATAGTTTACATAATGTTCATATGATGGTATCTTATAAGTCATATATGCTATTTTCACTTTTTAAATTGTTCTTTTTTTGCTCCTTTGAGTAATTTCAGATGCCTTGTCTTTAAGCTCATTAAACTCTTCTTCTACTTGATTGAGTTTGCTATAGAAGCTCTCTGTATAATTTTTATTTCAGTCATTATATTCTTCTGCTGCAGGATTTCTGATTGCTTTTTAAATAGCTTCTATCTTTTTGTTCAAATTATTTTATATATTTTTGTGGGGCTTTTCTATTAGTTTCTACCTGTATTCTCTTGTAGTCCACTGAATGTCTTTAAGAGGATTATTTTGAATTATTTGCCAGGCAGTTTGTGGATCTTCATTTCTTTAGGATCAGTTACTGGTGATTTCTTTTGTTCCTTTGATGATGTCATGTTTCCCCGATTATTCAATTTTTCATGATCATTATGACCTTCCATTGGGTCTGCACATTTGAAGAAGTAGACAACTTTTGCAGTTTTTACAGTTGGCTTTGCAGTGAAAGCCCTTCACCAGTCACTTCATCCATAAATTCTTGATGGGCCTTTGGTTGGTTTTGTGGGTAAGATTGCTTCTGCAGTCCTTAGGCAGGGTAGCCCGATGTCTTGCAGGGTCAGAGTGGTTGAGCCTGAAGCCTGAGTTGCATGGGCATGCCATGGTTCTGGGTCCATGAAGACCTATCTGGCACCTAGATCTGCAGGGGCCAGCCCAGCATCAGAATCTACCAGTGTACGCCTGAACTCTGGATCTGTTGGAGCCTGTGGCTGTGGGAACTAGCCTACAGCCTGGATCTTCAGGGGCTAGTCTGAAAAATGAGTCTGTGGAGGTTAGCCTGGAGCTGGGTTGGTCTAGAGGCGGGGTTCCAATTGGCACGCCTGAGTCATGGGTACATAGGAGCAGTATTAAAACTTGGATTTGTGGGGGATGGTCTGAGGCTGGAGTCTACTCATATGGATCTGGACCCTGGGCCTGCTGGAACAAGCATTTGTTGGGGTCAGCCTGGGACCAAAGGGACCAGCCTGGTGTTGGGAGGACACAGAATGTAGAGCTGTAGGGGGCTACCTTGCAGACTAAGTCTGCAGGTATCAGCCTGATGCCTGAGCCTATAGAGGCTGTCCTGGAATTTGTGTCTGTAGGTGCCAGCCTGAAGCCTGGGGTCAGAGGAGGTGGCCTAGCATTGGGTTTTACTGGGGCATGTCTGATACCAGGGTCCATACCACTTCCCTCTCCTTCTTCAAAGCAGAAGGTATCTCTCTCCATGTTGTATTGCCTGGGTTTGTGGGGAGGATGATGCACATAATGTGGAACTGTTCTTCCTGCTCTCTTGAATGTGATGTTTCTTATTTTAGTGCTATACCCATATGCCACAATCTCTTACATGGATTCCTTAGCTCTTGTGAAGGTATGCTCATACGTTGTTATTTGTTCAAATTGTTGTTTTCTTGAGGGCATAAATGCTGTAAGGTTTTATTCTGCCATCTTGCTGATGTCACTCTCTCAAAGCTCCATATGAGTATTAGTTAACCATAGATGTAATAAAAATTAATAGCAGAATATAGGTAGTAAGAAAGCTAGCACATTAATTTCTGATATGGTTTGGGTCTGTGTCCCCACCCAAATCTTATATAGAATTATAATCCTCAATGTTGGAGGTGGGAGGCAGTGGTAGGTGATTGGATCACAGGGGAGGTTTCTGAGGAATCTCAGCACTATCTCTCTAGTGCTGTTCTCCTAATAGAGTTGCCATGAGATCTGGTTGTTTAGAAGTATATAGCATCTCCCTTCTCATTTTCTTTCTCCTGTTCTGGCCATGTGAAGTTCCGCATTTCCCTTCACCTTATTCCATGTTGTAAGTTTCCTGAGGCCTGCTTAGAAGCTGAGAAGATGCCACCATGCTTCCTGTGGGGCCTGCAGAGTCATAAGCCAATTAAACCTCTTTTTGTACATGAATTACCCAGGCTCAGGCATTTCTTCATAGCAGTGAAAGAACTGACTAATACAGTTGCCAAAAATAGAAAATTATGCTTATCATAGGAATAAGTATCCCATTTATTCTATTCCAAATAAAACAAATCAGCTTACAGACTTCTCTTTTTCTCAGTGTGTTTTTTAAAAAGACGTTAATAGAAATATGATACTTGTGAGTAGGGCGTTTGACTTGTTATGAAAAAGAGAAAAATGTAATATATGAATGAGCTGGGCATGTTTAAACAATAGGAAATTTTTTTTAAATAGCAAGAACTATCTTAAGTATTATATTATAATTTAGGAGTGGCTTTACCATGTGTTGTTTCTAATAGTAAAACTAAAATTAGTAAATGAAGATCATGTAGTGGTAGATCTCTTGTCAAGATTCAAAGAACAATGGGTTTTTATGATGTATTGAGTTTCATACTATAAAACGAATTCATCTGTAGGATCACAGAATAAAAATAATACTGAGGAAGATAAGTCAACTTCTCTTTAATGTCCAGTCTCAACGAGTACAACTGTGTAATAGAGGTTAAGAGATTCTAGAGGCAAACTTTCTGGGTTCATTTTCCATCTTCCTTACTCATTTTCAATATAATTTTGTGCCAGTTACTTAATATCTTTGTACTTCAATTTCCTTACCTGTAAAATGCATGTCCCTCAAGCACAATTATAAAATCCAAAATTTTTCAAAGTTAAAACTGTTTTTAAGGTTATAGCAAACTTATTTGACAAAAAGAATATATCTGAAAAGATATGAGTTACTTATAGCCATATTTTCTCATGTAATGTGAACATTTACAAGTTTCTTCATAGAAATGTTAATGTGTTTGATTATAATGTGCTGCCCCCAGACCCTTCTGGGGGTAATATATGTCCATAACATGTGTACTGTATTATTTTTCTGAATGCTTAAAACCTCTAATTTTTTAAACACATCTGTCCCTAATGATTTCAGCAAAACGGTACACCTGTAATACCTATGACACAATAAGGTTATATCAATTAAGTATACAGAAAAAACGCCAGGCGCAGGGCCGGGCGAGGTGGCTCAGGCCTGTAATCCCAGCACTTTGGGAGGCCGAGACGGGCGGATCACGAGGTCAGGAGATCGAGACCATCCTGGCTAACATGGTGAAACCCCGTCTCTACTAAAAAAAAAAAAAAAAAAAAAAAAAACCGGGCGAGGTGGCGGGCGCCTGTAGTCCCAGCTACTCAGGAGGCTGAGGCAGGAGAATGGCATGAACCCGGGAGGCAGAGCTTGCAGTGAGCTGAGATCCGGCCACTGCACTCCAGCCTGGGAGTCTGGACTCCAGACTGGCAGAGCCAGACTCCTTCTCAAAAAAAAAAAAAAAAAAAAAAAAGCCAGGCACAGATAAATGCATAACTTATTGTATTAGTCTGTTTTTATGCTGCTGATAAAGACATACCTGAGACTGGGTAATTTATAAAGACAAAAAGGTTTAATGGACTCACAGTTCCATGTGACTGAGGAGGCCTCACAATCATGGTAGAGGGCAAAAGTCATGTCAAACATGGCAGCAGACAAGAGAGAATAAGAGACAAGTGAAAGGGAAAACCCCGTATAAAATCATCAGATCTTATGAGACTTATTAACTACCAAAAGAACAGTATAGGGAAAACTGCTCCCATGAGTCAATTTTCTCTCACTGGGTCCCTCCCACAACACAGAGGAATTATAGAAGCTACAATTCAAGATGAGAGTTGGGTGAGGACACAACGAAACCATATCACTTATGTTAGCTACTACCACTACAAAAATTATTTTATGTTCTGTATCCCTTATATTCAGAACAAAGTCATGAAAAGGAAAAATATTATTTCTTTATCACATACAAAAGTGACACCATGCATATTGGTACTTGTAAACTTTTATAACCAAGACTTTTTAGTAGTGCTCTTACAAAAGATTTCAACTTATTAGAAATCTTATAATCTTTAATTTCTTATAGTTGGAGAGTGTTAAAAAATTACTTTCATGGAAAAAGTTTACGCCATCTTCTGTATATAAATAGAACAAAAATGAGAGCATACACTTAAAATGGTTAAACTTTCAAAAGCATTTTCATCCAAGACAAAAATTTTCTGTGAAATATATTCCTGATTCTTTGCAATTCTAAGAATTTTACTTCTTAGAGAACATGATTTTTGTATGTGTGAAGAGGTCATACTAACTTTCAGAGTAACTATTTTTATACACAGTCCAAGAACTGGTAACTTATAAACTGAGAACCTTGAAGTATGACTTTAAATTCTTACAAATCTTTCTCGATAGACCTGGATAGCATCCATTTATTTCACAAGTTTCAAAGAAATATGAACACTCTACACATACTTTTGAACAATTCTGTTCTAGTAGTCCATTTTCTGTTGGTATAAAATAATATCTGGGATTGTGTAATTTATCAAAAAAAAAAAGAGGTTTATTTAGTTCTACAGGCTGAGAAGTTTGAAGACATAGCCTTGGCTTCAGGCGAGGTTTGGGCTGTGTCACAATATGGCAGATAAGTCAAAGGGGAACTAGATACCTGCAAAGAGGGAGGAGGGGGAAACAGTAGAGGAAATTTGCTTTATAACAACCTGCTCTTATGGGAACTAATTCATTCCTGAGAGAACAAGTCCAATATCCAAGAGCAAGAACTTATTACTGAGAGAATGGGACCAAGTTATTCATGAGGTGTTTACCCCAATGACCCAAACACTTTCCACTGGGCCCCACTTTCCAACACCACCATACTGGGGGTCAAATTTCAATATGAGTTTTGTGGGGTCAAACAAAGCATATCCAATCACAACACCTGAATACTGTATACTATCAGAGACAAAGAGATTATGGGTCAAGTAGAAAAAATTGAATTCTAAAAAAATAGCCAGCTCAGAACGAGACTGTAGAGTTTAGAGCAGAGGGTTGGATATTACAATGGTAAATTCATGACTATCACATCATCAATAATTGATCATTGATGACAGCCACAGAATTAAATAGCATCATGAAATTGTAGAATATCACTTGCTAAAAAGTCATATTGTTGTGAAGAATGTACATCTTTCTCTATTTTTAATATTTTAATACTTCCTAGAAGATATGAAGAAATAGTAGGAATTACATATTTCTGTCTTATTTTCATTCTCAGTTTAATAACTGGAGGATGATTATGTTCACTGAGTCAGTGAGCCTAGGAGGAAAAGCAGCCTGAGACTTAACAGTAAAATGAAAGGCTGAAGTTTTGTCTGTCAAAACCCAAGTCCGTTTATGACATCCAACTGGAGAGCGCTGGTAGAAACCCAATTCTCCTTCATGATTTCCTTAAAGAGAGATAAGTATCAGAATAATACTATTCTGTCCCCCTCAATTACTTCTTCCTCGAACATCTCTCCATGTGTGGAAAAGCAACTAATCTATTTGCCAAGTTAGAGAGACTTCAGCATCCATTGAGTTAAATTGACAGAGTGGGGCAAAAAAAAAAAAAAGAATTTTGTGAAGATTTATCTATTTTCTCTCTTTGTTGTTCCTCTGCTGCATGGAATATGAGAAAGGTCATAGTTTTCTCTTTTAGCCTGAATGTAAGAAGAGGGAGAGACGGGAAGAGGGAGAGAGTATGTGTGTATGCACTGAGGATAATTGGCAGGAAAGTGAAAAAAGGAATGGGAGTTTTGTCACATCCTCCAACTTAGAAATTACCAAATAGCTCTAATCTAAAACTAATGTTTCATTTTCCTCTCCACATGGATCCTTATTTTGTTTTCTCCCTCTGGATGAAACCCAAAAAGTAATGACCTAGATTATTCCAATAGATTATCTAGGATAATAAACTAGATTACTCCAATCTCCAAGAAATATATCCAATAGGTGGCTGGAGATACAGGTATATAACCTATGAGAGATAAATGTTTGGTAATTAGCAAATAAAGGGTCATTGAAGCCACAGGATCAAATAGGAGATCATTTAAGGAGTGTGAGTTAAGGAAGAGAAGACTTCTGAGACTGAAGTTGAAAACTATAGATGACAAAGAAAAAGACAACTTGTTCGTGATGGTGAAGTGAAACATATGTGGGAAGAAATTCAAAAGGTTCTGGGAATCAAACTAAAAGTATTTCAAGAAAGAGAGTCATCAAAGGCGTCAAATGCTGCACAGGCCAGATGAGAACACTTACCCAGTGGCAAAGGCAGAATAATGCATTTTATTCAGACTGACTTGGTGGTGAGTGTTTTATTTATTTACAGCACAAATCCCAGCTTCAGAAGAATATGGGTTACACATTTGCCTGGGTATGTACTGACTAAATAAAAAGAAAGGCTTCTTAGAAGCCTATTCTTTTTTTTTTTTTTTTTGAGGTGGAGTCTTGCTCTGTCGCCCGGACTGGAGCCCAGTGGCCTGATCTCAGCTCACTGCAAGCTCCGTCTCCCGGGTTTACGCTATTCCCCTGCCTCAGCCTCCCGAGTAGCTGGGACTACAGGCGCCCGCCACCTCGCCCAGCTAGTTTTTGTATTTTTAGTAGAGACGGGGTTTCACCGTGTTAGCCAAGATGATCTCGATCTGCTGACCTCGTGATCCGCCCGTCTCGGCCTCCCAAAGTGCTGGGATTACAGGCTTGAGCCACCGCGCCCGACCTAGAAGCCTATTCTAAGTATGAATTACAGAGTTTCCTGTGGAAAGAAAGAAAGAACCAGGCAAGAAATCTTTATTCAGTAAAAAAGATGGCTTTTGTTTGGTGGTGAAGTAATAACAAACAATGGCATCAAGTAGGATCTGTAGGAATTGATCTAACATTTAAATACTCAGAGAAAAACTATAAATACTTAACAAGAAAATGAAGATAGGAGACAATTAAAAGTATTGTTACTACTAGCATAATATTGTTATGCCCATAAGTTTTCAGGCCTAAAAATTTGTGATGCTACAAAAGAATCTTTTGTTTTCCTCACTTATAACTGTTTATATATTTAATTATATATAATAAATATATATTTAATTTTATATATTATATGTTTATATAATATATTATAAATGTATAATATATATTATATATTTAATATATACTATATATACTTAAATACATATAATTTTATATATAAATATATTTAATATATATTAATTTTTAATACATTTAATAAATAAGAATTTAGTGTAGTTCTTTGTAATGGACCTGTATAGATAAAAAAGATTTCTTTGTACCTTCAGGCATTTAGTATTTTTGTAGATGAGAAACTAAATATACAAATCAACAATGACCAATCCGTATGTAAAAATAGAACTCTGACCCTCCATCTGCAGTAACCAACCCAGAAAACAAGTTCCTTACCTATAATAACCTGCTTAGGATGCCAACCTACTATATTCAAGTCAGACTTCTAAGGAATCAGACCACTATTCATAGTAAATGGTCCGGGAAGCCAAATGATAACCTTGTAAGAAGTGGCCCCAAATGCCCTAGACTTGATTAATAATTGATGACTTCCCCAATTTTTGCATGACTTTAGGACCATCTAGAGGCATCCAAATATGTTCTCCAAGCCAATCACATAGGATGCCTCACTTATAGTTTATCCCACCTATGGCTTTTCCACACCAACACCCCTAATCAGGGCACACCTGAAGGCTTTTCTTTTCCCACTATAAAGCATTCCTATTCCTTTGCCTGCCTTTGAGTCTATACCAAACACTAGTGATGGTGGCTGACTCCATTGCTATAGCAAGCTCAGAATAGCCTTTGCTTGTTCTCATTTGCTCCCACTCTGGTAACACTAAAATATAAATCTTTGATATGATGATTTATTGAATGCCATTTATTAGTAAACTTTTCCAATAAAGGGGCTGTTGTTAAATCGGTTTTTCTAGGCAAACAAATGTATACATTTTAGCCTCCTCACATACACTTATTATTTTCTTTTATACTCAGACAGTGCTTTTATTCTGCAAGCAACCATTTAACCCTTGTCCTGAGTGCAACAAGAATACTGGCCAGAGGTGCTTGCAGTTGCAGCATTTACCTAGAGATAAGTTTGCCATGAAATATCTCGCTTTTATTATTATTTTCACGTTCCTCTGGTATATCAACTTTGGAAACAAAAGACATCATTCTGTTTATAGCATTCTGTGTTTATTAGTGGTCTGTCCATTTACAAAAATATAGTAATTCTCAGTTGCTGAAAGTGTCAAATCCTAAAAAATGTAGCATGCCTACATATTAACATTATTCTCAAACAGTTGTTGGCTGAAGATTCATTTGATGAATCTAATTTTTCCAAAATAAACAATTGTGATGATTTAGATGATTCTGATGTTAGTTCTGTTTAGAAATAACTCCAAGAACACTTTTTATATTTTATTTTCACATTGAAAATCAGTCAGATTTGCCTCAGCCTTGAAGAGTAGGTTTATGTAAAATTAAATGAGTGCTGGCAGCAAGCTGTACTTTTATTTCCTAAATGGGAAAGTGGTTAAATTAAAACATATCTATTTTTAATTATTATCTTGCAAAATATAGGACAAAAAACAAATATTGTTTCAGTGAAATCTTGGGAGTTATACATGATATAAATGATGAATTGATGAGTGCTGACGAGTTGATGGGTGCAGCACACCAACATGGCACAAGTATACATATGTAACAAACCTGCACGTTATGCACATGTACCCTAGAACTTAAAGTATAATAAAAAATAAATTAAAAAAAAGAAAAACAAAAAAATAAAAATAAATAAATTTATACAAATTGTATTTATCATCTTACCTTGCATTTATCCCTTTAATGGGTTCCAAATGACCAGACAATTTTATTGAATCTCACATTACATTTCCATGTGCACATCTTACTATTTCTCTATTTTCACAATTTTTTTCTTTTCTTTTTCTCCTTTTTAGGAATGAAATTGCCTTTAACTTCTTTACCTGGCAAAAATGACATGTCCTTCAAGGTACAATTCGCATGCCACCTTGTTCATGAAAACTTCACGGTCACTAACAAAAAAAAAAAAAAAAAAAGATTTATAGTTTTCCTGAACTTCTATAATGCTGGTTTCTCTTACAAAATATTTCCTTCTCTTGAAATTATTATTCTTTACTTTCACCTATTATTTGGAGCTCTTTGAGGGCTGTATCACTATTAAGTGCCTAAAATATGAAGATAAATTAGGCAACCCACTAGTCTTTGAGGCACTCACACTCCGATGAGGATATGTATGTGTGTTCTGTATAATTAACAATATTATGATATGATGAGATCTAACAGCTCACAGAGAGGAATAACGAAGCCTAACTGTCAGGAGTTTGAATATGCTTTAAAGAGAAGATAAATGTAGGCATCCTGCCTTGTGTACAGTCTTCCTAGCCCTGCATCCTTTTCTTCCCATTAAGAGGTGGCCCTGAAGATATGTTTGAGTAAATATCTATGCTTCTCCTAACCAAGGCTGATCCTACAGGAGAAGCTTGACCCAAGCTAGAGTAATTAGACAATTTTTTTTTAAGTACTTTGAAAATAAAAATTCTAAATCATTCTGTTATTAACTAAATTGAAAGAATACAAATCCTGTGGTAGCTATTTTCCATCATGCACATGAAAAATAAGAGAATCCAGTTTCAGAGGGAGAGAAGAATGAAGACTACACTGAAGGAAAGATAATATAATGACATTTAGCTTCACAGAAAGAGACAAGGAGAGTGAGAAAAAGAGTTTTGATTGCAGGCTATTTTCCAATTCCTGACTCTAGTCCTCCTGAGGTTTGACTGCAGTTCTCGCCCCTAGGTTCTGTTTGATAGCCTTGTGTGTCCTTCCATTAAATTCACAGTTTTTATAAAATTTAGTTTAAGGTGATCTCTGGTACTGCATCCAAACAATCTCTGACTACGACAGCTATGTAATAAAGGGTAAATAACAATTTGATAGATATATAAAGGGAAAGGGCAGGACACTCCAACAAAAGGAAAAATGACCAAAGATATGGAAATGTGAAGTTTAAGTAGATCAAAATAGTTAAAACATGTGATGACTGACAGCATTGTTGAAGCCTCATTAAAAACACACTTAAACATCTTAATAACGAACTTGGACATTATCCCAATGGCAGTGGAAAAGAGAATGTGGAAACATTTCAACACAGATGTTAATAAAAAAGGCTGCAATTAAAATAGATTAGGCTCCCTGACAGTCACTCTGCAGCCTCAGATGACTTTCTTCCTCTTTATTCTCTTCCTCCAATTAATGATAGTAATAATAGGCAATACTAGTAGCTAATATATATTTAGTACTTACTTTGTGCCAGATAACCTAGTAATTATTTTATATGTAGTATCTGATTTTCTTAAAGGAGCCCTGAGCTAGATACTATTATTATACTCATTGTACAGTTAAGAACAATGAAATACAGAGAAATTAAATAACTTGTCTTATGCAACTAGCAGAAAGTTCGTATTTAGAATGTATCCAAGATAAAATTTTGGTTTAGTTTCAGGTTTTGGGTTTTTATCCAACCTTGTTTCTTCCTTTTATATATTCCTTGTTTTTCACTGTTATTATAAAATTAAACCAAAAACATTAAATATCAAAAGCTCTACTGAAATTGTTGATTAAAAGTCTTAATCTGTATTGAGAACATCTGTATTGAATACTGGCCAGTGGTGTTTTTAGCTGCAGTATTTACCTAGAGATAACTGGTGATAGGAAGCCACACACACACACACACACACACACACACACACATGAACACTCCCCCCACACACAGACACACACTTTAGTCTCTAATAGGGATTTACACATGTAATCTCTGCAAATAATCCTTTCATGCAAGATAATGTTTACAAATGTCAGGCTCTCTTTTCTTTTAACCAAATTTTGTATCATCAAAGCCACATCCTCATTTTGCAAAACTAGAACCAGTTTTGAGTAGTTTCTAAGCATTTCTGAGAAATATATCTGTATCCAGTTTCCAAGGCCCTAAAAAGTCTATTGTCTTGCATTTAGTACTCTTTTATGACCTGGATGGTTTTGACAGTGAGTGGTCTGATGACTACCAATTATATATTCATTTTCTGCAACAATAATAGCTGTAAAACATTTAAAAAAAACTTGCTGCTAGTCATAAATTTTCTTCCTCTGACCCCTCTTGACCTACTTATATAATTGACATAAAAATCCTCACAACCAATTGAGTAGTAGATAGGGCATTGCACCCAGAAGAGTCTTACCTTCATAGCTAGGCTGCAACTTATAGAAACAACAGTAGAAGTTGATCTTTTGCACCAACTGTGGTTAGTATTGCCTAGAATATAGTCCTGTACTAAGTATCAGAGCTTAAACAGAAGAAAGGTTATTTTGTTACCAATTGTATTTCTTGCAAAACTGGTTTCATGTTACCAAGTTGACTCCTTCTGTAGGTCTTCCTTGGTGATCCCTAGAATATTCAGTTCAACTGTGATATAGAATAGGTGGACATTCAGAATTAATGTGAAGTTATCACATCAATAGCTTTGGCTAGCTTCATCATCCCTTTCAATGTAGCATACGGGACTGCAGGAATTTTGAAGTCAATCCATGAAGCTACTAATAGTATCCATTGCCTAATTGTAGTATAGATCATCAAAGGAACCTAAGTCTGAGAAAGGCTCTTTCTGGCACCTTCACCCAAAGCCCACGCCTTTAATCAATAGATGTAATCAATGGGAACAAAATGGTTCTATATAGTATTTATAAAACTTATCTCAAGGTTCAATCCTATATTAACCTACTTATTTCTGTCTCCCTAATAAATGAGTCCACCCAGACCCTGCCTAAAAGTCTCACCCTTTCAAATACATTGAATATTTAACTATATTGTCAGACAATCCCTATGTACTATCGCAGTGCTAGTTTATAGAAGGAACAATTGAATAGCCCATTTTATTAACACATTTAGCAATAGGTGTTGGGTTATATGTCATGAAAATTTAAGGTACTTCTTTTACACCCAGTTTTATACTGCCTTACTAGTGAAATGAATATTCTGTTTGGAATAAGTGTAAGTTCTATATCTTTATTGTTTTAATTGTTCTCTAACAATATTCCCCCATTTATATATCTTCTTTTTCTGTAATCCTTTGTGGTGATAACTGGGGTGGCATGAGCTAGTCTGAATCCTAAATGGAGAAGACCTTCTGTCTTCTGTATCCGTCAGAGCCCAGTGAGGAAACAAACTACACTAGGTATTTGTATAGAAAAAATTTAATATATAAAAATTCAATAATTAGGATTTGTTTTCAACAGAGCAACTGAAAAGGAAAAATAACAGTGAATTATTGGGGGGATAGCAGTGACAGGAAGCAGCAATCATCCCTAATGCTGAAGAAACAAAGGGAGAAGTTTAAGATTAGTAAAACTTAGAAGTGAGGATGAGGAGACCTGCTCTTGTAAATCACAGAGCTTTGAGGATGGTGTGCTCAGCTGGTGCTGGTTTCTCTAAAGACCAGAAGGTATTTAGAGGAGGGGGCCCAAGCAACTTTGACTCGGACCTCTGAAGAGGTAATGCCTGTAAACTTACTCTGAAGGTAGTTGTTCAAATTAAAGAAGATTTGCAAATTAGATGCCTCTGCTGCTATGAGAAGGAATTGTACTCCTGGAGTGAAAAATCATTACTAGAATGAAACACACAGGAAAAGAAAGCAGTCATGAAGCAGACAAATGCACAGAGAGGAGCAAGTTTCTTCTTCTAGGCTTTCAATGCCTCTCTAGCACACTCTATCAACAAAGCCTAAAGAATACCAGCTAGAAAAGTAGAATTGTGGTGTATAGAGATTGAGCCCTAATAAAATAGAGTATGGAACAGTGTGTTTGAAGCTCAGAGACAATAGCTTCATAAATGACACCACTGTTCCCATGGGCTACTCTTCTCCTGGCCCTATGGGTTTCATACCGGTTAAATTTACACTGGTCCCTATTTCTGTTAACAAATAAAGCACAGTTTAATACACTTAAGGATTCAGGAAGCAGCAGAAACCTCTGCAGATGCAAACGTCTCTGTCTGACAGCTTTGAAGAGAGCACTGGATCTCCCAACATGGAGATTGAGATCTGAGAGGGGACAGACTGCCTGCTCAAGTGGGTCCCTGACCCCTGAGTGACCTAACTGGGAGACATCTCACTCTAGGGGCAGACTGACACCCCACACCTCATACAGTGGAGTACACCCCTGAGAGGAAGCTTCCAAAGTAAGAATCAGACAGGTACACTCGCTGTTCAGCAATATTCTATCTTCTGCAACCTCTGCTGCTGATACCTAGGCAAACAGGGTCTGGAAGGGACCTCAAGCATTCTCCAACAGACCTACAGCTAAGGGTCCTGACTGTTAGAAGGAAAACTATCAAACAGGAAGGACACCTACACCAAAACCCCATCAGTACGTCACGATCATCAAAGACTAGAGGCAGATAAAACCAAAAAGATGGGGAAAAAGCAGGGCAGAAAAGCTGGAAATTCAAAAAATAAGAGGGCATCTCCTCCTGCAAAGGAGTGCAGCTCATCGCCAGCAACGGATCAAAGCTGGATAGAGAATGACTTTGACGAGATGAGAGAAGAAGGCTTCAGTCCATCAAACTTCTCAAAACTAAAGGAGGAATTACGTACCAAGTGCAAAGAAACTAAAAATCTTGAAAAAAGAGTGGAAGAATTAATATCTAGAAAAATTAATGCAGAGAAGGTCATAAATGAAATGACAGAGATGAAAACCATGACACGAGAAATACGTGACAAATCCACAAGCTTCAGTAACCGACTTGATCAACTGGAAGAAAGAGTATCAGTGATTGAGGATCAAATGAATGAAATGAAGTGAGAAGAGAAACCAAAAGAAAAAAGAGGAAAAGAAATGAACAAAGACTGTAAGAAGTATGTGATTATGTAAAAAGACCAAATCTCCATCTGATTGAGGTGCCTGAAAGTGAGGGGGAAAATGGAACCAAGTTGGAAAACACTCTTCAGGATATCATCCAGGAGAACTTCCCCAACCTAGTAGGGCAGGCCAACATTCAAATTCAGGAAATACAGAGAACACCACAAAGATACTCCTCCAGAAGAGCAACTCCAAGACACAGAATTGCCAGATTCACCAAAGTTGAAATGAAGGAAAAAATCTTAAGGGCAGCCAGAGAGAAAGGTCGGGGTACCCACAAAGGGAAGCCCATCAGACTAACAGCAGATCACTCAGCAGAAAGTCTCCAAGCCCGAAGAGAGTGGGGGCCAATATTCAACATTCTTAAAGAAAAGAATTTTCAACCCAGAATTTCATATCCAGCCAAACGAAGTTTCATCATTGAAGGAGAAATAAAATCCTTTACAGGTAAGCAATGCTTAGAGATTTTGCCACCACCAGGCCTGCCTTACAAGAGACCCTGAAGGAAGCATTAAACATGGAAAGGAACAACCGGTACCACCATTGCAAAAACATGCCAAAATGTAAAGACCATTGATGCTAGGAAGAAACTGCATCAACTAATGAGCAAAATAATCAGTTAATATCATAATGGCAGGATCAACTTCACACATAACAATATTAACCTTAAATGTAAAGGGACTAAATGGGCCAATTAAAAGACACAGACTGGCAAACTGGCTAAAGAGTCAAGACCCATCAGTATGCTGTATTCAAGAGACCCATCTCACATGCAGAGACACATATAGGCTCAAAATAAAGGGATGGAGGAAGATTTACCAAGCAAATGGAGAACAAAAAAACACAGGGGTTGCAATCCTAGTCTCTGATAAAACAGACTTTAAACCATTAAAGATCAAGAGACAAAGAACAACATTACATAATGGTAAAGGGATCAATTCAACAGGAAGAGCTAACTGTCCTAAGTATATATGCATCCAATACAGGAGCACCCAGATTCATAAAACAAGTCCTTAGAGACTTACAAAGAGACTTAGACTCCCATACAATAATAATGGGAGACTTGAACACCCCACTGTCAACATTAGAGAAACAGAAAGTTAACGAGACAGAAAGTTAACAAGGATATCCACTAATTGAACTCATCTCTGTAGCAAGCAGACCTAATAGACATCTATAGAACTCTCGACCCCAAATCAACAGAATATACATTCTTCTCAGCACGACATCACACTAATTCCAAAATTGACCACGTAATTGGAAGTAAAGCAATCCTCAGCAAATGTACAAGAAGAGAAGTTATAACAAACTGTCTCTCAGGCCACAGTGCAATCAAACTAGAACTCAGGACTAAGAAACTTAACCAAAACCACTCAACTACATGGAAACTGAACAACCTGCTCCTGAATTACTACTGGGTACATAACAAAATGAAAGCAGAAATAAAGATGCTCTTTGAAACCAATGAGAACAAAGATACAACATACCAGAATCTCTGGGACACATTTAAAGCAGTGTGTAGAGGGAAATTTATAGCACTAAATGCCCACAAGAGAAAGCAGGAAAGATCTAAAATTGACACTTTAACATCACAATTAAAAGAACTGGAGAAGCAAGAGCAAACACATTCAAAAGCTAGCAGAAGGGAAGAAATAACTAAGATCAGAGCAGAACTGAAGGAGATAGAGACACAAAAAACCCTCCAAAAAATCAATGAACCCAGGAGTTGGTTTTTTGAAAACATCAACAAAATTGACAGACCGCTAGGAAGACTAATAAAGAAGAAAAGAGAGAAGATTCAAATAGACGCAACAAAAAATGAATAAGGGGATATCACCACCGACCCCACAGAAATACAAACTACCATCAGAGAATACTATAAACACCTCTACGCAAATCAACTAGAAAATCTAGAAGAAATGGATAATTTCCTGGACACTTACACTCTTCCAAAACTAAACCAGGAAGAAGTTGAATCCCTGAATAGACCAATAGCAGGCTCTGAAATTGAGGTAATAATTAATAGCCTACCAACCAAAAAAAGTCCAGAACCAGAGAGATTCACAGCTGAATTCTACGAGGTACAAGGAGAAGCTGGTACCATTCCTTCTGAAACTATTCCAATCAATTGAAAAAGAGGGAATCCTCCCTAACTCATTTTATGAGGCCAACATCATCCTGATAACAAAGCCTGGCAGAGACACACACACAAAAAAGAGAATTTTAGACCAATATCCCTGATGAACATCGATGCAAAAATTCTCAATAAAATACTGGCAAACCCGATTCAGCAGCACATCAAAAAGCTTATCCACCATGATCAAGTGGGCTTCATCCCTGGGATGCATGGCTGGTTCAACATTGGCAAATCAATAAACGTAATCCAGCATATAAACAGAACCAAAGAAAAGAAACACATGATTATCTCAATAGATGCTGAAAAGGCCTTTGACAAAATTCAACAGCTCTTCATGCTAAAAACGCTCAATAAATTCGGAACTGATGGAACGTACCTCAAAATGATAAGAGCTATTTATGACAAACCCACAGCCAATATCATACTCAATGGGAAACAACTGGAAAAATTCCCTTTGAAAACTGGCACAAGACAGGGATGCCCTCTCTCACCACTCCTATTCAACATAGTGTTGGAAGTTCTGGCTAGGGCAATCAAGCAAGAGAAAGAAATCAAGGGTATTCAGTTGGGAAAAGAAAAAGTCAAATTGTCCCTGTTTGCAGATGACATGATTGTATATTTAGAAAACCCCATTGTCTCAGCCCAAAGTCTCCTTAAGCTGATAAGCAACTTCCGCAAAGTCTCAGGATACAAACTTAATGTGCAAAAATCACAAGCATTCTTATACACCAATAAGAGACAAACAGAGAGCCAAATCATGAATGAACTCCCATTCACAATTGCTTCAAAGAGAATAAAATACCTAGGAATCCAACTTACAAGGGATGTGAAGGACCTCTTCAAGGAGAACTACAAACCACTGCTCTGTGAAACAAAAGAGGACACAAACAAATGGAAGAACATACCATGCTCATGGAGAGGAAGAATCAATATTGTGAAAATGGTCATACTGTCCAAGGTTATTTATAGATTCAATGCCATCTCCATCAAGCTACCAATGTGTTTCTTCACAGAATTGGAAAAAACTGCTTTAAAGTTCATATGGAACCAAAAAAGACCCCATATTGCCAAGACAATCCTAAGTCAAATAAACAAAGCTGGAGGCATCACACTATCTGACTTCAAACTATACTACAAGGCTACAGTAACCAAAACAGCATGGTACTGGTACCAAAACAGAGATATAGACCAATGGAACAAAACAGAGTCCTCAGAAATAATACCACACATCTACAGATATCTGATCTTTGACAAACTTGACACAAACAAGAAATGGGGAAAGGATTCCCCATTTAATAAATGGTGCTGGGAAAATTGGCTAGCCATAAGTAGAAAGCTGAAAGTGGATCCTGTCCTTACTCCTTATATGAAAATTATTTCAAGATGGATTAGAGACTTAAATGTTAGACCTAATACCATAAAAACCCTAGAAGAAAACCTAGGTAGTACCATTCAGGACATAGGCATGGGCAAGGACTTCATGTCTAAAACACCAAAAGCAACAGCAGCAAAAGTCAAAATTGACAAATGGGATCTAATTATACTAAAGAGCTTCTGCACAGCAAAAGAAACTACCATCAGAGTGAACAGGCAACCTACAGAATGGGAGAACATTTTTGCAATCCACTCATCTGACAAAGGGCTAATATCCAGAACCTACAAAGAACTCAAACAAATTTACAAGAAAAAAACAAACAACCCCATCAAAAAGTGGGCAAAGGATATGAACAGACATTTCTCAAAAGAAGACATGCGTACAGCCAACAGACACAGGAAAAAATGCTCATCATCACTGGCCATCAGAGAAATGCAAATCAAAACCACAATGACATACCATCTCACACCAATTAGAATGGCAATCATTAAAAAGTCAGGAAACAACAGGTGCTGGAGAGGATGTGGAGAAATAGGAACACTTTTACACTGTTGGTGGGATTGTAAACTAGTTCAACCATTATGGAAAACAGTATGGCGATTCCTGAAGGATCTAGAACTAGATGTACCATATGACCCAGCCATCCCACTACTGGGTATATACCCAAAGGATCATAAATCATGCTGCTATAAAGACACATGCACATGTATGATTATTGTGGCACTATTCACAATACCAAAGACTTGGAATCAACCCAAATGTCCACCAGTGACAGACTGGATTAAGAAAATGTGGCACATATACACCATGGAATACTATTCACGAGAAAGGATGAGTTTGTGTCCTTTGTAGGGACAATGGATGCAGCTGGAAACCATCATTCTTAGCAAACTATCACAAGAAGAGAAAACCAAACACCGCATGTTCTCACTCATAGGTGGGAACTGAACAATGAGATCACTTGGACTCGGGAAGGGGAACATCACACACTGGGGCCTATCATGGGGAGGGGGGAGGGGAGAGGGATTGCATTGGGAGTTATACCTGATGTAAATGTTGAGTTGATGGGTGCTGACGAGTTGATGTGTGCAGCACACCAACATGGCACAAGTATACATATGTAACAAACCTGCACGTTATGCACATGTACCCTAGAACTTAAAGTATAATAATAAAAAAAAAAAGAAAGAAAAAAAGGGATTCAGGAATATTAAGAAGAAAATGGTTGATTATTGGTGCTGGTTGCCTGAGTGGTAATTAAGTATGTAGTAATCAGTGTTCCCCAGAGAGACAGAACCAGTAGAAATGGTTCATACATATGTACATATGCATATATGCATTTATTATATATAAATTATATATTGGTAATATACATGTAATATACATATTAGTTTTATATATATATATATATATATATATTTTGAGAGGGGATTTATTAGGATAATTTGCTCACATGATTATGGAGGCTGAGAAGTCACATGACAGGCTGTCTGCAAGCTGGAGACCCTGGGAAGTCAGTATCATGGCTCAGTCCAAGTCCAAAGGCCTAAGAACCCAGGAGGACACTGGTGTAAGTTCCAGAATCCAAAGGTCAGAGAGTCTGAAGTTTTGATATATAAAGGTAGGAGAATAAGAGTGTATCCCAGATCCAAGGGTGGGCAGGGGAAGAGAGAGAGAGAGAGAGAGAGAGAGAGAGAGAGAGAGAGAGACAGAGAGAGAGAGACAGAGAGAGAGAGAGAGAGAGAGAGAGAGAGAGACAGACAGAGACAGAGACAGACGGGGACCAATTTACTTTTCCTTTGTTTTTGTTCTGTCTAAGCCTCCAGCCATCAGATGGTGCCTGCCTACCTTGAGGAAGGATCTTCCACACTTGGTCCACTCAAACTCTTAAGATTATTTCATCTGGAAACACTCTCATAAGCATAGTAAAAAATAATGCTTTACCCATTCTCTAGGTATGCCTTAATATAGTCAAGTTTACACCTAAAATTAACCATCACAAAGTATAAGCTCTTCATAAGGTATGTGTGTATGTTTATATATACACACACACACATATACACACACATATATATGTAAGAGTATGTATATATGGTTTGAAATATGATTGATATATAAATGGTTTGCCCCATACCTCTTAATTTCATTCAGCCATCTATGAGTTCATCTATGAGGAATATATAAAAATATCAAGCTGCCAATTCCACATCTGAGGATCACAACATTGATGGGATTTCTCGTGCTCATTTTGAAATCAGACACGATTGGAACATTTGTCTATAATTAATTACCCCCAAATAGACATACAACAACCAGTTACGTCCACTTGCTTTACCACAATACGAGTCACTGGTTACAACTCTTGTGTTGGTGTACCCCAAGCAAACAGTATCTGTGTGATGCTCATCAGTCATAGCTAGGCAAACTACATACATTTCAGCCTCTTACCATGACCATTCTTATATTGTTTCACTCTGTTACCAGTTTTGGTCAGCTACAGTAGAGCATCTTTTCAGTGGTAGCCACCAGAATACTTGGCATTATCACCAGTACATCAAGCTCTGTTGTTTTGTTCTTTAACAACATTCTTAGAACAGTGAGATTGCAGACAATCTAATCCTAAAATGAGCAAAAAAAGAAAAAAAAATCTAAATAGCTAAAACACATGAAAATATGATATACTTTCTTACTCACCAAGGAAATGCTATTAAGCAATCTCACTTCACATGCACCAGAATGACTACAATTCTTTTTAAAAGCTAAGGATACCATTTATTGGGAGATGTGGAACAATTAAAATGTTCCTACTCTGTTGGTGGGAGTACAAGTTTGTGCAACAAATTTGGGAACACTGTATGTCAGAACCTACTAAAGTTAACCATATGTATGTCCTATGACCCAGAGTGCCACACCTAGTTATATATGACAGAGTTGTGTGTATGTACAAAAAGATGTACAAGAAAGTTCTTTAGCAGAACTATGAATAATAGACAAAAACTAAAAACAACGTGAATGTGTATTAACTCTGAAATAAATTATAGTCTTTCACAAAAAATACAACCTTGAAAATAAACTGCAATTATACCTAACAGCATAAATCAATATCATAAAGCTAATGTGGAATTCAAGAAGCCAAAGACAAGAATATATCCTATATTATCCTAGTTATGTACAGTTCAGTCACAAGTAGAATCAAACTATGGTGAGAAGCTATGATAGTAGTTGCAGTTGGGTCTGGCATGGGGCTAAGAAAAATTTCTGAAATAGTAGTAATATTCTGTTTCTTGATTTTGGTGCTGTTACATGAGTGTGATACATTCATGCAAACTTACTGAGCTGTATATTATAAGATGTGCATTTTTCTGCACAATCTTTAACATTTTCAAGTAGAAGGGAAGAAAATGGTGAAACCTTTACGCTTTATCTGATAGAAGTTCACCAGAAGACACTGGGACTATCCACACTGTCGCTTCTACTGCTACATGTTCATGGTCCTGATATACTCTGCCTCTACCTCAACCTTTGGCACATTCTTGGATATAACACCATTATCTAATGAGAAAGCAAATTCTGCTCAGCCACATGTTTTTACATAAATATTGCTCTAGTATAACTTAGGACACAAATGGAATTTCTAGGTGCAGAGTAATCAACTGATACTCAATAATATAACAAGCACTGTTGTTCAAATGGAGGTGGACTAGCCAGAATCTACATATGAGTGCTATACCATTCTCATGGTGTCTGTCATACCTCCAGTCAGGGTATATTATCATGGTAGGTAACACAAAGATCATGGGAGCTTATGAGTCATTCGAGGTACAGTCAAATCAGTGGGAATGGCCCTGGTCACTCATGTCTTCACACAAAGTTAGCTTAAATTAGTAGGTAATATGAAAGATTTTCATTCTGCCTATATCATGAGAACCTGTATTACTTGGTTGTTCACTTGGTATTTTAGTGGTTGGAGCGATGGCCATACATGAAACACTTATGTACTAGTGACATATTCAGTTAATGGAGACAAAATTACCTCAACCTTGTGGAAGGCCCCATACCATTCAGCATGAGGTCATTTTTCTGCTTTATCTGAGAAAGACCCTGTGATCTCTCCCAGGTGGAGGTCAGGAAACCTTGGCTGCATTCTCAATCTGCTTTAGAATGAAACTCTTTAGGCATCTGTTTCAGGTTCTCAGCTTTATGGACAGTTTTCTACCTAAGGTTGTGTCCTCCACTCTGCATTGTATATCTTTCTGTACAGGATTTGGAAAAAAATTACTTTTCTTTATATTTAAAGAATGTCAGTGGAAGACTCTCTAGGGGCATACTCATCTCAGGAGCCAGTGTAGCCATAAGCTCAAGCAAAGATTAAAAGAAAAATAGAAATATAACTAGATATAAATTCTTTTTCAAGATACCCATCTTGCGAGATAATGTTTTAATAATGATTTTTTCAGGCGTGTTATCACTCTCCAATTTTATTTCAACTAGTTTAAACCAACAGGATAGTCTATTTTAAATAAAATGATTTCTGAAAAATAAAATATTACACCAATATAAGCTTTATATATGTCAATTAAATGTGTTTAATTTGTACTTGAAATTGATATTCTTCTACTAGAAATAGTAGAAAATTATTTCTGTGACTGTCCCCTCTGAGAATCATTTAAAAAAAAAAAAAAACCTCAATTAGCTTACGTTAAATTTTCACAAATCATAAAGCTCCAAGACACAGCTCTTTTCATAATACATTTCTTATTGTTAAGAATAAATATTTTGATTTCACATTAAAAAGTTATTCAGAATATTATATGATCTTAACATTTACAGATAATTATTACCTTTGTCATCCTGCATCTTTTAAAAGGCCATTCCTATAGTGTGGTGGACTATAGGCCATTCCTATAGTGTGTGGTCCTCCAAAGATAGTCATGCCCTAATTTCCAGAATGAGTGAATATTTTATACTATATGGCATGACTTTGCAGATGTTATTGAGGTTACTGGATCTTGAGACTTTATGCTTGATTACCCAGGTGGACCCAGTGAAATCACATGAGTCCTTAAAAGCAGAGAGCCTTTACTGCCTGGATCAGAAAGATGAGACAGAAAAAAAGAAGAGATTCAAAATGTGAGAGAAACTTGACCCACCATTGCTGACACTGAAGGTGGAGGAAGGGGACTACAAGCCAAGGAAGCCCCTAGAAACATGGGTAGCCTCTAGAAAGGAGACCAGCCTTCAGCTGACAGCCAGCAAGAAAACAGTAACCTAAGTCCCACAACCACAGGAACTGAATCCTGCCCACAATCCATGTGAACAAGAAATAGACCATCCTGTAGATTCTTCAGAAAGGAGCACAGCTCGACCAATATTTTGATTTTACCCCAGTGAGATTCATGCCAGACTCATTACCTAAAGAACATTAAGATAATAAATCTGGGGGTGGAGCAAGATGGCTGAATAGGAACAGCTCCAGTCTCCAAATCCCAGCACCAGCGACACAGAAGACTGGTGATTTCTGCATTTTCAACTGAGGTACTCAGGTCATCTCACTAGGGAGTACTGGACAATTGGTGCTGGTCAGCTGCTGCAGCCCGAACAGCGACAGCTGAAGCAGGGCGAGGAATTGCCTCACCTGGGGAGTGCAAAGGGGAAGGGAATCCCTTTTCCAAGCCAGGGGAACTGAGACACACAACACCTGGAAAATTGGGTAACTCCCACACCAATACTGCACTTTAAGCAAACGGGCACACCAGGAGATTATATCTACACCTGACCGGGAGGGTCCCACGGCCACAGAGCCTCCCTCATTGCTAGCACAGCAGTCTGCAATTTAACCGCAAGGCAGCAGCAAGGCTGGGGGAGGGGTACCCGCCATTGCTGAGGCTTAAGTAGGTAAACAAAGCCTCTGGGAAGCTCGAACTGGGTGGAGCTGACAGCAGCTCAAGGAAACCTGCCTGTCTCTGTAGAATCCACCTCTGGGGACAGGGCACAGCTAAAAAAAAAAAAAAAAAAAAGGCAGCAGAAACCTGTGCAAATGTAAAGCTCTGTCTGACAGCTTTGAAGAGAGCAGTGGATCTCCCCACATGGAGGCTGAGATCTGAGAACGGACAGACTGCCTGGTCAAGTGGGTCCCTGAGCCCGGAGTAGCCTAACTGGGAGACATCCCCCACTAGGGGCAGTCACACACCCCACACCTCACAGGGTGGAGTAAACCCCTGAGAGGAAACTTCCAAAGTAAGAATCAGACAGGTACACTCGCTGTTCAGCAGTATTTTATCTTCTGCAACCTCTGCTGCTGATACCCAGGCAAACAGGGTCTGGAGTGGACCTCAAGCAATCTCCAACAGACCTGCACTTGAGGGTCCTGACTGTTAGAAGGAAAACTATCAAACAGGAAGAACACCTATACCAAAACCCCATCAGTACGTCACCATCATCAAAGGCCAGAGGCAGATAAAACCACAAAGATGGGAAAAAAGCAGGCCAGAAAAGCGGGAAATTCAAAAAATAAGAGTGCATTTCCCTCTGCAAAAGAGTGCAGCTCATCGCCAGCAATGGATCAAAGCTGGTCAGAGAATGACTTTGACAAGATGAGAGAAGAAGGCTTCAGTCCATCAAACTTCTCAGAGCTAAAGGAGGAATTACGTAGCCAGCTCAAAGAAACTAAAAATCTTGAAAAAAGAGTGGAAGAACTGATAGCTAGAATAATTAATGCAGAGAAGGTCATGAACGAAATGACAGAGATGAAAACCATGACACGAGAAATACGTGACAAATCCACAAGCTTCAGTAACTGACTCGATCAACTGGAAGAAAGAGTATCAGCGATTGAGGATCAAATGAATGAAATGAAGTGAGAAGAGAAATCAAAAGAAAAAAGAAGAAAAAGAAATGAACAAAGCCTGCAAGAAGTATGGGATTATGTAAAAAGACCAAATCAAATAGATGCAAGAAAAAATGATAAAGGGGATATCACCACAGAAATACAAACTACCATCAGAGAATATTATCAACACCTCTACGCAAATGAACTAGAAAATCTAGAAGAAATGGATAATTTCCTGGACACTTATAATCTTCCAAGACTAAACCAGGAAGAAGTTGAATCCCTGAGTAGACCAATAGCAGGCTCTGAAATTGAGGCAACAATTAATAGCCTATCAACCAAAAAAAGTCCAGGACCAGATGGATTCACAGCTGAATTCTACCAGAGGTACAAGGAGGAGCTGGTACCATTCCTTCTGAAACTATTCCAATCAATTGAAAAAGAGGGAATCCTCCCTAACTCATTTTATGAGGCCAACATCATCCTGATACCAAAGCCTGGCAGAGACACAACAAAAAAAGAATTTTAGACCAATATCCCTGATGAACATCGATGCAAAAATCCTCAATAAAATACTGGCAAACCCGATTCAGCAGCACATCAAAAAGCTTATCCACCATGATCAAGTGGGCTTCATCCCTGGGATGCAAGGCTGGTTCAACATTGGCAAATCAATAAACGTAATCCAGCATATAAACAGAACCAAAGACAAGAACCACATGATTATCTCAATAGATGCAGAAAAGGCTTTTGACAAAATTCAACAGCCCTTCATGATAAAAACACTCAATAAATTCGGTATTGATGGAATGTACCTCAAAATAATAAGAGCTATTTATGACAAACCCACAGCCAATATCATACTGAATGGGCAAAAACTGGAAAAATTCCCTTTGAAAACTGGCACAAGGGATGCCCTCTCTCACCACTCCTATTCAACATAGTGTTAGAAGTTCTGGCTAGGGCAATCAGGCAAGAGAAAGAAATCAAGGGTATCCAGTTAGGAAAAGAAGAAGTCAAATTGTCCCTGTTTGCAGATGACATGATTGTATATTTAGAAAACTCCATTGTCTCAGCCCCAAATCTCCTTAAGCTGATAAGCAACTTCAGCAAAGTCTCAGGATACAAAATTAATGTGCAAAAATCACAAGCATTCTTATACACCAGTAACAGACAAGCAGAGAGCCAAATCAGGAATGAACTTCCATTCACAATTGCTTCAAAGAGAATAAAATACCTAGGAATCCAACTTACAAGAGATGTAAAGGACCTCTTCAAGGAGAACTACAAACCACTGCTCAGTGAAATCAAAGAGGACACAAACAAATGGAAGAACATACCATGCTCATGGATAGGAAGAATCAATATTGTAAAAATGGCCATACTGCCCAAGGTTATTTATAGATTCAATGCCATCCCCATCAAGCTACCAATGAGTTTCCTCACAGAATTGGAAAAAACTGCTTTAAAGTTCACATGGAACCAAAAAAGAGCTCGCATTGCCAACACAATCCTAAATCAAAAGAACAAAGCTGGAGGCATCACACTATCTGACTTCAAACTATACTACAAGGCTACAGTAACCAAAACAGCATGGTACTGGTACCAAAACAGAGATATAGACCAATGGAACAAAACAGAGTCCTCAGAAATAATACCACACATCTACTGCCATCTGATCTTTGACAAACCTGAGAGAAACAAGAAATGGGGAAAGGATTCCCTATTTAATAAATGGTGCTGGGAAAATTGGCTAGCCATAAGTAGAAAGCTGAAAGTGGATCCTGTCCTTACTCCTTATATGAAAATTAATTCAAGATGGATTAGAGACTTAAGTGGTAGACATAATACCATAAAAACCCTAGAAGAAAACCTAGGTAGTGCCATTCAAGACATAGGCATGGGCAAGGACTTCATGTCTAAAACACCAAAAGCAACGGCAGCAAAAGCCAAAATTGACAAATGGGATCTAATTAAACTGAAGAGCTTCTGCACAGCAAAAGAAACTACCATCAGAGTGAACAGGCAACCTACAGAATGGGAGAACATTTTTGCAATCCACTCATCTGACAAAGGGCTAATATCCAGAACCTACAAAGAACTCAAACAAATTTACAAGAAAAAAACAAACAACCCCATCAAAAAGTGGGCAAAGGATATGAACAGACATTTCTCAAAAGAAGACATGTGTACAGCCAACAGACACATGAAAAAATGCTCATCATCACTGGCCATCAGAGAAATGCAAATCAAAACCACAATGACATACCATCTCACACCAATTAGAATGGCAATCATTAAAAAGTCAGGAAACAACAGGTGCTGGAGAGGATGTGGAGAAATAGGAACACTTTTACACTGTTGGTGGGATTGTAAACTAGTTCAACCATTATGGAAAACAGTATGGCGATTCCTGAAGGATCTAGAACTAGATGTACCATATGACCCAGCCATCCCACTACTGGGTATATACCCAAAGGATTATAAATCATGCTGCTATAAAGACACATGCACACGTATGTTTATTGCAGCACTATTCACAATAGCAAAGACTTGGAATCAACCCAAATGTCCATCAGTGACTGACTGGATTAAGAAAATATGGCACATATACACCAGGGAATATTATGCAGTCATAAAAAAGGATGAGTTTGCGTCCTTTGTAGGGACATGGATGCAGCTGGAAACCATCATTCTTAGCAAACTATCACAAGAACAGAAAACCAAACACTGCATGTTCTCACTCATAGGTGGGAACTGAACAATGAGATCACCTGGACTCGGGAAGGGGAATATCACACTTCAGGCCCATCATGGGGATGGGGGAGGGTGGAGGGATTGCATTGGGAGTTATACCTGATATAAATGATGAATTGATGGATGCTGACGAGTTGATGGGTGCAGCACATCAACATGGCACAAGTATACATATGTAACAAACCTGCACGTTATGCAGATGTACCCTAGAACTTAAAGTCTAATAAAAAAAATTAAAAAATTAAAAATAAATAAATAAAAAATAAAAAAAGATAATAAATCTGTACTCTTTTACACACTGCTAAGTTTGTGTTTTTTTATAGCAGCAATAAATAACTAATACATGTACAGAAAGTTGCATAATGTAAGGTAAATATTTCTCAGACCTTCCCTTTCCATAGTTAAAACAGGTTTTAATGAATTTTTAAATTGAAAATTACTAGTTATTTCCTTGAAGAGGCTTATCTGGCCACCTATATCCTTTGATATTAACACGGTGAAACCCCGTCTCTACTAAAAATACAAAAAACTAGCCGGGCGAGGTGGCGGGCGCCTGTAGTCCCAGCTACTCGGGAGGCTGAGGCAGGAGAATGGCGTAAACCCAGGAGGCGGAGCTTGCAGTGAGCTGAGATCCGGCCACTGCACTCCAGCCTGGGCGAAAGAGCAAGACTCCGTCTCAAAAAAAAAAAAAAAAAAAAAAAAAAGAATCAGGAGAGGAGTTATATAGCATGATTGGGCAATGAGCACAAAGCTCATGCCAATTCTTCAATTTCCTCTGAGGAATTAGCTCTTCATTTCTTTTACAATATATATTGAGCATCTTAAGATTTGTACACTGTTCTTCATGCTGAAAACACAGAAATGCATAAATTTTATGTCATTGTAAAGATTACTTTCTAGTTTGGGAAAGGGTGTAAGATTTCAAACCAGTAATCTAATAAACACATAATATGTCGGGGAAATACATGCTCTGAATAAAAGTAAAGCAGTTTAACCATTCAAGACCACAAATGAAAATAGCCAGTATGCTGAAATTAGGATAACCTAAGACGACGCTGTGGTTCCAAGAAAATGGGGCATTTTTTTTTTATTATACTTTAAGTTCTAGGGTACATGTGCATAACGTGCAGGTTTGTTACATATGTATACTTGTGCCATGTTGGTGTGCTGCACCCATCAACTCGTCAGCACCCATCAATTCATTATTTATATCATGTATAACTCCCATGCTTCCTATCCTCCCATCAGTTGACCATAGACAGTTGGCTGGTGCCGTTGTAGGAAGTGTGCCACAGAGAAGAGTAGCTAAAGTTCCAGTTTTCTGTTTGGAAGACCAGAAAAAAGATCATGGTAGAGAAGAATAAATAGCTGGGGAAATTATGAAGTAAAAAGAGCCTGGGAAAATGACCTTATAAACGTATGTTCTCTTGGGCTCAGTCCTGTAATTCTTCAATATATTTAGGCAAGGTTAGAGAAACATCTCAGAGCAAGATGGCCAAGCAGAGAAGAAGCCAATATGTGATATCTTGGATACATTTCTGGGAGCCTCTTTTGTTTTCTGTTTCCTAAAACCCCAGCCTCCAGACAAGCCAACAAAGGCAATGGTTGTAGAAGTGACAGAGGTGGCAGTGAGGGCAGCAGGCCCTTAAAAATGGGAGATGGCAGAATTTCTTTTCTCATCAAAGAAGTTATGGTCTTAGGAGAATAGGTGAATACCCCTGCCCTTACCTTTTTTTTTTCTCTCTGTTCTCCAAATAGTTGTCCCCAGATGTGGGCATAGTCACAGACAAGGCAGAGATTAGTCACCAAAACCCCAGATTTCTAGCACTAGAGATTTATGCAAATTGAACAACAGGTTTTAAAAAGTGTATAGAGCTCAAGGAGCCTGTGGGACAAAACCGAAAGATCAAACACTCTGGACATCAGAGTTTAAGAAGAGGAAAAGTACGTAGTGCAAAAAAATTTAAAGAAATAATCGCTGGAAACTTTCTAAATTTGGCAAAAGGCATAAACATACAGATTCAAGAAACTCAGCAAAACCCAAAGTGGATAAACTAAACTCCAAAATATTATGTCCAGATATACAACAATTAACCTCCTAAAGACTAATGACAAAGAAAAGAATCTCTTAAAATTATAGAAAAATAGCAGGTCACTTATAGGGAAAAAAAAAAAATGACTTGAATTTCCATTGGTTTCTGATCAAAAACCATGGAGACCAGAAGAAAGAACAATATTTTCCAAGTATTGAAGGAAAAGAATGGTAATTCCAGAATTCTATATACTGACAAAATGTATTTCAGTAATAAAAGTTAAAGACATTCCCAGATGATGGAAAACTAAGAGAATTGGAGACCTATTCTAAAAGAAATTCTTCAGTTAGAAGAGAAATAATGCCAGCAGAAAATTTGAACTACCTGGAAGAAGGAAGAGCAAAGAAATGGTAAATATCTGGGTAAATATAATGGACTATCTTCTTCTTTTGAGCTCTTTAAAATATGTTTATAGTTCAAAGCAAAATTTATAACATTGCCTGGAAAGAAGTTCAATGTATGTAGACATAATACAAAGGAAAAAGTGCCAAGAGTTATGCATTCTATTTGAATTGGTAAAATATTGATTCTAAATAGACTTTGAAAGCCAAAATACCAAAAATTCTAAAGAAATAATAAAAATACAATTGAGAAATTAAAATATAATAGAAAATATTCAAAAATTCAAAATAAGGAAAGAGTGGGAGAGCCTGAGTGGAAACGGCAGCTTCTGTTTCTTATGAGAAGTAAATGAACTACTTTTCCTCCTTTCAATGTTAAATGAGAGAATGATGAAAAACAGAGGTATAAAATTAGATGATAAGAAATTGAAATAGTAGCTGCCATAACACAGGAAGCATACACTCCCAAAAGAGAGACAACAGTGGTGGCTGGGGCAGTGCCAGGGGTGGTTTCACAGCATCATAATACTCTCAGATGTTATTTAAATGACAGAAGAGAGATAATTTGACAAGTTACGACTCTAAATGAGGAAAAGGGAAGAATTATTGAAAGAAAAAAGTTAAGAAGTTATTTGGTGTTTTTAAAAAATAATCCTAAATTGAAAGATGAGTGATATTGAGGATATTGAATGAAAGAGGGATAGGCTGGTAGGAGAAGCTATAGAAGATACAAAGGATGTGAAAGAATGAGGCAGGCTCTGTAGGGTAGCTCTGTCACGTAGCCCATTGAATACTACGCTACGCAGTGATCACTTACCACAATGCTATTTTTTCACATCTTTGTCTCTCCTGCTCTTACTCTCAACTCTATCTTCCAGTATACTTGATATGTAGATATGTAGATATATTTTATATACACAAATACATACCCAAACACACATGCTCTGGGTATAATTGAACATTCCTACCTTATATTCTCTCTGACTGCATGCCACACTCTGAGATGGTATTTGTGCATCACATATAAAAAGAGCTCCTATGACTGCTGAAGTACAGTAGTCTACATGGAATGTGCTTTGTAATATATGTAGTTTACTCCAGTAAAACTTGTTTATCACAATCTAAGTTGTGCATTGTCCAACAGTTTTGACCCATAAACCAGTTGTCAAATAGGATAGAGATGATAGCGTAGAGATGATAGAGTCACAAATACTTCAAACCACCATAAAGTTTTCCTTTTATGGCCCAGTAAAGAATATATACCAATATTTAATTAGCACAAAAAATAAAGAGGAATTAGAAGACAAAGTTAATAGGAAACTAAGAATTTGGTATATTTGAAGAATAAAAACACATTTTTTAAAACTCATAACAGGATGACATCTTTAATGCTTTTCCCATTGAGAAAAAAAAAAAAAAGAAAAATGCAGCTTGCTGCCAGAGTTCATTTAATTTTACATAAACATGATCTTTGAGGCTGAAGCAAATATGACTTATTTTTAATGTGAAAATAAACTGTAAAAACTGTTATCCAAGTTATTTCTAAACAGAACAAACATCAGAATTATCTGAATCATCACAATCATCTGTTTTGGAAAAAAAATCAGATTTATCAAATGAATCTTTGGCCAATAAGTGTTTGAAAACAATGTTATCACACATAGGAATGCTACAGTTTCTAGGATTTTACATTTTCAGGAATCAGCAATGACTATATTTTGTAAATGGAAACACGACTGCTAAAAGGAGAATGCTGTAAATAGTATGACGTCTTTCATTTCCAAAGTGGGCTATGCTAGACCAATGTGAATATAACAATAAAAGTGAGATATTTCATGACAAAGTTATCTTGGGGTAAATGTTGCAGCTGCAAACACTGCTGGCTAGTATTCCTGTGGCAAACAGGACAAGGGTTAATGTTACTTCAAACTTCATAGTGCCATTAGTAAAAGATTAGCAGTATCTGTGACTAGTCATTTAAAAATCTCAAAATAAGTGGTCATAAAGAGTTGAAGGTTACATAAACATTAACTTAGAACTTTAGAACTGGAAGATATCTTAGAGACTACTTGGTCTAACCCTTCATTATACAGATAAAGAAACTCAGTTACTAACCTATGATCCCAAATTAGAAAATGGAAGAGCCAGAGAAAATTCAAACGGAGTCAAAGATGACCCAATATATCTGTCCTTTAATTTTTTGAGGATATTTAAGCTAAATGTCCTAAAACTCACATGACTATAACAATAAAATTGCATGCTTTCCTATCCCCCAATTTTTTTAAATAATTTTAACTTTTATTTTAGATTTAGAGGGTACACGTGCACATTTTGTTGTTTTGTTTGCTTTTTATATAAGGTCTTTCTCTGTCACCCCCACTGGAATGATATGGCAAGATCTCAGCTCACTGCAACTTCCACCTCCTGAGCTCAAGCAATCTTCCAGCCTCAGCATGCTGAGTAACTGGGACTACAGGTGCACACCACCACACCCAGCAATTTTTTGTTTTTTTCGCTTTTTGTAGAGATGAGGTTTGACTGCGTTACCCAGGCTGGTCTTAAAGTTCTGGGTTTAAGTGATTCCCTCCACCTCAGCCTCCCAAAGTGATGTGATTACAGTTATGAGCCACCACATCTGGTCAATGCAGGTTTGTTAACTGGGACTATTGTGTGATGCTGAGGTTTGGAGTACAATTGGTGGTGCCACTCAGGAAGTGAACAAAATAACCAATAGTTTGTTTGTCAACGCTTGGCCCACACTCTCCCTCCCCTCTTCTAGAAGCTCCCAGTTTCTATTGTGGCCAACATTATGTCCAAAAATAAGCAATGTTTAGCTCCCACTTATAAGTAAGAATATACAGTATTTCATTTTCTGTTCCTGCATTAATTTGCTTAAGATTATGGCCTCCAGCTGCACCCATGTTGCTGCAAAGGGCATGATTTTGTTCATTTAATGACTGCATAGAATTTCACAGTATGTGTGTACTACATTTTTTTATCTAGTCAACCATTGATGGGTACCTAGGTTGATTTGATGTATCTGCTATTATGACCAGTGCTGTGATAAACATGTGAGCGCATGTGTCTTTTTGGTATAATGTTCTATATTTCTTTACTTATGTACCCAGTAATGAGATTGCAGCATCAAATGATAGTTATATTTCAAATTCCTTGAGAAAGCTTCCAACTGCTTTTCACAGTGGCTAAACTAGTTAACACTCCGACCAACAATGTATAAGTGCTCTCTTTTCTCCACATCCTCACCAGCATGTGTTGTGTTTGACTTTTTAATCATATACATTCTGACTGACATGAGATAGTCTCTTATTGTGGTTTCTATTTGCATTGCTCTGATGATAAGTGATGTAGAAGGGTATGTTTTCATGTTTGTTGGCTGCTTGTATTTCTGCTTTTTGGAAGTATACTTTCATGTCCTTTGCCCATTTTTAACGGAGGTATTTGGTTTTTCCTTGTTGAATCAAGTTCCTTACAGGTTCTGGATGTTAGATCTTTGTTGGATACATGGTTTGTGACTATTTTTCCTCATTCTTTAGGTTGTCTGTTTACTCTGTTAATAGTTTCCTTTGCTGTGCAGAAGCTCTTTAATTACCCCACTTGTCAATTTTTTTGTTGCAATTGCTTTTGAGGACTTAATAATTTTTTTCCCAAGGCTGATGGCCATGATGGTGTTTCCTAGATTTTCTTCTAGAATTCTTATAGTTGTAGGACTTACATTCAAATAGTTAATCCACCTTGAGTTAACTTTTGTTTATGGTAAAAAGTAGGCATCCAATTTCATTTTTCTGCATATGGCTAGCCAAGTACCCCAGCACTATTTATTGAATAAAGGGTCCTTTCCCATTCTGTATTTTTGTCGACTTAGTTGAAGATCAGATGACTGTAAGTGTGCACTCTTATTTCTGGGTTCTCTATTCTGTTCCATCAGTCCATGTATCTGTTTTTGTACCAGTATTATACTGCTTTGGTTACGGTAGTCTTATAGTTTTAAGCCAGCTAATGTGATGCCTCTAGCTTTTGCTTATGATTGCTTTGGTTATTCCAGCTCATTTTTGGTTCCATATGAATTTTAGGACAGTTTTTTTCTAGTTCTGCAAAAAAAAATGTTGGTAGTTTAATGGAATAATGTTGAATCTATAGATTGCTTTGAGCACTATGGATATTTTAATGATATTGGTTCTTCCAATCCATGAGGCATGGGATGTTTTTCTGTTTGTTTCATCTATTCTTTCTTTCAACAATATTTTATATTTCTTGCAAAGATCTTTCACCTCCTTGATTAGATGTATTCCTGGGTATTTTATCTTTTTATGGCTATTGAAAATGGAATAGCCTTCTTAATTTGACTCTGTGCATGAACATTATTGATGTATAGAAATGTTACTGAAGGTCCAGTGTGGTGGCTCACAACCATAATCCCAGCACTTCGGGAGGCTGAGACAGGAGGATCACTTGAGCCCAGGAGTTTCAGACAAGCCTGCACAATAAAGTGAGACTAAGCCTACCAAAAAAAAAAAAAAAATCAACCCCAAATAAAAAATGAGCCAGGCAAGGTGGCATGTGCCTGAGGTCCTAGCTATTTGCAAGACTGATATGGGAGGTTTGCTTGAGCTTAGGAAGTTGGGGCTGTAGTGAGCCAACGTCACATCACAGCCTTCTAGCCTGGCAAAGATAGTGAGATTCTGTCCAAACAATATTAAGAAAAAAGAAATGCTTGTGATTTTCGAACATTGATTTTATATCCTGAACCTTTACTGAAGTCATTTGTCAGTTCTAGGAGCCTTTTGGTGGATTGTTTAGGGTTTTCTAGGTATAGAATCATATCATTAGTGAAGAGAGATAGTGTGACTTATTTTCCAAATGGTATAGAATCATATCATTAGTGAAGAGAGATAGTGTGACTTATTTTCCTATTTGGATGATTTTATTTCTTCCTCTTTCCAGATTGCTCTGGCTAGCATTTCCAGTGCTATGTTGAATAGGAGTGATGAGAGTGAGCAACCTTATCTATTCCAGATTTCTGAAAGGGGAATGCTTTCAGTTTTTGCCTGTTCAATATATTGACTGTGGGTTTGTCATAGAAGGCTCTTATTGTTTTGAGGTATGGTCCTTCAATGCCTAGTTTCTTGAGGGGTTTTTTATCATGAAGAGGTATTAGATTTTATTGAAAGCTTTTCCTGCATCTATTGGGATGATCATATGGTTTTTGTTTTTAATTCTGATTATTTGTGAATCACATTTATTGATCTGCATATGTTAACTCAACTTTGCAGTTTATGAATGAAGCCTACTTGTCCGTGGTAAATTAATTTTGTGATATGCTGCTGGACTCAGTTTGCCAGTATTTTGTTGAGGATTTTTGCATTTACATCCATCAAGGATATAGGCCTGTATCATCATCATCTGGTAATTTGAAGAACAAAAATACATTTTTTAAAACTCATGATAACGGGATGACATATTTAATGCTTTTCCCATTTAGAAAAAAAAAAAAAAAAAGCGCAGCTTGCTGCTAGAGTCCATTTAATTTTACATAAACATGCTCTTTGAGACTGAAGCAAATTTGACTGATTTTCAATGTGAAAATAAAACATAAAAACTGTTCTTGGAGTTATTTCTAAACAGAACCAACACCAGAATCATCTGAATCATCAGAATCACATATATTGGAAAAAAATCAGATTCATCAACTGAATCTTTGGCCAATAAGGATATTGGCCAGCATCATCATTGGATGATGCTTTCTCCACAGAAGGAACTAGGGAGGAGTATTGGGGCCCGTGCCGGGGGTGGTGGAGAATGAACAGACACAAGAGACAAAGACAAACAGAGAACATGGCGGCCGCACCTAGAGCCTCTGCCTCACTTTATTTACTCCATAAATCCCACGTCAGCAAAAATAACACAATGCAAAACAAACTTTCTGCACCCAGATATAACCTTCTGCTTAGTTCCTTGTCTCTAAGTTCTTTCTTATTTTGTCTGCCTTCTTGGCGCCTACTAGAGTTCATTAAAAGTTCAATTAGAGATGCTGTCCTTGACTACTGGAGTTCATTGAAAGTGCAACTAGCTAGAAATACTGTCCTTGAGCCTTATCTATTCTTAGCATATTATTTTCAATGGCCCCTACAGAGGAGTTCTTCCTCCTTAGGAATAGTTTCAGTAGAATTGGTACCAGCTCTTTTTCGTACATCTGGTAGAATTCGGCTGTGAATCCAGGGCCTTTTTTCGGTTCATAGGTTTTTTTATTATTATAACGGATTCAATTTTGGAACTTGATATTGGCCCATTTAGAGTTTCAATTTATTCCCGATTCGATCTGTGGAGATTGTGTGTTTCTAAGAATTTACCCATTTCCTCTATATTTTCTAGTTTGTGTGCATAGAGGTGTTTTGTAATAGTCTCTGAGGATGTTTTGTATTTCTGTGTATTCCTCAATTATGATAGAACATTGGATAGTCTTTTGTTAACTCAACATCATCTTCACTCCTGCTAGGAATCCCACTAAATAAATTTCCCCACATCTTCTCCCCTATGTGGTTCTACGTTAACATCTGTCAATGAGAAACCATCTCATGATGTTTAGATGTGACTGAAAGAGACAGTTGCAGGCAGACAAGTAGGTAGATGGCAGTTATATGATTTTCTGACAGTCTCCTGTGAATCACTCACTATAGTTTAGCTGAAACATATGATAGTAAATTTTTGTTACTCACTTGAGTTGGTTCTGCAAATCAAGATAGTCAGTGGGAGGCTCTCAGAGGTTCTTAAATTCCCAGCAATTTCTATGTGAAATCCACTTCAGAGTTTAAAATGAGAATATCTTCTCTGAATTCTGATTCCTCATCCTAGACAGCAGTTATATATGTCTCTAATTTCATGTGTTACAATTCTTTGTAATTAGAATATAGAATGTTTTCCATTTTCTTGACTGAAGCATGATTGCTATACAAAGACAAGACTCAATATTTTCACTACCAAAAGTTAGTCCCATACAAAATTTGGATCTGTTATTTCTGGGAATACCTAAAATTGGATCTTAAGAGCATATAATAGATACAGTCACTGTATTGTATCATGTATGACACACATAATCCCATTTTTACACCTTGTAAAGACACTTGGAAAGGTTTAAGCACTGTCATTGCCCATGAAGACAAGGAATATTATCCATCCTGAAGATTTTCATGTATGCTCTCACCACATATGTCATTTTCACCCAGAGAAAAGTAGAAGAGCCTCCTCCTTAGCTCTGAGACATGCTTTTCCATTGGAGTTCTTGTACCCAGAGTTTTACAAATCTCTCTGAACACTCTCATGAACTAATTCTCTAGAAATGATTTCCTTCCAAGAATCTCACCAAATGTCTCATAAAAAAAAAAAAAAAAAAGGTATTTCCTTTGACCAGATGACTTCATTTGCATTACTGGACTGGGGAGACTCCATAATACCTGTATAGTCCCCTTCCATTCAATTTTCCCTCTCACCCACCCCCACCACAAAAAATAAATTTGTTTCACCTGGTAACCAACAATCCTTTTTTTTCTTTCTTTCTTTTTTTTTTTTTATTATACTTTAAGTTCTAGGGTACATGTGCATAACGTGCAGGTTTGATACATATGTATACTTGCGCCATGTTGGTGTGCTGCACCCATCAACTCGTCAGCACTCATCAATACGTCATTTATATCAGGTATACCTCCCAACGCAATCCCTCCCCCTGCCCCCCTCCCTATGATAGGCCCCGATGTGTGATGTTCTCCTTCCCCAGTCCAAGTGATCTCATTGTTCAGTTCCCACCTATGAGAACATGCAGTGTTTGGTTTTCTGTTCTTGTGATAGTTTGCAAAGAATGATGGTTTCCAGCTGCATCCATGTCCCTACAAAGGACACAAACTCATCCTTTTTAATGGCTGCATAATATTCCATGGTGTATATGTGCCACATTTTCTTAATCCAGTCTGTCACAGACGGACATTTGGGTTAATTCCAAGTCTTTGCTATTATGAATAGTGCTGCAATAAACATACGTGTGCATATGTCTTTATAGCAGCATGATTTATAATCCTTTGGGTATATACCCATTAGTGGGATGGCTGGGTCATATGGTACATCTAGATCTCGATCCTTCAGGAATCGCCATACTGTTTTCCATAATGGTTGACTAGTTTACAATCCCACCAACAGTGTAGAAGTGTTCCTATTTCTCCACATCCTCTCCAGCACCTGTTGTTTCCTGACTTTTTAATGATTGCCATTCTAACTGGTGTGACACGGTATCTCATTGTGGTTTTGATTTGCATTTCTCTGATGGCCAGTGATGATGAGCATTTTTTCATGTGTCTGTTGGCTGTATGAATGTCTTCTTTTGAAAAATGTCTGTTCATATCCTTTGCCCACTTTTTGATGGGGTTGTTTGTTTTTTTCTTGTAAATTTGTTTGAATTCTTTGTAGATTCTGGATATTACCCCTTTGTCAGATGAGTAGATTGCAAAAATTTTCTCCCATTCTGTAGGTTGCCTGTTCACTCTGATGGTAGTTTCTTTTGCTGTGCAGAAGCTCTTCAGTTTAATTAGATCCCATTTGTCAATTTTGGCTTTTGTTGCCGTTGCTTTTGGTGTTTTAGACATGAAGTCCTTGCTCATGCCTATGTACTGAATGGTATTACCTAGGTTTTCTTCTAAGGTTTTTATGGTATTAGGTCTAACATTTCAGTCTCTAATCCATCTTGAACTAATTTTCGTATAAGGAGTAAGGAAAGGATCCAGTTTCAGCTTTCTACTTATGGCTAGCCAATTTTCCCAGCACCATTTATTAAATAGGGAATGCTTTCCCCATTTCCACTTTTTGGCAGGTTTGTCAAAGATCAGATGGCCGTAGATGTCTGGTATTATTTCTGAGGACTCTGTTCTGTTCCATTGGTCTATATCTCTATTTTGGTACCAGTACCATGCTGTTTTGGTTACAGTAGCCTTGTAGTATAATTTGAGGTCAGATAGCAAGATGCCTCCAGCTTTGTTCTTTTGACTTAGGATTGTCTTGGCAATGTGGGCTCTTTTTTGGTTCCATATGAACTTTAAAGCAGTTTTTTCCAATTCTGTGAGGAAACTCATTGGTAGCTTGATGGAGATGACATTGAATCTATAAATAACCTTGGGCAGTATGGCCATTTTCACGATATTGATTCTTCCTATCCATGAGCATGGTATGTTCTTCCATTTGTTAGTGTCCTCTTTTATTTCACTGAGCAGTGGTTTGTAGTTCTCCTTGAAGAAGTCCTTTACATCCCCTGTAAGCTGCATTCCTAGGTATTTTATTCTCTTTGAAGCAATTGTGAATGGAAGTTCATTCATGATTTGGCTCTCTGTTTGTCTCTTACTGGTGTATAAGAGTGCCTGTGATTTTTGCACATTAATTTTGTATCCTGAGAATTTGCTGAAGTTGCTTATCAGCTTAAAGAGATTTTGGGCTGAGACACTGGGGTTTTCTAAATATACAGTCATGTCATCTGCAAACAGGGACAATTTGACTTCTTCTTTTCCTAACAGGATACTCTTGATTTCTTTTTCTTGCCTGATTGCCCTAGACAGAACTTCTAACACTATGTTGAATAGGAGTGTGAGAGAGGGCATCCCTGTCTTGTGCCAGTTTTCAAAGGGAATTTTTCCAGTTTTTGCCCATTCAGTATGATATTGGCTGTGGGTTTGTCATAAATAGCTCTTATTATTTTGAGGTACGTTCCATCAATACCGAATTTATTGAGCGTTTTTAGCATGAAGGGCTGTTGAATTTTGTCAAAAGCCTTTTCTGAATCTATTGAGATAATCATGTGTTTCTTTTCTTTGGTTCTGTTTATATGCTGGATTACGTTTATTGATTTGCGAATGTTGAACCAGCCTTGCATCCCAGGGATGAAGCCCACTTGATCATGGTGGATAAGCTTTTTGATGTGCTGCTGAATCGGGTTTGCCAGTATTTTATTGAGGATTTTTGCATCGATGTTCATCAGGGATATTGGTCTAAAATTCTCTTTTTTTGTTGTGTCTCTGCCAGGCTTTGGTATCAGGATGATGTTGGCCTCATAAAATGAGTTAGGGAGCATTCCCTCTTTTTCAATTGATTGGAATAGTTTCTGAAGGAATGGTACCAGCTCCTCCTTGTACCTCTGGTAGAATTCAGCTATGAATCCATCTGGTCCTGGACTTTTTTTGGTGGGTAGGCTATTAATTGTTGCCTCAATTTCAGAGCCTGCTATTGGTCTATTCAGGGATTCAACGTCTTCCTGGTTTAGTCTTGGAAGAGTGTAACTTTCCAGGATATTATCCATTTCTTCTAGATTTCCTAGTTGATTTGCGTAGAGGCATTTATAGTACTCTCTGATGGTTGTTTGTATTTCTGTGGGGTCCCTGGTGATATCCCCTTTATCATTTTTTATTGTGTCTATTTGATTCTTCTCTCTTTTCTTCTTTATTAGTCTTGCTAGCAGTCTGTCAATTTTGTTGATTTTTTCAAAAAACCAACTCCTGGATTCATTGATTTTTTGGAGGGTTTTTTGTGTCTCTATCTCCTTCAGTTTCACTCTGATCCTAGTTATTTCTTGCCTTCTGTTAGCTTTTGAATGTGCTTGCTCTTGCTTCTCCAGTTCTTTTAATTTTGAGGTTAGAGTGTCAATTTTAGATCTTTCCAGCTTTCTCTTGTGGGCATTTAGTGCTATAAATTTCCCTCTACACGCTACTTTAAATGTGTCCCAGAGATTCTGGTATGTTGTATCTCTGTTCTCATTGGTTTCAAAGAACATCTTTATTTCTGCCTTCATTTCGTTATGTACCCAGTAGTCACTCAGGAGCAGTTTGTTCAGTTTCCATGTAGTTGAGCGGTTTTGATTGAGTTTCTTAGTCCTGAGGTCTAGTTTGATTGCACTGTGGTCTGAGAGACAGTTTGTCATAATTTCTGTTCTTTTACATTTGCTAAGGAGTGCTTTACTTCCAATTATGTGGTCAATTTTGGAATAAATGCGATGTCGTGCTGAGAAGAATGTATATTCTGCTGATTTGGGGTGGAGAATTCTATAGACGTCTATTAGGTCTGCTTGGTGCAGAGATGAGTTCAATTCCTGGATATCCTTGTTAACTTTGTCTCGTTGATCTGTCTAATGTTGACAGTGGAGTGTTGAAGTCTACCATTATTATTGTATGGGAGTCTAAGTCTCTTTGTAAGTCTCTAAGGATTTGCTTTATGAATTTGGGTGCTCCTGTATTGGGTACATATATATTTAGGATAGTTAGCTCTTCCTGTTGAATTGATCCCTTTACGATTATGTAATGCCCTCTTTGTCTCTTTTGATCTTTGATGGTTTAAAGTCTATTTTATCAGAGACTAGGATTGCAACCCCTGCTTTTTTTTGTTCTCCATTTGCTTGGTAGATCTTCCTCCATCCCTTTATTTTGAGCCTATGTATGTCTCTGCATGTGAGATGGGTCTCCTGAATACAGCAAACTGATGGGTCTTGACTCTTTAGCCAGTTTTCCAGTCTGTGTCTTTTAATTGGAGCATTTAGTCCATTTACATTTAGGGTTAATATTGTTATGTGTGAACTTGATCCTGCCATTATGCTATTAATTGGTTATTTTGCTCGTTAGTTGATGCAGTTTCTTCCTAGCCTCGATGGCCTTTACATTTTGGCATGTTTTTGCAATGGCTGGTACCGGTTGTTCCTTTCCATGTTTAGGGCTTCCTTCAGGGTCTCTTGTAAGGCAGCCCTGGTGGTGACAAAAGCTCTAAGCATTTGCTTACCTGTAAAGGATTTTATTTCTCCTTCACTGATGAAAGTTAGTTTGGTTGGATATGAAATTCTGGGTTGAAAATTCTTTTCTTTAAGAATGTTGAATATTGGCCCCCACTCTCTTTGGGCTTGGAGACTTTCTGCTGAGAGGTCTGCTGTTAGTGTGATGGGCTTCCCTTTGTGGGTACCCCGACCTTTCTCTCTGGCTGCCCTTAAGATTTTTTCCTTCATTTCAACTTTGGTGAATCTGGCAATTCTGTGTCTTGGAGTTGCTCTTCTCAAGGAGTATCTTTGTGGCGTTCTCTGTATTTCCTGAATTTGAATGTTGGCCTGCCCTACTAGGTTGGGGAAGTTCTCCTGGATGATATCCTGAAGAGTGTTTTCCAAATTGGTTCCATTTTCCCCCTCACTTTCAGGCACCCCAAACAGATGGAGATTTGGTCTTTTTACATAATCCCATACTTCTTGCAGGCTTTGTTCATTTCTTTTTCTTCTTTTTTCTTTTGGTTTCTCTTCTCACTTCATTTCATTCATTTGATCCTCAATCGCTGATACTCTTTCTTCCAGTTGATCGAGTCGGTTACTGAAGCTTGTGGATTTGTCACGTATTTCTCATGTCATGGTTTTCATCTCTGTCATTTCGTTTATGATCTTCTCTGCATTAATTAGTCTGGCTGTCAATTCTTCCACTTTTTTTTTCAAGATTTTTAGTTTCTTTCCACTGGGTACATAATTCCTCCTTTAGCTCTGAGAGGTTTGATGGACTGAAGCCTTCTTCTCTCATCTTGTCAAAGTCATTCTCTGACCAGCTTTGATCCGTTGCTGGCGATGGGCCGCGCTCCTTTGCAGGGGGAGATGCGCTCTTATTTTTTGAATTTCCAGCTTTTCTGCCCTTCTTCTTCCCCATCTTTGTGGTTTTATCTGTTTCTGGTCTTTGATGATGGTGACGTACTGATGGGGTTTTGGTATAGGTGTCCTTCCTGTTTGATAGTTTTCCGTCTGACAGTCAGAAGGACGGTCTGTTCGTTTGTTGGAGATTGCTTGAGGTCCACTCCAGACCCTGTTTGCCTGGGTATCAGCAGCAGAGGTTGCCGAAGATAGAATATTGCTGAACAGCGAGTGTACCTGTCTGATTCTTTCTTTGGAAGTTTCCTCTCAGGGGTGACTCCACCCTGTGAGGTGTGGGGTGTCAGACTGCCCCTAGTGGGGGATGTCTCCCAGCTAGGCTACTCAGGGGTCAGGGACCCACTGGAGCAGGCAGTCTGTCCCTTCTCAAATCTCAACCTCCCTGTTGGGAGATCCACTGCTCTCTTCACAGCTGTCAGACAGAGTCGTTTGTGTCTACAGAGGTTTCTGCTGCTTTTTGTTGTTGTTGTTGTTGTTGTTGTCTCTATCTCCTTCAGTTCTGCTCTGATCTTAGTTATTTCTTCCCTTCTGCTAGCTTTTGAATGTGTTTGCTCTTGCTTCTCCAGTTCTTTTAATTGTGATGTTAAAGTGTCAATTTTAGATCTTTCCTGCTTTCTCTTGTGGGCATTTAGTGCTATAAATTTCCCTCTACACACTGCTTTAAATGTGTCCCAGAGATTCTGGTATGTTGTATCTTTGTTCTCATTGGTTTCAAAGAACATCTTTATTTCTGCTTTCATTTTGTTATGTACCCAGTAGTAATTCAGGAGCAGGTTGTTCAGTTTCCATGTAGTTGAGTGGTTTTGGTTAAGTTTCTTAGTCCTGAGTTCTAGTTTGATTGCACTGTGGCCTGAGAGACAGTTTGTTATAACTTCTCTTCTTGTACATTTGCTGAGGATTGCTTTACTTCCAATTACGTGGTCAATTTTGGAATTAGTGTGATGTCGTGCTGAGAAGAATGTATATTCTGTTGATTTGGGGTCGAGAGTTCTATAGATGTCTATTAGGTCTGCTTGCTACAGAGATGAGTTCAATTAGTGGATATCCTTGTTAACTTTCTGTCTCGTTAACTTTCTGTTTCTCTAATGTTGACAGTGGGGTGTTCAAGTCTCCCATTATTATTGTATGGGAGTCTAAGTCTCTTTGTAAGTCTCTAAGGACTTGTTTTATGAATCTGGGTGCTCCTGTATTGGATGCATATATACTTAGGACAGTTAGCTCTTCCTGTTGAATTGATCCCTTTACCATTATGTAATGTTGTTCTTTGTCTCTTGATCTTTAATGGTTTAAAGTCTGTTTTATCAGAGACTAGGATTGCAACCCCTGTGTTTTTTTGTTCTCCATTTGCTTGGTAAATCTTCCTCCATCCCTTTATTTTGAGCCTATATGTGTCTCTGCATGTGAGATGGGTCTCTTGAATACAGCATACTGATGGGTCTTGACTCTTTAGCCAGTTTGCCAGTCTGTGTCTTTTAATTGGTCCATTTAGTCCCTTTACATTTAAGGTTAATATTGTTATGTGTGAAGTTGTCCTGCCATTATGATATTAACTGATTATTTTGCTCATTAGTTGATGCAGTTTCTTCCTAGCATCAATGGTCTTTACATTTTGGCATGTTTTTGCAATGGTGGTACCGGTTGTTCCTTTCCATGTTTAATGCTTCCTTCAGGGTCTCTTGTAAGGCAGGCCTGGTGGTGGCAAAATCTCTAAGCATTTGCTTACCTGTAAAGGATTTTATTTCTCCTTCAATGATGAAACTTCGTTTGGCTGGATATGAAATTCTGGGTTGAAAATTCTTTTCTTTAAGAATGTTGAATATTGGCCCCCACTCTCTTCGGGCTTGGAGACTTTCTGCTGAGTGATCTGCTGTTAGTCTGATGGGCTTCCCTTTGTGGGTACCCCGACCTTTCTCTCTGGCTGCCCTTAAGATTTTTTCCTTCATTTCAACTTTGGTGAATCTGGCAATTCTGTGTCTTGGAGTTGCTCTTCTGGAGGATTATCTTTGTGGTGTTCTCTGTATTTCCTGAATTTGAATGTTGGCCTGCCCTACTAGGTTGGGGAAGTTCTCCTGGGTGATATCCTGAAGAGTGTTTTCCAACTTGGTTCCATTTTCCCCCTCACTTTCAGGCACCCCAAACAGATGGAGATTTGGTCTTTTTACATAATCCCATACTTCTTGCAGGCTTTGTTCATTTCTTTTTCTTCTTTTTTCTTTTGGTTTATCTTCTCGCTTCATTTCATTCATTTGATCCTCAATCACTGATACTCATTCTTCCAGTTGATCTAGTCGGTTACTGAAGCTTGTGGATTTGTCACGTATTTCTCGTGTCATGGTTTTCATCTCTGTCATTTCATTTATGACCTTCTCTGCATTAATTATTCTAGCTATCAATTCTTCCACTCTTTTTTCAAGATTTTTAGTTGCTTTGCGCTGGGTACGTAATTCCTCCTTTAGCTCTGAGAAGTTTGATGGACTGAAGCCTTTTTCTCTCATCTCGTCAATGTCATTCTCTGACCAGCTTTGATCCATTGCTGGCGAGGAGCTGCACTCTTTTGCAGGGGGAGATGCGCTCTTATTTTTTGTATTTCCAGCTTTTCTGTCCTGCTTCTTCCCCATCTTTGTGGTTTTATCTGCCTCTGGTCTTTGATGATGGTGACATACTCATGGGGTTTTGGTATAGGTATTCTTCCTGTTTGGTAGTTTTCCTTCTAATAGTCAGGACCCTCAGCTGTAGGTCTGTTGGAGATTGCTTGAGGTCCACTCCAGACTCTCTTTGCCTGGGTATCAGCAGCAGAGGTTGCAGAAGATAGAATATTGCTGAACAGCGAGTATACCTGTCTGATTCTTACTTTGGAAGCTTCCTCTCAGGGATGTACTCCACCCTCTGAGGTGTGGGGTGTGTGACTGCCCCTAGTGGGGGATGTCTCCCAGTTAGGCTACTCAGGGCTCAGGTACCCACTTGAGCAGGCCGTCTGTCCATTCGCAGATCTCAGCCTCCATATTGGGAGATCCACTGCTCTCTTCAAAGTTTTCAGACAGAGTTGTTCACATCTGCACAGGCCTCTGCTGCTTCCCCTGTTGTTTTTTAGCTCTGCCCTGTCCCCAGAGGTGTAGTCTACAGAGACAGGCAGGTTTCCTTGAGCTGCTGTGAGCTCCACCCAGTTCGAGCTTCCCAGAGGCTTTGTTTACCTATTTAAGCCTCAGCAATGGCGGGCGCCCCTCCCCCAGCCTCGCTGCTGCCGTTTCGGTTAGATCGCAGACAGCTGTGTTAGCAATGAGGGAGGCTCCGTGGCCGTGGGACCCTCCTGGCCAGGTGTGGGTATAATCTCCTGGTGTGCCCGTTTGCTTAAAGCGCAGTATTGGGGTGGGAATTACCCGATTTTCCAGGTGTTGTGTGTCTCATTTCCCCTGCCTAGGAAAAGGGATTCCCTTCCCCCTTGCGCTTCCCAGGTGAGGCAATGCCTCGCCCTGCTTCAGCTCTCGCTGGTCGGGCTGCAGCAGCGGACCAGCACCGATTGTCCGGCACTCCCCAGTGACATGACCCCAGTACCTCCGTTGAAAATGCAGAAATCACCAGTCTTCTGTGTTGCTTGTGCCGGGAGTTGGAGACTGGAGCCGTTCCTATTCGGCCATCTTGTTCCGCCCCACCCCCAACAATCGTTTTATCGTATTAACCAATGCAAACCTCACAGGATGTTAAAATGGTATTTTTCTTGTCTCCATTTTAGCTGAAGCATAAAAACAATACATAGACCTTCCAAAATGACACCATTTTCCTGCAATTTTAAAGTGGGTGAAAGAAAAAATAATTCCTACCTCCATCATTTACATTGAGGATAAAAAGATTCTTAGAAAATTTATAAAGAGGGTATTTGGAAGTGGTTACTGCTGTGTGGGACGCTTCAGTCTGCTCCTTGTCAAGATGAAGGACTAGGATTGGGTTTCCTTTTCTTCATCCAAGCCTGGTGTGGAGACCGTGAGGATGTGCATTGTAAACTTCCAAACTAAGAGCCCCAGTTTCTGTATACTGAAATATATTGTGTTACTCTCACACAATAGCCTAGAATTAGAAGAATACTGTGGCCAACCCATTACAGATAAATATGGGACTTCACTGATGACCAGCTTTGGCTTACAAGTTCCTCCAAGAGCCTTTGCTGGGCTTTCCTTAGACAGCACTGCAGTCTAGAACCCTTCCAACTTAGTTTTCTTCCTCTCTTTTTCACTAAGAGGCTGGCTTTTATTGCAGATTTGAAACTTTCCCAGCCTTCTCCAACTCCCCCCATGTTATCTCACAGACATTTTTGTTAATAATATCGTTGCACATTTAATGCCTTCTTGGCATCTGCTTCTTGGAAGATACAAACTAATTCAGGTGGCAGTAGTAGCGTAACAGATGGCTGACCTGACTTAACCCACTGCCTGCCAGGTGAAGTGGATTCTTAAGTGGGGCATGGCTAATCCCTGGAGCAAAGTGATGGCTCAATTGCTAAAACTATCACAACCAATGACAACCTGGGAAAATGTCCCAGTGTATGGGAATGCTGTGGCAAGGGTAATGATGCAGGTACTTGAAAAATGGAAGGCTGCGGGGAGGTAACAAACAAGGCATACAAAAATAATGGAGTTGACTGGTTACTGCTAAATTATGTTGACACCCCACAGAAGGATAATGGGATCCTGAGGGCTTTTAGCAAGCAGTTTATGGCTAATTATGAAAGCCAGAAAGTCCCTGTGGTGGCTTATAAGGAGGTCATTATTTCCAACAGTAGAAGAATATATAGTTGAGCAGCATGCTCAAGGCCTCATTAACAATTAATTCTGGAGCTTCTGAGATGTTTAAATGCTCACTAAATCAGGTCTGTTATGCAAAATTTATCTACCTCCCAGAGAAAGTCAGAGATCTTGAAACATGGGACAAGTATATCTGGTTAAATGTCCTGAGTACACTGACTCTAACTCCCCTGGATCTTTTGGGCTTGCAGAAGTACCTCACTCTTCCCTAGTAATTACTAGTACTCCCACTTTCCCAAATGGCAATAGGTCTCTCCATCCCCAGGAGCTGCTCTCACATCCTCTCCAGCTACCAGGTTAATAACTAACATGAAATTTCTGTGTAACCTGGCTAGAAGTGTGCTAAGCCTGGTAATGAGAGGTGAAGCCCACTGGGCTTCTGGGTCCAGTGGGGACTTGGAGAACTTTTCTGTCTAACTAAAGGATTGTAAACACACCAATCAACGCTCTGTGTCTAGCTAAAGGTTTGTAAATGCACCAATCAGCACTCTAAAAGCACACCAATCAGTGCTATGTGTCTAAAGGTTTGTAAAGGGACCAATCGGCACTCTGTAAAAACGCACCAATCAGCACTCTGTAAAATGGACCAATCAGCACTCTAAAATGGACCAATCGGCACTCTATAAAATGGACCAAACAGCAGGACATTGGCAGGGCCAAATAAGGGAATAAAAGCTGGCCACGGGAGCCAGCAGCGGTAACGTGCTGGGGTCTTGTACCACGCTGTGGTAGCTTTGTTCTTTCGCTCTTTACAATAAGTAAAAAGCTTCTGGACAGCAAAGAAACAACCAGTAGAGTGGAGACACAACCTGTTAAATGGGAGAAGATATTTGTGAACTATGCATCTGACAGGAAACTGATATCCAGAATATACAAGGAAATCAAACAACTCAACAGCAAAAAACCCAACAACGATAAACAATCTCATTAAAAGTGAGCAAAGGACATGAATAGACATTTCTCAAAAGACATATAAATGGCCAATGGGTATATGAAAAAAATGTTCTATGAAAAAAATGCACAACATCACTAATCAGGGAAATGAAAATCAAAACTACAATGAGATATTATCTTACTCCAGTTGGCATGACTGCTATCAAAAAGACAAACAAAAACAGATGATAGCAAGGTAACAGAGAAAAGGGAACTCTTACACACTGTTGGTGGGAATGTAAATTATTACAGCCATTGTGGAAAACAGTATGGAATTTTCTCAAAAACTAAAGACAGAACTACCACAATGAGCATAAAGTAAATTCTTTTCATTATAAAGTTGATAAAGTTTGTCATTAAACACAGAAAAGAGCCTAGTTTATAGGGCATCTTTCAAGGTTGCCATTCTCATAGCAAAAAAAAAAAAAAAAAAAAAAAAAAAAAAAATAGTCGTATTAATGCTGAGAAACACGCCCTGCCAGAACTTCCAATACTATGTTGAATAGGAGTGGTCTGAAGAAAACCTAGGCAATGCCTTTCAGTACATAGGCATGAGCAAAGACTTCATGACTAAAACATGAAAAGCAATGGCAACAAAAGCTGAAATTGACAAATGGGATCTAATTAAACTAAAGAGCTTATGCACAGCAAAAGAAACTATCATCAGAGTGAACAGGCAACCTAAAGAATGGGAGAAAAATTTTGCAATCTATCCATCTGACAAAGGTCTAATATCCAGAATCTACAAAGAACCTAAACAAATTTACAAGAAAAAAAAAATCATCAAAAAGTGGGCGAAGGATATCAACAGATACTTCTCAAATGAAGACATTTATGCGGCCAAAAAATCATGAAAAAATGCTCATCATCATTGGTCATTAGAGAAGTGCAATTTAAAACCACAGTGAGATACCATCTCACACAAGTTAGAATGGCGATCATTAAAAAGTCAGGAAAGAACAGATGCTGGCAAGGACGTGGAGAAATAGAAACAATTTTATACTGTTGATGGGAGTGTAAATTAGTTCAACCATTGTGGAAGACAGTGTGGGAATTCCTCAAGGACCTAGAACCAGAAATACCATTTGACCCAGTAATCCCATTACTGAGTGTATACCCAAAGGATTACAAATTATTCTACTATAAAGATACATGCACATGTATGTTTATTACAACACTATTCACAATAGCAAAGACTTGGAACCAACCCAAATACCCATCAGTGATTGACTACATAAAAAATTATGACATATACACCATGGAATACTATGCAGCCATAAAAAAGCATGAGTTCATGTCCTTTGTGGGGACATGGATGAAACTGGAAACCATCATTCTCAGCAAACTAACACAGAAACAGAAAACCAGACACCACATGTTCTCACTCATAAGTGGGAGTTGAACAATGAGAACACATGGACATGGACACAGGATTGGAACATCACACACCAGGGCCTGTCAGCAGGTGAGGAGTTAGGGGAGGTATAGCATTAGGAGCAATACCTAATGTAGATGACGGGTTCATGGGTGCAGCAAACCACCATAGCACAGTATACCTATATAATAAAACTGTACATTCTGCACATGTATCCTTGAACTTAAAGTATAGTTTTAAAAAAGAAGATATACAGATGGCAAGTAAGCATATAAAAAGATGCTCCCCATCATATGTCATCAGGGAAAAGCAAATTAAAATTTATTATCTTTATTATTTATGTATTGATTTGGTAAGGTATTGCTTTAAAAAAAGCTATTAGACTATAAGTGCCCCCAATAATTATGTATGTTGCCTCAATGTTCAAAGCTTATCTTTTTTTTTTTTTTAGCAAGTTGATTTGTGTCTTAACTTTAATTCTATGCTAATTAGAAAATCTAACAAAATAACTAAAAGAAAAGACAATTTACCCAGTCCATCAGTGGTAGTCATGGCAGGAAATAGAATGCACAAACTAATTATTGCAAAGAGTTTAATGGAGAAAGTGTTCCTAAATGTGTGCTCAGGTTTGTAGGAATCCATTAAAGGATTGTGAAATTTCCTGAGACAAGTGACATCATTCGTTAATACTACTAGGCCTAAGAAGTCCAGGAGAGCTGACAAGAACACAGCTAGCAAGATAACTAACTCTAGGAGCTGGACCTCTTAACAAGACTTGTTTGGTCTTTGAAAGAGGAACATACCCTCTTCAAATCCCAGTATAAGCAAGAGAGGAGCAGAGTCAGGGGAATATACACGGAGGACCTCTTCTTTCTCCAGGATTATAATCTGCTTGTGACTGTGATTTGCAGAACCCAACTAGAAGTCAAAGGGCAAGGGAGCCTTGGTGTACTTGTGGTACATATAGGCCAAGTCTCTGAGGTATAGATCAAAGAAGTGAGGGATGTAATATGTGTAGACAAACATGTTGATGGGGACAGATATACACACACAGCTACTCTGATGAAAAACTCTACAAAAGATCTGGAAAAGAACTGAATTTAAAAATCAAAAAATTCATTAAGAAATTAAGGTCAGGCATGGTGTCTCACACCTGTAATCCCAGCACTTTGGGAGGCCTAGGTGGGCAGATCACGAGGTCATGAGATCAAGACCATGCTGGCTAACACAGTGAAACCCTGTCTCTACTAAAAAATACAAAATATTAGCCAGGCGTGGTGGCAGGCACCTGTAGTCCCAGCCACTTGGGAGGCTGAGGCAGGACAATGGCATGAAACTGGGACACCAAGCTTGCAGTGAGCCAAGACGTGCCACAGAACTCCACCCTGGGCCACAGAGCAAGACCCCGTCTCAAAAAAAAAAAAAAAAAAAAAGGAAAGAAAGAAATTAAAAACTTGAGGTTCCTATTATTAGATGAATTGTTCAAGGTTACACAAAAATTGACCTCTAAATACATTTAACTATTTGTCTAGCATAATTCTCAGCATTTGTTGACATCTCAAAGAGATAGAAAAATTAGGAGGAATCATGCTCTATTTAAAAATATTGGGCCGGGCGCGGTGGCTCAAGCCTGTAATCCCAGCACTTTGGGAGGCCGAGACGGGCGGATCATGAGGTCAGGAGATCAAGACCATCCTGGCTAACCTGGTGAAACCCCGTCTCTACTAAAAATACAAAAAACTAGCCGGGCGAGGTGGCGGGCGCCTGTAGTCCCAGCTACTCCGGAGGCTGAGGCAGGAGAATGGTGTGAACCCGGGAGGCGGAGCTTGCAGTGAGCTGAGATCCGGCCACTGCACTCCAGCCCGGGTGACAGAGCAAGACTCCGTCTCAAAAAAAAAAAAAAAAAAAAAAAAAAAAAATATTGTAAGCGCCGGGCGCTGTGGCTCAAGCCTGTAATCCCAGCACTTTGGGAGGCCGAGGCGGGTGGATCACGAGGTCAGGAGATCAAGACCATCCTGGCTAACATGGTGAAACCCGGTCTCTACTAAAAATACAAAAAACTAGCCGGGCGTGGTGGTGGGCACCTGTAGTCCCAGCTACTCGGAGGCTGAGGCGGCAGAATGGCGTGAACCTGGGAGGCGGAGCTTGCAGTGAGCCGAGATCGCGCCACTGCACTCCAGCCTGGGCGACACAGCGACACAGCGTCTCAAAAAAAAAAATATATATATATATATATATATACACACGTATATATATATATATATATATGTATATATGTGTGTATATATATGTATATATATAGTAAGCCAGGGGTATAAGAAAGTCAAAGCAGGAGATCTAGGGCCTTATTTTTACCAGAGAATATGAGAGAGAGAATAAGAGAGAAAAAATAAGAGAGAATAAGAGAGAGAGAGAGAATGAGAATGGATATGAATATATAGGGAGCTTAGCTTTTGTTAAATGATGCAATAACTTCAGAGAACATGCTCCACAGTAGTAACCATTACTCATTTTGAGCATTTTGCTCCAAAGTCAGAACATGGCGTGAATTTAAATTTTCTTGAAGCTCACATGCAAACTTCAGACTGGGAGGCGTGATGGCATGCACAGCCCTGACTAGTTCACTTTATGCTGACTCTCAGATAAAAGAGAATCTTCGTTTTGGCAGCCAGAGGTTTTACCGTTTTGACCCAAGGCTCTATCCATCCATGCATCTATCCACCCACACACCCTTTCACCAAAGGTGGTAATAGGAGACTCAATATTCACTTTTAAAACCAATTTCTAATTTTTGTGTGCCTGTAAACAAAAGTCATATATAATGAAAGTCACAAGGATTATTTTAAATTGTGTTTATTATTGCTTTCTAAAGAACAGCAGTAACAGTAAGTACATTATGTAAAAGTGATTGGAAAATTAAAGTGGAAACTGATGGAACACTACCAGGCAGGCTCGATGGTTGGGTTGACATTTTACTCTCATTTTTACGAACACCTAAAGATGATTAAAGTAAGTTTCTGAAATACAGTCTGGTTAAGCAACATTTTTGTTTCATTTTAATGGCTGAAATTAACGTAGACTTTATTGCAATGTCAACGAAGGATTGTTAAGGAAAAGGACTAACAGTGCCGATCAGTGAGTGGCCTGGCACTGAGAAATTGAACATAAAGCAATGCAAAACTAAACAGAAGTTCCAGGAAAGTAAATTTGGCTTACCCCTCTGGTAAGCTAACTTCTTAACCTGGCACATGGCTTCTTATGGCAAACCATCCATTCTTAATATGAGATAATGATGTTTGAAAAAAATATATTTTTATGGATTAGCTGTCATGTAAGTGGTTGTTTATAATTTAATTCAGTCTTTCTATGAAAAACATTTTTTCCTTTCTGTCAAAACTAAAACCATTACTTCAACCTTAAACACATAAATTTTGTTTTTTAAATGTCACTTCAAACAATGTCACAGTAATCTTACGAGTCCAAGCTGAATCAAAATTATTTTTTAAAAAATTTAATAGAACAATGATTACATTGATTCTTGCATTTCCAATTTAGGGTAACAATATATAGTCATCCAGACAGAACTCACTATGACTCACTGGATCTACCTTTATGACACTTCTTTCTAAATGTACTATGCATACTGAGTACTATGACAGAGCAGGAAGTTGCCCAATAACAAATCGGTTTTGAATTGAACATTCTATACGTAGAGTTTACTTTCATAGCTCTAATCTTAACCTTAACAAAATAATAATAATTTCAGAGTTAACCGTTAAATGGATCTTAAAGGTGTAAAAGACCCATTAACTTTATACCATAAATTATGAGGTACAGACTTCTTTAACAGTAACTTGTTACTGTTCTAATAAAATCCACTTCAGAGATGGAGAAAAAATCCTAAAACAGCATCCTTCTTTGCTGCTGTGTTCATTTTATTCATTGCAAGAAAACAAATCTCATTTTGAAAGGCTTTGAACAGAAACCTCATATAAACTCTTCTCTATTCCATTATGTTCTCTACCTCTTACTCTAAGAAATATTGTATTTATTTTGGCAGGCAACTCCAGTCATGCAGATAGGTAAAGTGGTAGGATATTGACCGTAGCTTATTGGAGAAGGGATAAGGCAACAAATCCCTTTCAAAAACATCTTCCCTTCCTACAAAACATACCACTGATAATTTCACTAATATTGTACTGTATTCCTGGCCATATTAGAATCAGAATCAGAAAATAATTTCTGAAGAAAAAACGTAACTACTTTAATTCAATTTTCTTATTCAACAAATAGGGAAATTAAGTGTCAGAGATAGTCAATTATTTGGCTGAAGTCAACTAACCACACGAATAATAATAGATATAGGACTACAGGCTGTCTTCTGATTTCCCATCAGTATACTTTTGCTTCACTAAATTTTCTTTAGCATAAGTCACCAAACAATACTTAGCTTGAGTTAGTGATTTTAGCTTCCTCTTTCAGTTTCTTGTCTACCTAATCCAAAGCATATACCCTGGTACAGCAGGATGTATTAAAAATTTGCACATATTTTGCCTTGGCTTGTAATAAAAATAAAAAATAAATAAAAAAAAAACTATGGCAAACACTATCATCCATACATTTTTGATCCATAAGCTGGAGCTGCCCTGATTGACCTTCAGACTGAGATGGGGGTCATTGTTACCTCAGCAAAAGTCAGGGACACATTTCATGTAACCTTTCTAAGGGAATAATATTCCCTATAGGTAAGCTTCCTGCAGAACACATGTCTGAGGATTTAGTGCTCTACCAGGTGTTTTCCATAAGCACTGGGATGTTCCTGACAACAACCCCAAGGTGGAAATCATGGGGTTTTCATGAGACAGGCCTTGTTTACACACACACACACACACACACGCAACGCGCACACACACACACACACACACACACGCACTACAGTTCCAGAGGACACACATGGAACTATTGGAAACAGAACTTAGAATTATTAGAGATTCCTTCGTGAGATACATCTCAGTGGTTGCCACACCTCACACATACACACACAATGTGGTCTGCCAGTTTAGTCTCAATAATTCAAGTTCAACCCCTGTCAAAGGGACTGCCTCAAGGCAGTCAGTCTCAAGTAGTCCTGCTTGCTGATGCCAATTCATCTGTTCCACAAGGTGTAGGCATCAGGAAATGTCCTTCGAGGAAAGAGCAGGAGCTGGGTCCATGCCCTGGTCTCTCGCTGTAAAAGACTTTAGGAAAGGAATGGTTTGTTTGAATTCAAGGTGCTTGCAGCAGCTTGGAAAGTAGCGTTGGATAAATAGCCCACAACAGCAATCTAAAGAGCTGTACAGGTGGTTTCCTCCTGGGAGGAAGGCTCCAGGAACCATTTCTGGAAGACAAGTATCATTAAATCCCCTGCCTCTACTGCCCCAGGAGCCTAATGTGTTTCCTCCTCGGGTGCCCTGGATTTTGCTATTCTCCTTTGTTACAAAGTCTTCATGTCCACTTTCATTAACTGGAACTACATTTTTTTCTGTCATTCCCTACTGAGCTTTTCATCCAAAAAGTCGATGCAAAAGAAAAAACAAAAGGAGTTTCACAGAAACTTTTTCATGCAATCTAAACATAGTTAAGTCCAAATCTCCTAAGTCCCCTTTTCAGCCAGGTTGATGTGGGGTCACCTTTAGGAGAAAGACGGTCACATCATCCTGCCAAGGGGAATACTCACGGGGAAATCCTGAAATTTACAGTGTTTCTAATTAAACCATTCTTCATCCTTTTTGTTCAAATCATAACCTAATTAAAAAAAAAAAAAAGCCTGGCGAGATCAGCCCTAGTACATGCCATTGCTTTTTATAATTTATCTCTAATGTTGTAAACAATCCTGCACTATGACACCAGCTGTATAATGATGAAATTGAAGTTCAGGAAGGTTTAGTGACTTTTCCAAAGATGTATAGGTAGCAGGCGGTCCCAGTATGAGTTTAGTTTTGACTGTACCCAAACGTGGTGTACATCACACTTCAAAAATCTTTAAGCTCCTCCATAGAGTGGATTAGGTGCAGAAGAAAAGAGTGAAGTAGTAGGAGCTGATCACAAAAAGGTGAAAAGAGCACATTCTAAACTGTCCACCCCTGTTTGAACTAGAGCACCTCCTCCTTGATGATAGATAGATAATAGATAGGTGGATAGATGGATTCTGAAGAACATTTTGTTTGAAAAGATGTTTTAAGAACTAGACACATTAAGTAAGCTAAGTAACTACAAGGTAGCTAAGTAGACATTTAAGAACTTTTTGTTTTGGTAGATTTGGGAAAGAAAGAAAAATAAACCACTAAGCTTCACCATGCTGTATCTACTTAAAATCAAAAAGGTGAAGATGCTCCCATGTCAAACTTCATGTACCTCAATAGGCCAAAAACATTTACCCACTATATATTTGAAATTTTCACTAGTGTTCCTAAAGATTGGTTAGAAGACAGAACTTTGAAAAAGGAATCATCTATAAGTATGTGCATGGACCATTTAGCCCAAAATCATCTTTATGTATCAGTTTAGGAATTTCTTGAGAAAAGTAGCATTTATATTTACTGTAGTTATGGTTACACATCTACAGAGGCAACATGTGGAACAAGAAAAATCCAGGATTGCCATATGTATTGAACACATCTGTTCAGGATAAGCTCTTTAGTAGGCCTTGTAATACATGCCAAAAAAAAAATAGAAGTCGTGGTAGTATGACTAAATCCGGCCCTATTAAAACATGGGTTAAGTCAAGTGGCAACCTATGATAAGAGACCTACTTCATAAACATATTAACTCAGGTTTGAGGGTCACAGTAGTAAGAAGTAATGATGGTACAGGTAGTGACATTAGTAGTATTAGCAATTACTGTAACAGTCAACATTGTCAAGGGTTTACCCTGTGTTAAGCAATGTAATAAAAAGTTTTTATGCATAAAGTTGACTCATTTAATTTCTACTTTAATTCTCAATTATCAACTTCGGTTTTAGAAATATGGTATTAAATATAAAGAAACTAAAACTGAAAAGGTTAAACAGATTGCTAGTTAGTTAAGCAACAGCTTCTCACTAACAGACAAACATTCAGGTGCAGACCTCTGAGACTACAATCTGTGCACTTATACTACAGTTGCTCAGAGAAGACATCCAAGAAAGCCTGAGGAAGAGGCAGGATAAGACATCCAGGAGAAGGTGAGTCCTTCCTCAAGTCAAAAAGAACTACAGAAAGAAATTTGTTTAAAACAGGCCCAAGGGATTTATTTTGGACCTCCACTTCTGTCCAAAAGATTGAATAACAGGAACTGGATTTATCTTTCTGGTTAACACAGCCAAAAAATGAATATATGAAATAGCTTCAAGGCACTGGACACCTAGACAATTAACCACCGGGATTCTTGAGAGGTGGAAACAAATCAGGTGAGTCTATGATTGCCGCAGCCTACTGCCATGAAAGACACAACACAGGGTGGGGAGCCCAGGCAGATGCCAACATAGCCAAGACCAGGGAGAATAAAAAAGCCAGACTCAAAAAAATGCATAATAAAGTTCAAGGCCTGTCAGCAACAAAACAATCTTGAAAAGGAACAAACAGGAAAGACTAACCCTACAGGATTTCAACACTTAAAGTTATAGTAATCGAGACAGTGTGACACTGGAATATAGGTAGACACACATATCAATGGACTAGAATAGAGATTTCACAAACAACCCAACACATATAAATGACTGATTGTTCACAAAGCTATACATGCAATCAACTGAAGAAAGGATAGTCTTTTAAAAAGATGATGCTTGGACAATATTCATATGTAGAAAAATATCCTTCAATACATACTTCATATTAAAAATTAACTAAAAATGAATTATGTAATTAAATGTAAAATCCAAAATAAACTGCTAAAGGAAAACATGATAAAATATTTATTAACTTGCATTACAGAAACATTTCTTAAATATAATGTATAAAACACAAACCCTAAAAGAAAAAGTGAACAAACTGACTTTGTCAAAATTAAAAGCTTCTACTTTTTTTTTTTTTTTTTTGGCTAGTCAATTGAAGCAGTGGATGGGGAGAAGGAACAAAGAAATCTGTAACTGGTAGTTATCAATCAATTCTAAACACCACTGCATTCAGATGAGCAAAAGTTTCTACTTTTTAAAGACACTGTTATAGGAGAAAATATTTGGAAGCATATATCTGATAAAGAATTGTATCCAGAATATACAAATAACTCATACTCAATAATAAAACAAACAGAATAGGAAATATGCAAATATTTGAAAAGACACTTCAGCAAAGAGAATATATGAATGCTACATAAGCACATAAAATGACACTAAACATATTTATTTATTAGATAAATACATATTAAAACCATAATGATATACCAATACATGCTTTAGGATGGCTAAAATGTGAAAGACTGTCTATACCAAGTAGTGGCAAGAATGTAAAGGAACTAAAATTTCCATGCACTGCTAGTTTCAATGTAAAATAGTACAAAAACTTTGGAAAACCATTACTCAAAATGTTAAATTCAAAGAAAAATTTCTGAAATGATAAATACACACTTGCCATATAATCCAGGCATTCTACTCCTAGTTATTTATTTCCTCTCCCCTCAAAATCAGAATGTATATTCACACAGACTAGCACACAAATGTTTACAGCAGCTCTATTAAAATATCCAAAAGTGAAAATGTTCATCCAGAAATGAATATATAAACAATTGTGGTACATTGATACAATGCATCAGTACTACATAATACAAAGGAATGAACTATTGGCACACAACAAAATGGATGAATCTCAAAATAATTTCACTGAGTTAAAGAAGCCAAAGAGAAATGAGGACATACTGTATGGTTCCATTTATATAAAATTCAAGAAAATGCAAACTGATCCACAGTGACAGAAAGCAGAATAATGGTATTCTGGAGACAGTAGGGTAGGAATGGGAGTGAGAAGGGATTAAAAAGGGGGCACCAGGAAACATTTGGAAGGAGATGGATATGTTCATCATCATGACTGTGGTGATACTTTAATGGGTTATATGATATATCAAAACTTAGCAAATTTTTCAAATTTTACATTTAATATATGTGAAGCTTGTTATATATTAGTTAAATTCCATAAAAGTGTTTTTTTTAAAAAAAATAAGAGACATTAACCTCAAATATGTCCTGATGAAATCAATTTCAACTGCAATTTGATCATGAATAACAGAAAAGGCTCAGTTGCTATTTTGTAATTGCTATTTTCAAGATAGTTTCACTGATTTTCATATATTTCAATTTTAGAAAATGTCTCCATTAGACTCCTTTCTTCCTGTAAAAAGCTTTTTTGAAATAGTTTCTCTTGTTTATATCTAGAAAGATCAAGTTAAATTGAATGGAAATCAAAGTTTTTCATATCTATCTTCAGACTTGGAATTGACCAGGTTGTAATCAATCCTGGACACTCTATCACAAGGAAATCATGTACATCATCTTCTGAAGCCTACTGAGATGCAAATTAACCAGCTATTCCCAAGAGAGCTGATTACACTGGCTTGTCAACTTCAAACACTTAATTAACAATTTCTTGGACTGACCCCTCTTAGACGCCTAGAATCTAAGAAAATAAATACAAAAATAGCAAAAGGATTTTAAGTTTGTCATATCTTAGCATCAATTAAGGAAAATGTCAGCAGACTTAATGCTGGACCTTTTGAAAGGAGTGGAATAGATTTAGTATCAAAATAAATTATTAATTTTGGAATAAAGAAATTCATGGCTATAATACCATTGAGAATTATACTGTGCTGTTTCCATGCTGATCTTGTGTTTCCTGCCCTATTCTTCCATCTGGTCCTTTTTACACTATTCTATACAATTCTCTCTACTATACAATAATCTGCTGTGATCACAATCACAGTATAAAACGATGTGAACTCCACTTAACCTGCAAGGCATAGAGGATCACACCCTGCTAAAGAAGAAACTTTGGAAAAGATAGGTCACATTGTGAAATAAAGTACGCAGAAAAAGAGGACTTTGTGGGGGGCATGCCCAAGATGGCCGAATAGGAACAGCTCCAGCCTCCAGCTCCCAGTGTGAGCAACACAGAGACAGGTGTTTTCTGCAATTTCAACTGAGGTACCAGGTTCATCTCACTGGGGTGTGTCGGACAGTTGGTGCTGGTTTGCGGGTGCAGCCTGACCAGCGAGAGCCAAAGCAGGGTGAGGCATTACCTCGCCTGGGAAGCACAAGGGGGAAGGGAATTCCTTTTCCTGGCCAAAGGAAAGTGAGACACAAAACGCCTGGAAAATCGGGTAACTCCCACCCTAATACTGCACTTTATTTACCAAGGGTCTTAGCACACAGCACACCAGGAGATTATATCCCACACCTGACCCAGAGAGCCTCACGCCCACGGAGGCTCCCTCATTGCTAGCACAGCAGTCCAGTCTGAGATCTAACTGCAAGGCAGCAGCGAGGCTAGGGGAGGGACGCCTGCCATTGCTGAGGCTTAAGTAGGTAAACAAAGCCGCTGGGAACCTCAAATTGGGTGGAGCCCACCACAGCTCAAGGAGCCCTGCCTGCCTCTGTAGACTGTACCTCTGGGGAGAGGGCATAGCTAAACAAAAAGCAGGAGAAACCTTGGCAGAGGTAAATGTCCCTGTCTGAAAGCTTTGAAGAGAGCAGTGGATCTCCCAGCACAGAGGTTGAGATCTGAGAACAGACACACTGCCTGCTCAAGTGGGTCCTTGACTGCTGAGTAGCCTAACTGGGAGACATCCCCCATTAGGTGCAGACTGACACCTCACACCTCACATGACTGGGTACACCCCTGAGACGAAGCTTCCAGAGCAAGAATCAGACAGCAACACTCGCTGTTCAGCAATATTCTATCTTCTGCAACCTCTGCTGCTGATACCCAGGCAAACAGGGTCTGGAGTGGACCTCAAGCAATCTCCAACAGACCTACAGCTGCAGGTCCTGACTATTAGAAGGAAAACTATCAAACAGGAAGAACACCTATACCAAAACCCCATCAGTACGTCACCATCATCAAAGACCAGAGGCAGATAAAACCACAAAGATGGGGAAGAAGCAGGGCAGAAAAGCTGGAAATTCAAAAAATCAGAGCAGATCTCCCCCTCTAAAGGAACACAGCTCATCGCCAGCAATGGAACAAAGCTGGACAGAGAATCACTTTGATGAATTGAGAGAAAAAGGCTTCAGTCTATCAAATTTCTCAGAGCTAAAGGAGGAACTATGTGAACAGCACAAAGAAACTAAAAACCCTGAAAAAAGATTTGATGAATGGCTAACTAGAATAACCAATGTAGAGAAGTCCTTAAAAGAACTGATAGAGATGAAAACCATAACACGAGAACGAGAACTACGTGACAAATACATAAGCTTCAGTGACTGACTTGATCAACTGGAAGAAAGAGTATCAAGATGGAAGATCAAATGAATGAAATGAAGTGAGAAGAGAAGTGTAGAGAAAAAAGAATAAAAAGAAATTAACAAAGCCTCCAAGAAATATGGGATTATGTGAAAAGACCAAATCTACATCTGATTGGTGTGCCTGAAAGTGATGGGGAAAATGGAACCAAGTTGGAAAACACTCTGCAGGATATTATCCAGGAGAACGTCCTCAAACCTAGTAAGGCAGGCCAACATTCAAATTCAGGAAATATAGAGAACAGCAAAAAGATGCTCCTTGAGAAGAGCAACTCCAAGACACATAACTGTCAGATTCACCAAAGTTGAAATGAAGGAAAAAATGTTAAGGGCAGCCAGAGAGAAAGGTCGGGTTACCCACAAAGGGAAGCCCATCAGACTAACAGCAGATCTCTCAGCAGAAACTCTACAAGCCAGAAGAGAGTGGGGGCCAATATTCAACATTCTTAAAGAAAAGAATTTTCAACCCAGAATTTCATATCCAACTAAACTAAGTTTCATAAGTGAAGGAAAAATAAAATCCTTTACAGATAGCAAATGCTTAGAGATTTTCTCACCACCCTACAAGAGATCCTGAAGGAAGCACTAAGCATGGAAAGGAACAACCGGTACCAGCCATTGCAAAAACATGCCAAAATGTAAAGTCCATCAATGCTAGGAAGAAACTGTATCAACAAACGAGCAAAATAATCAGCTAATATCATAACGACAGGATCGAGTTCATACATAACAATATTAACCTTAAATGTAAATGGACTAAATGCTCCAATTAAAAGACACAGACTGGCAAATTGGATAAAGAGTCAAGACACATCAATTTGCTGTATTCAGGAGACTCATCTCACTTGCAGAGACAAACATACGCTAAAAATAAGGGGACGGGCCAGGCGCAGTGGCTCATGCCTGTAATTCCAGCATTTTGGAAGGCCGAGATGGGCGGATCACAAGGTCAGGAGATCGAGACCATCCTGGCTAACACGGTGAAACCCCGTCTCTACTAAAATACAAAAAAAAAAATTAGCCGGGTGTGGTGGCGGTCGCCTGTAGCCCAGCTACTCGGAAGGCAGGCTGAGACACGAGAATGGCGTGAAACCGGGAGGCGGAGCTTGCAGTGAGCCGAGATCATGCCACTGCACTCCAGCCTCGGTAACAGAGCAAGACTCAGTCTCATAATAAAATAAAACAAAACAAAATAAAATAAAATAAAATAAAATAAAATAAGGTGATGGAGGAAGACCTACCAAGCAAATGGAAAAAAAAAAAAAAAAAAAAAAAAACCAGGGGTTGCAACTCTAGTCTCTGATAAAACAGACTTTAAATCACCAAAGATCAAAAGAGACAAAGAAAGCCATTACAAAATGATAAAGGGATCAATTCAACAGGAAGAGCTAACTATCCTAAATATATATGCACCCAATACAGAAGCACCCAGATTCATAAAGCATGTCCTTAGAGACTTACAAAGAGACTTAGACTCCCAAACAATAATAATGGGAGACTTCAACACTCCACTGTCAACATTAGATCAACGAGACAGAAAGTTAACAAGGATATCCAGGAATTGAACTCAACTCTGCACCAAGCGGACCTAATAGACATCTACAGAACTCTCCACCCCAAATCAACAGAATATACATTCTTCTCAGCACCACATTGCACTTATTCCAAAATTGATCACATAGTTGGAAGTAAAGCACTCCTCACCAAATGTAAAAGAACAGAAATTATAACAAACTGTCTCTCAGACCACAGTGCAATCAAACTAGAACTCAGGACTAAGAAATTCAGTCAAAACCACTCAATTACATGGAAACTGAACAACCTGCTCCTGAATGACTACTGGGTACGTAACAAAATGAAGGTAGAAATAAAGATGTTCTTTGAAACCAATGAGAATAAAGATACAACATACCAGAATCTCTGGGACACATTTAAAGCAGTATGTAGAGAGAAATTTATAGCACTAAATGCCCACAAGAGAAAGCAGGAAAGATCTAAAATTGACAGCCTAACATCACAATTAAAAGAACTAGAGAAGCAAGAACAAACACATTCAAAAGCTAGCAGAAGGCAAGAAATCACTAAGATCAGATCAGAACTGAAGGAGATAGAGACACAAAAAACCCTCCAAAAAAATCAATGAATCCAGGAGCTGGTTTTTTGAAAAGATCAACAAAATTGATAGACTGCTAGCAAGATTAATAAAGAAGAAAAGAGAGAAGAATCTACTAGATGCAATAAAAAAATGATAAAGGAGATATCACAACCAACCCCACAGAAATACAAACTACTATCAGAGAATACAAAAAAAGAGAATTTTAGACCAATATCCCTGATGAATATCGATGCAAAAATCCTCAATAAAATACTGGCAAAACAAATCCAGCAGCACATCTAAAAGCTTATCCACCATGATGAAGTGGGCTTCATCTCTGGGATGCAAGGCTGGTTCAACATATGCAAATCAATAAACATAATCCAGCACATAAACAGAACCAAAGACAAAAACCACATGATTATCTCAATAGATATAGAAAAGGCCTTTGACAAAATTCAGTAGCCCTTCATGCTAAAAACACTCAATAAATTCGTTATTGATGGAATGTATCTCAAAATAATAAGAGCAATTTATGACAAACCCACAGCCAATATTATACTGAATGGGCAAAAACTGGAAGCACTCCCTTTGAAAACTGGCACAAGACAGGGATGTCCTCTCTCACCACTCCTATTCAACATAGTGTTGGAAGTTCTGGCTAGGGCAATCAGGCAAGAGAAAGAAATCAAGGGTATTCAGTTAGGAAAAGAAAAAGTCAAATTGTCCCTGTTTGCAGATGACATGATTGTATATTTAGAAAACCCCATCGTCTCAACCCAAAATCTCCTTAAGCTGATAAGCAACTTCAGCAAAGTCTCAGGATACAAAATTAATGTGCAAAAATCACAAGCATTCTTATACACCAGTAACAAACAGAGAACCAAATCATGAATGAACTCCCATTCACAATAGCTTCAAAGAGAATAAAATACCTAGGAATCCAACTTAAAAGGGATGTGAAGGACCTCTTCAAGGGGAACTACAAACCACTGCTCAGTGAAATAAAAGAGAACACAGACAAATGGAAGAACATACCATGCTCATGGATAGGAAGAATCAATATCGTGAAAATGGCCATACTGCCCAAGGTAATTTATAGATTCAATGCCATCCCCATCAAGCTACCAATGAGTTTCTTCACAGAATTGGAAAAAACTGCTTTAAAGTTCATATAGAACCAAAAAAGAGCCCACATTGCCAAGACAATCCTAAGTCAAAAGAACAAAGCTGGAGGCGTCATGTTACCTGACTTCAAACTATACTACAAGGCTACAGTAACCAAAACAGCATGGTGCTGGTACCAAAACAGAGATATAGACCAATGGAACAGAACAGAGCCCTCAGAAATAATACCACACATCTACAACCATCTGATCTTTGACAAACCTGACAAAAACAGGAAATGGGCAAAGGATCTCCTATTTAACAAATGGTGCTGGGAAAATTGGATAGCCATAAGTAAAAAGCTGAAACTGGATCCTTTCCTTACTCCTTATATGAAAATTAATTCAAGATGGAGTAGAGACTTAGATGTTAGACCTAAAACCATAACAACCCTAGAAGCAAACCTAGGTAATACCATTCTGGACATAGGCATGGGCAAGGACTTCATGTCTAAAACATCAAAAGCAATGGCAACAAAAGCCAAAATTGACAAATGGGATCTAATTAAATGAAAGAGCTTCTGCACAGCAAAAGAAACTACCATCAGAGTGAACAGGCAACCTACAGAATGGGAGAAAATTTTTGCAATCTACTCATCTGACAAAGGGCTAATATCCAGAAACTATAAAGAACTCAATCAAGTTTACAAGAAAAAAACAAACAACCCCATCAATAAGTGGGCAAAGGATATGAACAGACATTTCTCAAAAGAAGACATTCATACAGCCAACAGACACATGAAAAAATGTTCATCATCACTGGCCATCAGAGAAATGCAAATCAAAACCACAATGAGATACCGTGTCACACCAGTTAGAATGGCAATCATTAAAAAGTCAGGAAACAACAGGTGCTGGAGAGGATGTGGAGAAATAGGAACACTTTTACACTGTTGGTGGGATTGTAAACTAGTTCAACCATCATGGAAAACATTGTGGAGATTCCTCAAGGATCTAGAAGTAGAAATACCATTTGACCCAGCCATCCCATTACTGGGGATATACCCAAAGGATTATAAGTCATGCTGCTATAAAGACACATGCACACATATGTTTATTGTGGCACTATTCACAATAGCAAAGACTTAGAATCAGCCCAAATGTCCATCAGTGACAGACTGGATTAAGAAAATGTGGCACATACACACCATGGAATACTATGCTGCCATAAAAAAGGATGAGTTCATGTCCTTTGTAGGGACATGGATGCAGCTGGAAACCATCATTCTCAGCAAACTATCACAAGAACAGAAAACTAAATACCGCATGTTCTCACTCACAGGTGGGAACTGAAAAATTAGATCACTTGGACACAGGAAGGGGAACATCACACACTGGGTCCTATTGTGGGGAGGGGGTAGCAGGGAGGGATAGCATTAGAAGATATATCTAATATAAATGAGGAGTTAATGGGGGCAGCACACCAACGTGGCACACGTATACATATGTAAGAAACTTGCACGTTGTGCACACGTACTCTGGAAGTATAATAAAATAAAATAAAATAAAATAAATTGCATACATGAATGGCAGAAAAAAAGAAAAAAGAAAAGAGGACTTTGGTAATTTTGCAAATATGAAATAAAATGTAATATTTATGATGTATAAAGCATTAATATTTGCAAGCTAATAGAAAATACATATAACACTCTGTTCATGCAATACTTGGCATATTATTCCCTTTGATTTGCTAAATTATTTTGCCTATATAAAAAGCAGATTGATAGAAAAAATCAATGCTTACAATTCAGAATGTTTGTCCATAGTATTTTTATCTCATAGTTTACCTAATATTGTAACTCACTCTTTTTTCTGTGCATGGAGACTTAGCACATGTTGTGTGTCCTTCAACGGTCACACCTGTTTCTTACTGTTTCGAAAGATATCTCAACAATTTGAGGTGCATGTCCCTCAGGCTGAATCCACTACATTGCTTCTTAAAATTTAAGTCAGACCATTTGAAACATACCATCTACATATAATGAAAAAAGAAATCTATCTTCAAGTATTTTAGCAGAAAAACAGTAAGACAAATAATTATTTGTAAACATATTAGGCTAATACCAAAATCTAAGGAGAATAAGATTAATGTGCCAACTGGTCTACCTCCTGCAACATTATAGTGGGTAGGCAGGAAGAACAAAGCACCTTATAAACATAACAGACATCCCAGGAGATCCTAAGGGTATGGTTAGGTATCCTATAAAGGAGAGCATTCTTAGACAGAGAGAAAAAAAAATCACAGCTGCAACCTGTGATCTACTTCCTGACTGAGCTTTCTTCACTCAGTCTAAGTACGTAGAAGAGATTCAATAGCTGTTTGTATTCATGTGTTAGGGTTGCCTTAAGAAAATGCTGCAGACCTGGTGACTTAAACAACAGATTTATTTTTTCACCCTTCTGGAGAGTAGGAATCTGACAAGGTGTCAACTAGGTTGATTTCTTCCAAGGCCTTACCCCCCAACTTGTGGGCAACCACCTTTCATCTGTGTGTTTATAGGATCTTCTAGGGGTCTGTTTAATTTCCTTCTTTTTTTTTTTTTCTTTTGAGACAGTGCCTTACTGAGAGGTGACAATGTGCCAGTAGCCCTCACTGGCTCTGGCGCCTTCTCGGCCTCTGCATTCTCTCTGGCCAGGTTTGAGGAGCCCCTTCAGCCCACCGCTGCACTGTGGGAGCCCCTCACTGGGCTGGCCGAGGCGGGAGCCAGCTCCCTGTGCTTGCAGGGAGGTGTGGAGGGAGAGGCGCTGCACACAGCCCTCCTGGGCCAGCAGGAGTTCTGGGTGGGCGCGGGCTCCACAGGCCCCGCACTGGGAGCAGCGGGCCGCCGCCACCGCCCCGGGGAGTGAGGGGCTTAGCACCCTGACCAGCAGCTGCAGGTGGTGCGCCAGGTCCCCCAGCACTACCGGCCCGCCCAGGGCAGGCTCAAATTCTCACGGGGCCTCAGCTGCTTCCTTGTGAGGCAGGGCTCGGGACCTGCAGCCTTCCATGCCAGAGCCCCTGCCACCGGCGGGCTCCACGGCTGGAGTCTCCCTGACGGGCGCCGCCCCCTGATCCGTGTCGCCCAGTCCCATTGACTGCCCAAGAGCTGAGGAGTGCCCAGGTGCCGCACAGGACTGGCGGGCAGCTCTGCCCGCTGCCCCAGCAGGGAATCCACTAGTCAAAGCCAGCTGGGCTTCTGGGTCTGGCGGGGACTTAGAAAACTTTTATGTCTAGCTGGAGGATTGTATAGACACCAATCAGCACTGTGTCTAGCTCGGGATTTGTGGATGCACCAATCAGCACTCCGTATCTAGCTAATCTGGTGGGGACTTCCAGAACTTTTCTGTCTAGCTAAAGGATTGTAAATGCACCAATCAGCACTCTGTGCCTAGCTAAAGGTTTGTAAATGCACCAATCAGTGCTCTGTGTCTAGCTAATCTAGTGGGGACTTGGAGAACTTTTATGTCTAGCTGAAGGATTGTAAATGCACCAGTCAGCACCCTCTGTCTAGCTCAAGGTTTGTAAATGTACTAATTAGCACCCTATTAAAATGGACCTATCAGCTTTCTGTAAAATGGGCCAATCTGCTCTCTGTAAAATGGACCAATCAGCAGGATATGGGTGGGGCCAGATAAGGGAATAAAAGCAGGCTGCCCAAACCAGCCCTGACAACTTGCTGGGGTCCAGTTGGTGGACGTTTTGTTCTTTTGCTCTTTGCGATAAATGTTGCTGCTGCTCACTCTTTGGGTCTGCACTGCTTTTATGAGCTGGAACACTCACCACAAAGGTCTGCAGCTTAATTCCTGAGACCAGCCAGACCGCAAACCCACTGGAGGAACAAAACAACTCCAGATTGGAGGAATGAACAAGTCCAGATGCACTGCCTTAAGAGCTGAAACACTTACACAGCAAAGGTCTGCAGCTTCACTCCTGAAGCCAGAGAGACCACGAACCCACCAGAAGGAAGAAACTCTGAGCATGTCTGAACATCAGAAGGAAAAACCTCCGGATACACCATCTCCAGACAACACTCACCATGAAGGTCCGTGGCTTCATTCTTGAAGTCAGACCAAGAACCCACCAATTCCAGACACATTACATACCCAGGTTGGAGTGCAGGAGTGCAGTGGCATGATCACAGCTCACTGCAGCCTTGACCACCTGAGCTCAAGTGATCCTCCCCTCTTAGGCTCCTTGCTAGGATTACAGGCATGCGCCACCATGCACAGCTAATTTTCTCTCTGTGTGTGTGGATGTGTATTTTTTTGTTGAGACAGGGTTTCATCATGTTGCGCAGGCTGGTCTTAAACTTCTGGACTTAAGCAATCCACTTTCCTCAACTTTGCAAAGTGCTCGGAATATAGGCGTGAGCCACCACAGCCAACCTCCTTTTTTTTAAGGACAACAGTCACATTGGATTACAGTGCACCCTAATTTTACCTTAATTATCTCTTTAAAGGCTCCATCTACAAATACAGTCACATTCTTAGTACTGAGAGTTAGGGCTTTAACATATGAATTTGAGGGATAATATGGTTTGACTGTTTCCCCACCCAAATCTCATCTTGGATTATAGTTCCATAAAGGGCTTTTTCCCCACCTTTCACTCTGCACTTCTCCTTCCTGCCATAATGTGAAGGAAGACGTATTTGTTTCCCCTTCCACCATGACTGTAAGTTTCCTGAGGTCTCCATAGCACCGCGGAACTGTGACTCAATTAAACTTCTTTCATTTACAAGTTGCCCAATCTCAGGCAGTCCTTTATAGGAGGATAAGAATGGACTAAGGGGAAACACTATTTGGCTCACATCATCATTCAGTGTGATACCCATCCTGTCTCTAACACACACACACACACACACACGAGTGTTTTAGGCTATTCAGCTATGCTTCACTCCAAGTTTTATAAATAGTACACATAGTACATACTACTATTAACAAGTAGTACATAGTAAATAATGAATGAAGAACTCAACAAATTTGATGAATGATTTTATTTCTTTCAGTAAGTATTTAATATTTTTGTTAAAGTTTGTGAATTTCTCCCTCATTGGATTGTTAACAAACTTGGAGAATTTGTGAAGTTATAAAGCAAGATGAAACATAGAATAATAATTGTAATCATCATTATCTCAGCCATATTGAATTTACACCCAAAACTAAATTAATTATATTAAACGTATAAGCCAAAAACGAAATTGTTATTCTCCCCTTTCTCCAAAATTTGGCCTTACTTCTATCTTCCCGTTAGAAAACAGATCCACTGCTTTTATTAAACCAAAAACCTGAGTTGTCCCTGAATCCTTTCATTCACAAAACACTCACATTCATTTTATTGGCAAGTTTCGCCAGTTCCACTTCCAAAATGTATCCCAAATCAATTCACTTTACGCTTACTTTACTGTCTCTTATTTCTACCACTCTTGTCCAGGCCACCATCTTTTATCACATGGATTACTCTAATATCTTTCCCCACCTCTAAATGCCTTCTTCACTCAGGAACCAAGGTAATCTGGCTAAATATTAATCAGATAACATAACTCTCCTATTTAAAGCTTCCTAGTGTCTTAGAATTAAATCCATACGCACTAAAAAAGAATATCATGACCTGGCCTCTGCCTACCTCGTAGGACTTCCCCTTCTACCATATGCTCCAATCATATTGTTCTTTCTATTACCTACTATGTAGGGTTTGCCTTAGAGTCTTAGTTTCTAACAGATAGAACAGGTCTACTAACTGGTTTCTCTGATTAGAAACTTATTCTATTTAATCTGGATATAGCTGAAATGTCACCCCCTCCAAGAAGTCTTTTTCTTATTCTAGTATCAAGTGGCCTCTAAATCACTCTCTATTACCCTATTTTAATTTTGTGTACAGCGCTTACAGTTGTCTAGTATTTTCTTATTTTTATTTTTTCTCTCTATGCATTACATGAGAATTTTGACCTTAACTGTCTTGATTGATGCTTTAACCCCAGAACATAAAACAATGCATGATAGAATGGTACTCAATAAATATTTATAAAATAAATGAATTACCAGCTGCTCTTTAGAATGACAACATGGGATTCTTGAGCTTACAAGATGGTCATCAAAATTCACACTATAACTTTGTTTCTATAGCTGCTCTTAAGATTCCTGAGATCACTAAAATAAATGAACAAGACAAATTGTGCATATCTTTATTTCTTTTTAATTTTCAGTCAGTGCTTTGCAACAAAGACAATGACTATGGTATCTGATCCTCAGGAGCTCTGATGAGAATCTACTCTTGCCCAATTCACTAACCTAGTCACTAATGACTTTTGGCAGCACAGGCAAGAGCGCTAAAAGAAAGCAAAAATCAGGAACTTGTTCCCAGCACATTTTGAATATTTATGAGCTGCTGCTCATGGAAGTAACTATTAGTGGCTCAAAGCCATGAAAAAGAACTTTCTATACAAAAACATAGGTAACAATCACAATTCCAAAATGGCATAAAATGCTTTTGCTATCCTGACTTCTTACAGCAACCATATCTACTAGAAGTTTTTGACTACAGTATAATATTATATTAATGTTTGAGGTAATGGGAGAAAAATACTCATTGCTTTCTAATTCTATCAAATGCTGCTCAGTTGCATAGATTTACTCCTTTAGAGAATTGTAAGGAATCAACAGAATTTTTTTACTTTCCCTGGGAATAAAATATGACAAACGTCATCAATCTAAGAGAAAATAGCCTTGATACCCTCTCCAGTAATCACCAACTTCTTGTTGGGGTAAGGAGCACTTTGAGAAGAAGGGGAAAATTAACTTTTAATATATTTGGGCAATGAGATTTAAGGTCATCTGAATTAGCAGGATATATTGTTCGAGGATCAGCTGGTGGTTTTTAAAAAGTCCAAAGTTGAATGTGCCTTCATTTTGTTGGTCCTTTTCCAACTGATAAATCATTTCCTGTCTCCAGTGAATTGGTTTAGTTTTGTCTTACTATAGGTATAATCGTGCATTTTATTCCCAACTGAGCCACCAATCAAGTAATAAAAGTTTCTAAAAATGTTTGTTTTTAGGCTTAAAATATGATCTTAAAGACTACACTGTAGACCACCCAGCTTTTATTCACTATCCTGCTGACATTATCAGTAATGAATCCTCATCCATTTTTGGCTTTCCCTTTCTATTCCTTAGTCACAGTCCACGTCTCTCTTAAAGTGTTATTTCTTTTTCTAATTCCCTATTCCCCTCACTGAGGATCACAGATCTTTTACCAGAAAATGTATGCACTGAGAAACATTCTGTATTTATCACACAGCTGCCAAAAGAATAGATATTCCTTGATAAGAAAGAACATTAAAGTGTCATTTTCTAAGAAGTTCTTGGATTATAAAGCTTAATATATATGTAAGAAAAATAGTTTGTCATTAATTATTGTTATTCTTTTTTTTTTTTTTTTTTTTTTTTTTGAGACGGAGTCTCCCTCTGTAGCCCGGGCTGGAGTGCAGTGGCCGGATCTCGGCTCACTGCAAGCTCCGCCTCCCGGGTTCACGCCATTCTCCTGCCTCAGCCTCCCAAGTAGCTGGGACTACAGGCGCCCGCCACCTCGCCCGGCTAGTTTTTTTTTTGTATATTTTAGTAGAGACGGGGTTTCACCGTGTTAGCCAGGATGGTCTCGATCTCCTGACCTCGTGATCCGCCCGTCTCGGCCTCCCAAAGTGCTGGGATTACAGGCTTGAGCCACCGCGCCCGGCCTAATTATTGTTATTCTTTTAAGCTTCCCTAGTCAAACAAGTATCAAGAAATTTATAAATGATACTGAGTTATTTTGGTCAGTTATCCAGTTAGAAATTTGTTCCCCAAAGATGACTCTTCAGGTTGCAAATACTAATTGGCTTTCAGTGGGTAACAGTGAGTGTACATAGTTACATATTTAAGGAAAGAAGCCAGGCAGCTGGACTCCCCACTACTTAACAATGGCCTTGTGTCTAATTCAGAAGTACTACTTGACAGGAAAATCCTTATTGTCCCAATTGCTCAAGGTTGACGGTGTTTTTCTTTTTCTTTTTTATTATACTTTAAGTTCTAGGGTACATGAGTACAACGTGCAGGTTTGTTATATGTATACTTGTGCTCTAACAAAGTTAGCTATTCATCTTGAAGGCATCTTATTTCATACAAAGAACAGTGACTCACGGGAACTGGGAAGAAAAAGAAAACTGACGAATTTCCTGAATACCTCTGCTATTGCTATATAATTAGCATTTGGCTCTATGTATCATTTTATTTTTAGATGACATTTTAGGGAACACTATTAAATTATAATGGGTAGCCAAAAGGAGGTGACCTGTAGTCATGCTAAGAATAGGAGTGTAATGCAAAGGCAAAGAGTTGAACAATTTGATTTGAAACCTGGCCCTGACATGTATTAACTCTATTTCATTTTGAAAACTGCATAATCTGAGTTTTAATTTCCTGATTAGTAGATAGTAAGTACACTTACTTTACTGAGTTCTTAAGATGATAAATGAAATAATAAATAAGGAATATATGGCACTTTGCATAGTTTGTTTCACATGTTACATACATAAGAATTTTCTGTCATTATCATGAATGTTGACTAACTTGACTAACAGTTCACCAAGCCATTTCATCCTATGAGAAAGGAAACAGACATAGAGGATTAAATAATTTGGCCAGATTACAACTAGTTAGTAACAGTCAAAACTAAAAACCATGTTTCTAAATTTCAGAGATGTATTCTTTCCATAGCTATGACTCCTTAGTCTGAAGTTTCTGACATTACTTCATGCGTTTAATCAGACAATTCAACTTTAGAGTTAGAATCATTAGTTAACTCACTGACAATCTCATGCAGCTGGTGACACCAGTGGAGGGGGGGGGTTATTCTGAAGAAGAATGTGTTTATGTATTGAAATAAGAAAACATGGATAATCTGTTTTGATGATTAGAACAGACTTATTCCAGCAAATCACGATGCTTTTAAATCAAGATGTTTTTACTGGATCCTGTTCTTTTTTGTTGTTGCCGTTTGTAAGGGAGGGTCTGGAAATCAGAAATGGTTGCTGTTTGCAGCTATGAGGATTGGGTTTGTAGCTGCATTGACATTATAGGAAACAGAATAAGGAGTTTTGTTAGGAAGAATGAATCCAGCTAGCTAGCACTGTAGCTAGCAATAATTATGTACATGTAGTGATAGTACACACGTAACTGACATGGATGTTTTTTAATGATGTGCTAGCAAGTCAACTAAACCTTTTAACGGATTTTGTTGTGGATGAGTTGATATAAATGGGGATATCTTGAAGCAAAAGAAAGTAGAATCAGCTCACAGAAAGGGATATGTATTATTTTCCCATAGAGGGACATCTTTTTAGTCTTTTTCTCTTTACCTTCTCTACCCCCTGCCCACACACACATAAAAAAAAGTATTTCTAAAGGAAAGAAAGAATATTTAGATGAGTGTAAAAATACTCCAAATATCACAGGTGAAGAGGAAAAATAACTGAGTAAATGACACAGAAACTAACCATCAGAAAGCCATTGCAAGCAGCACAAAGAGAAAAACAATGAGTTTAGTTGCACAGAAAGAAAGAATTCTAAGAGGAAAAAAGCAAGCCAAAGAGGCACGATAGTATAGTGAGTAATAGAAAGTAAGGACACTGGAGGAAAAAAACAGGTGACAATGAATGCTAGAGAGAGGAGACTGAGTTGAAAAAAGCAGCAGAACACTCAGATGGAAGCCAAACCATGAGCTCATTTTAGAGAATCTCACTCCTTTGGTCACAGTAACTCTCCTCCTTTGTGCAACTTCTCTGCAAATACCTGAAATACAAGGTAGCTATGACCTGCCAGACCCTCTTGTTAAGAGGTTATCAAAATAGATATTATGACACAAGCAAATTTCATATAGATGCTAAAATTCCTAATATCAAAATCCCATTATTTTTGGACATAGTTAAAAAGCAGAGAGGGAGCCCACCTGTTTCTATAATGGTCAGTGAAGCTATTCAGATCACTCATGCCATGTCACAGAATACATAGCTAGAAAAATATTTTTAGTTAAAAATATTTTAAATATTTCATAAAAGCATCATAGAAAAGTAGTAAGGAAGAGCCAAGCCAAAAGTGAAAACAAGAACCCAGACTGAGAGGAAAACATTAAAGCCACTTTTGCCCTGAGAGCATTTGCTGATAATGTAAAATTAAACTCCTAGTTTTCTCCATTTTGTGAGGTGAGAGCAACATAACTTAGAATTCAGAACAAGCATAAGATATATTTTAGCAGATTTAGATTTGAGCGTCTCTACTCCAGGTTGGGATTCCCTAAAGGTTGTGCCGTCAAAGTTAAGGAGAACAGAAAGTAAGGCAGTTATTACATGGGGAATTTGATCCCAGGCTTAACTTTCTTGGATCAGGGAATTTCAAAACCTAAACTTGGTTAAGTAGTTACTGACTAGTAATACACTCTGGTGCTTGACAGAACCAAATGATATCTCCTTTGGAGGAAGCTATCTACATAATACGTCACAAGTCATTCTTGCAATTTTTCACATGCAATATTGAACATATATTCAGCAATAGGAAAAACAGGAAACTGGATTCTGTAAGTTCAAACAAAAACAAAAATGAAAGAGAATTAGAACCAAAGAGACTTGAAAAACTAGAATTATCAAATGCAGATGATAAAGCAATGATGCATATAAAGAAATGAATGTATTTGTTTGGAAGTCTTGAAATTTTAATTAATACATAATTATTATGAGAGCTCTTTTAACAAATTTAAGTTGCAAGGAAAAAAATCAAAAAGAAATTAATTATTCCTAAAATATATAAAGTAGTATGTGTTAATATATGTGCATTACAATGATTTAAAATGCAATCCTATTCCTGGACAAATACTGACACAATCTTTAGACAAATTAATTAGGAAAAAAAGCTTTAAAATCAACAGGTTTTACTTGTGATATGGGAGGGTTGTTGATGAGATGTCTATAAAATTGAGTATATATAGCAGTGAGAATGAATGATCTAAATTTCTATTAATAAAGATTGATAATTGGTCAGACATTTATTGCTTAAACTCGAAATGCTAGCAATCATTTTCTAAGGCTACCTTGTTGAATTTTCTAAGGCTCACCTTTAAAAAGTGCTTAAGTGGGAACTATGGATAGATATAGGGATAATTTTGGAATAAATATAACACAACCTTAATTAAGCATGTAGAGACCCTCTAATTAGACAATGGATCTGTCTCCATGTAATGATAATTCTGTCTAGAGTCATGATTCTTAAACTTTGAGACAGGATCCCACTCTGTCACCCAAGATGGAGTACAGTGGCATGATCATGGCTCACTGCAAACTTAGCCTCCCAAGCTCAATTGACTCTCCTGTCTTAGCCTCCTGAGTACCTGGGACCACAGTGTGCACCACCACGCTTGGCCAAATTTTTTATTATTTGTAGAGATGGAGGTCTCACCATGTTTCCCAGGCTGGTCTTGAATTCTTCCTTATGCAATCCCCCAACGTTGGCCTCTCAAAGTGCTGAGATTACAGGTGTGAACCACTGTGCCCAGTCTTTCTTATACTTTAATGTGTATATGAATCACCTGTGTATCTTGTTAAACTACAGATTCTAATTCATTAGGTCTGGGGTAAGCCTGAGAGTCTACATTTACTAACGAGCTTCAGGTAACGCTGAATCTGGTGGTTTTGACAAACAAGTAATGATTCTTCACCTTTAGTCTTCATTAGAATCACCTGAAGGCTTATTGAACTAGCTTTCTGGTCCACACCCACAGAGTTTTTCATTCAGTGTCTCTAAGTTGGAGCCTGAGTTTTTTCATTTCTAAAAATAAATAAATAAATAAATCCCTGATAATGCCAATACTGCTGGTCCAGGTGCTGGATTTTGAGATCCACCAATTTGTGGTATAGGATTTGAAACAGGCAATAGTGGGGGCGGAGCAAGATGGCCAAATAGGAACAGCTCCAGTCTCCAACTCCCGGCGCGAGCGACACAGAAGACCGGTGATTTCTGCATTTTCAACTGAGGTACTGGGGTCATCTCACTGGGGAGTGCCGGACAATCGGTGCTGGTCACAGCTGCTGCAGCCCGACCAGTGAGAGCTGAAGCAAGGCGAGGCATTGCCTCACCTGGGAAGCGCAAGGGGGAAGGGAATCCCTTTTCCCAGCCAGGGGAACTGAGACACACAACACCTGGAAAATCGGGTAATTCCCACCCCAATACTGCGCTTTAAGCAAACGGGCACACCAGGAGAATATATCCCACACCTGGCCGGGAGGGTCCCACGCCCACGGAGCCTCCCTCATTGCTGGCACAGCAGTCTGCCATCTAACCGCAAGCCAGCAGTGAGGCTGGGGGAGTGGCGCCCGCCATTGCTGAGGCTTAAGTAGGTAAACAAAGCCTCTGGGAAGCTCGAACTGGGTGGAGCTCACAGCAGCTCAAGGAAACCTGCCTGTCTCTGTAGCCTCCACTTCTGCGGACAGGGCACAGCTAAAAAACAACAGAGGAAGCAGCAGAGGCCTGTGCAGATGAGAACGACTCTGTCTGACAGCTTTGAAGAGAGCAGAGGATCTCCCAACACGGAGGTTGAGATCTGAGAACAGACAGACTGCCTGCGCAAGTGGGTCCCTGACCCCTCAGTACCCTAACTGGGAGACATCCCCCACTAGGGGCAGTCACACACCCCACACCTCACAGGGTCGAGTAAACCTCCGAGAGGAAGCTTCCAAAGTAAGAATCAGACAGGTACACTTGCTGTTCAGCAATATTCTATCTTCTGCAACCCCTGCTGCTGATACCCAGGCAAACAGAGTCTGGAGTGGACCTCAAGCAATCTCCAACAGACCTACAGCTGAGGGTCCTGACTATTAGAAGGAAAACTATCAAACAGGAAGAACACCTATACCAAAACCCCATCAGTACGTCACCATCATCAAAGACCAGAGGCAGATAAAACCACAAAGATGGGGAAGAAGCAGGGCAGAAAAGCTGGAAATTCAAAAAATAGGAGCGCATCTCCCCCTGCAAAGGAGCGCAGCTCATCGCCAGCAATGGATCAAAGCTGGTCAGAGAATGACTTTGATGAGATGAGAGAAGAAGGCTTCAGTCCATCAAACTTCTCAGAGGTAAAGGAGGAATTACGTACCCAGCACAAAGAAACTAAAAATCTTGAAAAAAGAGTGGAAGAATTGATAGCTAGAACAACTAATGCAGAGAAGGTCATAAACGAAATGACAGAGATGAAAACCATGATACGAGAAATACGTGACAAATGCACAAGCTTCAGTAACCGACTTGATCAACTGGAAGAAAGAGTATCAGCGATTGAGGATCAAATGAATGAAATGAAGTGAGAAGAGAAACCAAAAGAAAAAAGAAGAAAAAGAAATGAACAAAGCCTGCAAGAAGTATGGGTTTATGTAAAAAGACCAAATCTACGTCTGATTGGGGTACCTGAAAGTGAGGGGGAAAATGGAACCAAGTTGGAAAACACTCTTCAGGATATCATCCAGGAGAACTTCCCCAACCTAGTAGGGCAGGCCTACATTCAAATTCAGGAAATACAGAGAACACCACAAAGATACTCCTCCAGAAGAGCAACTCCAAGACACAGAATTGCCAGATTCACCAAAGTTGAAATGAAGGAAAAAATCTTAAGGGCAGCCAGAGAGAAAGGTCAGGTTACCCACAAAGGGAAGCCCATCACACTAACAGTAGACCTCTCGGTAGAAACTCTACAAGCCAGAAGAGAGTGGGGGTCAATATTCAACATTCTTAAAGAAAAGAATTTTCAACCCAGAATTTCATATCCAGCCAAACTAAGTTTCATAAGTGAAGGAGAAATAAAATCCTTTACAGATAAGCAAATGCTTAGAGATTTTGTCACCACCAGGCCTGCCTTACAAGAGACCCTGAAGGAAGCCCTAAACATGGAAAGGAACAACCGGTACCAGCCATTGCAAAAACATGCCAAAATGTAAAGACCATCGAGGCGAGGAAGAGAATGCATCAACTAACGAGCAAAATAACCAGTTAATAGCATAATGGCAGGATCAAGTTCACACATAACAATATTAACCTTAAATGTCAATGGACTAAATGCTCCAATTAAAAGACACAGACTGGCAAACTGGATAAAGAGTCAAGACCCAGCAGTCTGCTGTATTCAGGAGACCCATCTCACATGCAGAGACATACATAGGCTCAAAATAAAGGGATGGAGGAAGATCTACCAAGCAAATGGAGAACAAAAAAAGCAGGGGTTGCAGTCCTAGTCTCTGACAAAATAGACTTTAAACCATCAAAGATCAAAAGAGACAAAGAAGGCCATTACATAATGGTAAAGGGATCAATTCAACAGGAAGAGCTAACTCTCCTAAATATACATGCACCCAATACAGGAGCACCCAAATTCATAAAGCAAGTCCTTAGAGACTTACAAAGAGACTTAGACTACAATACAATAATAATGGGAGACTTCTACACTCCACTGTCAACATTAGACAGATCAACGAGACAGAAAGTTAACAAGGATATCCAGGAATTGAACTCATCTCTGCACCAAGCAGACCTAATAGACATCTATAGAACTCTCCACCCCAAATCAACAGAATATACATTCTTCTCAGCACCACATCACACTTATTCCAAAAGTGACCACATAATTGGAAGTAAAGCACTCCTTAGCAAATGTAAAAGAACAGAAATTACAACAAACTGTCTCTCAGACCACAGTGCAATCAAACTAGAACTCAGGACCAAGAAACTCAATCAAAACCGCTCAACTACTTGGAAACTGAGCAACCTGCTCCTGAATGACTACTGGGTACATAACGAAATGAAGACAGAAATAAAGATGTTCTTCGAAACCAATGAGAACAAAGACACAACATACCAGAATCTCTGGGACACATTTAAAGCAGTCTGTAGAGGGAAATTTATAGCACTAAATGCCCACAAGAGAAAGCTGGACAGATCTAAAATTGACACTCTAACATCACAATTAAAAGAACTGGAGAATCAAGAGCGAACACATTTAAAAGCTAGCAGAGGGCAAGAAATAACTAAGATCAGAGCAGAACTGAAGGAGATAGAGACACAAAAAACCCTCCAAAAAATCAATGAATCCAGGAGTTGGTTTTTGGAAAAAATCAACAAAATTGGCAGACCGCTAGCAAGACTAATAAAGAAGAGAGAAGAATCAAATAGACACAATAAAAAATGATAAAGGGGATATCACCACCGACCCCACAGAAATACAAACTACCATCAGAGAATACTAAAAACACCTCTACGCAAATCAACTAGAAAATCTAGAAGAAATGGATAATTTCCTGGACACTTACACTCTTCCTAGACTAAACCAGGAATAAGTTGAATCCCTGAATAGACCAATAGCAGGCTCTGAAATTGAGGCAATAATTAATAGTCTACCAACCAAAAAAAGTCCAGGACCAGAGGGATTCACAGCTGAATTCTACCAGAGGTACAAGGAGGAGCTGGTAAAATTCCTTCTGAAATTATTCCAATCAATAGAAAAAGAGGGAATCCTCCCTAACTCATTTTATGAGGCCAACATCATCCTGATACCAAAGCCTGGCAGAGACACAACAAAAAAAGAGAATTTTAGACCAATATCCCTGATGAACATCGATGCAAAAATCCTCAATAAAATACTGGCAAACCGGATTCAGCAGCACATCAAAAAGCTTATCCACCATGATCAAGTGGGCTTCATCCCTGGGATGCAAGGCTTGTTCAACATTCGCAAATCAATAAACGTAATCCAGCATATAAACAGAACCAAAGACAAGAAACACATGATTATCTCAATAGAGGCAGAAAAGGCTTTGCACAAAATTCAAAAGTCCTTCATGCTAAAAATGCTCAATAAATTCGGTATTGATGGAACGTACCTCAAAATAATAAGAGCTATTTATGACAAACCCACAGCCAATATCATACTCAATGGGCAAAACCTGGAAAAATTCCCTTTGAAAACTGGCACAAGACAGGGATGCCCTCTCTCACCACTCCTATTCAACATAGTGTTGGAAGTTCTGGCTAGGGCAATCAGACAAGAGAAAGAAATAAAGATATCCAGTTAGGAAAAGAAGAAGTCAAATTGTCCCTGTTTGCAGATGACATGACTGTATATTTAGAAAACCCCAGTGTCTCAGCCCAAAATCTCCTTAAGCTGATAAGAAACTTCAGCAAAGTCTCAGGATACAAAATTAATGTACAAAAATCACAAGCATTCTTATACACCAGTAACAGACAAACAGAGAACCAAATCATGAATGAACTTCCATTCACAATTGCTTCAAAGAGAATAAAATACCTAGGAATCCAACTTACAAGGGATGTAAACGACCTCTTCAAGGAGAACTACAAACCACTGCTCAGTGAAATAAAAGAGGACACTAACAAATGGAAGAACATACCATGCTCATGGATAGGAGGAATCAATATCGTGAAAATGGCCATACTGCCCAAGATTATTTATAGATTCAATGCCATCCCCATCAAGCTACCAATGAGTTTCCTCACAGAATTGGAAAAAAACTGCTTTAAAGTTTATATGGAAACAAAAACGAGCTCGCATTGCCAAGACAATCCTAAGTCAAAAGAACAAAGCTGGAGGTGTCACGCTACCTGACTTCAAACTATACTACAAGGCTACAGTAACCAAAACAGCATGGTACTGGTACCAAAACAGAGATATAGACCAATGGAACAGAAGAGAGTCCTCAGAAATAATACCACACATCTACAGCCATCTGATCTTTGACAAACCTGCCAAAAAGAGGAAATGGGGAAAGGATTCCCTATTTAATAAATGGTGCTGGGAATATTGGCTAGCCATAAGTAGAACGCTGAAACTGGATCCTTTCCTAAATCCTTATACGAAAATTAGTTCAAGATGGATTAGAGACTTAAATGTTAGACCTAATACCATAAAAACCCTAGAAGAAAACCTAGGTAGTACCATTCAGGACATAGGCATGGGCAAGGACTTCATGTCTAAAACACCAAAAGCAAAGGCAGCAAAAGCCAAAATTGACAAATGGGATCTCATTAAACTAAAGAGCTTCTGCACAGCAAAAGAGACTACCATCAGAGTGAACAGGCAACCTACAGAATGGGTGAAAATTTTTGCAATCTACTCATGTGACAAAGGGCTAATATCCAGAATCTACAAAGAACTCAAACTAATGTACAAGAAAAAAACAAACAACCCCATCAAAAAGTGGGCAAAGGATATGAACAGACATTTCTCAAAAGAAGACATTCATACAGCCAACAGACACATGAAAAAATGCTCATCATCACTCGCCATCAGAGAAATGCAAATCAAAACCACAATGACATACCATCTCACACCAGTCAGAATGGCAATCATTAAAAAGTCAGGAAACAACAGGTGTTGGAGAGGATGTGGAGAAATAGGAACACTTTTACACTGTTGGTGGGATTGTAAACTAGTTCAACCATTATGGAAAACAGTATGGCGATTCCTCAAGGATCTAGAACTAGATGTACCATATGACCCAGTCATCCCACTACTGGGTATATACCCAAAGGATTATAAATTACTCTACTACAAAGACACATGCACACGTATGTTTATTGCGGCACTATTCACAATAGCAAAGACTTGGAATCAACCCAAATGTCCATCTGTGACAGACTGGATTAAGAAAATGTGGCACATATCCACCATGGAATATTATGCAGCCATAAAAAAGGATGAGTTTGCGTCCTTTGTAGGGACATGGATGCAGCTGGAAACCATCATTCTTAGCAAATTATCACAAGAACAGAAAACGAAACACCGCATGTTCTCACTCATAGGTGGGAACTGAACAATGACATCACTGGGACTCAGGAAGGGGAACATACACATCGGGACCTATCATGGGGAGGGGGGAGGGGGGAGAGATTGCATTGGGAGTTATACCTGATATAAATGACGAATTGATGGGTGCTGACGAGTTGATGGGTGCAGCACACCAACATGGCACAAGTATACATATGTAACAAACCTGCACGTTACGCACATGTACCCTCGAACTTAAAGTATAATAATAATAAAAAAAGAAAACAAATAAAATGGTACATATTAAAAAAAAAAAAAAAAAGAAACAGGCAATAGAAAATGCCAAAAACACAGAACGAAATAGCTTTGTTCATCATCCAAGGCTCAGGCCAATCAAGCTTCACTGGCAAAAGCACCACAAGGAGTCTGGGCTAATAAGTTCTGCCAGATATCTCAATTACTAATTAGCTCTAGGGATAGCAAACATTTCATTGATATGCTGGGAACATTAGCTTCCTTAGCCTAGTCAGAAAAAAGGTTTGAAGTTCAGGAATTAAACATATTGGTATTATTTCATATGTACAAAAAACTTATAATCAACTGGTAGTCATTTTTACAGAAAAGGAGGGCTGGAGAGGTTGCTTGAGATCACACAGCCCGTGGTACGATTAAAATCAGCAAGTCCTCTACTATGATTGTATAAAATGAAATACTATTCTACAGTACATGGTGATTCCACCCAAATCTTTTCTCCTTAAAGCAGATGTTCCTTGAAGTGTCAGATTACACTATACATTTGGGGAGGAGAATTCACTCAATTCTTTTCTGAAAGTAATTAGGCAGAAGATCAGGAATTATTTACTGCCAAGGTATTTAAAACACCTCTAATAACAGAAAAAAAATGAGGGGCAGGAAACTGGCTTTTATTGAGCAGCTATAATTTTCAGACCCTATGCTACATACTCTCTCCAACATATTTATGTTTGATCCTCATAACACAGTTTAAGGATGAAGACCTTGGACCTCAAAATTAAAGTCATTATTCCAAAGTCAAACACCTAAGAAAAAGAAATGTTATTTATTCCATCTCTAAGGAATAGGACCCAATGTACCATGCTCTTGGCAAGCAGAACATTGGAGGAGGTAATGAAATAGCCCCTAGGTAGAGAAGTAGTCCAGTGATTCAGAAGAAAGACTGAAGATTGATTGAGTCCATTTCCTCTACAGGACATATGCGAAATCAGCCCCACCCCTATATTGCACCTAGACACATATAGTCCATCACTAAATTGTTTTATAAGGATGTACCCTAGAAATGCTGTACCAGAAATGGACAAAGCTGAAATTATCTTTCCTCAAAAACTGATTTCTTCACTTGTAGGCCTTATTTTAGAAAATAGCAACACCATTTTAAGCAATGCTGAACCCTGGGAGTCATCTTGACTCTTCCTTTTCCAAAACCACTACATCCACATCTGTCACTAATACCTTTCAACTCTACCTTCTCACGATATCTTAAAACATCTATTCCTCTCCATCTTATTTCCCTCACCAGAATTTAAAAGTAATTAACTACCTTTTATCTTCACTATGAGAATATTTCGCTAACTGACCTTCTGTGGTATCGAAATATTTTCCTAAAAGTCACATGATCTGCCCACCCTCCGGCCCTTCCACCCAGGATCCTCCAAACAAATACCCTACATAATATATTCACCCTACCATGGTCCTGTTCCTTTTTTTCAGCCTTGATTCTCTACTCTCTACCAAGTTAACTGAATTATATTAGTTTCCTGAACACAAAATGCTATTTCACACTTTTTTGTCATGGCCAACCTGCCTGAAGGAGCACAAAATGTAGTTTATAGGTCCTAGATAAACAGCCTGTTATCCTCTGGAATAAAAAAATAAAAATTAATCAGATGCAATGTCAAACTTACTTGACAGTTTTCTTAAGAAAACTTTTAGACTCCTGAATGCCACAAACTACAGTCACGAATCTAAGCAGAGGTTCTCTGAGTGTTCCTTTTAATTTTTCTTTTATCTAATCAGAATACCTAATCAGAAGGGTTATCTGCAGCATGCCATCAGTGCTGGAAGGGGTAGCAGGGTTTCAATAACTCAAAACGTCCTCCAAACCTGTCAGGGTAGAAAATAAACACAAACCAAGTGCCTACTTTGGGCCAGGCACTCTTAATGCCTAAAATCTAAAGGAGTACTTACCAAAGTTTTATGTGCATAGGAATCGCCTTCAGTCTTTCTAGGGTAGGGCTGAAGTTCTGAATTTTACTGCACTTAAAAGTGACATTATTGGTGTCCATCCACAGAGTACAATTTCAGTAGCAAGGCTCTAGTCTATTACAACACATCCTGCTGACGTGGCATTGGGCTTGAAATCCTCACAATTATTATTTCTTTGTAATACCCTGAGCAAAAGTTGGTCTGCAGCTGGTGGCATATTACGTGTGTTTAGACATATATTACCTATTCAGGCACCCCACAGGGACTACAGCAGCCATGAATGGGATACAAACACTTAGACTGAAGGAAATGCGGTGATAGGATGGCAAATTTTGCCCGTAGAGAAAGTAAGGAAGCTACAGATGCCTCATGGTGGCAGTCTGAAGAATGCAAGGAAAAAAGGATGAGAAACACCAGTGACAAGCATCTTCATGGTCATCATAACTATCATTTTGTGAGTATCTGTTATACGCCCAGGCATGCACTTTTAAGATAGGCTTTGACTAAAACATATATGAATCATTTCCCTTTTCTTCTTCTATTTTGGTACAGAAAATATTTAGTATGTTGTAGTATATGTAATGAACAAAAATTTTTCTTTGTCTTTTGAAGCTGAAACATAGGCCTAAATATTGTTTTGTTTCAGAAATGACCTTCATCCACTGACCTGAGTCTAAGCATGAAATGCTGCTTCTCCAACTTGCTGGTTCATGTCTTCCTGGAGCAGATGGGTTGGCTATTTTTGCCCAATGGTTAGGAGACTTTGATCCCAAGAAAACATGCACTTAAGGCATTTTATTTGTGCTATGACTGGCCTGAAGCTGAGTCCCCTAGGGATGCTGTGCTGCATTCCTCATTTCCAGTGAAACACATTAACTGAGATGTTTGTGCCCCAATCTGACAAAGATTGTCTTAGAGATGAATACAATCCTGTCCATGCTAATATATATATATTATATACAAAAATATAGTATATAATATATAGTATGTTATATATATATATTATATATATATATATATATATATATATATATATCATGCCCAATATCTTTGTTAACAGTTTCCAGAAAGCTTCTTAGAAATTCAAAGTCAGTGGCAGTTTTAGAGCCCTAGGAGAAGGCAATAAACTAACCTAGTGGCCAGAGTATCTTCCAAATGTGTTTCCTGTCCCTTCAGCTACTAAACAAATATTTAACAGGATCTGAGGCTGAACAAGACACTGAATCTGTATCTGCATACTCATTTACACATGTATAATCATGAAGGCTACATGTGCAATTATATATGACATATCAAATTTTCTACATAGTACATTTTGTATTAAAAGGCATAAAAACAGTCATTAAAATTGGATTCTCCAAAAACTACAAGATAAAAACTAGCCTTTGAAGTCTGTGTTACAAGGCTCTTCACCATTTTATTCTGGCTTACCTGTCACAACTCATCTCCTGACATGCATACTGGCCCCTCTTATAATGCTAAACTCCTGTAATATTGAACTATCTGTTGTTTTATGAGTGTTTCAGGCAATTTTATACCTTTGTCGTTTTTGCGTGACCTATTCCTTCTGCCTTTCTCCATATATATATATATATATATATAGTAGTAAACTCCTATTCATCCTTCTAAGCCCAGGTTAAATATCACTTCCTCCTGGCCATCTGCTTCTTCTCCTGAATCAATCCATATTTGATCATGGTGCTATACTTTGTATGTTCATTTCTTATTATACTTATTACACAATGTATTATAGCTATTTGTTTATATGTCTGTCTCCTCTACAACTATGGGTAATTTATTTCTTTTTATCTTTATAACTTTAGTACCTAACAGAGTATGAAAAAATGCTTGTGAAATTGAAATTAAATTGAAGAACCTAGAAGAAACTGCAGTAGAATCTAGTTTAGAATGGAACTAGAATCTAGTCTGGAATGCAATCTAGTTTAGAATGGAACGTTTTAGAATGGAAAGATATTTTAACAATCATGTAGTTCAGGGGTCAAATTATACAGATATGAAAACGACAGCCTGGGGAGGTTTGTTGACTTTGCTAAAATTCATAACCGGTTAATGGCATAGCCTGAATTACAATTTGGTTCTAGGCCATCCCAGTGTTGCCACAAGTTGTTTTTCTTTCTTTTTGTTTGTTTGTTTCAGAGATGAGATCTCATTCTATTTCTCAAGCTGGAGTACAGCAGCATGATCATAGTTCACTGCATTCTCTAACTCCTGGGCTGAAGTGATCTGCCTGCCTCAGCCTCCCAAGTAACCAGATCTACAGGCACACACTGCCACATCTGGCTAATACGTTTATTTCTTATAGAGATCGGGTTTCACTATGTTGACCAGGCTGGTCTCAAGCTCCTGGCCTCAAGTGTCTCTCTCCTCAGCCTCTCAAAGTGTTGCGATTGCAGGCGTGAACCACTGTGCCCAGTTCACAAGTACTTTTTGAACATGTAAAACAAATGCTGGACTATCTTGTATGAACCTGTCTAATAACATGCCTCACATTTTCATGGATTTGGTGCTATTATAGTATCTTTCCTTATGTAACCAATAAGCATAATTCCATTATGTCTGTGTTTTCGCCATGTGACAAGAAGGTGGTAACAATAATTTTAGTTTTATCTTGAATAAATTATGCCACGGAACATTCTATTGTAGACTATGCCTCCATTTCACTTAAAGTAGTCAAATTCATAAACCCATGGATATATTCATTATGGAAAAGACTTCTCCGCTCTTATTCAATGCTGTATGATTTTTCTATTCTATCAATTATAGGATGACAGAGAAATTGGCCACATACTAATTCCTCAATTGTAGGAGTCCATAGCAATATTCCAGTCATAGTCATTAACTCAGCATAGGCAGGGTGGAAGACATGGGTGATACTGAAGGGCCAGAGTCAGTAAGGCTTTCTCTTTCCCTAAAGAACCAGGTGCACAGAAGTAAAAGGAAAGGAAAGATTCTGACAATACACTTCCACCTGTTCTTCACCCAACTTAAGTTGAAGCAACCTGGAACAATGATAAGGCACAACGAGCTGAAATCTATGAAACCAGAAAACTAGTTCTGAGTCCTAGAGTCTCTAGTCATGTACATGAGGTGACACCCTGATTTTCCAATTTTTCTCACTTATAAAATAGAAAGTTTGAACACTAATAATTCAAACACAAGACAGCATATGGAAGAGGTATTATGCTAAGCACTTGGTAGGTATTACTTTATTTAAAAGTAATAAATACTTGTTTATTTATTATTATTTGCTTGTTCATATTATTTTCTTCATTTTACATAGGTATGCTGAAGATTTGTTAGAGATATGGTTCAAGTCCAGGCTTGTCTAAGTCCAAACCCACCTTCTTAACTACCTTTTGATACGTTCTCTAAAAGTATATGATCTAATAAAACTTGAAAATCAGCCTGAATGTGTATGGAGTGACATAACAAATAAACTCATTTGTATTCTGTCTTCTGGGGAGGTAGTCACTCCTTCCACTCAGTACACTAGTTTCATACAAATTAGATCAGGCAAACATGCTAAATACCACACAGGGATATACACAGCCCAAAACTCTGCTCAACAGTATCTGGCTACCTCTGAGAGAAAGAAGTGAGCTTTCGGTCTCTAGCAGTAAGTCTTGTACTGTGCAAGTGTAATCTTAAATTATACATTTTACCTTCTGTAAATCCTAATTTTGTTTCAAAAATCAAGACAATCTACATCATTCCACTCTGTTACAAAGAGGAAAGGATAAACACATACATGTGTAATCAAAGCCCATCCCCATACATTGATGTGGCATTTAAATGAATAAGCATAGAGACAGAAGGGACAGTAGCAGTCATTGAGCCTAAGCTTTAGGAGAAAAATGGACAACCCAAGGTTGGCTTAAGTTTTAAATATTTATACAACAATCAGTTGCTGCTTCTTTTCTAGATGTCTCCTTTGATCAAATTATAGATGTTGCTTAGTTACATTATAGATACAAAAGGAAGGGAGAGGGAGGACAAAACCTGAATTGGTAGCTGATAATCCTTTCCTCTGTTTTTGCCTAGATTTCCAGCTTCTGTGTAACCTTGGTTAAACCGTGTCTTTTCTTAGGACCTCATTTTCATTTACAAAATGAGGAGGTTAGACCAAATTGTTTCTGAAGTCTTTTCCATTTGTACTAAAAGTAGATGCTACCTTTATGTGTTAAGTAAGTGCACTGCTAAGTGTGTGATTACTGAAGACGCTTACATGCAGTGATCTATTGATTGATTGATTCATTCATTCAGCAAATACTTATTGAGAGCCTACTGTGTGCCAGAAACTGATATATATGTTAGAATACATGAAATAGCAAAACAGACAAGTTATACTTCACTTCATGTGACTGCTGCCTTTACTTTCAAGCAATTCACAGAATAAAAAAAAAAATCCATGTGCACTACTTTAGAGGAATCAAAATGAGATGCAACCCAAAGAGTCTGGAACATTCTTTTTTGGCACAGTGGTTTTAAGTATACTGCTCCTCAACCTTCTTTAATGCTATAATAAGAGTGTTATGCTGTAATGTGTACCTTTCTCAGGAACAAAACTTTGTTTTCCAACTTTAAATACTATGTCAGTAGTATTTGTCAGCATAACTGGCACCCATTGCCTTGTTTGTAACGGCTTCCTTGTTCACTGGCTGGCCCTGGGGTTATCTCTACCAGAGTCACCGTATGTCCTTCATTTGCCCACTGTTGCAAAGGTTTTCCTGAAACTTTAGCAGTGCTCCCTTAAAATGTTCTGTTATTACCAATTTGTATCACAGGAAAAAACATCATTCACGTCAGGGGATAAAGCACAGGATGGCCAACTAGATGTAGTCAGGAAGCACCACTCCCACTAAGAGAGACCAAATTATTGAGTAAAACATCATAATTTGGGCAGATATTTGGAGAGAAATACTAAGAGTGGATGGAGAGGCAATGCTGAAGACCAGGTTGAAGAGGGAGGAAGGTGAGAACCCTGTATGGGGTGTCCACATGTCAGGGTTAGCTCCTGGCCCCAAATGGCTCCTGGGAAAGGGGTGAGTGAGGGAACTGAGGGATGCATTATGCTTGCAGCAGACCTCTAAGATCCTAGTTACAGAGGACCCTGCATCTCCCATGGATGTGTGAGCTGGCAGGGGATCTCCCTGGGGAACAGGCAGAAACAGCCCTTTGGACAGCAAGGGACCTGGGAGCTTTTGTGTGCCAGGCAAGTCCAGCAGACAATGGCCATAGATCACAATTCCTCAGAGATCCCCATTTTCCTCCAGGAGGCAGAGCCCCAGCTGATCTCCAAGCCAGGAGACAGTGGGGCTAGCTTCCCTATGAGACTGAGGCATATCTGCTCTACAAGGCTTCATGCCTGCTGGTCCCTCCCAGGGTCCATGCCTAGTCATCCTGCAGGAGCGGTGCAGGAGTGGGTGCACAGTGCAGCCCCCACAGTGCAGCCTGAGTATGTTGCTGCACCTGAGTGCCTTTCTGGTGACCCAGGAGCATATAAGATCCCCCAGGAGAGTCGGAACTGGAACCTGAACCCCAAGATGTCCCACTGGCCCCAGGCTGCAGTGCACAACTCAGGAGTACAGAACCAAGATCTGTGATGGACACTTAAGCAGGGGAGAAGAACTATCCCTCAGAGCAATGAGAGAAACAAGATGCATGGGCTTCTGGGTAGGGTGGGTGCAGTGCATGCCTCCCTCCATAAGGCTGATCCAAAGAGAGTGTGGCTTATCTCCGTGCCGCAGTCTCTGCCCAAGGTGCCACCATAGCTCAGAACATCTGACAAAAGAATGCAGGAACAGCACCAGCTATCTGGAGGGGGCTCCCCCAGGCCCAGAAGCAAACCTGGTGAGGGTGCTCTCTCTATCCCCTGCTACCCCACTGTCAAGGATGCTTGCTAATATGAGGAAGTACAAAAGAGCCCACAGGCTGAGCATTGATCTAGCTATGGGTCATTACTCCTAAGTGTCATCTATTGGATTACAGTTCAAACTACAACACCAAAAATTTATTCTGATTATATAGACACCGGTGAAACCAAGCATACTAATTCACTCACACATAAAAATCTTATACAGAGCACTGACCCTCTGAAAGCATCGAGAAGCAAAGCCAACGGACTATACTTAACTTAGACCACAGTTAAAAGAATACCAACTCTCCCCAATGAGAAAGAATTAACACAAGAATTATGTCAGTCCAAAAAGCCAGAGGCCCTGTATTAGTCTGTACTTATGCTGCTGATAAAGACATACCTAAGACTGGGTACTTTATAAAGAAAAGGAGGTTTAATGGACTCACAGTTCCACGTGGATGGAAAGGCCTCACAATAATGGCAGAAGGTGAGGGAAGAACAAAGGCATGTCTTTCACTGCAGCAGGCAGGCAAAGAGAGAAATGAGAATCAAGCAAAAGGCGTTTTTCCCTTATAAAACCATCAGATCTTCTGAGACTTATTCACTACCACAAGAACAGTATGGAGAAAACTGCCCCCATGATCCAGTTATCTCCCACCAGGTCCCTCCCACAACACATACATGAGAATTATGGGAGCTACAATTCAGGATGAGATTTGGGTGGGGACACAGCCAAACCATATCATACTGCCTCTGGCCCCTCCCAAATCTCATGTCCTCACATTTCAAAACCAATCATGCCTTTCCAATGGTCCCCCAAAGTCTTAACTCATTTCAGCATTAACTCAAAAGTTCACAGTCCAAAGTCTCCTCTGAGACAAGACAAGTCCCTTCCACCTATGAGACTGTAAAATAAAAACCAAGTTAGTTACTTCCTAAATACAATGGGGGTTTAGGCATTGAGTAATTAGAGCTGTTTCAAATGGGATAAATTGACCAAAACAAAGGGGCTACCAGCCCCAGGCAAGTCTGAAATCCAGCAGGGCAGTCAAATCTTAAAGCTCCAAAATGATCTCCTTTGACTCCATGTCTCACATCCAGGTCATGCTGATTCAAAAGGTGGGTTCCCATGGTCTGGGCAGCTCTGCCCTGTGGCTTTGCAGGGTACAACCTACCTCCTGACTGCTTTCACAGCCTGGCGTTGAATGTCTGTGGCTTTTCCAGGTACATGGTGCAAGTAGTCGGTGGATCTACCATTCTGGGGTCCGGAGAACACTGGCCCTCTTCCCACACAGCTCCACTAGGTGGTGTCCCAGTAGGGACTCTGTGTCGGGGCTCTGACCCCACATTTCTCTTCCACACTGCCCTAGCAGAGGTTCTTCATGATGGCCCTGTACATGCAGCAAACTCCTGTCTGCGCATCCAGGCATTTCCATACATCCTCTGAAATTCAGGCAGAGGTTCCCAAACCTCAATTCCTGACTTCCATGTACCTGCAGGCTCAGCACCATGTGGAAACTGCCAAGGCTTGGGGCTTGCACCCTCTGAAGCAGTAGCCCAAACTGTACCTTGGCCCCTTTAAGCAATGGCTGGAGCAACTGGAATCCAGGGCACCAACTCCTTAGACTTCAGAGAGCAGGGTGACTCTGGGCCTGGCCCATGAAACCAGTTTTTCCTCCTAGGCCTCTGGACCTCTGATGGGCAGGGCTTCCCTGAAGACCTCTGATATGCCCTGGAGACATTTTTGGGGATTAATATTTGGCTCCTCATTACTTATGCAAATTTCTGCAGCTAGCTTGAATTTCTCCTCAGAAAATGGGTTTTTCTTTTCTATCCCATCATCAAGCTGCAAATTTTCTGAACTTTTATGCTCTGGTTTCCTTTTAAAACTGAATGCTTTTAATAGCACCCGAGTTACCTCTTGAATGTTTTATTGCTTAGAAATTTCTTCCACCAGATACCCTAAATCATCTCCCTCAAGTTCAAATTTTCAAAGATCTCTAGGGCAGGGGCATAATGCCACCAGTGTCTTTGCTAAATCATAGCAAGAGTCACCTTTACTCCAGTTCCCTACAAGTTCCTCATCTCCATCTGAGATCATCTTGGCCTGGATTTCATTGTCCATATCATTATCAACACTTTGGTGAAAGTCATTCAACAAGTTTCTAGGAAGTTCCAAACTTTCCCAAATTTTCCTGTCATTTGAGCCCTCCAACTCTCTAGGAAGTTTCAAACCTTCTCACATTTTTCTGTCTTCTTCTGAGCCTCCAAGTGTTCCAATCTCTGCCTGTTACCCAGTTCCAAAGTCACTTCCATATCTGTGGGTATCTTGACAGCAGCACCCTACTCCTGGTACCAATTTAATGTATTAGTCTGTTCTCATGCTGCTGATAAAGACATACCCAAGACTGGGTACTTTATAAAGAAAAGGAGGTTTAATGGACTCATAGTTCCATGTAGCTGGAGAGGTCTCACATTCATGGTGGAAGGCAAGGGAAGAACAAAGGCACATTTTACATGGAAGCAAGCAAAGAAAGAAATGAGAATCAGGCAAAAGGGGTTCCCCCTTATAAAGACATCAGATCTCATGATACTTATTCACTATCATAAGAATAGTATGGAGGAAAACTGCCCCCACGATTCAATTATCTCCCACTAGGTCCCTCCCAAAATACCTGGGAATTATAAGAGCTACAATTCAAGATGAGATTTGGGTGGGGACACAGTCAAAGCCTATCAGTCCCCTTATCTCCAAACAAGTATAGTAGCTCCCCAGCAATAGTTCATAACCATTCTGAAACAACTGAAATGACAGATATAGAATTCAGAATCTGGATGGTAAGGAAGCTCATTGATTTAGGAGAAAGTAGAAACCTGATCCAAGGAAACCAAAGAATCCAGTAAAATGATCTAAGAGTTGAAAGATGAAATAGCAATTTTAAGAAAGAATCCAACTGAACTTCTAGAGCTGAAAAACTCACTACAAAATGTTGGGGTCCACTTGTTTCCTAAACAAAGGAATGAACACACAAGACAACACAGGACAAGACATACATGGTGGCCGTGCCGAACGGCCCACTCTGCTTTATTGTATCCAGCCGTTTGCGGAATGTGACCAAGTCACGGGGCGTGTGTTGCTTCTCTGACCTTTCCTTCACTCCCAAGATCAGTAAACATTGACCAGTTCCCAGAGCCCACTGTTTACAGCTGGCTCCTTTGTCCTTTCTGTTTGCAGAGAAGGACTGTCCGGCTTTGTCTGCAAGAGCAGGGCTTATGGGGAACGTCTCATTTGCAAGCATGCAGTCCTCTACACAAAAACTTCATAATACACTAGGAAGTATTAATAGAAAAATAGACCATGCTGAGGAAAAAATCTCAGAGCCTGAAGATCAGTTCTTTGACTAAACTCAGTGGGACAAAAATTTCTAAAAAGAAGAAAAATGAAAAACTTCCACAAAATGTGGGGTTATATAAAGAGAGCAAACCTACAACCCATGGGCATTTCTGAGAGAGAAGAAGAGAGAATACGCAGCTTGGAAAATATATTTGTGGATATAGTCCACAAAAATTCCCGTAATCTCACTAGAGAGGTTGATATGCAAATCCAAGAAATACAGAGAACCCAGGCTAGGTATTTAACAAGGCACATAGTCAACAGATTAACCAAAGTCAGTGCAAAAGAAAAAAATCTTAAATGCAGCTACAAAGAAGGATCAAGTTATCTAGAAAGGGAATACCCTCAGGTTAGTAGCAGACCTCTCAGCCAGAAGAGACTGGGAGCCTAATTTTAGTGTCCTAAAAGAAAAGAAATTCCAGCCAAGAATTTCATATCCTGCCTCCCTAAGCTTTATACATAAAGGAGAAATAAAATCTGTCTCAGACAAGCAAATGCTGAAGGAATACATTACAACTAGATCAGCCTTATGGGAGGTCCCTAAGAGAATGCTAAACATGGGACCAAAGAATGACACCTGCTACCACAAAAACACACAAGCACATAGCCCACAGGTATGCTAAATCAACTACATAATCAAGTCTACCTAACAACTAGCAAACAACATGATGACAGGATTAAAATCACTTATATAATTACTAACCTTGCCTGTAAATGAGCTAAATGCCCCATTTAAAGAACAAAGAGGAGCAGGCTGGATAAAAAAGACACACCCTACCATCTGTTGTCTTCAAGAGACTCATCTCAGATGTGAAGACACTCACAGGCTCAAAGTAAAATAATGGAGAAATATCAACCAGGCAAACAGAAAACAAAAAAGAACAGGAATAGCTATTCTTAAGTTAGATAAAATAACCATTTGAATATAGAACTAAACTGAACTTCTAGAACAGAAAAACCTCTCAATATTGACTTTAGACTTTAATGAAAATTAAGAACAATGAAGGACATTGCATGATGATAAAGTGTACAATCCAATAAGAAGCTTTAACTATGTTAATCTGCTGGTAACCTGATGGTTTTCCCTCCATGTATAAATTGACCCTTCTCTCTAGCTGCCTTTAAGATTGTTTTCTTTTTCATTGACTATCCAACATTGGAGAGCCTAGAGTTATAAAATAAGTTCTTCCTGGTCTACAAAAAGACTTAGACAACCACACAATAATAGTGGGGAACTTTAACAACATACTGAAAGCATAAAACAGATCATCAAGGCAGGAAACTAACAAAGACACTCTGGACTTATGCTTGACACTTGACCAATTGGACCTGATAGACATCTACAGAACACTCTACCCAAAAACCACAGAATATATATTCTTATCATCTGGACATAGACCATATTCTAAGATTGACCACAGGCTGGAAATTGAACAACTTGTTTCCGAATAACTTCTGGGTGAACATCAAAATTAAGGCAGAAATTTAAAACAATTTGAAATTAATGAAAATCGGGACACAAGTTACCAAAATTTCAGGGATGCACGCAAGGTAATATTAAGAGGAAAGTTCATAGCCTTAAACACCTCCATCAGGAAGTTAGAAAGATCTCAAATTATTAATCTAACTTTGTACCTAAAAGAACTAGAAAACAAAAGAACAAACCAACTCCAAAGCTAGCAGAAGATAAAAAATAATTAAAATTAGAGAGGAACTTAATGAAATTGAGATGCAAAAATCCATACAAAAGATCAACAAAACCAAGAGTTGGTTATTTAACAAATAAATAAGATTAATAGACTGCTAGCTAGATAAAGAAAAAAAAAGATCCAAATAAGTACAATCTGAAGTGACAGAGATGACATTACAGCTAATCACACAGACATACAAAAGCTCCTTAGAGAATACTATGAGAAACTCTATGCACACAAATAAGAAGATATGGAGGAAATGGATAAATACCTGGAAACCCACAATCTCCCAAGATTGAGTCAGGAAGCGATTGCAACTCTGCATAGAACAATATTGAGTTCTGAAATTGAATTAGTAATAAAAAGAAAATCTACCAACCCAAAAAGACCCTGGATCAGATGAATTCACAGCCAAATTCTACCAGAAAGACAAAGAACTGGTTTCAATCCTACTGAGACTATTGATTTTTTGGAAATCAAAAAGGAGGAACTCCTCCCTATGTCATCAGCCTAATACCGAAATCTGACAGAGACACAAGAAAGAAAACTTCAGGCTAATATCCCTGGTGAATATAAATGCAAAAATGTCAATAAAATACTAGCAAATTGAATACAGCAGCACATCAAAAAGTTAATTCACCATGATCAAGTAGGCTTCCTTCCTGCAGTGCAAGGTGGGTTCAAGATAGGCAAATCAATAAAGGTGATTCACCACATAAACAGGATGAAAAGCAAAAGCCATATGATCATCCCAATAGATGCAGAAAAAGTTTTCAGTAAAATTTAACATCATTCCATGATAAAAACCCTCAACAGATCAGGCGTCAAAGAAATATACCACAACATAGTAAGAGCGATCTATGACAAACCCACAACTAATATACTGAATGGGTGAAGGCTAGAACCATTCCCTTGAGAACTGCAACAAGGCAAAGATGCTCACTCTCTTTTAAAGAAATCATTCACATGTAACTATCACTTAGGAAGGGCAACTTTTATGGAAAAGAAATGATACATGCCTGCTCCAAAGAATCTTTTTTTTTTTTTTACTTGATTTGCAGGAATCTGTCATGGAGAAAGACAGTTAGTAACTGCCTTCAAACTTAGTAGTAGGGAATAGCATGATGGAAAGAATGATTATGAGATTTCCACTCTCTAGTTGTATAACTTCAGGAAGGGCATTCAACCTGTGAGTCTCAGATTTTAGTGGTAAAATAACATGTACCTCAGTGTTGCTATGAGGAGTCAATCAGATAATATGGAAGTGCCTAGCACCTATCACCAAACATTACCTAGACAATATACCCATCACCATAATACAAAATTGAATACCCAATTACAAGTTACATAAGAGTGCTCAAATATAAAGAAGATTGTAATTATGGAGATAAAGTCTAGGTAATGAATTGATTGTTTCACTCACGTTTAAAATTTTACATCTATGGCCTCTATGTTCCAGCACAATAAATGGTGGCTTTCTTTCTTAACTTTTCCTAATATCCTATCCAAGTTTCTATAATGAAATCAGCTGTCTATCCTAATGGACAATTCTAACTTCCTAGGCGTTAGGAGCACCTATCTTATTTACCAACTCACTCACCAATGAATCAAAAAAGCAACCCAAAACCAAAAGAAAATGCCAAGTATTGGGTTGAAGCCCTAGATTCAACTACTTTACCATCTGCATGACTTTAGGCATGTTGATCTTTCTAGACTCAAAATTTTTCAGCTGTAAAGTGGTAATCTATAGTTGCTTTACAAATGTTTGTAGGTTTTATGTAAAGATGAAAAAACTTATACTCTTTGGCTTTGTAAATTTGGGTCTTTCATAAATACAATTAATAGTATCGTTTATCTTATTGGTATATATGACTATATTCAACTTAAGTAAAACTAGTTTATGAGTCTATATATTTACAATGTGTAACAGATTTATTTTCTATTCTTACAAACTATACCCTAGAGAGAAATTAAAACCTGGAATCTGTGAAAAGGCAGCCAATATTTTTCTCTCCTTATGCTGGAAAACCAGAAAATAGCAGCATAATGAGACAAGCATAGTAATTAAACTATTTGTAGAACTAATTCTATGTGATATGATGAAGATGCCCTCCTGGCCCTCAATAAAATATAAATAAGCAATTTTTTCTTACAAAGCATTATTTTTAAAAGACAGAAATTTACCTCTTACCTTTATCTTCTTTCACTTTCCACTCTAGGATTTTGTATTATTTTGCAAAGTAGAGATGATTCATTTCTGAAAAATGGCAACCATTTTCAGTGCTGGCGTAGGAGGGTGGCAATATTGGTGAATAATTCTGAAAGCGTGTCTCTATACAACATCCTAGATTCTGCAGCTTCTTTTCAGGACCAAATGTGTCTATTTCATTTTTTTTTCTGTTTTCTAGTAAAAACCTAAGTTTTTTTTGACCCAGATTATGGGGTCAATAAACTAAACACTTTAAAGTGTATATATTCAATCTGTATATTAATTGCCCATAAAACTTCACTGGAAATTAAATGAGGGAGAAGAATGTATTCATCAGAAATCCTCTTGGAGAGTATTCTACATGTTACTGAATCGAATGCTCCTTTATTGTGGTGTATGCTGGAAAAAAGGGGTTTTTCATGAAGCACAACATCCCTCCCTACACCCTCCCAAAAATCTCTCCTCACAAAGGGGTATGAAATGGACCCTAAACTACCCTGTAAGGATGTCATCAAGGTGTCAGCAGGATTGTATTCCTTCTGGAGGCTTTAGAGCAGAATCCATTTCCTTAACCTTCCCAGTTCCTAGAGGACTCCTGCCTTCCTTGGCCTATGGTCCCTTTCTCAAATCACTCTGACCTCTGCTTCCATCATCATGTCTCCTTCTCTCATTCTGACCTTCCTTCCTCCATTTTCTAAGCCTCCTTGTGATTATGTTGGACTCACTGAACAGGCCAGGATAATATTCTCATCTCATGATGCTTAACCTAACCATATCTGCAAAGTATCTTTTGCCACTTAAGGTAACACATTCACCAGTTGTAGGGATTAGGAGGTAGACACCCTTGGGGAGCCATTATTCTTCTTAGTATACTGCATATGCTATTCTGGAATAAAAAGGATGTGAATTTAAACCCTGAATCATTATTTGTCCTATAGGACTTCAAGCAGATTGCTGAAGTACTAAAATCTTTCCAAAGCTATACATTGGTGATCTTAGTGATATCTGCCTCATAGAGTGGTTGTGAGAGTCAAATAGGCCACAAAGCTAGTTGAACAATGCCAACACAGTGACTACATCTTATTTGCTATACTAATATTTCTCAAATTTCAGTGACTAATGACACTTTTCAAGAAGAAAAGTTCTCTTCAGCATGGATAAAATATTTAAATTATTTTGTTACTTAAATAAGTACAGCTAAGTTAAAACTGTAAGTACAACTGAGATAAAACTGAGTTAGCTTTTGTTTACAACTCTTAAACAAATATATGAAGCAAATTTACAAGGCAAATTAATAGACTTAAGCAATGCTTATAACCTAAATTGCATACTTGCTACTATGCCATTGTACTTTTCCAGTTTGACATTCTTATTTACTGTGTGTGTGTGTGTGTGTGTGTGTGTGTGTGTGTGTGTAAGCGTGTTTTGAGATGAGATGGGGTCTCACTCTGTCACCCAGGCTGGACTGCAGTGGCATAATCTTGGCTCACTGAAACTTCCACCTCCCGGGCTCAAGCTGTCCTCCCACATCAGCCTCCCGAGTAGCTAGGCGCACCACCATGTCTGGGTAATTTTTTTGTATTTTTGGTAAATATGGGGTTTTGCCATGTTGTCCAGTCTGGTCTCAAAATCCTGAGCTCAAGCGATCTGCCCACCTCGGCATCCCAGAGTGCTGGGTTTACAGCCATGAGCCACTGTACCAGGCCAGCGTTCATATTTGCTATAGTTTTATGATACCCAAAAGCTTTCACTATCTTTCAATGTTCAAATTATGCACTGGGAAACCTTTAGGAGCAGGATGGTCAGCCATGTTATCATTGGGCCTCCACACATCACCAGCCTGGGTATAAACATAAAATCAAACACAAGTGCTTAGGTCACATTGCAGTATCAACTCTAAGAACATCTAGCACTGCATTTTCTAGCACAATAGCAACTAGCCACTAAAGAGAAGTTAATATAAAAATATTAAATTAATATTTAAGTTAATATTTAATTAAATTACCAGCCTGGCCAATATGGTGAAACCCCTCTCTACTAAAAATACAAAAATTAGCCAGACATGGTGACATGGGCCTGTAGTGCCAGCTACTTAGGAGGCCGAGGCAACAGAATTACTCGATCCTGGAAGGTAGAGATTGCAGTGAGCCGAGATGGAGCCACTGCACTCTAGCCTGGGCAACAGAGCAAGACTCCCGTCTCAAAATAAATAAGTAAATAAATTAATTAAATTAAAGTCTCTGCTCAACTACCCTAGTCACGTGTGACTGTGGTTATCATATTAGACAGTATAAAATACATTCTAATTATTGTGGAAAGTTGTGTTTTAAAATTTTTATGGAGAATTATGTACCTTTAGACAAAATCTAAAAAAACCGCTGCTTAGGAAACACTACAGTAGATGGTTGGCCATGAGAAAAGGAGTTATTTCTACTGTATTAACTGCTTTTATCCCTAGTTCTTAGTGCTAATACACACTTGTTGAAAGATTGAATTTCTAGTTTAAAAGGCAAACTGTGTATATAAATTATGTTTTCAAACTAAGAAGTTCTGTGATGGAATAAATGTACTAGGAATAGAGATAAAATGTGTAGATCTTTTGTTTATCAAAAGATACATGAATTTAATTCATTTATCATTTAAATAGTTTAAATAATTTAAAATAAATTAAAATAAATTTAAAATAAATGCTTTTCACATAGCTAATTATTTCACCATGTTTATCATAAGTAAACAAATCAAATTTTAATTATTGTTCTATGAATAATGACCATCAATTATTAGGTTAAAATATTTTGATTTATTAATCATGCTAAATGAACACTGTCAAAACAACACATTTTGTGGAAACTAAGACAACATCAGAGGTACAATATACATGTCGGCCGGGCGCGGTGGCTCAAGCCTGTAATCCCAGCACTTTGGGAGGCCAAGACGGGCGGATCACGAGGTCAGGAGATCGAGACCATCCTGGCTAGCATGGTGAAACCCCGTCTCTACTAAAAATACAAAAAACTAGCCAGGCGAGGTGGCGGGCGCCTGTAGTCGCAGCTACTCGGGAGGCTGAGGCAGGAGAATGGCGTGAACCCGGGAGGCGGAGCTTGCAGTGAGCCGAGATTGCGCCACTGCACTCCAGTCTGGGCGACAGAGCGAGACTCCGCCTCAAAAAAAAAAAAAATATATATATACATGTCATTATTCATACTAATTAATGTCTTTACATATCTACTAACTTCGCTGTAGAGAATATATATGTTTCTGCAAATTTATATACAAATTCTCATTTTAACAATGAAATCTTTCTTTTACTAAACTAGGGCATTTGCTCTGGAAAGGAACCCTTACTCTTTTTGGTGTTGTAGTTCTTGTTTTGTTTTCAAACAATGAAATCATTATGTAATTTGAAAAATTATCCCCATGCTGTTTGTGTCGTAAATCCATGTTTGTCTATTAAACCTTTTACTCTTAAGACTATATTGATAACAATCTAAATATTTTACCTTCATCTTATATAAGCTTCACATGTTGGTATTTAAAAATCCTCTTGTAATGAACACAACTCTAAGAGATTAATGATTTACATGCTAGAGAAATGAAATAAGCTTATCAATAATGAAATAGATGTATGTATCCTACTTTCTGGAAAATAACATATTTCATTACTTGGCTGTTTGATTTACAAAAATTATAGATTGTATTGGAAGTCCCATGAATGTGCCTGGTAAAATATAATGGAATACTTATATTTCTCTTGAGAATATTCTAATATAATATATTTGTATTTCTCTGAATTTGAAGGGAACAGCCTAAAACTGTATGCTATCAAAATGCAAATGTAACATAGTTTTGCCAGGAACCTACTCTCTCCATCAGGAAATATAGAACACAATAAGTTAATTCATGCTGGAAAACAATGCTTTCCATTAGCACAGTTTTATTTTCAAAACCAGAGTAAAGTGTTGATTTAGAAGTAGTCTCAGTCCTCATCTTTGGAAAGATTCAGTTTTTCTTATTCAGGCTACAAGTACTTGTAAAAGAGTGTATAAAAATATTTCACCTAACCACATTCATTTTGGCTACCTAGTTTAATGTGAATTACCTTGAAAGAGGGGATTAACGGGCATGACTATGGACCATAAAATATGTAATAGATAAATATTCTTGAAAAACAGCGACTCTTAAAGAGCTAATATGCTTTTCACTTATCTTGGAACCTGGAGTAATATTGATGTCCTTGAACAAAGTGATATATTTAGAGCAGATGACTGGCTGCTATGGGGATTTAAAAATTGTCTATTTCTCCACTTTTTAATTTTCTTCTGAAAATAAATTTGAATGCACTTCCTCAAATCTTTCACATTTTCATACCTTTTTACTCTTTATTGTGCTGATATCTCTAAATGGAATGCACCCCCCTCCTACCCACATCTCTTTTCTTCTGACACCTAACTAAATTATATTATCTTAAATTTTAAACCTGAGCATCTTTGTGAAGCTTTCTCTAACACTAGGGATAAAGCATCTGGTTTATGAGTATTTTTTCAGGTATATCAATTTTCTCGGAAATTTGTCAAACAAAGTTTTAAATTTTAAATGTTTAAATCTTCTATAGTTAATATATCAATTACCTATTTTATTAAATGGCTATGTGTCAATAATAAAGATTCACATGGAGTTTTTTTCTTTAATGAAATGCTATAAATTGACTTCTGATAGCAATAAAGTCAACAAAGTTTGGTCTCTCTTTTATATTTGTAGTAATCTCTTAGTAAGTCAATATTGCAATGTATCAGAATATTCTTCACTAGCAGGTCAATATAAAATTCAGGAGATCATATAAAGAACCAAAATGTAGTCACAGAGCCTTCTTACACTAATAGTAATTGGTACAGTTTGTACTGATAAGTTCTTTGGCCTTCAAATAATTGTAGAATCCTGAAAATTTTTCTAAAACACAAGTAAAAGATTGCTACAGTTTACTATTCTTCCAAAATTCCATGTGTCAAATAATTGAAATGGTACCTGCCTGCAATATTGAAAAATAAATGGTAGCAGTTCCAAGGAGACTGATTTTATAACCACTTTAACTCTTCTGGATGTAAACTTCTGGATTCAATCAAATACATGGTGAATTGAAGTTGCTAAAAGAGGAAAGCACATATTAATACCTATGCTATTAATGTTGTCATTTTCATGAGTCTGTTTCAGATTTATCCTTATACATTAATAATATTAAGATCTCCCAAAGCAGAGATTTAATTATATTTTCCAAATAAGGCAATACATTTGTGAGCATACTTAGAACCATCATAAATAAAGGTAAAATGTATTATTTAAATACATGAACCAAGTAAATTTGTGTTGCTATGACCTTGATTTAATAACATGGAATTTTCACATTAATCACTTGCTAATCAAAGAAATGTTATAATTTTTGATGAAGTATCCCTAGGTTCGAATTTATTTCTTTATTTTTATAAGCCAGGATATATTTTATGATATGTTATTTTAAATGGCATTATGATCAACAGATATTTATTAAATATTTACTAGGAGCATGTCAAGCAAAAGACTCATTACTCAAGCTCCACCAAACTGTTTCCTAGACTAAATTAATTACAGATTCTTAGGCAAATGACAATGCACAGAGTTGGGCTAATGGCTTCACCATGTTCCTAGTTTCCTAGGACCCAATCTATTCCCATCTCCTCAAGTAGTCCTCAATGATGTTAACTACTTTTCTTCTTCCCAAACTTAGGTGACATTATATCCTAGGATAGCTTTCAGTTCTTTCAGTTATTCAAGTGTTATCAATGAGTAATGAATAATTCAGTAGTTATTAAGGACTACTGAATGTTTGATACTGTGTTAGGCACCGAGTATGTTACTTGCTATCAAGTTTCTACAAGACAAATAATGTTAGCAACATAATAAATGCACTGTATTAAGTGGCTTTACAGTAGCAACAACATCAGACATATTTCTCATTCATAGTACTGTAGGCACCTGTGGGTTGGCTGCTATGCCTCCATGAATTTCCATCTCAGAACAAAGGCTAGAGATACAGTCCCTATTTAGTACCTAGCATTCTTATGGCAGAGGAAATAGTGCAGGAGTTAATTGTTCAGTGACTTTTAACATTTCTGCTTGAATGTAATACACAGTTGATTTCTACTGTTTGAGGTAGTAATGTTCTGCAAAGAATATTACTTATTAATTGTATATTAAAATACATTATTTGAAATATATTAATATAATTATATATTAATGTTATACAGTGAAAGATAATTAATAGCGGTGTTATGAATAATCAAGTTAAAAAATAAATAGCCTTCCACAGAAATTCTTATATATGCAGCTTTTTGCCTAGGTCGGTGGCATTGAACATAAGGTGATTACAAACTGCATAAGCATTTGACCCAAATGCATTTGTGATAATTAGTTATTTTCCATTAATGAAAGTATGTAATATTTTCAGTAAAGCTGTTATATGTTTTATCAGATTGAGAAATAAGAGGTTTATGAACAGGTAAGTTGAATAAAAATCTGTATAGACATCTTAAGTTGTAATAATTAATTTAAGTTTTATGAAACAAGTATTTGATTGCCAGTATTACTGCTGTTTAAGTTCAGGAAATAGTTGGGAATGGTGTAATAGGATTCATGGCAGTAGAAAGCCAAAAGTATTGATTTAATTTCTCTCAACTTCAAAAAAAAAAAAAAGAGAGAGAGAGAGAGAGACAGAGAAATAAAAAAATCTCAGTTCAAGAGCTGACTACAAGGTTTGTCATGTGTAGTGTAAGACTATCATCACATCTGCTTAGAAATGAGACATACATAAAAGTGTTGACCAGGATACCAGAGAGCAGACAGAAGGAACTCCAACCTGCAAACTGATGTATTGGCTACTTCTGCCTCATTATAACTAATACATGTCCATTTTTCTGAGGCATTTGGCTAAGATTTGCTTTCACTGCGGTGAGCTATCTGATAATGTGTTTGCAGAGGTGGAAAAGTAGAGTGCTCTACCAATGGAGAATACCCATAATCATGTTTTTTCATTAAAAGTTCTGGCACATAGCAAAAAGCCAAATTAGTTTATGCTAGCTTCATAAATAACCCTCTTGGCACTCACAGAGCATGAATTCTCAAAAATGAAAGAAAGGGCTAAGTTTAGGTTGAGTGTTGAGCATTCTACTAAATGATGTGGGCCAAATAAAAACACTATGCTAAATATCTATTACATTAAATTTTAAGTTACCAGGTCAAAAATATCACCTTACACATCTTCTGGACATAGTACAAAGTGGTTTATTTTATTTTATTTTGTAAGTTAAATTTTCATTTGTCATAAGGTAATGGAACATTTCTCAAACTACACAGGGTAAATAACTAGTTTTATTCTAAATTTCCAACCTATCATGGACTAATAATTCTATGAAATATAACAAAAATGAATTGTTAGAAAAGTGAAAGAAAAAACAGACATAAAATATGAGCTCATTTTTAGTATTAATTCTACAAAAATAAAATTACTCTGCCATACTGCTATAAAAATTTCTAAAAGCATATTCTTAATTTCTGTATTTATGTTCAAAAATAGTAAAACAGGGACAGGCACCAGTCCACAAAACACACCTTTAAATGAACATCTGTGTTTCTTCCAAAGGTAAAATAAGTGCAATAAGCTTATAATTGCTCTAAATAAGGGTCACTGTCTTTGCCAAACTTTGATTTGTTTTCCCAATATTTAACTATTTTCAATAATTTGACAGTTATCTTTGTTAATTGAAATAACAAGCGTATGTTGCCATTTCTTGACTTTTTCTTATTTTTATTTATCATTATTTTAACTTTTATTTTACATTTGGGAGTACATGTGAAGGTTTGTTACATAGGTAAGCACATGTCATGGGGATTAGTTGTCACAGGGATTTCTTAATGAAAAAGTGGACAATTGACTTGAATTAAAGTTTTATAAATGAGAATATTAAAATGACCAATAAACATAGGAAAACATGCTTATTTTCATTCATCATTAGATAAATACAAATTAAAACTACAATGAGATGTCACTGTAGTTATTATTCATCACTCAGGTATTAAGCCCAGTACCCAATAGTCATCTTTTCTGCTCCTATCCCTCCTCAAATCCTCCCCCATCAAGTAGACACAAGTGTCTGTTGTTTTTTCCTTTGTGTTCATAAGTTCTTATAATTTGGCTCCCACTATAAGTGAGAACATACAGTATTTGGTTTTCTCTTCCTGCGTTAGTTTGCTAAAGATAACAGCCTCAAGCTTCATCCATGTTCCCATGATATTGTTCTTTTTGTGGCTGCATAGTATTCTATGGTATATATGTACCATATTTTCTTTATCCACTATGTCATTGATGAGCCTTCAGGTTGATTCCATGTCTTTGATATTGTGAATAGTGCTGCAATGAATATATGTGTGCATGTGTCTTTATGGTAGAATAATTTGTGTTCCTCTGATACATACCCAGTAATGGGATTGCTGGGTCAAATGGTAGCTCTGCTTTTAGATCTTTGAGGAATCACCATACTGCTTTCCACAATAGTTGAACTAATTTACACTCTCACCAACAGCATGTAAGTGTTCCATTTTCTCCACAACCTCACCAGCAACTGTTATTTTTTTACTTTTTAATAATAGTCATTCTTACTAGTGTGAGATGGCTGTGGTTTAGATTTGTATTTCTCTAATGATCAGGGATGTTGAGTTTTTTAATATAATTCTTGGCCACATGTATGTCTTCTTTTGAAAAGTGTCTGTTCATGTCCTTCATTCACTTTTTAATGGGGTTGTTTTTCTCTTGTAAATTTGTTTAAGTTCCTCACAGATATTGAATAGTAGACCTTTGTCAGATGCATAGTTTGTAAATATTTTCTCACATTCTGTAGGCTGTGTGTTTACTCTGTTGATAGTTTCTTTGGCTGTGAAGAAGCTCTTAAGTTTAATTTGATCCCACTTATCAATTTTTGCTTTTGTCGCAATTGCTTTTGGTGTCTTTGTCATGGAGTCTTTGTCCGTTCCCATGTCCAGGATTTTACTGCCTAGGTTATCTTTCAGGGGTTTCACAGTTTTGGATTCAAATGACTTCACAGTATGAAGTACGAGGATATAATGTAATTGCATCCCCACTCATATACAATATTCTGCCATGTCCTCCTAGTGTATCAGATTTTTTTAAAATGTATACTGATCATTTAAATACAAGACCCTGACTGATATTCTGAACTAAGAAAAGATGACTGACAAATAATCAACAGCCAAAACACAAAGAGGAACTGTAATATATTTTATGGTAAAAATTTCAATTCTCCTTCCAAATTTTTCTATGGATTCACTACAGTACTAACATAGTAACTAGCATTTTTGTGGGAATCAATAAAATATACATGGATATGCAATAGGCCAAGAATATCCAGGATACACTTAAAGAAGAAGAAAATAGTGAAAAGACATGCTTTACCAGTTTTCATGCTCTATTTTAAATATACAGTAAAACATTTCAATATCATAACTATGACAGGCAAATATAGCAAAGAAATAGAAGGTTTAGGAACAGACTCATACAAATATTAACTCTTGATTTCTTGATTTGCTGTAAATGGCACTTTAGAGCAGTGGTAATAAATTGTTTTTTTTATTTTTTTTTGATACAGAGTTTTGTTCTGTAGCCCAGGCTGGAGTGCAGTGGAGCAACCTCGGCTCACTGCAAGCTCCACCTCCCAGGTTCGCCATTCTCCTGCCTCAACTTCCCAAGTAGCTGGGATTACAGGCGCCTGCCACCACGCCCAGCTAATTTTTTGTATTTTTAGTAGAGACAGGGTTTCACCGTGTTAGCCAGGATGGTCTCGATCTCCCAACCTCATGATCCGCTCGCCTTGGCCTCTCAAAGTGCTGGGATTACAGGTGTGAGCCACCACGCCCGGCCATAAATTGGTCTTTAATATATATTGCTAAGATGATTGTTTATGGAAAAAATAACTAGACCATACTTCACCCAATACACTAGAATCCCATGGCAGTGAATTATAGATCTACACATGAAAAGCAAGCAATAGAAATTATATAAAATACTATAGGATAGTATTTTCCTGACTTCAGAAAAATTCTATGAAGTATAGAAACTTCATAAGTAGAACATAAAGGAAAGGGCTGATGAATCTGAATGGCTAAGTTGAGTCGTTTTTAAAACACAAAAAAAGTCACAGAGAGTAGTAAGAGAAGACATTTTTGAAACATCCAAACAACAAAATGCTTATATCAGGAATATAATAACTTCTGTAAATCAAAAAATAAAACACAAACAACTTGACAGAAAACTGGACAATTGATTTGAATAAAAACTTTATAAATAAGAATATT